>NC_069501.1:465525115-466725115 GCF_027579735.1 Bombina bombina
TCTGCTACTGACAGACTGCACCGCACATGCAGTCACAAGACAATTGATAAATGTGCGTGCGCAGCGTGCAGCCAGTCAGGAGGGAGCAGATATCAGTGCGCGCCAAAATGCAAAGTTCCGGCCGGGGCAGGCAGCGCACACCGCTCTGATCAAATAAAGTGACAATTGTGCTGCGCCTGACTGCCCTAGTGCCCCCTGGGCCCCTGGTCATTATGAAAATGTGAATCGAACATGTCATAATAAGTTTTTTTTGGGGGAAAAAAAATAAAATAAATAATAATAAAAAAAAACACCACCTGTCTTGTTGGGCCCCCCTGTTTGGGAGAACTGCTGGGCCCAGTCGCAATGGCGACCTTCGCATCACCATTAGTTACGCCCCTGAGTAGAAATGTGTTGGTATTTCAGACAAACTTCTCTCTGGAGTAAGGTAGAGAAACTTTATTTCTTGTTGCTGAATTTCTTTCCTTGTTGCTGTTTATTTCTTTTCCCCTTCTTTATACTTGAAAGGCTTCTCCTCTCTGGAGTTTGGTATAAACTTTATGTATGCAAACTGATTAGTGCTCAGTTTACATACTATGAGATCAATTGTGGCTATTATTTGCAGCACTCATGAGATGTGTATAAATGATGCTTGCAAGGACACAAAGTGAAATTTAAAATAAAAACACTTTTATTTTCCAATGTCCAATAAAAAAATGATAAACAGAAAACCTCTTTATTAATAGTCCAGATCAGGGACAGAATAGGTGAGCAGATGAAATATAGTATATTTCTTTAAATCCGGTAGTGAGTTTCTTATCAGGGCTGATGCAAAAACAGCTGGCTGATAAAAGTTGGTGATATGGTGGTATAGGATGCTGTAAGTACAGCTGAAAGTAGATTCCTTGTGGTGGTTTTGAGCTCTGAAAAGCTCACAGTGTTCAGATAGATAAGTTTGCTGTAAGTACAGCTGAAAGTAGATTCCTCTTGTGGTGGTTTTGAGCTCTGAAAAGCTCACAGTGTTCAGGTAGATAAGTTGGTGTTCATGGTATAAAACCGTAATAAATAGTTACATGAACTGCTGTAAATACAGCTGGATGATGATTCCTTGTGGTTTTTTGAGCTCTAAATGGCTCACAATATCCGGATGGATGTGGATTCTTAAGCCTGTCAGAGACAGGGTCCGTTGCTGAAGTGTTTGAAGCTCGGTCTCGCCGGACAGGAAATGACGTCAGATGTGGGCGTGCCCTTATGCGTTTCGTGACTTACATTCACTTCATCAGAGGGTATGCCCACAGAGCACTGAGGAGTGCTTATATTGCGTTTCAGTGCCATATATATATATATATATATATATATATATATATATATATATATATATATATATAAATTAGTTTAAATTCCAAAAGAGGACTCAACTAGTGAATCCTGCCTTTAGAAAATAAAAGAAAAGTTGCGCACACTTATATGTACTAGTTATAAAATGATTGTACTAGTTAAAAGTAGTTGTAGAGAATACAATAGATTAACTTAATAGTTCTATTGTTTCTCTAGAAACAGATCTAATTTCAAGTGTGTTATAATAAACAACCTGAAAATTAATCACTATTGTCAGTGGAAAGTGAGCCTATATTTGAATCTATCTAAAATATTCAGATATACATGAAATATAAAGTAAAAAACATTATAAAATAATTTTGAAACAATTATAGAATAATTTAGAATTTAAAAAAGACAGTCTTATCCTTCTGATGATGTTCCTGTGGAAAATGTGCAGGGAGATGATTTCAGTGCAGCTCGTCAAGGGAACACCCAAGGTTCTGATTGAGTGATGTAGTACAGCTGTAGAAATCTAAAAAGACAAGCGCACAGAGACACCTCTCATAGTGCAGATCAATTGGATTTATTTACACAAACATTTAAAATACAAGATAAGTTGTGGAGGGTATTCCTTACTCACAAATATGACCTCAATCGAAATGAGGTAAGATAAGGCAATTGGATACTCAAAGTGTCCCCACTTGTAACCTGGAAAACGCCGGGCTGTACAGGCAGTCCTCAAATCTCTATTTCGTAGATGAGGCTTAGTATTATTTTCTCCGGTAATAGTGGTCACAGTTCCTCATATGCTTGTTAGCAATCACAGATGAACTTGGATAAATATAGCACAATCTGCTCTATTCAGAGCTGTAGAATACCGCTATGCTTCTCTTGTAATGCTTAAAGAGAGCTCTCGGCGTGTCTGTCAGCAGTGACGTAAGGTGGGCGTGGCCTTACGCGTTTCACGGTAAACAACCGCTTCGTCAGAGGCTTGATGACGCCCACCTTACCAGCTGAACTTTTGTAGTCAGCGTTAAGGGACACTCCCACCTTACGTCCTGAGCACTGATTTACTGGTAAAAACAGACATAGCTTTTAGGCACCCGGATTGTTCAAGTTTATCCCTGGAAATGGCCTATTTAACAACACACATCTATCTGTGAATAAAAAATAGTACTTAAAGTTATAACATCCTAAAATAGGTGATCGAACAGTACTAAGATAATGATTAATTAAGATTAAAAAATCACACACAAGTTGTTGGTAAAAGCAAATACCAATACAAACAACTTAAACAGTTATATAGTGTTAAAATAAACTGAAATTAACAATGTGTAATATATGTATATATCTTTAGCAGTTTGTCCTTACACTTCTTGTTTGTCCCTTAAGGTTAAACTATTAGATGTTATGCCACTCTTTTAATTTTTTTGGTTTGTGAAATTTTGATTTTGATTTATTGCACCTTTTAACACTTTATGAAATATGTCAATTAGACAGAAAACGTCTCATGTTATGGCCAAATCTTATTATCTATTATTATGGAGGTATATTATATTTTATATTAAAACTTTACTTATTAGAGAATAGCAGGGCAATTATTTAGGATTCTAATTTATATGTGCACTAGTGCTATATATGCGCACATCTCTATGTATGTACGCATATACACGTATACAAAATATATATATATATATACAAATGCACATACTATATATATTTTGTAAATAGACGGATAAACGCTTAAGAGTGCCACACACACTTTTTTTATATGTGTATATACACTCGCGAAATACACCTAATTCCACACGCAATGCTCATGGTTTATTTAGTTCTTAATCCAAAGAGTTTTATTGTAGTTTGGGGACTATATATTATGTTAAAAAGGCCTGAATATCAACTTCCCTATTCATACCCAAGGGTTCCATAGTCTGGAGAGAGTGAATCCAAAAGGTCTCTCTTTGGCGTAAGCGTAACATTCTATCTCCCCTTCTCTCATCTAATGTAACTTGTTCAATAGCCTTGAAGCGAAGACTGGAAGGGTCATTATTATGTACCCTTCTGAAGTGATCTGTTACTCCATGAGATACGTCACCTTTCTCTATATTAGATATATGTTCCAGGACCCTCCTCTTCACAGTTCTTTTGGTCCTGCCTACATATTGACAGTGACAAGCACATTCTAATACGTATACTACGTATTTAGAATGACAATTCATACAGCTTTTTATTGGTTTTGTGAAACCATTAACTTGTGATTTTATTTGTTTATTGTTTATATCTATGATGGGGCATGTATTGCAATTTTTACGATTGCATTTAAAGAATCCAAAATTTGCTCTATTTAGCCAATTGGATTTAGCATCCTGTCTTAAGCGACTCGGAGCTAAAATATCTTTCAAATTTTGATTCTTCTTAAATACCACTGTTGGAACAATGTCTAAAGTATCTTTAAGGACTGTGTCTTCCAGAAGTACATGCCAGTGTTTCCCGATTGCTTTCTTGATACACCAAGCTTTATCATTATACTTTGTCAAAAACAGGTTATTTTTATTATTATTCTTTATTGTTTGATTTTTATTCCCTTTCTGTTTTAATAGGTTGCGGCGTTCTAGTTCACGGGCTTTTTTATATCCATTTTCCACCAAATTCTCTTGATAACCTTTCGCTCTGAATTTGGTTTTTAGCATTTCTGATTCTCTGTCGTAAGATTCCAGACTCGAACAGTTCCTCCTCACCCTCTGAAATTGGCCATAAGGAATATTCCTTATCCAATTCTTGTGATGTCCACTTCTGGCGTGGAGGTAACTGTTCGAGTCTGTCTCCTTTCTAAATAGACTAGTCATGATAGTGTCTCCATTACCCGACAAAATAATGTCTAAGAATTCTATTTGTAATTTGTTGAAATTTTTAGTAAACTTTAAATTGAATTCGTTCTTGTTGACGTATTCAAAAAATGACTCAATTCCATCAATTTCCCCTTTCCAGATGACAATTACGTCATCTATGTAACGTTTCCAAACTATGATGTTATCTTTAAAAGGGTTATTTTGCCAAATGTATTTATCCTCCCATGCTCCCATGTATAAATTTGCATAGTTGGGGGCAAAGCGAGTACCCATCGCTGTGCCCCCAACCTGCAAAAAATATTCTCTGCCAAATAAAAAATAATTTTTATGCAAAATGAATGTTATTGCCTTTAGCAGGAAATCTCTCTGTGTTAAAGGGAGATGGTCATGTCTATCAAGACTATATCTGATACTTTCCACACCTGCATCATGTGGGATGCAGGTGTGGAGAGATGCTACATCCAATGTCAACCAGATATAATCTGGTTCCCATTTAATATTGTCCATAATGGACAATATATGTGGGGTGTCACGTACATAAGATTTTAGTGTGATTACCATAGGTTTTAAGTAGAAGTCCACAAACTGGGATAAATTGCTTGTTAGGGAATTTATGCCCGAAATGATTGGGCGTCCCGGGGGATGTTCTAAATTTTTGTGGACTTTTGGCAAGTGATAGAAAATTGCCACTCTACATTTGTCCAATAAAAGGAAATCATATTCATTCCTAGTAATCACACCTGCTTGTAAGCTTTCTTCTAGAAAGAATTTCAAATCTTTCGTGTATTGGCTTGTAGGATCACTTCTTAGTTTGAGATAGGTGGCTGAGTCATTCAGGATTCTATAGGCTTCTGCCAGATAATCATCTTTGTCCTGAATCACTATGCCGCCTCCCTTATCTGCTTCCCTAATGATTATTGATTGATCTTTTTTTAATCTATTCAATGCTTTCATCTCAAATTCATTAAGGTTTGCATTCTTTTTCAAGATATGATTTTCCTTTTTACACAAGTCCATTAATTATTTTTCTACTAGTTTGTAAAAAACAGGTATGTGGTTCCCCTGTGATTGTAAAGGGTAAAAAATGGACTTGGGTTTAAAGGAATGACCTTTTTTATACTCTTCATTCGATTTTTCTAAATCTAAAAGTAAATCTAGGGTATATTGGTCTAAACCTGTTGTTAATTTTTCCATACCCCAGTTGTCACATTCCAAGGAAATTAGGTCAGTTAGACTTTCAAAATCAGTTTCATTTATATTTAAATTTTGTTTTTTGTTTTTAGTTATTTTTGCAAAATGTCTGTTCAAAGTTAACTTTCTAATGAAACGATTTAGGTCAATAAACAAGTCGAAATCATTTGGCTCACTAGAGGGGGCAAAATTTAACCCTTTTCCTAGTAAACTAGTTTCGGGTGCACTTAAAATATGTTTAGATAAATTAAATATCTTAGTAAAGATCTTACTATTTTCTACTTTCTCCTTTTTGATTCGTATAGCTCTTCCTCCTCTGTGTCCTCTTCGGACTCTATTCTTCTTTTGAGTTGTGCTGTTCGTGTTAAGTAATGGGTTATAGAAGGAGTTCCTTCCCATGTTCTTTCTATTGGTGGTTTCAATTTTTTCCCTTTTTCTAAAAAAGAAGAGGATGCTGGAGCTATCGCTATATCTGATTTGTTACGTTCAGAGTCTCTATAGTTTTGATTTGTTACCATATTCTCTCTATTTCCGATGTTTAAATCTCTTATATCACTTCTAAAATAGTGCGATCTATGTTCAAAATCTTCTCTTGATGTACTCTGTCTTGTATCATTATACATATATACATGATTATCTGTTGGGTAATTTTCTGAAGGGTTCCTTTGTTGATAATTAGTCTTTTGTTTATGTTTGTTTTTATTTTTGAATCTGTTGAAATTATTATTTTTTGGTTGGCCATTAATATATGTTCTAGTGTTTGGTTGAATTTGGTGATCCCTATATTGGGCAGCTCCTTGAGGTCTTAAATTATATGTTTGAGAATTGATGTTTCTATTTGTGTTTTTTGTTGCTGCTATCATAGGGCTATTTAATTCTGCAGTTTCCATTAAAGCTCCCTGTAAGTCTTGTTCATTTTCTATCCTTACTTTTTCTAGGGATTCGTCTAGATCTCTTCTCAATTTCCTATTTTTCCTATTTTTAATGTCTATTTCATAAACATATACCCTTTGTTTAGTTTCTTCATTTAGCTGTTCATACAGAACATCTCCTTTATGTTTCTCTAGTTCTTCTCTAATTTTATTAATTTCCTCATTAATTTTAGAGAACTTGTAGTCTCTGTATTTAACTAGTATATTAATAAATGTTTTTGAACAGTCATTTAATGCTTGTTCCCATTCCGTATGATATTCAACTTCTGCTAAATCAAAGATAGGTGTTTTTTGTAGTCTTAGACCTTTTGGAATAATGCCTTTTTTAATATATCTTTTTAAGATTTTTTTGTCATAATATTGATTGATTAATCCCTTACTAAGTTTCTCCAAATTTACAAACAAATCTATAGGGTCTACATAATTTTGATCCTCTTCCTCCTCTTCTACTGAGGAGCTGCTATCTAGTCTCCTATTGGTGAAGTAATTGCCATAATGAAACGTTGACATATTTTTCTGTGTTGAAGGTGCTGCTACTCAAAATGAACCTTAAAAAATAAATGAATTAGTTTAAATTCCAAAAGAGGACTCAACTAGTGAATCCTGCCTTTAGAAAATAAAAGAAAAGTTGCGCACACTTATATGTACTAGTTATAAAATGATTGTACTAGTTAAAAGTAGTTGTAGAGAATACAATAGATTAACTTAATAGTTCTATTGTTTCTCTAGAAACAGATCTAATTTCAAGTGTGTTATAATAAACAACCTGAAAATTAATCACTATTGTCAGTGGAAAGTGAGCCTATATTTGAATCTATCTAAAATATTCAGATATACATGAAATATAAAGTAAAAAACATTATAAAATAATTTTGAAACAATTATAGAATAATTTAGAATTTAAAAAAGACAGTCTTATCCTTCTGATGATGTTCCTGTGGAAAATGTGCAGGGAGATGATTTCAGTGCAGCTCGTCAAGGGAACACCCAAGGTTCTTATTGAGTGATGTAGTACACTCCAAAGAAATAACTTGCACAGGTTTCTGAAGAAACCGGGTGCAAGTTATTTCTTTGGAGTGAGTTTGGAAACTCTGCACCGGCCATTATTACCTTACAGTGGGGCTCCTTCCTTGAACCCACCAGGCGGAGGCAAAAGAAATAGTGTAGATGGGGAAATTAAAGTACATTGGGCTTTACCCACAGCCAGTCGGGTAATATCTGTTTTACCCGAGTAATCCTAAGATTATCTGCACTTCTTACTTTACCCATAATATATATATATATATATATATATATATATATATATTACAATAGCTGCGTCAGCCATTTTAACTCTGAAATTAGTATCTCTTACAAGCAAGAAAGTACTGTGAGAACAATTCTGAAAATGTCTGTGCAAGAGTTGCCAATAATACAGGTATACCTCACTTTACAGCGCTTCACTTTACAACGCTTCGCTAATACAGTGCTTTGTGGGAGCTGAAGTTCAACTTCCAAGGATTTTGAAACAGTGCTGTAATCTTCATGAGACTTTGAAAAAAGTGACTGGCACCATTTTGTTATGTGCAGTTCACTCTGTTTACAGCATTACAGTGCAATCTGCGTGTCAGTGTTATAGTCTGGCAAATTTTACTACAGTAATTGTCACTATTTTACAGGTACAGTATTTATTGACTACTAACTGAATACTGTGCTGTGCTAGTGTTAAAATGTATTTATTTCTTGACAAGGTGAGTCCAAGGATCATCTTAATTACTGTTGGAAATAACACTCCTGACCAGCAGGAGGAGGCAGAGCACCACAGCAAGACCTGTTAAATACCACTCCCCCTACCCACAATCCCCAGTCATTTGACCAAAGGGAAAGGAGAAAGGAAGTAATCTAAGGTGCAGAGGTGCCTGAAGTTTATAGAAAAGCAAACTGTCTGAAAAACAGGGCGGGCCGTGGACTCACCATGTCAAGAAATAAATAAATTTATCAGGTAGGAATAAATTATGTTTTCTTTCTAATGACACAGTGAGTCCACTGATCATCTTAATTACTGTTGGGAACCAATACCCAAGCTAGAGGACACGGATGATAAGAGAGGGACAAGACAGTTAACCTAAACAGAATTCACCACTGCTTGAAGAACCTTTCTCCCAAAAGAAGCCTCTGCTGAAGCAAAAGTATCAAATTTGTAAAATTTTGAAAAAGTATGCAAAAATGACCAAGTTGCAGCCTTGCAAAGCTGATCTACAGAAGCTCCATTTTTGAAAGCCCACGAAGATGAAACAGCCCTTGTGGAATGAGCCGTGATTCTCTCAGGAGGCTGCCAACCAGCAGTCTCATATGCCAAGCAAATAACACTCCTCAAGCAACAAGAAAGAGAAGTAGCCGTAGCTTTCTTACCCTTACGCTTCCCAGAAAAAACAACAAATAAAGAAGACTGTCGAAAATCTTTAGTTGCCTGCAAATAATATTTCAATGCACCAACCACATCCAGGTTGTGCAACAAACGCTCCTTATGAGAAGAAGGATTAGGACAAAAAGAAGGAATAACAATCTCTTGATTAATATTCTTATCAGAAACAACCTTGGGAAGAAAACTCAAGGCAGTACGCAGAACTACCTTATCAGAGTGGAAAATAAGAAAAGGCGATTTATACTGTAAGGCTGAAAGCTCCGAAACTCTTTGAGCCGAATAAATAGCCACCAGAAACAAAACCTTCCAAGATAACATCTTAATATCCAAAGAATGCATAGGTTCAAACGGAGCCTGTTGAAGGACTCTAAGAACCAAATTAAGACTCCAAGGTGGAGTAGTAGACTTAAACACAGGCCAAATTCTAACCAAGGCCTGACAAAAAGAATGAAGATCTGGCACATCCGCCAGGCGCTTGTGCAATAAAATAGATAAAGCAGAAATTTGACCCTTTAGGGTACTAGCAGATAAACCTTTCTCCAAACCCTCCTGAAGAAAAGACAAAATCCTAGGAATCCTACCTCTACTCTACGAGTAGTCTTTGGATTCACACCAATACAAATATTTACACCAAATCTTATAATAAATCTTCCTGGTCACAGGCTTACGAGCCTGAATCATAGTCTCAATGACTGACTCAGAAAAACCACACTTAGAAAGAATCAAGCGTTTAATCTCCAAGCAGTCAGCTTCAGAGAAACAAGATTTGGATGAAGGAAGGGACCCTGCGGAAGCAGGTCCTTCCTTAATGGAAGATGCCAAGGTGGAAAGGAAGACATCTCCACCAGATCTGTAAACTAGATTCTGCGAGGCCACTCCAGAGCAATGAGAATCACAAATGCCTTCTCTTGTTTTACCCGAGCAATGACCCGAGGAAGAAGAGCAAATGGAGGGAACACATATGCCAGACTGAAAGTCCAAGGAACTGCCAGAGCATCTATCAGAACAGCCTGAGGATCCTTTGACCTCAACCTGTACCTCGGGAACTTGGCATTCTGACGATATGCCATGAGATCCAACTCTGGCTGCTCCCAAATGAGAATCAAGCTGGAAAATACATCTGGATGAAGTTCCCACTCCCCGGATGAAAAGTCTGTCTGCTCAGAAAATCCACTTCCCAACTGTCCACCCCTGGAATATGGATAGCAGACAGACAACAGTTGTGAATCTCTGCACACTAAATAATCTTGGCTACCTCTGTCATGGCCAAGGAACTCTGAGTTCCTCCCTGATGATTGATGTAAGCCACTGATGTTATGTTGTCCGACTGAAACCTGATAAACTGGGTTGAAGCTAGCTGAGGCCAGGCTAGAAGAGCATTGAAAATTGCTCTCAGTTCCAAAACATTTATTAGAAGAACCGACACCTCCTGAGTCCATAGACCCTGAGCCCTTAATGAACCCCAGACAGCACCCCAGCCCAGCAAACTTGCATCCGTGGTTACAATCACCCAGGCAGGTCTGCGAAAGCAAGTTCCCTGAGAGAGAAGATCCTGAGACAACCACCATGGAAGAGAATCTCTGGACATCTGATCTGGAACAATCTTTGGAGATAGATCCGCATAATCCCTGTTCCACTGCCTGAGCAAGCATAACTGCAGAGGTCTGAGATGGAACCGAGGAAATGGAATGATGTCCATGACTGCAACCATCAGACCAATAACCTCCATGCACTGAGCCACTGACGGCCGAGGAAGGGACTGAAGAGCAAGACACATATTGAAAATCTTTGACTTTCTTGCTTCTGTCAAAAAAAAATTCAACTCTAGAGAATCTATAATGGTCCCCAAAAATACCCCTCTTGTAGCCAGAATTAAGGAGCTTTTTCCTAAATTCACCTTCCAACCGTGGGGGCGCAGAAAAGACAATAACAGCTCCATGTGGGAGTTTGCTAGTTGAAAAGATGGAGCCTGAACTAGAATGTCGTCCAGATAAGGAGCCACTGCAACACCCTTCAATCAAAGCACCACCAACAATGCTCCCAGGATCTTTGAAAAAATTCTGGGAGTTGTTGCCAGACCAAAGGGAAGAACTACAAACTGAAAATGTTTGTCTATAAATGCAAATCTTAGGAACCTGTGATGATCCCTGTGAATGGGAATATGCCAATACGCATCCTTTAGATCCACTGTGATCATGAACTTACCTTCCTTAACGAAAGGAAGAATGGAACGAATAGTTTAAATCTTGAAAGATGGAACTCTGAGAAACTTGTTTACACTCTTGAAATCTACAATAGGTCTGAAAGTTCCCTCCTTTTTGGGAACAACAAAGAGATTGGAATAAAAACGCAGACCCTGTTCCTGAACCGGGACAGGAACTATCACACCCATGTCGGAAAGATTCTGAACACAACGTAAGAACACCTCTCCTTTTATCTGGTTTACAGATAACCTGGAGAGAAGAAACCTGCCTCTGGGAGGGAAATTCTTGAACTCCAGTTTGTAACCCTGGGACATGATATCTACCACCCAGGGATCCTGAACAACTTGAACACAAGGTTGAGCGAAGAAAGAGAGTCTGCCCCCCACAAGATCTATTCCCAGATCGGGGGCAGATTTTGAGTCAGCAACAGACTTCCTGGACTGCTTCCCCTTATTCCAAGACTGATTTGACTTCCAAGATGGCTTGGACTGTTCCTGCTTGGAGGAAGAAGAGGAAGATTTACCAGAGAAGTTACGAAAGAAACAAAAATTACTCTGCCGACCCTTCTGTTTATTTCTTTTATCCTAAAGAAGAGAATGCCCCTTCCCTCCCGTAATATCAGAAATAATCTCAGTCAAACCTGGCCCAAACAAGGTATTACCCTTGCAAGGAATAGACAAAAGCTTAGACTTAGAGGACACATCCGCAGACCAGGATTTTAACCATAAAGCTCTGCAAGCTAAAATGGCAAAACCAGCATTTTTAGCTCCCAACTTGATGACCTGTAGAGAAGCATCTGCAATAAAGGAATTAGCCAACTTCAAAGCCTTGATTCTATCTTGAATTTCTTCAAGAGGAGTATCTTGCTGAATAGAATCAGACAATGCATCAAACCAATATACTGCCGCACTAGTAACCGTAGCAATACATGCTGCCGGTTGCCATTGATACCCCTGGTTTACATAAATCCTTTTAAGCAAAGCTTCCAAATTCTTATCCATAGGATCTTTAAAGGAACAGCTGTCCTCAATAGGAATAGTGGTCCTCTTGGTCAGAGTGGAAACTGCTCCCTCCACCTTAGGAACCAATTGCCAAGATTCCTTAATTGAATCAGCAATAGGAAACATCTTCCTAAAAATTTGATAAGGGGAAAAAGGAATCCCAGGCTTCTTCCATTCTCGTGCAATAATATCTGAAACACGATCTGGTATAGGAAAAACTTCCACCGAGGAAGGGACATCAAAAAACGTATTAAGTTTACTAGATTTCTTAGGAATAACCATGACTGACACCTCAGAGTCATCCAAGGTAGCCAAAACCTCCTTGAGTAACAAACGGAGGTGCTCCAGCTTAAACCTAAAGGAAACAACCTCAGGTTCAGAAGAAGGATTTACACTATCAGAATCCGATATCTCACCCTCAGATGCTACTGAAGTATCTTCCTCCTCAGACTTATGAGAAGAAACACTAGACACAATTGCAACAGAATCAGAAACCTTATACTTCCTCTTGCACTTCCCCTGTAACATAGGAAAAGCAGACATGGGGGCCTATTTATCAAGCCGTCAACTGTGCTGCATTCGCCGGCACCAATACGCTCGCCTAACATCGCCTAACATCGCTGCCGCGGACCTGAATACGTTCTCCATATTTAACAAAAAAGCTGTCATAAAGCCGCGCACCAAGTACGGGGCGATGAGCAGCGGACTGTTGATAACTAACAGTCATCGATCTCGCTGCTATTCGGCTTTTTACCAGCTTTATTTGTATACTGTCACTAAACACCACCACTATAATAAACTGTTTAACCCCTATTCCGCCGCTCCCGGACCCCGCCGCAACTAAATAAAGTTATTAACTCCTAAACCGCCGCTCCCAGAGCCCACCACCACCTACATTATACTTATTAACCCCTAATCTGCCGCCCCTTACTCCACCGCCACCTACATTATACTTAAACCCTAATCTGCCGCCACCTACATTATACTTATTAACCCCTAATCTGCTGCCCCCTACTCCGCCGCAACCTACATTATACTTATTAACCCCTAATCTGCCATCCCCTATACCGCCGCAACCTACATAAAGTTATTAACCCCTATCCTGCCGCTCCCGGGGCCCACCGCAACTAAATAAATGTATTAAACCCTAAACCGCCAGCCCCCCACATCGCCATAAACTAAATTAACCTATTAATCCCTAAACCTAACAACACGCTAACTGTACATTAAAGATTAACCCATCCCCATCTTATAATAAATTTAAACTTACCTTTAGATTTAAATTAAACTATATTAAACTAATAATTAACCTATTCTAACCATAATAATAAAATTACATTAAACTATATTAAACTAATAATTAACCTATTCTATTATAATAAAATTACATTAAACTATATTAAACTAATAATTAACCTATTCTAACTATTATAATAAAATTACATTAAACTATATTAAACTAATAATTAACCTATTCTAACTATTATACTAAAATGACATTAAACTATATTAAATTTATAATTAATCTAACCTAACGTTTATACTAAAATTACATAAAATTACAAATTAAAATAACTATATTATATATTTAAACACCTAACCCTATGAAAATAAAAAAGCCCCCCCAAAATAAAAAAAAACCTAGCCTACAATAAACTACAAATAGCCCTTAAAATAGCCTTTTGCGGGGCATTGCCCCAAAGTAATCAGCTCTTTTACCTGTAAAAAAATATACAAATACCCCCCAACAATAAAACCCACCACCCACACAACCAACCCCCCAAATAAAATACTATCTAAAAAAACCTAAGTTCCCCATTGACCTGAAAAGGGCATTTGGATGGGCATATACCTTAAAAGGGCATTTAGCTCTATTGCAGGCCCAAGTCCTAATCTAAAACTAAAACCCACCCAATAAACCCTTAAAAAAATCCTAACATTAACCCCAGAAGATTTACTTACAGTTTTGAAGATCCGACATCCATCCTCCAAGAAGCCAGGAGAAGCCCTCAACGAAGCAGCCGAAGTCTTCATCCAAGCCCACAGAAGTCTTCACCCAGACGGCATCTTCTATTTTCATCCATCCGGCGTGGAGCGGCTCCATCTTATTGTTTATTTTTTTGTGTAACTTAGTGTTTGTTATTTTTTGTAACTTAGTTTTTGTAGCTTTGTAATTTTTTTAGTGTAGATTTAAATTATTTGAGTAGGGTTAGGTGTTTAAATATATAATATAGTTAATTTAATTTGTAGTTTAATGTAATTTTAGTATAAAAGTTAGGTTAGATTAATTATTATTTTAATATAGTTTAATGTAATTTTAGTTTAAAAGTTAGGTTAGATTAATTATTATTTTAATATAGTTTAATGTAATTTTAGTTTAAAAGTTAGGTTAGATTAATTATTATTTTAATATAGTTTAATGTAATTTTAGTATAAAAGTTAGTGTAGATAAATTAATAATTTAATATAGTTTAATGTAATTTTATTATAATAGTTAGAATAGGTTAATTAGTAGTTTAATATAGTTTAATTTAAATCTAAAGGTAAGTTTACATTTATTATAAGATAGGAATGAGTTAATATTTAATATAAAGTTAGCGGGTTGTTAGGTTTAGGGGTTAATAGTTTAATTTAGTTTATGGCGATGTGGGGGGCTGGCGGTTTAGGGAATAATAAATTTATTTAGTTGCAGTGGGCTACGGGAGTGGCAGGATAGAGGTTAATAAGTATAATGTAGGTGGCGGTGGTTTTGGGTGGCGGCAGATTAGGGGTTAATAAGTATAATGTAGGTGGCGGCGGTGTTGGGGCGGCAGATTAGGGGTTAATAAGTATAATGTTGGTGGCGGCAGTGTAGGGGGCGGCAGATTAGGGGTGTTTAGACTCGGGGCTTATGTTAGGGTGTTAGGTGTAAACATAACTTTTATTCTCCCATAGGAATCAATGGGATATCGGGCAGCAGCGAACATAAGCTTTCGCTGCTTTCAGACTCTCATTGATTCCTATGGCATCCGCTGCCTCCAGGGCGGTGGATTGAAAACCAGGTACGCTGGGCCGGAATCAGGGCGGCGGATTGAAAACCAGGTACGCTGGGCCGGAATAGTGGCGAGCGTACCTGGTAGTTATTTGTTAAGTAGCAGAAGTAGTCAGATAGTGCCGAATTTGCATTTATAATGAAGTAAGCATCGATCTGTGTCGGACTGAGACCGGCGGATCGTATGTTACGTCACAAAATTCTACTTTTGCCAGTCTGTAGCCTTTGATAAATAAGGCTAATCAGGCTCGCCACAATTACACTGCAGAATTCCAGCGTATTTGTGGTTGACGGCTTGATAAATAGGCCACAAAGCCTCAGATACTGCCGGGGATATATGAGTAGCCATATCCTGCATGGAAAAACCAACCTGAGACGAAACACAGGGCACTGCAGAAGATTGGGACGTATGAGGAGAAACTTGTGGATTAGCCTGAACAGGAGACTCCTGAACAACATCCGCCCTAGACAATGAAGGCTCAGAATCAAAAAGTCTATCCTTGTAATGTAATGTTCTCTCAATTACAAGAGGAACAAAAAGGGATAGGAGGCTCAACATTAGTATTTAAACATAGAGAACAAGCAACAACTTGCAGGGCCTCTTGGTCCATCTTATTCCAAAGGAAAAACCTTAATCAATAAAAAAGTTAAAATCAGAATTTTGATGAAACAAAAAAACGTTACTGTCCCTTTAAATTTTAAACAAACTTTTTTTTTTTTTTAAACTAGAAAATCCTTAAATAAACTGTACAATAAATCTTGCAGCAGCAATTTTTCACAAAATGAATGCAAAAAGACACAAACTATATAGTTTCAGACAGAAACTTAAATATAAGCAGAGCAATAGCCCCACAATTCTATCAGCTAATCGGAATTAAGGTAGGAAAAATCCTATTGGCTGATGCAATCAGCCAATAGAATTGAGCTTGCATCCACCTGGATGAAGCCTTCTGCCCTTCTGGAGGTCCTCTTCTGCCCGGATCGGATGAAGACTTCTGCCCCTCTGGAGGACCACTTGCACCCGGCTGGGTGAAGACGGCTCAAGGTAGGGTGATCTTCAAGGGGGTAGTGTTAGGTTTTATTAAGGGGGGATTGGGTGGATTTTTTAGTAGGGTTAGGTGTGTGGGTGGGGGGTTTTAATGTTGGGGGGTATTGTATTTTTTTTACAGGTAAAAGGGCTGATTACTTTTAAGGGCTATTTGTAATTTAGTATAGGGTAGGGAATTTTATTATTTTGGGGGGCTTTTTTTTATTAGGGGGATTAGATTAGGTGTAATTAGTTTTTAAAAAAATGTAATTATTTTTTTATTTTCTGTAATTTAGTGTGTGTTTTTTTTGTACTTTAGTTTATTTAATTTAATTGTATTTAATTGTAGTTAGTATAGGTAATTAATTTAAAGGGCCACTGTAAGTAAATATTTTCTATGCCTGTTACTAACTAACTACCCCAAATACGCTTTTTATCAATAGCATTTCATTAACATATCTCTACCGTATATCAGAAATCTTGTCTGCAAATTTAATTGTTTTCCAAACCCACTCCGTGGGTATCCTTTGCTCTGTACCAATCCGTTTACAATACCTAGGTTTCAAAATGGCGCTTTAAACACAAAGTTATTGGTTTAAGTATTTTGAACATGCAGTGCTGAAAATAGTGGGCAGGATAACGTGACATCATTGGCGAATAAAAGATATAACTTTTAGAACGTTATGAAACTTCATTTTGGAGAAAATATAGGTCAGTAGGTTTTAATTAATGTTTATTAACTTTAATATGTTAGTTGTTTAGCTTAAAATTATAACAGAAAGTAATCCTTTAATGATAGTGTAGTGTTAGGTGTAATTGTAATTTAGGTTAGGATTTATTTTACAGGTATATTTGTACTTATTTTAACTAGGAAGTTATTAAATAGTTAATAACTATTTAATAACTATTGTACCTAGTTAAAATAAATACAAAGTTGCCTGTAAAATAAATATAAACCCTAAGCTAGCTACAATGTAACTATTAGTTATATTGTAGGTAGCTTATGGTTTATTTTATAGGTAAGTATTTAGTTTTAAATAGGATTAATTTATTTAATTGTAGTAATTTTATTTCATTTTTTTTAAATTATATTTAAGTTAGGGGGTGTTAGGGTTGGGGTTAGACTTAGGTTTAGGGGTTAATAAATTTAATATAGTAGCGGCGACGATGGGGGTGGCAGATTAGGGGTTAATAAATTTAAGTAGGTTGCGGCAACATTGGGGCGGCAGATTAGGGGTTAATAAATATAATGTAGGTGTCGGCGATGTTGGGGCAGCAGATTAGGGGTTCATAGGGATCATGTAGGTGGCGGCGGTGTCCGGAGCAGCAGATTAGGGGTTAAAAATATAATGCAGGTGTCGGCGATGTCGGGGGCGGCAGATTAGGGGTTAATAAGTGTAAGATTAGGGGTGTTTAGACTCGGGTTCATGTTAGGGTGTTAGGTGTAGACGTAAAATGTATTTTCCCATAGGAAACAATGGGGCTGCGTTAGGAGTTGAACGCTGCTTTTTTGCAGGTGTTAGGTTTTTTTTCAGCCAGCTCAGTCCCATTGTTTCCTATGGGGAAATTGTGCACGAGCACGTTTAGCCAGCTCACCGCTACCGTAAGCAGCGCTGGTATTACAGTGAGATGTGGAGCTAAATTTTGCTCTACGCTCACTTTTTAGAGGCTAAAGCCGGGTTGAAAAAAACCTGTAATACCAGCGTTGTTTCAAGTGAGCGGTGAGAAAAAAAGGAGCGTTAGCACCGCAAGCCTTACCGACAAAAACGCGTAATCTAGCCGAAAGAAAGCCAAAACCGCCTTGTTTCACTTTAAGGTGGTTTTCACTTTACAGCGGGGCTCCGGTCCCTAACCCACTGTATGAGTGGGGTATACCTGTATATATGTGTTTGTGTGCGTGTATGTGCATGTGTACTGAGGGTGTATTTTTGCATTATGGCCCTACAACAAATAATGCTTCTCAAATGTAAAAAAAATAATTAATTAAAAAGACTGTCCAATGACCCACAAGAGCAATCATAAAATAACCGGTATACACACACACCAAGATCAAGTGCATTAAAAGCAGCATCTTTCTTGGTTGTTGGTTTTTTAAGACAGGCTGTTATGTAAATGCATTTAAGTAAGTGCATTGTGTTGTTCATGTTGATTTATTTAGTTTTAGCTGTGTAGATATCCCCAGTAAGTCATGCATAAGCCCACAGCTCCCCAGACACATCACATTCTGCATTAGTCTGTGTTGGGTAAGGTTGCTGATATGTTTAGGGACAGTGAGGAGTCTAAAGAAATTATTTATTTTTGCTCTTTGTCTGGAGCAGGAGACGCCTTGGCTTTTTCAGACCTTACCTCACTGCAAATTGTGTTTTCAAAATACCTCTTGTCTGTTTGGGAATTATATTACTTGGTATGAGCAATTGAAACCATAGAGAGAGAGGATCCTGGCACATGGTCCTAGCTGTGGCTGAACATCATTATGTGAAGTAAAGGTTAAGATTTGCCCCTGCTGTGCCCTTTCATCTCATCTAATAAATATATTACATATATGCACAGGCATTTAATTAATTTATAAAACATATTTCCTTATTTGCTGGCCCAGATTAATGTTCCACTAGTATAGTTACTGTCTAGAAACCTGGTAACTTGGACCATAAAAAACATTTGCAGATGTTCCCTTCACAGTTATGGAGAGAATATTGTGGCACAATATTTGTAGTCTTTGCTACTTATCACACTATGGGTAAGCATTGTCACACAATGGGGTATATTTATCATAGTGCGAGCGGACATGATACGATGTAGCGTATCATGGCTGCTGCACATCGATAAATGCCGACAGCATACACTGTCGGCATTTATCATTGCACCAGCAGTTCTTGTAACTTGCTGGTCCAATGCCGCCCCCTGCAGATTCGTGGCAAAATGGCCGCTAGAACGGGGTGTCAATTATTATTATCATTTATTTGTCTAGTGCCGCCAAATTCTGTAGCGTTGGATCAATCGACCCAATCGTATTCGATCGGGTTGATTTCTGTCCGCGGCCTCAGAGAGGGAGGACAAGTTATAGAGCAGCAGTCTTTAGACCGCTAGTTCATAACTTCTGTTTCCATACGGAGCTTGATAAATCGGCCCCTTCGTATAGTAAAAACCTCACATTTCATCAACCATTTTGATGAACAACATCATATCGACATGAACTACAAGGGCATCCTCCTCAGCTGAATAAACAGAGCCCACAATAATATAAATGTGACATGTGTGTAACTAACTACATTTAATTTTGTTATATTTTAATATTTTAATTATCCAAACACAAACACTTATTTGCAATAATAAATGAAAATTCTGATGATTAAATTTTAGTTGTGCACATGTTTTTCTTTAAAAGTATTGTTTGACCTATGTTTTTAATTCTGGAATACACCAGGGAACAATTGTTTGTTTTAAAATGTTGGACTTAACAAATGTAATTATTAAAAAAAATGCTTTGGAAACAGCAAAGATTGAATAAAGCTAAATGAGTTTTCAAGAGGTCAATGCTTTTGAAAAGTCCAAAAATCATTTCAAAAGTGTTGGACTGGAATTCGGCTATAACATTCTTTCAATTCAAAATATTTGTGTTGTGTAGTCCTGCAAAGCCACTTGAGAACCACATGACTACTGTGTTTACTAATGGATATCCAATGGATTGGAATTGTTTCAAATTCAAAAATCTCTTTTTTAAGGTATGGCAATAGACCACAATGCTGGTTGCCATTCCTTAGACGTAATAAAAAAAAAACCTTTAAGTTGTTAAAACAAATTAGTGCACACTATGAAATATTTCTCAGAGCTAAAAGGTCTCTCGTATCAACCTATATCTAATAATAAGTACATGGATCACTTTAAACTGAGAGCCACAAATATATTTCCTCATGGTGTTCTTCTCTAGGTATTAAGAGGTGTACAAATTTTGGAAAGATATTGCTTTTAACACACCATAGTCTCTTTACTTTATAATGAACTTTAATATATACCGGCCACAGAGGGTATAATCAAGGCAATGGCTAAGGTGATTTTGCAGAGGTTTGGGAATTGGTTGGTGGTGGCCCACCTGCATTTTGTCAGTGGGGCTGCAGCAGGAGGGGCAGGGTCATGGACAGGTCATGGATGACAAGAGGTAGTGTGGGTGTGGTCAACAGATGATGGGTGTGGCTGGGCATGTCCATGGTGGAATTTGTGGCAGTCTCTTAAAACCAGGATATTGAGAAGCTGTGGGTAAAAGAAATAACAAAAGGGATGTGTGGTGGCACTAGGAGCAAATTCACCTGGTACAATCTCTTGCTATATTTTGTTTGTCCCTTTTTGCTGTCAAATAATATTGTGGATTCCTTTGTCTATGTTTCATTAGCTATTATACAAAATATCATGAATCTAAAAGGAATTTGTTCTTCATTTGAATTCATTTTGTTTCCCCACTTCATTATCATAGTACATTAGTATATGTATCACTCTCACATTATCTGGGAAACTGCTTATATTTTGTTAACTGTTATAATATTTATAAAATGTTATTACCCTTAAAAAATAGCAAAAGTGATGAAGATGTTATACATTCATTGGCTAACTAAAAGGAAATACACATGCAAGCTTTCAAGCCATTGAGGTCCCTTTGCCAATAACTCTGATGGACAAGTGAAGCTCAGTTATATTTGTATACAGTATATAGGGTGAGATATACAGTATGTATTAAAATAATATGCAAAACATTAATATTGGTTGTGTCACACTGATATGGTCAAAGCTTTGGGAAACTTTTCACAGGAATATTTGAAGAAGCTATTGGACATGATTTATTGAATATACATAGCAATGTAACTCACAAAGTGCAAAATGATGTTGTAACCTATGTGAGAAAAAGGCTGTATGTTTCCTCTGAGAAGGTGAGTATTATGTAAGTCATGCGCATGATTAAATCATTCTGAGTGAATGTTGTAGCAAGAATTAATAGATCTGTCACACCACTAGGAAATATATGAGTTCATAAAGCCATGAGTCAGGTTCCATTATGAGTTGAAGGAAACAAATTGGTTTATACATTTTTAATCCCAAATCCTATGTTCCCTTTGGGATCTGATGATTCCTTTCAGTGTTGCTATTTTGAAATATTGGATTAAGTGATTTGGGTAGTTATAGTGTTTTCCCACTGGGGAAATATCTCTGGATTTTGTACTCCTTCTATTTGTTATTGGGATCTGAGGGGAGATTTTGCATCTTTTTTATTTTCTGTTAATTTGCATTTGTGCCCTATGACAAGTGTTTTTGTATAAGGCTTTTTCTAAGATTTGAGGTTTGTCTATATGAGAAAAGGAACGTGTCTGGGAACATGTTCTTTTTACTTTTTGTGAGGGCATTACAGCCAATCATATGGTGTATACGGCACCCCAGAGTACATTCCTACAGGTGTACTGTTGTGGCTCATACTAATCAAAGACGGATACTACAGACCCTGTTAAAAATGGACAAGAAGTAAGGCATCTGGTTGACTTTCTGCTCGCCCTCATAAAAACTAAAAAATAAAATTCTCAAAGCCAGGGATGATCCATACATAAAAATATGAAGATACCCAAGGGTTGCAAAATTATAATTTGTACAATAACGGATGTGTTCTTCAATGATTTTAAAAAGATAAAGATAAAACGTTTATTGTCCCTTTAACTAATCAGATGTGACAGAAGTCTCAGTTTTGTCATTAAGTCCTCTCACTACAATCTTGATTAGTTAACTCATTAATCAATCAAAAGTAAAAGAAAAGATCAGAACTGGGAGAAGTTACGGCATTCTGGAACACGGCCGCTCAATAAAAGGAGCTGATTTTCCCCACTCGTAGATATAAAAAGTTGTGGACACTCCCAGGAGATCATCTGTGCAATTTATATTAATTAGACAAAGCCAGAAAACACACGTCACATTCTCATTTCAGATTGCCTTGGGGAGATCAGACTATAGTAGTCCTATCCAAATAATACAGCTAGGCTCTGATACTGGCCTAAACTCAGTAATAAAGGCTCACAAGGGGATACCTCCCCTACACACAGCACTCGGAATGGCCACTGGTCTCAGAGGGACCTCAGTGTAATATTTGGAAAAGAGAAAATATATCACTGTAATGAACATGAGCATGGAAAATTCTTAACATAATCAGGGGGTACAAAGCAGCCCAATTTACCTATATGTTGTGAAGTGCTTATTATTGTCTAATGTGATATATTTAAACAGAGAAAAAGAGAAATACCCAAGTCTTATATTCTTATTATCCAGCTGTCCTTAAAGGGTTAGATACCCATGCAAAACATAGCATTGTCGGTGTAACAATTATATCACAGTACATGACTTAGATCATATAATGTAATATTACCTCACCACAAGCAGGAAATTTAAAATCATTTTACAGACACATGCATGCCAGAGGATGTATTTTGATTGTAAAGAACATTTAACATCTCCTATCACATACTAACTGACATAATCCAGGGGGGAAAGGTGTATACCTCCCTGCACAGTGGTGTAAACTGTGCTTCCAAGGTATGGGCTAGAGTTCTTCAAAAGTGATTGACACATGCTAAGATAATGGAATGTTAAATATCTTATTTTTTGCTAGATATCCTGTTTATGGAGCATTGCAGGGCATGAAAAATATAATAAACTTCTGTTACTGAATACAGATATATGCATAAATATGGACTCTAAAATTAACATCTATTACAAACTTAATTAGACACTGGACCACTCTATATAAGCCTAAGGACGGACATGATACAATGTAGCGTATCATGTCCGCTGCACATCGATAAATGCCAACAGCATACGCTGTCGGCTTTTATCATTGCACCAGCAGTTCTTGTGAACTGCTGGTGCAATACCACCCCCTGCAGATTCGCAGCCAATCAGCCTCTAGCAGGGGGTGTTAATAAACCCGATCGTATTCGATCGGGTTGATTTCTGTCTGCCGCCTCAGAGCAGGCGGACAGGTTGTGGAGCAGCGGTCTTTAGACTGCTGCTTCATAACTTCTGTTTACGGCGAGCCTGAAGGCTCACTGGAAACACGGGACATCAAGCTCCATACGGAGCTTGATAAATTGACCCCATAGTCAGATATTGTAGATATATATACAGTATATATATATATATATATATATATATATATATATATATACACTCCATATGGAAAGAATAAGAGAAGAGACAAACATATCAGATTTTCCATATACAGCAAGAAGAAAACGCACGTATTCAAGCGTGGCTGCAGAGGCAGAGGGAAAAACGCCAAAAAGGCGAGACTTAAGAGAATAAATAGTGGGATTTCTAATCTCTCTAGTCATTCTTTTTCTAATAAAGAAATTACAATTTTGAGTAGGGGACTCTTATTCCTTCTAATGAACATAATCTATTTGATTTGCTTGTTGATTTAAATAGATTTGTTCACAAATTATCCATCCAAAAACCTTTTAGTAACAAAAAATTTAAGATGCAGAACCAGATCCGTATTGTTACCGATGATATAGATTCAAAATTGAGACTGGAAAAGGTGGTCTATTTTGAGCCTAATGAATTATGTGACTACAGACTACAGATTTACATCTTCCCTCAAGCTTCAATCTAATAATTGCACAAATCTACAATTGTTTTGGAAGTCCTCTAGGAATTTAGTAAAATTCTGAAGTCTGGGGAAAAGAAAACTAAGATGAATACAGGTATACCCCGCTCATACAGCGGGTTAGGGACCGGAGCCCTGCTGTAAAGTGAAAACCGCCTTAAAGGGACAGTATACACTCATTTTCATATAACTGCATGTAATAGACACTACTATAAAGAATAAGCTGCACAGATACTGATATAAAAATCCAGTATAAAACTGTTTAAAAACTTACTTAGAAGCTGTCAGTTTGGCTCTGTTGAAAAGGTAGCTGGAAAGCCCACTGCAAGTGGGAAATAAGACACTCCCCCCCTCCCCCTTCTTTTGCATATGAAAAGACCCTTTACACAAACAGGAGCAAGCTGGAGTAGGTAGTCGAGCGTATTCACATAAAACTTTGGGGCTTGGTTAGGAGTCTGAAAATCAGAGCAATGTTATTTAAAAATAAGCAAAACTATACATTAATTTAAAAAAAAAACTTTATGGGCTATATAAATAGATTATCTACAAAACATTTATGCAAAGAAAAAATGAGTGTATAATGTCCCTTTAAAGTGAAACAAGGCAGTTTTAGCTATCTTTTCACTTGCCAGTGTGTTTAAAAACTTAAAAACATGTTTAAACTAACATATATTAGAGATGCAATATTGCTTGTTTAGTTTAACACTAGCACAGCACAGTATTCAATAAATACTGTACCTGTAAAATAGTGACAATTACTGTAGTACAATTTGTCAGACTACAACACTGAGACACAGATTGCACTGTAATGCTGTAAACAAAGTGAACTGTGCATAACAAAATGGAGCCAGTCACTTTTCTCACAATTGCACAATGATTACAGCACTGTTTCAAATATTTGGAGGTTGAACTTCAGCTCCACAAAGCGCTGTATTAGCGAAGCGCTGTAAAGTGAAGCGCTGTAAAGTGAGGTATACCTGTATATATAAATTAAGGGCCTTGCCCAAATTAGCATCTAATAAAAATATAATTATTAGATAGTAGGGATGCACCGAAATTTTGGCCGCAGAAACGTTTTTGCCGAAAATGGCATTTTTGGTTATTTCGGTTTTCGTTTTTTTTGCTTTTTATTTTCGGTAAAATTATTGTGTAGCATATTTCAAATTTGATGCCAGCCTAGAGCTGCTGTTTGAGTTCATTACTTGACTTACTGTTTTGCATATAATAATAGTTTTCTAGGACTATACTTTATTTGGATAATTGGTAAAAAAAAAAAAAAACTGTTAAAGGGATACTGTACCCAAATTTTTTCTTTCATGATTCGGATAGAGCATGCAATTTTAAGCAACTTTCTAATTTACTTCTGTTATCAATTTTTCTTCGTTCTCTTGATATCTTCATTTGAAAAAGAAGGCATCTAAGCTAAGGAGCCAGCAAATTTGTGGTTCAGAACCATGGACAGCATTTGTTTATTGGTGCTGTCCAATCAGCAAGGACAACCCAGGTTGTTCACCAAAAATGGGCCGGCATCTAAACTTAAATTCTTGCTTTTCAAATAAACATACCAAGAGAATGAAGAAAATTTGATAATAGGAGTACATTAGAAAGTTGCTTAAAATTGCATGCTCTATCTGAATCACAAAAGAAAAAATTTGGGTACAGTGTCCCTTTAAATCTGATTCTGTTACACAGAACTAAATAAAGAATAATACTAGCAATGCACCAAAATTTGGTCCGCCGAAAATGTGCAATTCCAATTTCGGCCCAAAGAGGACCAAAATGGCTAAAAATGTACAGCCCTCCCTTGTTCTATTGAGTTACATGTCTATCCTTAGCATAAGGTGAGCAGCACAGCACTGGCATGGTACACAGAGCACACACATAAGTACCATGACATGATGATATTTGAAACCAGCAGTGCCCTTTTTTTTTTTTTTAGAAGGAAACCAAAGTTCTAAATACAGTATTCAAAGGAGGATAAGTAACATGTTTATAAACACTTGATATTATCAGACACAGCCCTAAACACACACAGTGAATATGTATAAGCCTTATATAGAGTGCTCATACATCAGTCTCTTGTGCGTAGACATTCTATTCGCCTGAGGCAAATATGCGTGCACACTATATATGCATAATCTGACGGGTCAGTGTGAGACCCGGACCTGGAACTAGGCGGAGATATGATGAGACGATCAGGTGCAGCCACGCCCTTCGCACGGATAACTACACCCAAAAACAAAATACAACATGTCCACCTTGTATTGTTGTCTGGCTATAACCACGCTCTCCCTTGTAGAGCTCCACCAGTTTCACTGCAGATCACGCCTATTTGTTGGAGCTTTCCCGCCTACATGCTCTCTCAGCTACACACACACTGTAGTTAAAAAAGAAAAAAAGTCATTTTCGGTTTCGTTTCGGTTTTCAGCCAGGGGCATCCTGAATTTCCGGTATCGGTTTCGGTCCAGAATTTTCATTTCGGTGCATCCCTATTAGATAGGGTGGGGCGTAGTCCTACAAAATCGATTTATTTACTTTTAGGGGGGACTTTGAAATGTTTTAAGGTAAAAGAGCTGTTTAACTTGCAATGCCCTACAAAAGGCCCTTTTAAGGGCTATTGGTAGTTTATTGTTAGGTTAGGGGGTGTTTTTATTTTCGGGTGGCTTGTTTGTTTTTATAGGGCTATAAAATTAGGTTTAATTGTTATTATTTTTGATAATTTCGTGTATTATTTTTGTAATTTTAGTGTTTTTTTATTTTCTGTAATTTTAGCGATTTTACTTTTTTGAAATGTTAGATTTTATTTATTTTTTCATAGTGTTAGGTTTTTTTAAATTTGTAATTTCGTTTTTTTAATTTGTAGTTTCTTTTCTTTTCTTAAAATAGTTATGTTAGGTTTATTTAAAAATTAAGCTTATTTTTTTTTATTTTACAGGTAAGTTTTTATTTATTTTAAGATAGTTATATTGTAAATTAAATTTAAAGTTAGGGGGGTATTAGTTTAATTTATTGATTTGCGATGTGGGGGGCCGGTGGTTTAGGGGTTAATAGGTTTAGTTTATTAGTAGCGATGTGGGGGTCCGGCGGTTTAGGGGTTAATAGCTTTAGTTTATTAGTAGCAATGTGGGGGGCCAGCGGTTTAGGGGTTAATAGGTTTAGTTTATTAGTAGCAATGTGGGGGGCCGGAAGTTTAGGGGTAAATAGCTTTATATAGTGTTGGCGATGTGGGAGGCGGCGGATTAGGGGTTAATAGGTTTAATATAGTATTTGCGATGCAGGGGGATGGCGGTTTAGCGGTTAATAGGTAGTTTATGGGTAATAGTGTACTTTGTAACATTTTAGTTATGAGTTTTGTGAAACATTTTTGTTTGGCAAAATCCAAAACTACTGGTCTCAGATCACGGAATGGATTGCGGCAGTATAGACTATAACGCAAGCATTTTAGCCGGACCACACAACCTGTAATATGGCTCTATGGAAATCCCGCACTCAAATGTAATTTTTTGAGTGCGGAATGGAGAGTTACGTTACAGGCTAAAATGCATGCAGTATAGCTATACCGTTGCGACTTGTAATACGGGAGACCTGTCATTCTACGCGCAATGGCCAATTTTTTAGCGGTAAAGCCGTACTACTTCGTAATGCAAAACTTGTAATCTTGGTGAAAGTTCTTAAGTATATTCTTATATTAGAGGTTAATACGTATACACACATTATATATATATATATATATATATATATAAACTTCAAAATATTTTGGGATTTTGTTGGTCTTATTTCCACAATAACTTACAAGCAGATAACATAAAATAGTAATTATTTTCAAGGGGTATGTCTTGGACTGCAAAACACTACAGATTTTGCTCACCAAAGAACATTCTTAATGCTTTTAAAATATTTACGGCTAGATTTAGAGTTCTGCGGCCAAAGGGGTGCGTTAGCTACGCGTGCTTTTTTTCCCCCGCACCTTTTAAATACCGCTGGTATTTAGAGTTCTCAGAAGGGCTGCGTTAGGCTCCAAAAAGGGAGCGTATAGCATATTTACCGCCACTGCAACTCTAAATACCAGCGGTGCTTACGGACGCGGCCAGCTTAAAAAACGTGCTCGTGCACGATTCCCCCATAGGAAACAATGGGGCAGTTTGAGCTGAAAAAAAACCTAACACCTGCAAAAAAGCAGCGTTCAGCTCCTAACGCAGCCCCATTGTTTCCTATGGGGAAACAGTTTCTAAGTCTGCACCTAACACCCTAACATGTACCCCGAGTCTAAACACCCCTAGCCTTACACATATTAACCCCTAATCTGCCGCCCCCGCTATCGCTGACCCCTGCATATTTTTTTAACCCCTAATCTGCTGCCCCTAACACCGCCGACCCCTATATTATATTTATTAACCCCTAATCTGCCCCCCCAACGTTGCTGCTACCTACCTACAATTATTAACCTCTAATCTTCCGACCGGACCTAACCGCTACTATAATAAATGTATTAACCCCTAATCCGCCTCACTCCCGCCTCAAAAACCCTATAATAAATAGTATTAACCCCTAATCTGCCCTCCCTAACATCGCCGACACCTAACTTCAAGTATTAACCCCTAATCTGCCGACCGGACCTCACCGCTACTCTAATAAATGTATTAACCCCTAAAGCTAAGTCTAACCCTAACCCTAACATCCCCCTAAATTAAATATAATTTAAATCTAACAAAATAAAATAATTCTTATTAAATAAATTATTCCTATTTAAAACTAAATACTTACCTATAAAATAAACCCTGATATAGCTACAATATAACTAATAGTTACATTGTAGCTATTTTAGGATTTATATTTATTTTACAGGCAACTTTGTATTTATTTTAACCAGGTACAATAGCTATTAAATAGTTAATAACTATTTAATAGTTACCTAGTTAAAATAATTACAAAATTACCTGTAAAATAAATCCTAACCTAAGTTACAATTAAACCTAACACTACACTATCAATAAATTAATTAAATAAACTATCTACAATTATCTACAATTAAATCAACTAAACTAAATTACAAAAAAACCCAAACACTAAATTACAAAAAAAACAAACACTAAATTACAAAAAATAAAAAAAGATTACAAGAATTTTAAACTAATTACACCTACTCTAAGCCCCCTAAAAAAATAACAAAGCCCCCCAAAATAAAAAAAATGCCCTACCCTATTCTAAAATAAAAATTGTAAAGCTCTGTTACCTTACCAGCCCTTAAAAGGGCCTTTTGCTTGGCATGCCCCAAAGTAAACAGCTCTTTTGCATTTAAATAAACATACAATACCCCCCCCAACATTACAACCCACCACCCACATACCCCTAATCTAACCCAAACACCCCTTAAAAAAACTAACACTAAGCCCCTGAAGATCTTCCTACCTTATCTTCACCACGCCGGGTATCACCGATCCGTCCAGAAGAGGCTCCGAAGTCTTCCTCCTATCCGGCAAGAAGAGGTCCAGAAGAGGGTCCAAATCCAGAGGACATCCGGATCTGCAAACATCTTAATCCAAGCGGCATCTTCTATCTTCTTCCATCCGGCGCGGAGCGGGACAATCTTCAAGCAGCCGACGCGGAACCATCCTTCTTCACCGACGGACTAACGACGAATGAAGGTTCCTTTAAGGGACGTCATCCAAGATGGCGTCCCTCGAATTCCGATTGGCTGATAGGATTCTATCAGCCAATCGGAATTAAGGTAGGAAAAATCTGATTGGCTGATTGAATCAGCCAATCAGATTCAAGTTCAATCCAATCAGCCAATCAGATTGCGCTCGCATTCTATTGGCTGTTCCGATCAGCCAATAGAATGCGAGCTCAATCTGATTGGCTGATATATATATATATATATATATATATATACAAAAATAACGCCCCTTTAACTAAAATCTAGAAGAAATAAAAATGTGTGTATGTGTGTGTTTTTTAGCTTTTAGGTGCACACCTTAATGCAATAGGCTGCGCACGCCTATGCCCACCTGACACATTTGATCCGGTGAGACCCAGGAGTGAAACACAAGAACCTTCTTGGTGGGATATAAACTTGCTGAACAAAATGATCAGCCTGCTCATGAAGCACTCATGAGTGCTATTCATATTGTGAGTATCAGACATACTGTGGGGGTATTCATCTGTACCTACACAGTTGGAGTGCTCTCTTTTTAATTTTTGTCTCCATGTATACACTCCAGCCCTCCATTATGTATGGCACTGAGTGCTATTTGTGGAAATAATATTGCATATATTTGCCTTTAGTCTGATATGAGGCTTTTCCTGCAGTAACATGAGTTTTAGCATAATTAATCTTTCCAAGTCGTTAACGATGCTGCATCGATGCAGTGCAAGACCTGAATCGATTCAGGGGTCAGTGACATCATCGAGCAATGAGAGAAAAAATATAGCAATGAGGAATGTTCAGGCTTCAGAGTAAACTGGTATAAGATTGACACTTAGATGCAAACTAGGTTTGTTGCAGGTTCACAGTACATAATTTTATATAAAGCTGTATGTCAGAGTTAAGCACAGCTGCACAGGTAGTTAGACAAGCTGAAAGTTTAGGCATTGTTTGATCTTATAAATGCAAACTTGGTTTGTTGCAGGTTCACAGTACATAATATTATAAAGAGCTGTATGTCAGTAATTAGCAGAGCAGCACAGGTGATAAACAGGTTGCAAGTCTTAGGCATTAATTACTGTTTTGTGCATATATTGAAGAATCACATGAAAGCTTTTAACTGAACATAAAGATTCAGAGTTCTGAATAGCAGCAGGATATTTCAGCAATGACAACTTGTAGCAGAGAAATAGTTATAAAGTTCTGAGAAAGATGCTGTTGTAATTAGAGAGTGATGGTAAGAAAAAGCATAGTTGATTTATAATAAAGTTCAGAGATTGTTAAGTAGCTGTGTCCAGGAAACAGAATGGAGATATTTTTGATACTTGCGGTTTGATGATATTTTGCATAGGTAATTAGAAAATGCTGTATCTTGGAATAGTTGCTAAATTCATGCAGGAAACAGTCACAGACCTCTGTTGTTCAGGATCACACTTTAATGTTAATGCAAGGCACATTAGACCTGAGAAGGCTTAAAAAGAGGCTGAGGTAATCAGGTGCATGAATGATTAATCAGGCAGGCAGGCAAGCTGAATGTGAATACTGCCCAAATGCAGCAGTCAGAGAAGGATTTCTTAAAGGGATAGTGACATTAGGCTGAGATATGTTACAGATTCCCCTCCTTAAAGGCGACCTCCGGGCGCCAAATACAATCCAAAAGGAGAGAGAACAAAATCGATATGGAGAATCGGTAGTAGGTGTATGGAGGTAGTGAGTCCAATCGGAAATCAAGAAAGGAGGGTTGGAGATCTCTTGAAAAAGTTGAATGACGAAGTAAAGGCCATATAATTCAGGTATCAAAAGATCTTGACAATGATGAGAGCAAAACTTGAAGTCAACTTTTTTATAGTCATCGTGAGAATGCATGAACGTAACATACAATGAGCTTACTACCACAGAATCATCCTGAGGGTAGACAGGTTGATGTTCACCATGATAGATGACCATGTACTTAGCCAATGAAAAGGCAGCCAGTCCTAGAGATATGAATAGGCTTTCCTCGGCGTCAGAAATAGAGATGCAGCATTCTGGATTGATAACCAGATTAACCACCTTTGGGTCAGAGATTTGAGTATCCTCAGAATTAACCTCTTGGCTGAGGATTAGATATACTCCAAAAGAAAAAGCTATAGCCACTTCTAACGCAATAGCAGGGCTTTCTTCAAAATAGGAGATAGGAGTGTAGAGTGCAAGATTTGTCCAGTTCTTGCCATCTTCTAATTCAAAATTAAATGTCTCCTTACTGGATTCAGAATCAAAAGTGTTCCCACTAAGAATAGGTATATGAATGTCCACACCAGGGCAAGGTTCAGGAATACCCACATCTGGGCAAGGTTCAGTCATATCCTCAGTAGGATCAGGTGAAGGAATGCCCATGCCAGGGCAATGTTCAGAAGTACCCACATCTGGGCAAGGTTCAGGAATATCCTCAGTAGGATCGGGTGAAGGAATGCCCATGCCAGGGCAAGGTTCAACTATAGAGAAAGAAAAAGAACCCACTTTAGAGACAGGAACCATACTCTCTTCTGAGCAGAGGGCAAGGCTTTCTTCAGGGTTCATAAACGAAGAATTAACAAGACCCACTTTAGAGCCAAGATCCATACTCGCTTCTGAGTAGAGGGCATGGCTATCTTCAGGATCAAGTATTATTACACCCATTTCTGGGTTAAACAAAGGAATACCCATACCAGGGTCAAAAACAGGAGAGTCCACCTTGATGTCAGGTTTAGTAGTATAATCATGGAAAACAGGAACAGGAATGGGCACAGGGGAATCTTCTTGAAGAACTTTTGTACAAGTTTCAGGTTCAAGAATGTCCACTTGCGAACTTGGTTCAAAGTTGTCCTCACAGGATTGAGTATCAGGAATTCCTGTACAGGAAACTGATGTAGTAGAAAATGTAGGTTGGTGCAAAGTATCTCCCAAGGGAAACAATTTCTTAGATGTAGAAACAGATGAATTTTGAGAAGGTGAAGTGTACTGAAATATGCCACACTCAGGTAGATGCGGAGGAATTGTGACACAAGATTCTGACTGAGAAGTTGTCTGGGGTTCAGCAGGCATACTTATTTGAGTTTGAATATCAGAGCTAAATTCTCCAGGGATTATCTCTGGTAAACTTAAAGGCTGTATATCTGGAACAAAATTATCTTTTGCTTCTAGCACAGGGTTTACAGGCAATGAGGCATCATGAGAGGGATATGAGAAATCAATAGTTGGAAACAGTGTTTGTATTTTTTGTAGGGTCTGAGAAGAGATACCATTAGATGCTTTAAGGACAGTCTGATAGTGACTATAGACATCATCCAGCTCGGTGTTGACAGTGTCATGAGGCAAGAGAGGGTCTGGTACAACAGAAACTAAAACAGGAGATTCAGGCTGAGTTTCCTCTTTGCATTTCTGATTTTTTGTGGGCAGAAGGATTTTCTTCTTCTTCTTCTTCTTCTTCTTCTTAGAGAGCTTAGATTTCTTCCCAGTATGAGGCTTCTTAGGTTGCTGCCAATGTGGCTTGTAGTAAGGTTGAGAACAGAAATCCTCTTCATCACTGGATGCATAATTCCAATGTGATAAATCAGCATGGTAGTTGAGGGGACCTTTTCTCCAAACAGCAGTCTGTAAACCAGATGTCTTTTCTTGCAGCTCTGAATCTGTCCAATCCAACAAATCCATGGTAATATCAGAAATAGGAAGATCAGTATTTCCATGAGAGGATTCTTGATGGGAGCTGTCTGTTTCATAAATATAACAACCAAGCATGTCATTATAAACAATAGATTGAGATTTTGTCTGAGTCTGTGCCAAATTAAAGTTGCGCTCATACCAGTCTAATGCCAATTCAGCTGGATCTGTGAAGTCAGCCTCCTTGTTGACATATTCAGACTCAGAATCAGTATCATCAGGATAGGAATCACAAACAGGAGGAGTAGATGGTATTCTGGAACAGTAGTCCTGTCTCTTTAAATCTTTAAAGGTCTGAATTTTTTCTGCTGAATCTATGAATGCATCCTCTTCAGTTACATAGTCAGACTCAGAATCAGTTTCACCAAAATGGAAATCACGAACATGAGGAACAGATGAAATTCTGGAAAAGTGGTTCTGTCTCTTTAAATCTTTAAAGATCTGATTTTTTTCTGCTGAATCGATGGATACATTCTCTTCATTTTCATAGTCAGATTCAGAATCAGTTTCACCAAAATGGTAATCACGAAATTGAGGAACAGATGACATTTTAGAAAAGTGGTTCTGTCTCTTTAAATCTTTAAAAATCTGATTTTTTTCTGCTGAAGCTATGGTTAAATCCTCTTCATTTTCATAGTCAGATTCAGGATCAGTTTCACCAAAATGGTAACCACGAACATGAGTAGAGGATTGTCTAGAATGGGAGTACTGTGTCTTTAAATTTTTTAAAGTTTGAAAATCTTCTGTTTTTCCTTTAGGGATTGCTTGGGTCTGAGTTATGTTGTAATTTTTTATTTTCCTTTGAGGGTCGGTGCATCCACTACCACTGCGGATCCCTTTTTTAGGCATTAACATTCTGTCATGATCCGGTGTACATACGCTCAGGACACAGACCCTCGGGGCAGTGGTAGGGATTTGAAGACACCGACCCCTGACCCGGGGAAGAGTATCCTGGACGTGGATAGATGATATTCTGTGATTCATAGTTGCTAGAAGTTATTGTAGAATAAATGGAGAGTGCAACATTTGTATACAATATATTCTGACTTCACTGTGACTTATAGTTAGTTAATAGAAGTAACTGCAGGATTCCATGAGAGAAAAAATATAGCAATGAGGAATGTTCAGGCTTCAGAGTAAACTGGTATAAGATTGACACTTAGATGCAAACTAGGTTTGTTGCAGGTTCACAGTACATAATTTTATATAAAGCTGTATGTCAGAGTTAAGCACAGCTGCACAGGTAGTTAGACAAGCTGAAAGTTTAGGCATTGTTTGATCTTATAAATGCAAACTTGGTTTGTTGCAGGTTCACAGTACATAATATTATAAAGAGCTGTATGTCAGTAATTAGCAGAGCAGCACAGGTGATAAACAGGTTGCAAGTCTTAGGCATTAATTACTGTTTTGTGCATATATTGAAGAATCACATGAAAGCTTTTAACTGAACATAAAGATTCAGAGTTCTGAATAGCAGCAGGATATTTCAGCAATGACAACTTGTAGCAGAGAAATAGTTATAAAGTTCTGAGAAAGATGCTGTTGTAATTAGAGAGTGATGGTAAGAAAAAGCATAGTTGATTTATAATAAAGTTCAGAGATTGTTAAGTAGCTGTGTCCAGGAAACAGAATGGAGATATTTTTGATACTTGCGGTTTGATGATATTTTGCATAGGTAATTAGAAAATGCTGTATCTTGGAATAGTTGCTAAATTCATGCAGGAAACAGTCACAGACCTCTGTTGTTCAGGATCACACTTCAATGTTAATGCAAGGCACATTAGACCTGAGAAGGCTTAAAAAGAGGCTGAGGTAATCAGGTGCATGAATGATTAATCAGGCAGGCAGGTAAGCTGAATGTGAATACTGCCCAAATGCAGCAGTCAGAGAAGGATTTCTTAAAGGGATAGTGACATTAGGCTGAGATATGTTACACCAGGACAGGGAGCAGAGCTGTGCGGTGTGGGGCCCAGCTAAGGGGAGGGCTATGAAATCTCAGAATGTATGCGCGCATGTATCCCAGCTTCCTCTGGGACAGTGTTAAGGATGATAAGATCGGGCAGACTACATCTCCCATCACGCAGTTCGAGGCTGGCCTCCAGTAGACAGTGCAAAGCCTTCCTGAGTTGGAGGATTCACTATTTCCTTCCTGGTTTCGGCTGAGTATATACAATATTCACACTGATTTGAGAAGGAACTGCCACTTTATGGGTTAAGGGGAGAAACGGATGACATGGGGCAGACATTATTAACTAGTCCTTTCTACCATAAGAATCTGCCAACACCTCTGTTAGTTTTCTAAAAGAGTTAACCCTTTCTCTGCATGTGGAGTGTTCACTGGAGCATCTAAAGGGTTATTAGCAATTTATTAAGTGATGTAACACAAACTACACTGGTTGCAGATTGGGATGAATATTTAATTTTGTTAAATAAATAAAGATAATGTATGTTAGGAAAAATCTATAAATGATAGAAAACGGGGAAAAATAATTAGAAAACTGACAAAGGTACAGTGTATTATATGTAGGGAGTCATGACAGAACACCTAGTTAACAAGGCCTTGAAAGTTTCAGTTGCAACTTTCTTTGTGGAAGCGTTCTGTGAAACGCGCATCAGGGGTCCAGCAGGAGCAGCTCTGTCTCTCCTGTCTGCCGTTTTTAATGTGCTTACCTGAGTTACAAATAGAACTTATGCCTCAATAACTATATATAATCCTGGTACCCACCAACTTATAGCTAATATTTAAAAGTAATTCAGCCCTCGGATTGTAAGGGCTTAGCTTACTTAAGATAATTGGATGGTGGGTCCAGATATATCATTACTAGTAAAAATTTGAGCATAATAGTACTCAATGATCAACTGGGTTTAAGTGTTTTTAACATTTTTTTCTGCTACTGAGTGAATGTATGTTCCAAATTTAAGTAATAAAGATTTAAAGTATGAATGATATGGAACCTTTTTTTAGAAAAATCTAAGCAATTCTTCAAATCTATCATTTATATTGGAGTTTAAATTAACTGCACATTGTGGAATTCTTTGCTACAAACTACATTGTAATCCCTGTACAATTAGTTTATCTAGTTGTTTTCTTTGTGGTGAATCAAGTATTTTCCAGCCTCCAAGTTGACCATTACCTCTCATTATTTTTCATTGTGCATTTACACTTTCCTTTTTAAATACATCTACAGATAAATTTCTATCTGTGCATATTGTATTATGTTTATGAGTAATGTCCCATCTTTCACAGTTGTTTGAAAGATTATATATATATATATATATATATATATATATATATATATATATATAGTGTGTATGTGTGTATATATATATATATATATATATATATATATATATATATATATAGTGTGTATATATATATATATATATATATTGTTTGTATGTATATGTATGTATATATATATATATATATATATATATATATATATATGCCAAAGTCCAGTGGTGAAGCACTCTCAATTACAGTCCGGGGTGCACAGCAAATAGCTACAAACAGTTCCAAAAGAAAGCAGGCACTCTCCGTTTGAATTTTCAAATCATTTACTAAGTGACGTTTCGGGGTTTCACCCCCGTCCTCAGACTTACAATAACAGTGATACAGAACAGTGACATACATATACCCCACCCCGCACCAATTATACATTCATTTAAACAATAATGTAATAATCACTATATGATACAATCACCTAAACTTCAACATCGTGACACGGCTCACAGCGGTGCATGCCCGGCGCTTCAATTACGTCATCTGAAAGGAGACACCGCACTCTACTGGGTCACACCCCCGGAAGCCGCCAATCACCTACCAGTGCCAACCACAGCAGGTATACGTCATCATAGACGTTGTTTGTGGCTGGAGGCTCAAATGTCAGTGATCGGATGATTAACAACATAACCCTGTGGAATCAAAATGTGACAATACGTTATTATACAAGTATATACAAGTTAAATAAAAATTAAAAGCATCAGCAACATTACCCACATTGTCATCAACGTCTATTAAGATGAGACCCTGCCTATATCCATGTTACATATGTCATCTCGTTATTATTACGCTCAACATATAACCTAATGTATAAAGGCTGTTTTACATAGTGGCCACAGCAACGTTATAATGTTATTACTTGGTTAAATAGCCTATATGGATAGGTAAAAAATAATAAGCACATAGGTGAACGCTGTGATAACCCCATAGGTAAACACATAGGTAAAGAGATCCATAATCTTGTTTCCATACCTCCAAACAGGATGACATATGATCATTAAATTCTACTATATGTACTAGATCATCATCATAGAGAACATACTGAATATCGAATAAACACATAGATAAAGCTTTAGCTAAGGTGCAACCCTGAAATCAAAATTAGAATTAGAAAGGCAATATTAACTAAGTAAACCGGCCGTAATATAGGGATGGATAAGACCACTTGCATATATACACCCTTTCCACTACAATATTTCTAGAATACTCAGAAGAAACACTGCCAGTCCAGCTTCACATTTAAGCCTTTAGGGGTCAAGGTGTCCAATTCATATGTCCATCTTGATTCTTTCTGCAGTAAGATGTTACCCCTGTCACCACCTCTTCGTAGTGCAGGGACATGATCTATCAATGTATATCTCAGGTCATAGACATTATGCCCACTCTCCAAGAAGTGGCGAGCAACCGGTTGATCCGACTCACCCTTCTTGATGGCCCTTCTGATGAAACTTTTGTGATTAGCCATCCGTATTCGTAGGTTGTCACTGGTCTTACCCACGTAGAACAAACTACATGGGCAGTGTAACAGATAGACCACATGGCTTGTTGTACATGTCATCCTGTGCCTATGTACATACTTTTTTCTACTCCTTGGGTGATGGAAGAATTTACCTGTTATCAGCCCGTTGCAGGTGGTACATCCACTACATTTAAAGCATCCAGGCTTAACATCCTCCAACCATGTCCTGGTTGCATAACAGTGTATTGGATCTGTAAGCTGTAGGATATCTTTTAAGGATTTAACTCTCCGGTATCCAATTCTTGGTTCGCCCATCCCTTTGAAAGGAAGGGCATCCTCCAAACTTAGTATTCTCCAATTCTTCTTCAGAACAGTATTCAAACCATTCTTATCTGCTGCATACGTGGTTACCAGGGTCATCTTCTCTTGCTCCACCACCTGTTGCTTTTGGACTCCACCTGAATTTACTTCACTGATGTGTTTCTCCAGTAATTGTTTACGGTAGCCTCTTCTCAAGAAGCGTTCCTTCATTTCATCCGTCTGTCTTACTGCTCGACCTATATCAGTGTTGTTCCTTTTAACCCTCACGAACTGGGACTTAGGTAGAGCTTTCTTCAGCGCTGGCGGATGGCAACTGGTTGCTTCTAAAAGAGAATTCCTATCAGTGGCTTTCCGGAACAGAGTAGTCCCAAGACCTCCATTGGTCTTGAAGATCCTCAGGTCCAAGAACTCAATCCCCTCCTGGCTCCAATTCATCTTGAACTTAAGTGTTCTGTGCTCAGCATTTAGTTCACTGAACCAGCTGAGTAGATCTTTCTCGTCCCCAGACCATATCAGTATGAGACTCTGTTCCGGAAAGCCACTGATAGGAATTCTCTTTTAGAAGCAACCAGTTGCCATCCGCCAGCGCTGAAGAAAGCTTTACCTAAGTCCCAGTTCGTGAGGGTTAAAAGGAACAACACTGATATAGGTCGAGCAGTAAGACAGACGGATGAAATGAAGGAACGCTTCTTGAGAAGAGGCTACCGTAAACAATTACTGAAGAAACACATTAGTGAAGTAAATTCAGGTGGAGTCCAAAAGCAACAGGTGGTGGAGCAAGAGAAGATGACCCTGGTAACCACGTATGCAGCAGATAAGAATGGTTTGAATACTGTTCTGAAGAAGAATTGGAGAATACTAAGTTTGGAGGATGCCCTTCCTTTCAAAGGGATGGGCGAACCAAGAATTGGATACCGGAGAGGTAAATCCTTAAAAGATATCCTACAGCTTACAGATCCAATACACTGTTATGCAACCAGGACATGGTTGGAGGATGTTAAGCCTGGATGCTTTAAATGTAGTGGATGTACCACCTGCAACGGGCTGATAACAGGTAAATTCTTCCATCACCCAAGGAGTAGAAAAAAGTATGTACATAGGCACAGGATGACATGTACAACAAGCCATGTGGTCTATCTGTTACACTGCCCATGTAGTTTGTTCTACGTGGGTAAGACCAGTGACAACCTACGAATATGGATGGCTAATCACAAAAGTTCCATCAGAAGGGCCATCAAGAAGGGTGAGTCGGATCAACCGGTTGCTCGCCACTTCTTGGAGAGTGGGCATAATGTCTGTGACCGGAGATATACATTGATAGATCATGTCCCTGCACTACGAAGAGGTGGCGACAGGGGTAACATCTTACTGCAGAAAGAATCAAGATGGACATATGAATTGGACACCTTGACCCCTAAAGGCTTAAATGTGAAGCTGGACTGGCAGTGTTTCTTCTGAGTATTCTAGAAATATTGTAGTGGAAAGGGTGTATATATGCAAGTGGTCTTATCCATCCCTATATTACGGCCGGTTTACTTAGTTAATATTGCCTTTCTAATTCTAATTTTGATTTCAGGGTTGCACCTTAGCTAAAGCTTTATCTATGTGTTTATTCGATATTCAGTATGTTCTCTATGATGATGATCTAGTACATATAGTACATATAGTAGAATTTAATGATCATATGTCATCCTGTTTGGAGGTATGGAAACAAGATTATGGATCTCTTTACCTATGTGTTTACCTATGGGGTTATCACAGTGTTCACCTATGTGCTTATTATTTTTTACCTATCCATATAGGCTATTTAACCAAGTAATAACATTATAATGTTGCTGTGGCCACTATGTAAAACAGCCTTTATACATTAGGTTATATGTTGAGCGTAATAATAACGAGATGACATATGTAACATGGATACAGGCAGGGCCTCATCTTAATAGACGTTGATGACAATGTGGGTAATGTTGCTGATGCTTTTAATTTGTATTTAACTTGTATATACTTGTATAATAACGTATTGTCACATTTTGATTCCACAGGGTTATGTTGTTAATCATCCGATCACTGACATTTGAGCCTCCAGCCACAAACAACGTCTATGATGACGTATACCTGCTGTGGTTGGCACTGGTAAGTGATTGGCGGCTTCCAGGGGTGTGACCCAGTAGAGTGCGTTGTCTCCTTTCAGATGACGTAATTGAAGCGCCGGGCATGCACCGCTGTGAGCCGTGTCACGATGTTGAAGTTTAGGTTATTGTATCATATAGTGATTATTACATTATTGTTTAAATGAATGTATAACTGGTGCGGGGTGGGGTATAAGTATGTCACTGTTCTGTATCACTGTTATTGTAAGTCTGAGGACGGGGGTGAAACCCCGAAACGTCACTTAGTAAATTATTTGAAAATTCAAACGGAGAGTGCCTGCTTTCTTTTGGAACTATATATATATATATATATATAAAATATGGAATAGAATAAGTTCATGAAAATCATGGGAGGAATCGTGATGCATCACGATACATCGCAGAATCTAATCGAATCGAATCGTTACCATGATAATCGTAATCGAATCGTGAGACCAGTGAAGATGCGCACCCCTAATATATATACTTTTTCAAACAAGGACTGCACTCACTGGATTTAGACACAAAACGTAATAATTTATTGTGGTAACGTTTCGGGGTTGGCAGACCCCTTCCTCAGACCAGACAATTGTGTAAGTGAACAGAGTGCAATTTAAATATGCTAAGCCCCACCCATCAAACAATTACAGAAAATTGCGCATAAACAGTGTATCCCTGGCAACACCCTGGTTGCCAGGTAACCAATGTTATACACACTAATAAACAAATAGTGAGACATTTAAAAATATCTACCAAGTGTACCCTCATCTCAAATTAGTACAAAGAAAAAATAGACAAGAGTGAATTTCATGGTAAAAAAGACAGAAAGGAACAGTGGATAAACTATACCAGTGTTTACAAATCACTCAAATGTGTTTATATAAACAAGCCAGCATACTATAATGATATAATGATATGCCTATATACTCATGGTTTGGTGGAGCCTAAACGGTTAATTGACGACTAGCTACTATATATGCCTATGTATATACATTACTGAATTTAGTTGGTGCATACAGAGGACCGCTCTTTTTTGACAACCTCACTTTTATTTAGGCTAACTTGATGATTTATTCTACTATGATGTTTTTTCATGGTGTATGTGTGCAATTTTCTAGGCCTGAATAACGTTGCTGACTGAGTTCGATATTTACATTGTGAACTGCTTTCGGATTATATAGTGTTTCACTAGTGTAAACAGACACTGCTAACACACAGCCGCATACACCACGTAGCTATTCGCTTACGTCAGCAAGTTATGCTAATTAGCCATGTGGATAGACTTTGAGCCACGCAGACGTCGGATCTGTAACATCCGCGCCTGTTTTAACGAGTGCACACAAGGGGTTGCCTAGCTGCATACTGACACATTAAACACCAGTGGGCTTTGTTACAGGTACGAACTGAGATCCATACTCACACACATGAGGAATATACATGTTGATAATTAAGTGTATCCCCTACAGCGTAACAATGTCATAGCTTGTTTAGTAGTGGTTCACAGATTTACATACTAAAGACCGGACTAACGCTGCTTCAATTATGTATGGCTTTCACGTAACCCTGACACTGATGATATCATACTCTGTTAAATGTACTATTAGATCCTCAAATGAGTATCCTTAACTACTGTTACATATTTATTGCTAATGTGTAGTAGCAAGCGCTCTGATCATTATAGTATGCTGGCCTGTTTATATAAACACATCAGAGTGATTTGTATAAGCTGGTATAGTTTATCCACTGTTCCTTTGTCTTTTTTACCATGAAATTCACTCTTGTCTATTTTTTATTTGTACTAATTTGAGATGAGGGTACACTTGGTAGATATTTTTAAATGTCTCACTATTTGTTTATTAGTGTGTATAACATTGGTTACCTGGCAACCAGGGTGTTGCCAGGGATACACTGTTTTGGCGCAATTTTCTGTAATTGTTTGATGGGTGGGGCTTAGCACATTTAAATTGCACTTTGTTCATTTACACAATTTTCTGGTCTGAGGAAGGGGCCTGCGAACCCCGAAACATTACCGCAATAAATTATTAAGTTTTGTGTCTAAATCCAGTGAGTGCAGTCCTTGTTTGAAAAAGACTGTGATTACTAGACTGACTTTGCACCCTGGTTGATGTCCCAACTGAATTGTGAGTGCAGATACACATGGAGGATATATATATATATATATATATATATATATATATATATATATATATATATATATATATATATATAAAATCTACCTTTGAAATTTTGAAATCAGAAATTGAATGATTAAAATCTTTAATAAAGAGTCGAATATCGGAATAAAAAATAACATATTAATAACATGAATTCCAGATTGGAGTGCTCAGAGAAAAGTAAAAAGTTATATTGTTAGCACAGCAAATCACCATCTTTCCCATCACCATTAGTGATGTCGCAAATAGTTCGCCGGCGAATAGTTCCCGGCGAACATAGCTTGTTTGCGTTCGCCGCGGGGGGCGAACATATGCAATGTTCAATCCACCCCCTATTTGTCATCATTGAGTAAACTTTGACCCTGTATCTCACAGTCTGCAGACACATTTTAGCCAATCAGCAGCAGACACTCCCTCCCAGAACCTCCCTGCTCCTGGACAGCAGTCATTTTAGATTCATTCTGATCCTGCATTCTTACGGCTAGATTTAGAGTTTTGTCGGTAACGACCCGCGTAGCTAACGCTGGCTTTTTTCTGGCAGCACCTTTAAAATAACTCTGGTATTGAGAGTCCACAGAATCGCTGCGTTAGGCTCCAAAAAGGGAGCGTAGAGCATATTTAACGCAACTTCAACTCTCGATACCAGAGTTGCTTATGGACGCGGCCAGCCTCAAAAACGTGCTCGTGCACGATTCCCCCATAGGAAAAAATGGGGCTGTTTGAGCTGAAAAAAAACCTAACACCTGCAAAAAAGCCGCGTTCAGCTCCTAACGCAGCCCCATTGTTTGCTATGGGGAAACACTTCCTACGTCTGCACCTAACACCCTAACATGTACCCCGAGTCTAAACACCCCTAACCTTACACTTATTAACCCCTATTCTGCCGCGCCCGCTATCGCTGACCCCTGCATATTATTTTTAACCCCTAATCTGCCGCTCCGTAAACCGTCGCTACTTACATTATCCTTATGTACCCCTAATCTGCTGCCCCTAACACCGCCGACCCCTATATTATATTAATTAACCCCTAATCTGCCCCCCACAACGTCGCCTCCACCTGCCTACACTTATTAACCCCTAATCTGCCGAGCGGACCGCACCGCTATCATAATAAAGTTATTAACCCCTAATCCGCCTCACTAACCCTATAATAAATAGTATTAACCCCTAATCTGCCCTCCCTAACATCGCCGACACCTAACTTCAAACATTAACCCCTAATCTGCCGACCGGAGCTCACCGCTATTCTAATACATTTTTTAACCCCTAAAGCTAATTCTAACCCTAACCCTAACACCCCCCTAAGTTAAATATAATTTAAATCTAACGAAATAAATTAACTCTTATTAAATAACTTATTCCTATTTAAAGCTAAATACTTACCTGTAAAATAAACCCTAATATAGCTACAATATAAATTATAATTACATTGTAGCTATTTTAGGATTAATATTTATTTTACAGGCAACTTTGTAATTATTTTAACCAGGTACAATAGCTATTAAATAGTTAAGAACTATTTAATAGTTACCTAGTTAAAATAATAACAAAATCACCTGTAAAATAAATCCTAACCTAAGTTACAATTAAACCTAACACTACACTATCAATAAATAAATTAAATTAAATACCTATAATTATCTACAATTAAACCTAACACTACACTATCAATAAATAAATTAAATACAATTCCTACAAATAAATACAATGAAATAAACTAACTAAAGTACAAAAAATAAAAAAGAACTAAGTTACAAAAAATAAAAAAATATTTACAAACATTAGAAATATATTACAACAATTTTAAACTAATTACACCTACTCTAAGCCCCCTAATAAAATAACAAAGCCCCCCAAAATAAAAAAATGCCCTACCCTATTCTAAATTACTAAAGTTCAAAGCTCTTTTACCTTACCAGCCCTGAACAGGGCCCTTTGCGGGGCATGCCCCAAGAAGTTCAGCTCTTTTGCCTGTAAAAAAAACATACAATACCCAAGCCCCCCAACATTACAACCCACCACCCACATACCCCTAATCTAACCCAAACCCCCCTTAAATAAACCTAACACTAAGCCCCTGAAGATCTCCCTACCTTGAGTCGTCTTCACCCAGCCCAGCCAAATTCTTCATCCAAGCGGAGCAAGAAGAGGTCCTCCATCCGGTAGAAGTCTTCATCCAAGCGGGGCAGAAGAGGTCTTCCATCCGATTGAAGTCTTCATCCAAGCGGCATCTTCTATCGTCATCCATCCGGAGCGGAGCGGCAGCATCCTGAAGACCTCCGACGCGGAACATCCATCCTGGCCGACGACTGAACGACGAATGACGGTTCCTTTAAATGACGTCATCCAAGATGGCGTCCCTCGAATTCCGATTGGCTGATAGGATTCTATCAGCCAATCGGAATTAAGGTAGGAATATTCTGATTGGCTGATGGAGTCAGCCAATCAGAATCAAGTTCAATCCGATTGGCTGATCCAATCAGCCAATCAGATTGAGCTCGCATTCTATTGGCTGATCGGAATAGGATGCTGCCGCTCCGCTCCGGATGGATGACGATAGAAGATGCCGCTTGGATGAAGACTTCAATCAGATGGAAGACCTCTTCTGCCCCGCTTGGATGAAGACTTCTACCGGATGGAGGACCTCTTCTTGCTCTGCTTGGATGAAGAATTTGGCTCGGCTGGGTGAAGACGACTCAAGGTAGGGAGATCTTCAGGGGCTTAGTGTTAGGTTTATTTAAGGGGGGTTTGGGTTAGATTAGGGGTATGTGGGTGGTGGGTTATAATGTTGGGGGGCTTGGGTATTGTATGTTTTTTTTTACAGGCAAAAGAGCTGAACTTCTTGGGGCATGCCCCGCAAAGGGCCCTGTTCAGGGCTGGTAAGGTAAAAGAGCTTTGAACTTTAGTAATTTAGAATACGGTAGGGCATTTTTTTTATTTTGGGGGGCTTTGTTATTTTATTAGGGGGCTTAGAGTAGGTGTAATTAGTTTAAAATTGTTGTAATATATTTCTAATGTTTGTAAATATTTTTTTATTTTTTGTAACTTAGTTCTTTTTTATTTTTTGTACTTTAGTTAGTTTATTTCATTGTATTTATTTGTAGGAATTGTATTTAATTTATTTATTGATAGTGTAGTGTTAGGTTTAATTGTAGATAATTATAGGTATTTTATTTAATTTATTTATTGATAGTGTAGTGTTAGGTTTAATTGTAACTTAGGTTAGGATTTATTTTACAGGTAAATTTGTAATTATTTTAACTATTTTAGCTATTAAATAGTTCTTAACTATTTAATAGCTATTGTACCTGGTTAAAATAAATACAAAGTTACCTGTAAAATAAATATTAATCCTAAAATAGCTATAATATAAATATAATTTATATTGTAGCTATATTAGGATTTATTTTACAGGTAAGTATTTAGCTTTAAATTGGAATAATTTATTTAATAAGAGTTAATTAATTTTGTTAGATTTAAATTATATTTAACTTAGGGGGGTGTTAGTGTTAGGGTTAGACTTAGCTTTAGGGGTTAATACATTTATTAGAATTGCGGTGAGCTCCAGTCGGCAGATTAGGGGTTAATAATTGAAGTTAGGTGTCGGCGATGTTAGGGAGGGCAGATTAGGGGTTAATACTATTTATTATAGGGTTAGTGAGGCGGATTAGGGGTTAATAACTTTATTATAGTAGCGGTGCGGTCCGCTCGGCAGATTAGGGGTTAATAAGTGTAGGCAGGTGGAGGCGACGTTGAGGGGGGCAGATTAGGGGTTAATAAATATAATATAGGGGTCGGCGGTGTTAGGGGCAGCAGATTGGGGTACATAGCTATAATGTAGGTGGCGGGTCTTAGAGGTCGGCAGATTAGGGGTTAATTATTGTAGGTAGCTGGCTGCGACGTTGTGGGGGGCAGGTTAGGGGTTAATAAATATAATATAGGGGTCGGCGGTGTTAGGGGCAGCAGATTAGGGGTACATAAGTATAACGTAGGTGGCGGTCGGCAGATTAAGGGTTAAAAAAATTTAATCGAGTGGCGGCGATGTGGGGGGACCTCGGTTTAGGGGTACATAGGTAGTTTATGGGTGTTAGTGTACTTTAGAGTACAGTAGTTAAGAGCTTTATGAACCGGCGTTAGCCCAGAAAGCTCTTAACTACTGACTTTTTTCTGCGGCTGGAGTTTGGTCGTTAGATTTCTAATGCTCACTTCAGACACGACTCTAAATACCGGCGTTAGAAAGATCCCATTGAAAAGATAGGATACGCAATTGACGTAAGGGGATCTGCGGTATGGAAAAGTCGCGGCTAAAAAGTGAGCGTTAGACCCTTTTTTGAATGACTCCAAATACCGGCGGTAGCCTAAAACCAGCGTTAGGAGCCTCTAACGCTGGTTTTCATGGCTACCGCCAAACTCCAAATCTAGGCCTTAGTGAGAGGAGGGATAGTGTAGCTGCTGCTGATTTTATAGGGAAATTGATAGCTAGGCTAGTGTATTCAGTGTCCACTACAGTCCTGAAGGATTCATCTGATCTCTGCTGTAAGGACAGCACCCCAAAAAGCCCTTTTTAGGGCTAGAACAACTTTTTTTTTTGCCTGTGTAATTTTGACTGTGAAACATCAGTCTGCTAGTGAAATCTAATTGCAGTTGCCTGTCTGCAGTGCCACCACTCATATCTGTTGTAACAGTAGTGTAAATTTTGTAAAAAAAACTTTTTTGACTGTGAAACATCAGTCTGCTAGTTAAGCAGTTGTTTGCCTGCCAGCGTGTGTGCCAGGCCCACTTGCCAACTAGTGCCACCACTCATATCTGTTGTAACAATAGTGTAAATTTTTTTAAAAAAAACTTTTTTGACTGTGAAACATCAGTCTGCTAGTGTAATCTAATTGCAGTTGCCTGCCTGCCAGCGTGTGTGCCAGGCCCACTTGCTAAGTGCCAACACTCATATCTGTTGTAACAGTAGTGTAAATTTTGTAAAAAAACTTTTTTGACTGTGAAACATCAGTCTGCTAGTGTAAACTAATAGCAGTTGCCTGCCTGCCAGCGTGTGTGCCAGGCCCACTTGCCAACTAGTGCCACCACTCATATCTGTTGTAACAGTAGTGTAAATTTAAAAAAAAAAAACTTTTTTGACTGTGAAACATCAGTCTGCTAGTGTAATCTAATTGCAGTTGCCTGCCTGCCAGCGTGTGTGCCAGGCCCACTTGCCAACTAGTGCCACCACTCATATCTGTTGTAACAGTAGTGTAAATTTAAAAAAAAAAAACTTTTTTGACTGTGAAACATCAGTCTGCTAGTGTAATATAATAGCAGTTGCCTGCCTGCCAGCGTGTGTGCCAGGCCCACTTGCCAACTAGTGCCACCACTCATATCTGTTGTAACAGTAGTGTAAATTTAAAAAAAAAAAACTTTTTTGACTGTGAAACATCAGTCTGCTAGTGTAATCTAATTGCAGTTGCCTGCCTGCCAGCGTGTGTGCCAGGCTTACTTGCTAAGTGCCACCACTCATATCTGTTGTAACAGTAGTGTAATTTTAAAAAAAAAAACTTTTTTGACTGTAAAACATCAGTCTGCTGGTGTAATCTAATAGCAGTTGCCTGCCTGCCAGCATGTGTGCCAGGCCCACTTGCCAACTAGTGCCACAACTCATATCTGCTGTTACAGTAGTGTAATTTTTTTTTAAAAAAAAAACTTTTTTGACTGTGAAACATCAGTCTGCTAGTATAATCTAATTGCAGTTGCCTGCCTGCCAGCGTGTGTGTCAGTCCCACTTGCCAACTAGTGCCACCACTCATATCTGTTGTAACAGTAGTGTACATTTTAAAAAAAAAACTTTTTTGACTGTGAAACATCAGTCTGCTAGTGTAATCTAATTGCAGTTGCCTGCCTGCCAGCGTGTGTGCCAGGCCCACTTGCCAACTAGTGCCACCACTCATATCTGTTGTAACAGTAGTGTAAATTTAAAAAAAAAACTTTTTTGACTGTGAAACATCAGTCTGCTAGTGTAATCGAATAGCAGTTGCCTGCCTGCCAGCGTGTGTGCCAGGCCCACTTGCCAACTAGTGCCACCACTCATATCTGTTGTAACAGTAGTGTAAATTTAAAATAAAATAAAAATTTTGACTGTGAAACATCAGTCTGCTAGTGTAATCTAATTGCAGTTGCCTGCCTGCCAGTGTGTGTGCCAGGCCCACTTGCTAAGTGCCACCACTCATATCTGTTGTAACAGTAGTGTAAATATTTTAAAAAAATCTTTTTTGACTGTGAAACATCAGTCTGCTAGTGTAATCTAATAGCAGTTGCCTGCCTGCCAGCATGTGTGCCAGGCCCACTTGCCAACTAGTGCCACCACTCATATCTGTTGTTACAGTAGTGTAAATTTTAAAAAAAAAACTTTTTTGACTGTGAAACATCAGTCTGCTAGTGTAATCTAATAGCAGTTGCCTGCCTGCCAGCGTGTGTGCAAGTCCCACTTGCCAACTAGTGCCACCACTCATATCTGTTGTAAAAGTAGTGTACATTTTTAAAAAAAAACTTTTTTGACTGTGAAACATCAGTCTGCTAGTGTAATCTAATTGCAGTTGCCTGCCTGCCAGCGTGTGTGCCAGGCCCACTTGCCAACTAGTGCCACCACTCATATCTGTTGTAACAGTAGTGTAAATTTAAAAAAACAAAACTTTTTTGACTGTGAAACATCAGTCTGCTAGTGTAATCTAATAGAAGTTGCCTGCCTGCCAGCGTGTGTGCCAGGCCCACTTGCCAACTAGTGCCACCACTCATATCTGTTGTAACAGTAGTGTAAATTTTGTAAAAAAAATTTTTGACTGTGAAACATCAGTCTGCTAGTGTAATCTATTTGCAGTTGCCTGCCTGACAGCGTATGTGCCAGGCCCACTTGCTAAGTGCCACCACTCATATCTGTTGTAACAGTAGTTTAAATTTTTTTTAAAAAATTTTTTGACTGTGAAACATCAGTCTGCTAGTGTAATCTAATTGCAGTTGCCTGCCTGCCAGCGTGTGTGCCAGGCCCACTTGCCAACTAGTGCCACCACTCATATCTGTTGTAACAGTAGTGTAAATTTAAAAAAAAAAAAATTTTGACTGTGAAACATCAGTCTGCTTGTGTAATCTAATTGCAGTTGCCTGCCAGCGTGTGTGCCAGGCCCACTTGCCAACTAGTGCCACCACTCATATCTGTTGTAACAGTAGTGTAATTTTTTTTAAAAAAAAAACTTTTTTGACTGTGAAACATCAGTCTGCTAGTGTAATCTAATTGTAGTTGCCTGCCTGCCAGCGTGTGTGCCAGGCCCACTTGCCAACTAGTGCCACCACTCATATCTGTTGTAACAGTAGTGTAAATTTTAAAAAAATACTTTTTTGACTGTGAAACATCAGTCTGCTAGTGTAATCTAATAGCAGTTGCCTGCCTGCCAGCATGTGTGCCAGGCCCACTTGCCAACTAGTGCCACCACTCATATCTGTTGTAACAGTAGTGTAATTTAAAAAAAAAAAAAACTTTTTTGACTGTGAAACATCAGTCTGCTAGTGTAATCTAATAGCAGTTGCCTGCCTGCCAGCATGTGTGCCAGGCCCACTTGCCAACTAGTGCCACCACTCATATTTCTTGTAACAGTAGTGTAATTTTTTTATTTTTTTTATTTTTGACTGTGAAACATCAGTCTGCTAGTGTAATCTAATTGCAGTTGCCTGCCTGCCAGCGTGTGTGCCAGGCTTACTTGCTAAGTGCCACCACTCATTTCTGTTGTAACAGTAGTGTAAATTTTAAAAAAACAACTTTTTTGACTGTGAAACATCAGTCTGCTAGTGTAATCTAATAGCAGTTGCCTGTCTGCCAGCATGTGTGCCAGGCCCACTTGCCAACTAGTGCCACCACTCATATCTGTTGTTACAGTAGTGTAAATTTTTTTTAAAAAAAAACTTTTTCGACTGTGAAACATCAGTCTGCTAGTGTAATCTAATTGCAGTTGCCTGCCTGCCAGCGTGTGTACCAGTCCCACTTGCCAACTAGTGCCACCACTCATATCTGTTGTAACAGTAGTGTACATTTAAAAAAAAAAAAACTTTTTTGACTGTGAAACATCAGTCTGCTAGTGTAATCTAATTGCAGTTGCCTGCCTGCCAGCGTGTGTGCCAGGCCCACTTGCCAACTAGTGCCACCACTCATATCTGTTGTAACAGTAGTGTAAATTTTTTTAAAAAAAAACTTTTTTGACTGTGAAACATCAGTCTGCTAGTGTAATCTAATTGTAGTTGCCTGCCTGCCAGCGTGTGTGCCAGGCCCACTTGCCAACTAGTGCCACCACTCATATCTGTTGTAACAGTAGTGTAAATTTTTAAAAAAAACTTTTTTGACTGTGAAACATCAGTCTGCTAGTGTAATATAATAGCAGTTGCCTGCCTGCCAGCGTGTGTGCCAGGTCCACTTGCCAACTAGTGTCACCACTCATATCTGTTGTAACAGTAGTGTAAATTTAAAAAAAAAAACTTTTTTGACTGTGAAACATCAGTCTGCTAGTGTAATCTAATAGCAGTTGCCTACCTGCCAGCGTGTGTGCCAGGCCAACTTGCCAACTAGTGCCACCACTCATATCTGTTGTAACAGTAGTGTAATTTTTTTAAAAAAAAACTTTTTTGACTGTGAAACATCATTTTGCTAGTGTAATCTAGTAGCAGTTGCCTGCCTGCCAGCATGTGTGCCAGGCCCTCTTGCCAACTAGTGCCACCACTCATATTTGTTGTAACAGTAGTGTAAATTTTTATTTTTTAAATTTTTGACTGTGAAACATCAGTCTGCTAGTGTAATCTAATTGTAGTTGCCTGCCTGCCAGCGTGTGTGCCAGGCCCACTTGCCAACTAGTGCCACCACTCATATTTGTTGTAACAGTAGTGTAAATTTAAAAAAAATACTTTTTTGACTGTGAAACATCAGTCTGCTAGTGTAATCTAATAGCAGTTGCCTGCCTGCCAGCATGTGTGCCAGGCCCACTTGCCAACTAGTGCCACCACTCATATTTGTTGTAACAGTAGTGTAATTTTTTATTTTTTTTATTTTTGACTGTGAAACATCAGTCTGCTAGTGTAATCTAATTGCAGTTGCCTGCCTGCCAGCGTGTGTGCCAGGCTTACTTGCTAAGTGCCACCACTCATATCTGTTGTAACAGTAGTGTAAATTTTAAAAAAACAACTTTTTTGACTGTGAAACATCAGTCTGCTAGTGTAATCTAATAGCAGTTGCCTGTCTGCCAGCATGTGTGCCAGGCCCACTTGCCAACTAGTGCCACCACTCATATCTGTTGTTACAGTAGTGTAAATTTTTTTAAAAAAAAAACTTTTTTGACTGTGAAACATCAGTCTGCTAGTGTAATATAATTGCAGTTGCCTGCCTGCCAGCGTGTGTACCAGTCCCACTTGCCAACTAGTGCCACCACTCATATCTGTTGTAACAGTAGTGTACATTTTTAAAAAAAAAACTTTTTTGACTGTGAAACATCAGTCTGCTAGTGTAATCTAATTGCAGTTGCCTGCCTGCCAGCGTGTGTGCCAGGCCCACTTGCCAACTAGTGCCACCACTCATATCTGTTGTAACAGTAGTGTAAATTTTTTTAAAAAAAAACTTTTTTGACTGTGAAACATCAGTCTGCTAGTGTAATCTAATTGTAGTTGCCTGCCTGCCAGCGTGTGTGCCAGGCCCACTTGCCAACTAGTGCCACCACTCATATCTGTTGTAACAGTAGTGTAAATTTTTAAAAAAAACTTTTTTGACTGTGAAACATCAGTCTGCTAGTGTAATATAATAGCAGTTGCCTGCCTGCCAGCGTGTGTGCCAGGTCCACTTGCCAACTAGTGTCACCACTCATATCTGTTGTAACAGTAGTGTAAATTTAAAAAAAAAAACTTTTTTGACTGTGAAACATCAGTCTGCTAGTGTAATCTAATAGCAGTTGCCTACCTGCCAGCGTGTGTGCCAGGCCAACTTGCCAACTAGTGCCACCACTCATATCTGTTGTAACAGTAGTGTAATTTTTTTAAAAAAAAACTTTTTTGACTGTGAAACATCATTTTGCTAGTGTAATCTAGTAGCAGTTGCCTGCCTGCCAGCATGTGTGCCAGGCCCTCTTGCCAACTAGTGCCACCACTCATATTTGTTGTAACAGTTGTGTAAATTTTTTTTTTTTAAATTTTTGACTGTGAAACATCAGTCTGCTAGTGTAATCTAATTGCAGTTGCCTGCCTGCCAGCGTGTGTGCCAGGCCCACTTGCCAACTAGTGCCACCACTCATATCTGTTGTAACAGTAGTGTAAATTTAAAAAAAATACTTTTTTGACTGTGAAACATCAGTCTGCTAGTGTAATCTAATAGCAGTTGCCTGCCTGCCAGCATGTGTGCCAGGCCCACTTGCCAACTAGTGCCACCACTCATATATGTTGTAACAGTAGTGTAATTTTTTATTTTTTTTATTTTTGACTGTGAAACATCAGTCTGCTAGTGTAATCTAATTGCAGTTGCCTGCCTGCCAGCGTGTGTGCCAGGCTTACTTGCTAAGTGCCACCACTCATATCTGTTGTAACAGTAGTGTAAATTTAAAAAAAACAACTTTTTTGACTGTGAAACATCAGTCTGCTAGTGTAATCTAATAGCAGTTGCCTGTCTGCCAGCATGTGTGCCAGGCCCACTTGCCAACTAGTGCCACCACTCATATCTGTTGTTACAGTAGTGTAAATTTAAAAAAAAAAAAACTTTTTTGACTGTGAAACATCAGTCTGCTAGTGTAATCTAATTGCAGTTGCCTGCCTGCCAGCGTGTGTGCCAGGCCCACTTGCCAACTAGTGCCACCACTCATATCTGTTGTTACAGTAGTGTAAATTTTTTTTAAAAAAAAACTTTTTCGACTGTGAAACATCAGTCTGCTAGTGTAATCTAATTGCAGTTGCCTGCCTGCCTGCCAGCGTGTGTACCAGTCCCACTTGCCAACTAGTGCCACCACTCATATCTGTTGTAACAGTAGTGTACATTTAAAAAAAAAAAAACTTTTTTGACTGTGAAACATCAGTCTGCTAGTGTAATCTAATTGCAGTTGCCTGCCTGCCAGCGTGTGTGCCAGGCCCACTTGCCAACTAGTGCCACCACTCATATCTGTTGTAACAGTAGTGTAAATTTTTTTAAAAAAAAACTTTTTTGACTGTGAAACATCAGTCTGCTAGTGTAATCTAATTGTAGTTGCCTGCCTGCCAGCGTGTGTGCCAGGCCCACTTGCCAACTAGTGCCACCACTCATATCTGTTGTAACAGTAGTGTAAATTTTTAAAAAAAACTTTTTTGACTGTGAAACATCAGTCTGCTAGTGTAATATAATTGCAGTTGCCTGCCTGCCAGCGTGTGTGCCAGGTCCACTTGCCAACTAGTGTCACCACTCATATCTGTTGTAACAGTAGTGTAAATTTAAAAAAAAAAACTTTTTTGACTGTGAAACATCAGTCTGCTAGTGTAATCTAATAGCAGTTGCCTACCTGCCAGCGTGTGTGCCAGGCCAACTTGCCAACTAGTGCCACCACTCATATCTGTTGTAACAGTAGTGTAATTTTTTTAAAAAAAAACTTTTTTGACTGTGAAACATCATTTTGCTAGTGTAATCTAGTAGCAGTTGCCTGCCTGCCAGCATGTGTGCCAGGCCCTCTTGCCAACTAGTGCCACCACTCATATTTGTTGTAACAGTAGTGTAAATTTTTTTTTTTTAAATTTTTGACTGTGAAACATCAGTCTGCTAGTGTAATCTAATTGTAGTTGCCTGCCTGCCAGCGTGTGTGCCAGGCCCACTTGCCAACTAGTGCCACCACTCATATCTGTTGTAACAGTAGTGTAAATTTAAAAAAAATACTTTTTTGACTGTGAAACATCAGTCTGCTAGTGTAATCTAATAGCAGTTGCCTGCCTGCCAGCATGTGTGCCAGGCCCACTTGCCAACTAGTGCCACCACTCATATTTGTTGTAACAGTAGTGTAATTTTTTATTTTTTTTATTTTTGACTGTGAAACATCAGTCTGCTAGTGTAATCTAATTGCAGTTGCCTGCCTGCCAGCGTGTGTGCCAGGCTTACTTGCTAAGTGCCACCACTCATATCTGTTGTAACAGTAGTGTAAATTTTAAAAAAACAACTTTTTTGACTGTGAAACATCAGTCTGCTAGTGTAATCTAATAGCAGTTGCCTGTCTGCCAGCATGTGTGCCAGGCCCACTTGCCAACTAGTGCCACCACTCATATCTGTTGTTACAGTAGTGTAAATTTTAAAAAAAAAAAAACTTTTTTGACTGTGAAACATCAGTCTGCTAGTGTAATATAATTGCAGTTGCCTGCCTGCCAGCGTGTGTACCAGTCCCACTTGCCAACTAGTGCCACCACTCATATCTGTTGTAACAGTAGTGTACATTTTTAAAAAAAAAACTTTTTTGACTGTGAAACATCAGTCTGCTAGTGTAATCTAATTGCAGTTGCCTGCCTGCCAGCGTGTGTGCCAGGCCCACTTGCCAACTAGTGCCACCACTCATATCTGTTGTAACAGTAGTGTAAATTTTTTTAAAAAAAAACTTTTTTGACTGTGAAACATCAGTCTGCTAGTGTAATCTAATTGTAGTTGCCTGCCTGCCAGCGTGTGTGCCAGGCCCACTTGCCAACTAGTGCCACCACTCATATCTGTTGTAACAGTAGTGTAAATTTTTAAAAAAAACTTTTTTGACTGTGAAACATCAGTCTGCTAGTGTAATATAATAGCAGTTGCCTGCCTGCCAGCGTGTGTGCCAGGTCCACTTGCCAACTAGTGTCACCACTCATATCTGTTGTAACAGTAGTGTAAATTTAAAAAAAAAAACTTTTTTGACTGTGAAACATCAGTCTGCTAGTGTAATCTAATAGCAGTTGCCTACCTGCCAGCGTGTGTGCCAGGCCAACTTGCCAACTAGTGCCACCACTCATATCTGTTGTAACAGTAGTGTAATTGTTTTTTAAAAAAACTTTTTTGACTGTGAAACATCATTTTGCTAGTGTAATCTAGTAGCAGTTGCCTGCCTGCCAGCATGTGTGCCAGGCCCTCTTGCCAACTAGTGCCACCACTCATATTTGTTGTAACAGTAGTGTAAATTTTTTTTTTTTAAATTTTTGACTGTGAAACATCAGTCTGCTAGTGTAATCTAATTGTAGTTGCCTGCCTGCCAGCGTGTGTGCCAGGCCCACTTGCCAACTAGTGCCACCACTCATATCTGTTGTAACAGTAGTGTAAATTTAAAAAAAATACTTTTTTGACTGTGAAACATCAGTCTGCTAGTGTAATCTAATAGCAGTTGCCTGCCTGCCAGCATGTGTGCCAGGCCCACTTGCCAACTAGTGCCACCACTCATATTTGTTGTAACAGTAGTGTAATTTTTTATTTTTTTTATTTTTGACTGTGAAACATCAGTCTGCTAGTGTAATCTAATTGCAGTTGCCTGCCTGCCAGCGTGTGTGCCAGGCTTACTTGCTAAGTGCCACCACTCATATCTGTTGTAACAGTAGTGTAAATTTAAAAAAAACAACTTTTTTGACTGTGAAACATCAGTCTGCTAGTGTAATCTAATAGCAGTTGCCTGTCTGCCAGCATGTGTGCCAGGCCCACTTGCCAACTAGTGCCACCACTCATATCTGTTGTTACAGTAGTGTAAATTTTTAAAAAAAAAAAACTTTTTTGACTGTGAAACATCAGTCTGCTAGTGTAATATAATTGCAGTTGCCTGCCTGCCAGCGTGTGTACCAGTCCCACTTGCCAACTAGTGCCACCACTCATATCTGTTGTAACAGTAGTGTACATTTTTAAAAAAAAAAACTTTTTTGACTGTGAAACATCAGTCTGCTAGTGTAATCTAATTGCAGTTGCCTGCCTGCCAGCGTGTGTGCCAGGCCCACTTGCCAACTAGTGCCACCACTCATATCTGTTGTAACAGTAGTGTAAATTTTTAAAAAAAAAAACTTTTTTGACTGTGAAACATCAGTCTGCTAGTGTAATCTAATTGTAGTTGCCTGCCTGCCAGCGTGTGTGCCAGGCCCACTTGCCAACTAGTGCCACCACTCATATCTGTTGTAACAGTAGTGTAAATTTAAAAAAAAAACTTTTTTGACTGTGAAACATCAGTCTGCTAGTGTAATCTAATAGCAGTTGCCTGCCTGCCAGCGTGTGTGCCAGGCCAACTTGCCAACTAGTGCCACCACTCATATTTGTTGTAACAGTAGTGTAAAAATTTTTTTTTTAATTTTTGACTGTGAAACATCAGTCTGCTAGTGTAATCTAATAGCAGTTGCCTGCCTGCCAGCATGTGTGCCAGGCCCACTTGACAACTAGTGCCACCACTCATATCTGTTGTAACAGTAGTGTAAATTTAAAAAAAAAAACTTTTTTTGACTGTGAAACATCAGTCTGCTAGTGTAATCTAATAGCGGTTGCCTGCCTGCCAGCGTGTGTGCCAGGCCCACTTGCCAACTAGTGCCACCACTCATATCTGTTGTAACAGTAGTGTAATTTAAAAAAAAAAAAACTTTTTTGACTGTGAAACATCAGTCTGCTAGTGTAATCTAATAGCAGTTGCCTGCCTGCCTGCCAGCATGTGTACCAGGCCCACTTGCCAACTAGTGCCACCACTCATATTTGTTGTAACAGTAGTGTAAAAATTTTTTTTTAATTTTTGACTGTGAAACATCAGTCTGCTAGTGTAATCTAATTGCAGTTGCCTGCTAGCCAGCATGTGTGCCAGGCTTACTTGCTAAGTGCCACCACTCATATCTGTTGTAACAGTAGTGTAAATTTAAAAAAAAAAACTTTTTTGACTGTGAAACATCAGTCAGCTAGTGTAATCTAATAGCAGTTGCCTGCCTGCCAGCATGTGTGCCAGGCCCACTTGCCAACTAGTGCCACCACTCATATCTGTTGTTACAGTAGTGTAAATTTAAAAAAAAAAAAACTTTTTTGACTGTGAAACATCAGTCTGCTAGTGTAATCTAATTGCAGTTGCCTGCCTGCCAGCGTGTGTGCCAGTCCCACTTGCCAACTAGTGCCACCACTCATATCTGTTGCAACAGTAGTGTACATTTTTTAAAAAAAATACTTTTTTGACTGTGAAACATCAGTCTGCTAGTGTAATCTAATTGCAGTTGCCTGCCTGCCAGCATGTGTGCCAGGCCCACTTGCCAACTAGTGCCACCACTCATATCTGTTGTAACAGTAGTGTAAATTTAAAAAAAAAAACTTTTTTGACTGTGAAACATCAGTCTGCTAGTGTAATCTAATTGCAGTTGCCTGCCTGCCAGCATGTGTGCCAGGCCCACTTGCCAACTAGTGCCACCACTCATATCTGTTGTAACAGTAGTGTAATTTTTTAAAAAAAATAACTTTTTTGACTGTGAAACATCAGTCTGCTAGTGTAATCTAATTGTAGTTGCCTGCCTGCCAGCGTGTGTGCCAGGCCCACTTGCCAACTAGTGCCACCACTCATATCTGTTGTAACAGTAGTGTAAATTTAAAAAAACAACTTTTTTGACTGTGAAACATCAGTCTGCTAGTGTAATATAATAGCAGTTGCCTGCCTGCCAGCATGTGTGCCAGGTCCACTTGCCAACTAGTGTCACCACTCATATCTGTTGTAACAGTAGTGTAAATTTAAAAAAAAAAAACTTTTTTGACTGTGAAACATCAGTCTGCTAGTGTAATCTAATAGCAGTTGCCTGCCTGCCAGCGTGTGTGCCAGGCCCACTTGCCAACTAGTGCCACCACTCATATCTGTTGTAACAGTAGTGTAATTTAAAAAAAAAAAAACTTTTTTGACTGTGAAACATCAGTCTGCTAGTGTAATCTAATAGCAGTTGCCTGCCTGTCTGCCAGCATGTGTGCCAGGCCCACTTGCCAACTAGTGCCACCACTCATATTTTTTGACTGTGAAACATCAGTCTGCTTGTGTAATCTAATTGCAGTTGCCTGCCTGCCAGCGTGTGTGCCAGGCCCACTTGCCAACTAGTGCCACCACTCATATCTGTTGTAACAGTAGTGTAAATTTTAAAAAAAAAACTTTTTTGACTGTGAAACATCAGTCTGCTAGTGTAATCTAATTCTAGTTGCCTGCCTGCCAGCGTGTGTGCCAGGCCCACTTGCCAACTAGTGCCACCACTCATATTTGTTGTAACAGTAGTGTAAATTTAAAAAAAAAAACTTTTTTGACTGTGAAACATCAGTCTGCTAGTGTAATCTAATTGCAGTTGCCTGCCTGCTAGCGTGTGTGCCAGGCCCACTTGCCCAGTGCCACCACTGATATCTGGTGTAACAGTAGTGTAAATAATTAAAAAAAAAATACTTTTTTGACTGTGAAACATCAGTCTGCTAGTGTAATTCTAATTGCATTTGCCTGCCTGCCAACGTGTGTGCCCGGCCCACTTGCCCAGTGCCACCACTCATATCTGGTGTAACAGTAGTGTAAATAATTTAAAAAAAAACTTTTTTGACTGTGAAACATCAGTCTGCTAGTGTAATCTAATTGTAGTTGCCTGCCTGCCAGCGTGTGTGCCAGGCCCACTTGCCAACTAGTGCCACCACTCATATCTGTTGTAACAGTAGTGTAAATTTAAAAAAACAACTTTTTTGACTGTGAAACATCAGTCTGCTAGTGTAATCTAATTGCAGTTGCCTGCCTGCTAGCGTGTGTGCCAGGCCCACTTGCCCAGTGCCACCACTGATATCTGGTGTAACAGTAGTGTAAATAATTTAAAAAAAAAATACTTTTTTGACTGTGAAACATCAGTCTGCTAGTGTAATTCTAATTGCATTTGCCTGCCTGCCTGCCAACGTGTGTGCCAGGCCCACTTGCCAACTAGTGCCACCACTCATATCTGTTGTAACAGTAGTGTAAATAATTTAAAAAAAAAATAATTTTTTGACTGTGAATCATCAGTCTGCTAGTGTAATTCTAACTGCATTTGCCTGCCTGCCAACGTGTGTGCCCGGCCCACTTGCCCAGTGCCACCACTCATATCTGGTGTAACAGTAGTGTAAATAATTTTAAAAAAAAACTTTTTTGACTGTGAAACATCAGTCTGCTAGTGTAATCTAATTGCAGTTGCCTGCCTGCCAGCGTGTGTGCCAGGCTCACAGCGTATACTGTGCCCACTTGCCCAGTGCCACCACTCATATCTTGTTTAATAGTAGTGTAAGTGTACATTTAGAAAAATAAAAACTTTTTGGACTGTGAAACATCAGTCTGCTTTTTTGTGTCAGGCTCACAGCGTATACTGTGCCCACTTGCCCAGTGCCACCACTCATATCTTGTTTAATAGTAGTGTAAGTGTACATTTAAAAATAAAAAAAACATTTTGACTGTGAAACATCAGTCTGCTTTTTTGTGTCAGGCTCACAGCGTATACTGTGCCCACTTGTCCAGTGCCACCACTCACATTATCTTGTTTAATAGTAGTGCACTGTCAGTGTACATTTAAAAAAAAAAAAAAAAAAAATTGACTGTGAAACATCAGTCTGTTTTTTTGTGTCAGGCTCACAGTAGCTTGCACGCATAGTAGCACTAATAGAAAAAAAAATGACAGGCAGAGGCAGGCCAACCCGCAGGGGCCGTCGTGGTCGTGGTGCTGTGATTCCCTTTGGCCATAGAATAATGCCCAGTTTTAGGCCACGTACCATGAACACGAAAAGTTCTGATGAAATAGTTGACTTTATAACACAGGACACCCAATCTTCTACAGCTTCTGCTCGTAACCTTGACGCACCATCCTCCTCCTCTAGCTTAGCTTCGGGCACCTTTCAACTTACCACTCGCCCGCCTGCCGCCACCACCGACACTAGCATCACAGCCGCCTCACTTGATCTTTCAGAGGAGTTATGTACACCTCAGTGTGAAGAAATGAGTGATGCACAACCATGATGTAGATAACTGTGATATGTCTCAGTCAGGCAGCATTACAGACATGGACAACGCACGGTGTGATGATGATGATGATGTTGTACCCGCCATTGCTTCCGTTGTTGAGTTGTCAGATACAAGTGAAGGGGTTGATGATGACGATGCATCCGTGGATGTCACGTGGGCGCCCGGTAGAAGAGAAGAAGAACAGGGGGAAAGTTCAGATGGAGAGACAGAGAGGACCAGGAGGAGGAGACGAGTTGGAAGCAGGGGGAGGTCATCGCAAGGAGCTAGTGGCACAGTCAGACAGCATGCATCGGCACCCGGGGTCAGCCAGAAAGCACGCCAATCAACGCATGCTGTTGCCACCACCAGAATGCCGTCATCGCAGAGCTCAGCATTGTGGCATTTTTTTATGTGTCTGCCTCTGACAACAGCAAGGCCATTTGCAACCTGTGCCAAAAGAAACTGAGTCGTGGGAAGTCCAACACCCACCTAGGTACAACTGCTTTGCGAAGGCACGTGATCTCACATCACAAACGCCTATGGGATGAACACATGAGGACAAGCAGCACACAAACTCAAAGCCGCCATCCTCCTCCTGGTCCAGCATCTTCAGCCACGTCAACCACTGCTGTGCTACTTGCCCCCTCTCAACCATCCGCCAATCCGTCTCTCTTCCGGAGCAGTTCCTGCTCATCTGCCCACAGTCTGTGTCTGTCAAGGACATGTTTGAGCATAAGAAGCCAATGTCACCAAGTCACCCCCTTGCCCGGCGTCTGACAGCTGGCTTGTCTGAACTCTTAGCCCGCCAGCTTTTACCATACAAGCTGGTGGAGTCTGAGGCATTCAAAAAATTTGTAGCTATTGGGACACCGCAGTGGAAGGTACCCGGCCAAAATTTCTTTGCACAAAAGGCAATCCCCAACCTGTACTCGATTGTGCAAAAGGAAGTAATGGCATGTCTGGCACACAGTGTTGGGGCAAGGGTCCATCTGACCACTGATAGCTGGTCTGCAAAGCATGGTCAGGGCAGGTATATCATCTACACTGTGCATTGGGTAAACCTGCTGACGGCTGCCAAGCATGGAATGCCTGGCTCTGCAGAGGAGTTGGTGACACCGCCACGACTTGCAGGCAGGCCTGCTGCCACCTCCTCTACTCCTCCTACTCCATCCTCTTCCATAACCTCCCTGGCTGAGTCCTCTTCTGCTGCTGCGTCTTGCTCCACATCAACGGCACCCCCCCAGCTCCCCAGGTACTATGCCACATCCCGGATATGGCAGTGTCACGCCGTCTTGGGGTTGACTTGCCTGAAAGCAGAGAGTCACACCGCAGCAGCACTCCTGTCCGCCCTGAACGCACAGGTGGATCAGTGGCTGACTCCGCACCAACTGGAGATCGGAAAAGTGGTTTCTGACAACGGAAGTAATTTGGTGGCGGCATTGAAATTGGGCAAGTTGACACATGTGCAGTGCATGGCACATGTGTGTAATCTGATTGTACAATGCTTTGTGCATAAGTACCCAGGCTTACAGGACATCCTGAAGCAGGCCAGGAAGGTGTGTGGCCATTTCAGGCATTCCTACACGGCCATGGCGCACTTGTCAGATATCCAGCGGCGAAACAATCTGCCAGTGAGGCGCTTGATTTGCGACAGCCCGACACGTTGGAATTCAACACTCCTAATGTTCGACCGCCTGCTCCAACAAGAAAAAGCCGTTAACGAGTATTTGTATGACCGGGGTGCTAGGACAGCCTCTGGGGAGCTGGGAATTTTTTTTCCACGTTACTGGACGCTCATGCGCAATGCCTGTAGGCTCATGCATCCTTTTGAGGAGGTGACAAGTCAGTCGCACCGAAGGCACCATCAGCGACATCATACCATTTGTTTTCTTCCTGGAGCGTGCCCTGCGAAGAGTGCTGGATCAGGCCGTAGATGAGCGTGAAGAGGAAGAGGAAGAGTTGTGGTCACCATCACCACCAGAAACAGCCTTATCAGCATTGCTTGCTGGACCAGCGGCAATGCAGGAAGAGGATTGTGCGGAAGAGGAGTCAGAGGATGAATGTGGCTTTGAGGAGGAGGAGGAAGATCAAGCACAACAGGCATCCCAGGGTGCTCGTTGTCACCTCTCTGGTACCCATGGTGTTGTACGTGGCTGGGGGGAAGAAGATACCTTCAGTGAGATCAGTGAGGATGAGGAACGGGACATGAGTAGCTCGGCATCCAACCTTGTGCAAATGGGGTCTTTCATGCTGTCGTGCCTGTTGAGGGACACTCGTATAAAAAAGCTGAAGGAGAACGACCTGTACTGGGTGTCCACGCTACTAGACCCCCGGTATAAGCATAAAGTGCTTGAAATGTTACCGAATTCCTGCAAGTCAGAAAGGATGGAGCAGTTCAAAAATAAATTAAAAGTATGCTTTACACAGCGTATAAGGGTGATGTCACAGCACAACAGGAATCTAACAGGGGAAGATGTGAAAGTAATACTCCTCCCACGACCACGCCGGCAAGGACAGGACGCTTTACAGACGTGTTGTTGATGGAGGACATGCGGACCTTTTTAACTCCTATGCATTGCCACAGCCCTTCGGGGTCCAGCCTCAGAGAACGACTCAACCGACAGGTAGCAGACTACCTCACATTAACTGCAGATCTCGACACTCTGAGGAGCGATGAACCCCTTGACTACTGGGTGTGCAGGCTTGACCTGTGGCCTGAGATATCCCAATTTGCCATAGAACTTCTGGCCTGCCCCGCTTCAAGTGTCCTGTCGGAAAGGACCTTCAGTGCAGCAGGAGGTATTGTCACTGAGAAGCGAAGTCGCCTAGGTCAAAAAAGTCTCGATTACCTCACCTTTATTAAGATGAATGAGGGATGGATCCCGAAGGCACTGACATTGGGCGATACATTCGAGTAAAAAAGGCCTGATGAGATGAGCTGCCTTGGGCTAAAAATGGTCCACACGCTGCTGTATTTTATCTCCGAATGCAGGATGACTTGCATGACTTATCCGCCACCAACTAGGGTTCAAGCCGCCATGTTTTAGGGCACTTTCTGCCAGGGAAACAAACATCAATTTTTCTGGCCGCTGCTACAGCAGCGTCTGCAACAATACCTAATTTTTCAAGCATGTGTACATGCCAAATTTTTCTGGCCTCTGGTGCTGCACTGTGGCTTCAAAAATCAAACCAAAAAAAAGGCACATAACAGGGATTAAACTGATAGGAATAGTACTACTTAACACACCACTCCTATCTGGTGGCACATTAGATTGCACGCGCAGTGCCCCAAATTTGAAGTAGGAGGACCGACAAAGCATCTTTTTCCATCTCCCAGTTCCTAAAATCCATGCCATATACACGTCCCCTGATAGGGGATGTAACAGAGATTAAATTGATAAGAATAGTACTACTTAACACACCACTCATATCTGTTGTCACAGTAGCTTGCACGCATAGTACCACTAATTAAAAAAAAAATGACAGGCAGAGGCAGGCCACCCCGCAGGGGCCGTCGTGGTCGTGGTGCTGTGATTCCATTTGTCCCTAGAATAATGCCCAGTGTTCAGAGGCCACGTACCCTGAACTCGAAAACTTCAGAGCACATAGTTGACTGGCTAACACAGGACACCCAATCTTCTACAGCTTCCTCTCGGAACCTTGACGCGGTGTCTGTCAAGGACATGTTTGAGCGTAAGAAGCCAATGTCACAAACTTACCCCCTTGCCCGGCGTCTGACAGCTGGCTTGTCTGAACTCTTAGCCCGCCAGCTTTTACCATACAAGCTGGTGGAGTCTGAGGCGTTCCAAAAATTTGTAGCTATTGGGACACCGCAGTGGAAGGAACACGGCCAAAATTTCATAAATCAATGCCATATACACGTCCCCTGATGGGGGACGTAACAGGGATTAAACTGATAAGAATAGTACTACTTAACACACCACTCATATCTGGTGGCACAGTAGATTGCACGCGCAGTGCCCCAAATTCAGAGCCTCGGGCCCCGCAACTGCCTCTGGGAACCCTACCATGGGTTCCAGACCGCCCGTCTTGGGTAATTCTCTGTCTGGGAAATTATCTATCTATCTATCTATCTATCAAATCTATCTATTTATTTATCAAATCTATCTATCTATCTATCTATCTATCGTATCTATCATCAAATGTATCTATTGCATCTTTTGATCTATCTATCTAATCTATGTATCTATCTATCTATCTATCTCGTGGCCGGACCGACCAAGAATCTTTTTCCATCTCCCGGTTCCTAAAATCATCTCCGGGTTCCTAAAATCGATGCCATACCTGTACTCGATTGTGCAAAAGGAAGTAATGGCATATGGGGTCTTTCATGCTGTCGTGCCTGTTGAGGGACCCTCGTATAAAATGGCTGAAGGAGAACGACCTTTACTGGGTGTCCAAGCATCTTTTTCCATCTCCCGGTTCCTAAAATCATCTCCGGGTTCCTAAAATTGATGCCATACCTGTACTCGATTGTGCAAAAGGAAGTAATGGCATATGGGGTCTTTCATGCTGTCGTGCCTGTTGAGGGACCCTCGTATAAAATGGCTGAAGGAGAATGACCTGTACTGGGTGTCCAAGCATCTATTTCCATCTCCCGGTTCCTAAAATCATCTCCGGGTTCCTAAAATTGATGCCATACCTGTACTCGATTGTGCAAAAGGAAGTAATGGCATATGGGGTCTTTCATGCTGTCGTGCCTGTTGAGGGACCCTCGTATAAAATGGCTGAAGGAGAATGACCTGTACTGGGTGTCCAAGCATCTTTTTCCATCTCCCGGTTCCTAAAATAATCTCCGGGTTCCTAAAATCGATGCCATATACACGTCCCCTGATAGGGGACGTAACAGGGATTAAACTGATAAGAATAGTACTAGTTGACACACCACTCCTATCTGGTGGCACAGTAGATTGCACGCGGTGCTTTGACAAAATGCAGAAGGACATTTGGCAGTCGGACATTTGGCAGACAGACATTTGGCAGACGGACATTTGGCCGACAGGCAGAAAGCTAAAGAATGTTCCGATTTCGGCCAAGGGCAGATACACAGAGTGCTCTGTTCTAATCAGAGCCTCGGGCGCCACAACTGCCTCTGGGAACCTTTCCTTTCACACGGCAGCGTCATTAGTGACGCGAGTGTGTCATTTCCGGTTATTTTTGGCGCCAAAAAAGTTTACATTACTTTGTGCGTCATACTTGGCGCCAAATTTTTTTCATTATTTCATTACCCCATTGATGTTTGCCTCTTGCTTTTTTCTCTATCAGAGGCCTATGCTTTTGCATTTTTTCCCATTCCTGAAACTGTCATATAAGGAAATAGATCATTTTGCTTTATATGTTGTTTTTTCTCTTACATTGAGCAAGATGTCCCAATCTGATCCTGTCTCAGAAGTTTCTGCTGGAACATTGCTGCCTGACATCGGGTCTACCAAAGCTAAGTGCATTTGTTGTAAAAGTGTAGAAATTATTCCACCAAATGTCATTTGTAATAGTTGTCATGAGAAACTTTTACATGCAGATAGTGTTTCCATCAGTAATAGTACATTGCCAGTTGCAGTTCCTTCAACTTCTAATGTACATGATATACCTGTAAATTTTAAAGAATTTGTTTCTGATTCTATTCTGAAGGCTTTGTCTGCATTTCCACCTTCTAATAAACGTAAAAGATCTTTTAAAACTTCTCATTTAGCTGATTAAATTTCAAATGACCAGCAACATAATAATTTATCATCTTCTGATGAGGATCTATCTGATTCAGAAGATACAAAAGAAGCAAGGTAAGTAGCACTCTTAATTAATCAATCAAGAAATACAGGTGCATCCTAGAATAATAAATATCTAACAACGTGAACAAGAGAGTAGAAACCTAAAATACAGGTTACTAAAAGTCTAGGCAAAAGAGAGCACAGCTGTATGTAATAAAGAGGAGACTAAAGCGAATTCTTGAAATACAAATAAATTTAATAAGGTTATACTATACAAATGCATACATCCAAACATACATATCACATACATACAGGGGTATAAGGGATGCATAAAAATGTCAGGTGGGCCGTGAAGGGGACTGGTGCACCAGTGTACAAAAATAGGCAAATGTTCATCACTTTGATGCATGTATAGGTAGCATATAATTGTAATCCAAAGTATAGTGCGTGTCCCTAGAAATGCACGGACCAGATGGATACAGTCTTACCCCTTCGTGTCTAAATACAAATAGTAGCGTGAGGTCATCAGGAGTCAAGGGGAGCTTAACCTCGCCGCGTCTTTTTCACAGGCATATGTAAAGTGCGAATAGATAACAGTTCATGAGAATACCTGTCTTTTTCACGCGGTTGCTCTACCCTGAATCGTAGCTCCTGAGACACTGGATCTTCCAGATGAGACAAGGGGTAGACCACAGTCAGGCAAAAAGGTCCTCTGACAGAGTGCTGCAAACCGACGAGTCTTAGAGCTCGTTTCACTCCTTTCAATACAGCAGCATGGAGCTTCTTCCGGATGCTGACGTCACGTCAGTGGCTGTGCTGATTTATGGGAATTTGGCCGCACAGGGAATGGAAGTCATTGGCAGAGAGATCTGTCATTCAAGACGGCTTTGATACTTTATAGCAACATTTTGCTTTCTTGTAGATCAGAACAACAAGGGGTTATTTACAGGGATACATTTGTGTTTAAACACTCATACTTACATACTTGCATTCGATACATTAGAAAATTATGTTATACATCTAATCTGTTATGTTACTAGTATGTGTGTATGTTTAGGTTGCATTGTGAAGATTGTGTTTTTTTATTATTTAATATTGCAATTACGCCATTATATTCAATTCATAATTTTGATACTACCAAAGACTATGTAGTTACACATAGAGTAATGTGCATATATCCGCAGAGGATTAAACTAAAAATGAAGCAAACTCTAATTTTTCATTGAGGCCATGAGGTGCTAAGGTATTAAGTTTATATATCCATTTTGTTTCTTTGCGTAGAAGGATATTATCAATATCCCCGCAGCGCATGCTAAGTTTCACAGATTCAATTCCAATGAAATACAAATCATCAGTTTTAGATTCATGAAATTGTGCGTAGTGTCTTGCCACAGGGCTGTCAATATTACATTCCTTAATATCGTCCCTATGTTCAGAAATTCGAGAACGAAGTTCTCTGAAAGTTTTACCAACGTAAAAACTTTTACAGGAGCAGTAAAGTAAATATATAACTCCTTTTGTGGAGCAATTGATAAAGGAGTTGATTTTATATGTATGCCCTGTATTTGTATCAAAGGTTTTGCTTCTCTGCATATATTGACAACAGACACAGTGGCCACATGGGGTGCTGCCTACAATTTTCTGTGCATTTTGTTCCAACCAATTATATGTTGGGACTTTATTGAATTCACTTTTAACCAAAATGTCTTTTAAATTACTGCAACGCCTTGCAGTCATCTGTGGATAATCTCCTACATATTGGTGAAGTGTTGTATCATTAGTTAATAAATGCCAATTTTTATTCAGAGTGTCTTTTACTTTGCTCCAATGGGCATTATATTTAGTGATGAACCTGATTTTGTTTTCATCATTTGTGTCATCCCTGTTCTTACATTTATATAGCAGGTCTTTTCTTTGGTGTTGGGAGGCTCTGTAAAGAGCTCTCTTAATACACCTTTTGGAATAGCCTCTATCATGGAATCGGGTCGCCATCTCTTTTGCTTGTATTTTAAATGTTTTATCATCAGAACATATTCTGCGAAGCCGCAGAAATTGTCCGTAGGGGATGCCTTTTTTCAAATTTGTGGGGTGGTGGCTCGACCCCAGGAGGAGGCTATTTGTTGCCGTTGGTTTCCGAAAGACTTCTGTCTCAATTTTCCCTTCTTTTTTGCTAATTTTCAAATCCAAAAAATCAATTGAGTTTAAGTCATGATTACAGGTGAGAAAAATGTTACGGTCATTACAGTTCAAAAGAGAAATGAATTTCATCAATTCATCCTCAGTGCCATCCCATAATAGCAAAATATCATCAACATATCTGATCCAGAGGGCCACATGTGCATCAACCACATCGGAGTGGTCACCAAATACAATTTGGTTCTCCCAGCCACCAAGATGTAAACAGGTGTAGGTTGGTGCACATGTGGCCCCCATGGCAGTACCTTGTCTCTGTTTGTAGCACTTTGCATCAAAGATGAAGATATTATTGTCCAACACAAATTTTAATAAATCAATTACAAATTTGGTATGTTTTTTATAACCGAGACCTCTTGTATTAAGAAATTCCTCACATGTTTTAAGGCCAACATCATGCGGGATAGAGGAATATAGGGATTCAACGTCCAGGGACACTAAAATAGTGTCTTCCTGAATGTTGATCCCATCAAGTTTTTTTATTACATCTGTTGAGTCTTGTACAAAAGTACGAAGATCATTAACAAATGGCTGCAAAAATCGATCCACATATTTGCTAATTCCTTCCGTAGGACCTCCTATCCCTGATATTATGGGACGTCCCGGAGGGTTGGTGAGGGATTTGTGAAGTTTGGGGGTCCAGTAAAATACTGGTATCTTAGGTTTATGGTTGTATAGAAAGCTAAACTCATGACTAGTAATTAAATTATTTCTTCGAGCATCATTTAGCATGAAAAGTAATTCGTTATGGGATTTATGAAATTCATTTACAGAGCCTCCCAACACCAAAGAAAAGACCTGCTATATAAATGTAAGAACAGGGATGACACAAATGATGAAAACAAAATCAGGTTCATCACTAAATATAATGCCCATTGGAGAAAGTAAAAGACACTCTGAATAAAAATTGGCATTTATTAACTAATGATACAACACTTCACCAATATGTAGGAGATTATCCACAGATGACTGCAAGGCGTTGCAGTAATTTAAAAGACATTTTGGTTAAAAGTGAATTCAATAAAGTCCCAACATATAATTGGTTGGAACAAAATGCACAGAAAATTGTAGGCAGCACCCCATGTGGCCACTGTGTCTGTTGTCAATATATGCAGAGAAGCAAAACCTTTGATACAAATACAGGGCATACATATAAAATCAACTCCTTTATCAATTGCTCCACAAAAGGAGTTATATATTTACTTTACTGCTCCTGTAAAAGTTTTTACGTTGGTAAAACTTTCAGAGAACTTCGTTCTCGAATTTCTGAACATAGGGACGATATTAAGGAATGTAATATTGACAGCCCTGTGGCAAGACACTACGCACAATTTCATGAATCTAAAACTGATGATTTGTATTTCATTGGAATTGAATCTGTGAAACTTAGCATGCGCGGCGGGGATATTGATAATATCCTTCTACGCAAAGAAACAAAATGGATATATAAACTTAATACCTTAGCACCTCATGGCCTCAATGAAAAATTAGAGTTTGCTTCATTTTTAGTTTAATCCTCTGCGGATATATGCACATTACTCTATGTGTAACTACATAGTCTTTGGTAGTATCAAAATTATGAATTGAATATAATGGCGTAATTGCAATATTAAATAATAAAAAAACACAATCTTCACAATGCAACCTAAACATACACACATACTAGTAACATAACAGATTAGATGTATAACATAATTTTCTAATGTATCGAATGCAAGTATGTAAGTATGAGTGTTTAAACACAAATGTATCCCTGTAAATAACCCCTTGTTGTTCTGATCTACAAGAAAGCAAAATGTTGCTATAAAGTATCAAAGCCGTCTTGAATGACAGATCTCTCTGCCAATGACTTCCATTCCCTGTGCGGCCAAATTCCCATAAATCAGCACAGCCACTGACGTGACGTCAGCATCCGGAAGAAGCTCCATGCTGCTGTATTGAAAGGAGTGAAACGAGCTCTAAGACTCGTCGGTTTGCAGCACTCTGTCAGAGGACCTTTTTGCCTGACTGTGGTCTACCCCTTGTCTCATCTGGAAGATCCAGTGTCTCAGGAGCTACGATTCAGGGTAGAGCAACCGCGTGAAAAAGACAGGTATTCTCATGAACTGTTATCTATTCGCACTTTACATATGCCTGTGAAAAAGACGCGGCGAGGTTAAGCTCCCCTTGACTCCTGATGACCTCACGCTACTATTTGTATTTAGACACGAAGGGGTAAGACTGTATCCATCTGGTCCGTGCATTTCTAGGGACACGCACTATACTTTGGATTACAATTATATGCTACCTATACATGCATCAAAGTGATGAACATTTGCCTATTTTTGTACACTGGTGCACCAGTCCCCTTCACGGCCCACCTGACATTTTTATGCATCCCTTATACCCCTGTATGTATGTGATATGTATGCTTGGATGTATGCATTTGTATAGTATAACCTTATTAAATTTATTTGTATTTCAAGAATTCGCTTTAGTCTCCTCTTTATTACATACAGCTGTGCTCTCTTTTGCCTAGACTTTTAGTAACCTGTATTTTAGGTTTCTACTCTCTTGTTCACGTTGTTTGATTCAGAAGATCCTTCCTCAGACATTGACACTGACAAATCTACTTATTTATTTAAAATAGAGTATATGCGTTCTTTATTAAAAGAAGTGTTAATTACTTTGGATATTGAGGTAACCAGTCCTATTGACGTTCAGTCTAATAAACGTTTAAATGCTGTTTTTAAACCTCCTGTGGTTTCCCCAGGGGTTTTTCCTATTCCTGAGGCTATTTCTGATATGATTTCTAGGGAAGGGAATAAGCCAGGTACTTCTTTTATTCCTTCCTCCAGGTTTAAAAAATTGTATCCTTTACCAGCAAAATCTATAGCGTTTTGGGAAAAAATCCCCAAAGTTGATGGGGCTATTTCTACTCTTGCTAAACGTACCACTATTCCTATGGAAGATAGTACTTCCTTTAAGGATCCTTTAGATAGGAAGCTTGAATCTTATCTAAGGAAGGCCTATTTATATTCAGGTCATCTTCTCAGACCTGCTATTTCTTTGGCTGATGTTGTGGCTGCCTCAACTTTTTGGTTGGAGAATTTAGCGCAACGAGAATTGGATCCTGACATATCTAGCATTACTCGCTTACTGCAACATGCTAATCATTTTATTTGTGATGCCATTTTTGATATTATCAAAATTGATGTTGGATCCATGTCTTTAGCTGTATTATCTAGAAGAGCTTTTTGGCTTAAATCTTGGCATGCTGATGTGACATCTAAATCTAGACTACTATCTCTTTCTTTCCAAGGTAATAATTTATTTGGTTCTCAGTTGGATTCTATTATTTCAACTATCACTGGAGGAAAAGGAGTTTTTCTGCCTCAGGATAAAAAACCTAAGGGTAAATCTAAGGCTTCTAACCGTATTCGTTCCTTTCGTCAGAATAAGGAACAAAAACTCAATCCTCCTCCCAAGGAATCTGCTTCCAATTGGAAGCCTTCCTCAAATTGGAATAAATCCAAGCCATTTAGGAAACCAAAGTCTGCCCCTAAGTCCGCATGAAGGTGCGGCCCTCATTCTAGCTCAGCAGGGTAGGGGGCAGATTAAGGTTTTTCAAGGATTTTTGGATAAAATCTGTCCAAAATCATTGGATTCAGAGCATTGTCTCTCAAGGGTATCGAATAGGATTCAAAGTAAGACCTCCTGTGAGAAGATTTTTTTCTCTCACGCATCCCTGTAAATCCAGTAAAAGCTCAGGCTTTTCTGAAGTGTGTTTCAGACCTGGAGTCTTCAGGGGTAATCATGCCAGTTCCTCCTCAGGAACAAGGTTTGGGGTTTTATTCAAACCTATTCATTGTACCAAAGAAAGAAAATTTATTCAGACCAGTTTTTGAATCGTTATGTAAGAGTACCAACTTTCAAGATGGTGACTATAAGGACTATTCTGCCTTTTGTTCAGCAAGGACATTATATGTCCACAATAGACTTGCAGGATGCATACCTTCATATTCCGATTCATCCAGAACACTATCAGTTTCTGAGATTCTCTTTTCTAGACAAGCATTACCAATTTGTTGCTCTTCCATTTATCTGTAATCAGAGAACAGGGTATTGCGGTGTTTCCTTATTTGGACGATATCTTGGTACTAGCTCAGTCTTTACATACTGCAGAATCTCACACAAATCAACTAGTGTTGTTTCTTCGGAAACATGGTTGGAGGATCAATTTACCAAAAAGTTTCTTGATTCCTCAGACAAGGGTCACCTTTTTAGGCTTCCAGATAGATTCAGTGTCCATGACTCTGTCTCTAACAGACAAGAGACATTTAAAATTGGTCGCAGCATGCCGGCACCTTCAGTCTCAGTCATTCCCTTCAGTGGCTATGTGCATGGAAGTTTTAGGTCTCATGACTGCAGCTTGTTTTCACATGAGACCTCTACAGCTTTGCATGCTGAATCAATGGTGCAGGGATTATACAAAGATATCACAATTAATATCCTTGAATCCCAATGTACGACACTCTCTGACATGGTGGATAGATCACTATCATTTGGCTCAAGGGGCTTCTTTTGTTTGGCCAACCTGGACTGTGATCTCAACAGATGCAAGTCTCAGGTTGGGGAGCTGTTTGGGGATCTCTGACAGCACAAGGGGTTTGGAAATCTCAAGAGGCGAGATTACCAATAAATATCTTAGAACTCAGTGCAATTCTCAGGGCTCTTCAGTTTTGGCCTCTGCTAAAGAGAGAACCGTTCATTTGTTTTCAGACAGACAATATCACAACTGTGGCTTATGTCAATCATCAGGGTGGGACTCACAGTCCCCAAGCTATGAAAGAAGTATCTCGGATACTTGCTTGGGCGGAATCCAGCTCCTGTCTAATCTCTGCGGTGCATATCCCAGGTGTAGACAATTGGGAGATGGATTATCTCAGCCGCCAGACTTTACATCCAGGGGAGTGGTCTCTCCATCCAGATGTGTTTTCTCAGATTGTTCAGATGTGGGGTCTTCCAGAGATAGATCTCATGGCCTCTCATCTAAACAAGAAACTTCCCAGATACCTGTCCAGGGATGTTCAGGCGGAAGCAGTGGATGCACTAACACTTCCTTGGTGTTATCATCCTGCTTACATCTTCCCGCCTCTAGTTCTCCTTCCAAGAGTGATCTCCAAAATCATCATGGAACAGTCTTTTGTGTTGCTGGTGGCTCCAACATGGCCACACAGGTTTTGGTATGCGGATCTGGTTCGGATGTCCAGTTGCCCACCTTGGTCACTTCCGTTACGGCCAGACCTACTATCTCATGGTCCGTTTTTCCATCAGGATCTCAAATCATTAAATTTGAAGGTATGGAAATTGAACGCTTAGTTCTAAGTCATAGAGGTTTCTCTGACTCAGTGATTAATACTATGTTACAAGCTCGTAAATCTGTCTCTAGAAAGATTTATTATAGAGTTTGGAAGACTTACATTTCATGGTGTTCTTCTCATATAAATTCTCCTAGCATTCTTTTAGAATTCCTAGAATTTTACAGTTTCTTCAGGATGGTTTGGCTAAGGGTTTGTCTGCAAGTTCCTTGAAAGGTCAAATCTCCGCTCTTTCTGTTTTATTTCACAGAAAGATTGCTATACTTCCTGATATTCACTGTTTTGTACAGGCTTTAGTTCGTATTAAGCCTGTCATTAAATCAATCTCTCCTCCTTGGAGTCTTAATTTGGTTCTGAAGGCTTTACAGGCTCCTCCATTTGAGCCTATGCATTCTTTGGACATTAAACTACTTTCTTGGAAAGTGTTGTTCCTTTTGGCTATCTCTTCTGCTAGAAGAATTTCTGAGCTATCTGCTCTTTCTTGTGAGTCTCCTTTTCTGATTTTTCATCAGGATAAGACAGTTTTGCAGACTTCTTTTCAATTTTTACCTAAGGTTGTGAATTCTAACAACATTAGTAGAGAAATTGTTGTCCCTTCCTTATGTCCTAATCCTAAGAATTCTTTGGAGAGATCCTTACATTCTTTGGATGTGGTAAGAGCTTTGAAATATTATGTGGAAGCTACTAAAGATTTCAGGAAGACTTCCAGTCTATTTGTTTTATTTTCTGGTCCTAGGAAAGGTCAGAAGGCTTCTGATATTTCCTTGGCTTCTTGGCTGAAACTTTTGATTCATCAAGCTTATTTGGAGTCGGGTCAGGCCCCGCCTCAGAGAATTACAGCTCATTCTACTAGATCAGTCTCCACTTCATGGGCTTTTAAGAATAAAGCTTCAGTTGATCAGATTTGCAAAGCGGCGACTTGGTCCTCTTTGCATACATTTACTAAATTCTACCATTTTGTATTTGCTTCTTCGGAAGCAGTTTTTGGTAGAAAAGTTCTTCAGGCAGCTGTTTCAGTTTGATTCTTCTGCTTTTGTTTTAAGTTTTTTTCTTTCAAAAATGAAATAAACTTATTTTTTTGGGTTGTGGATTAATTTTTTCAGCGGAATATGGCTGTTTTTATTTTTATTCCCTCCCTCTCTAGTGACTCTTGAGTGGAAGACTCCACATCTTGGGTATTGATATCCCATATGTCACTAGCTCATGGACTCTTGCCAATTACATGAAAGAAAACATAATTTATGTAAGAACTTACCTGATAAATTAATTTCTTTCATATTGGCAAGAGTCCATGAGGCCCACCCTTTTTATGGTGGTTATGATTTTTTTGTATAAAGCACAATTATTTCCAAATTTCCTTTGTTGATGCTTTTTACTCCTTTCTTTATCACCCAACTGCTTGGCTATTCGTTAAACTGAATTGTGGGTGTGGTGAGGGGTGTATTTATAGGCATTTTGAGGTTTGGGAAACTTTGCCCCTCCTGGTAGGATTGTATATCCCATATGTCACTAGCTCATGGACTCTTGCCAATATGAAAGAAATGAATTTATCAGGTAAGTTCTTACATAAATTATGTTTTTTGTCTTTCTCCTTCTTTCTGTGTTGTAAATAATATGTCAAGATCAATATGAGAAGCATACACGAAAACAAAATACTGTGGAAGGAATAAAAACACTTGTTTTTAAAGTTAATTTAAGATAGATATTTATCTTAAAGGGACACTAAACCCCCAAAAAACTCTTTAATGATTCAGATAGCGCATGCAATTTTAAGCTTTCTAGTTTACTCCTATTATCAATTTTTCTTTGTTCGCTTGCTATCTTTATTTAAAAAGCAGGAATGTAAAGCTTAAGAGCCAGTCCATTTTTGGTTGAGAACCTGGGTTATGCTTGCTTATTGGTTTGCTATATGTAGCCACCAATAAGCAAGCGCTATCCAGGGTGCTGAACCTAAAATGTGCTGGCTCCTAAGCTTTAAATTGCTGCTTTTTAAATAAAGATAGAAAGAGAAAGAATAAAAATTGATAGTAGGAGTAAATTAGAAAGTATAACATGCTCTATGAATCATTAAAGAAAAAAAATTGGGTTTAGTATCCCTTTAATAAGGACCTGATTTTTTTTTTATATTGCTTAATGTCTGTACTTTCAGAAAACACAGTTTTATGGGGTTAAATCATTTTGTGTTGCACAAGCAGAGTAAATAATTCTGTATTCTTAGTAATTTTGTGTAAATATTGCCCTTACAATTATGAATACCTATTTTTAACTGGTTTTGGAATATTTACAGGAACTACGACTTATAAAATTGTGTTTACTTTAAATGAGAGGATTGAATTTGTTAAACGTATTCTACAATATATAAAAAAACTTTTTTTTTTTTTTTAAGATTTATTGGATTATATTTTAACAAAAAAACAACAAACAGCTAAAGGACACTTCAACACCCCAGAACCACTTACATAAACCAACACTAATATAGCCCAATAACAAAATATGCCACCCTACAAGGACTAGGGATGTGCATAATTGTGGAATTTGAAAAACATTTCACTAATGAATGCTGAATTCGTAAATGATGCCCCTTGGTTGTTAGGGGAGCATGCCGTATTTATTAGAGTAAAAGTGCAATACACAAATATCTGGATTTGCACAGTTGCACTTGTCATCTGGTTATCAGAGTAACTGATTGGGATAGTGGTTATCAGAGTAACTGATTGGGATAGTGGTGTAAGGATTCACTGACTAAACTCACACATTTTCTTATTGGTATATCAATAGTCATATAGGGAGTTAAGTGTTGGGTGTGTTGTGGTGGGGATAATGTAGGACAGACACTTGGGTTAACAATGATTTCAGTTGGAAGACTGGTCTCTGTTAAGGTTACTAGTGGGGAGCCAGAAAAGCCCGCCTGAAAGAAAATTGAAAGAGGGCACATTGACCCCCACTTACCTGAAGAAGTGGAAGGTTCCGCTGGAGGGGAGGAGCAGGACAGGAGGTGTTAAATACCCTCCCCTGCTCTGAGACGTCACATTCAGGCCCAGGAGCATCACGGCTGGTTTTGAGAGTGGTGCTTGAGTGCGGTGATGGAGGCGCTGTTGCAGGACTTACTGGAGGCGGCGAGAAGAAACGGGGAGCAGTGGACCCGGGAGCGGCTGCAGGATGGAGCGCTGACGCCGGGAGCCCCAGGCGGGGGTGCGGCAGCGGACCGGAGCAGCAGACGGCCCGGTCAGGAGGTCGAGGCCTCCGGAGCGTCTCAGTCCGGAAGGATACGGCTCCAGGCTTCGGAGTGGAGGGTCTGGATGTCAGGCGGCTGTGGCGGATGGAGCAGAAGGGCGAAGAGGCCGGAGATCCAGAGCAGTAGCGGAGGCGGCGAACAGTAACGGCGCCGGCAGATGACGTCATGGTCGGGCGACGTCGGGAGGAGCCGGGCGCAGGACGAGGCAGACGGAGGACCGGGAGAGGAGGCGGCGGAGGTCCAGGTAAGGCCCGCTGAGCTATCGAATGTTGGCAGCATATACGGCGGCAGTTGGGGGCATTCTGGAGCATGGGGGAGAGCTATGAGGAAGGCCGGAGCTAAGGCCTGAGCAGGGTCGGGTGGGGTAAGCGGGTGAGGCCGGGTTTGGCTACGGCTTACAGGGGGCAGAATCGGGGTGGGGGATGAGGCTGGAAAATAAGGCCTCGAGGCAGATTAGGCGAGGGGCCCCAGTGAAAAGACTAGGGTGAAGGAGAAGCCGCGTGTAAGGCATAGAGTGCCACGCGGGGAGGGGGAGAGACCGCGCCATAAGGCATAGAGTGCCGCGCGGTGGGGAGGGGGGCCCCAGTTTAAAAAATAGGGTGCGGGAGTGAAAGAGAAGCCGCGCAATAAGGCCTAGAGTGCCGCGCGAGGAGGGGGAGAGGCCGCGCCATAAGGCCTAGAGTGCCGCGCGGTGGGGTGGGGGCCCCAGTGTAAAGACTAGGCGTGAGGGGGGAAGGAGGAGCTGCGCAAGAAGGCCTAGAGTGCCGCGCGAGGAGGGGGAGAGGCCGCGCCATAGGCTTAGGTGCCGCGCGAGATGGGGCTCTAGCAAGGTTAGGTTGAGGAGACAGGTTTGGGCTCTTGGGGGTCAGATTAAGGCCTAGCAGGGTATTGGGCTACCGGCAGGGGGAAGAAGCCGGAGCGAAGGTTCCAGGGGTGGGTGGGCAGCATGTGGCTGTTAGTCACTAGGCTGCGGGTGAGGCCTTGTCGTGGCCTGGGAGTTAGCGGGGAGGAGGAGATGAGTCTGAAGGGGTGAGGGAGGCAGGCAGGGAGGGTGGCCAGTAGTACAGCCGATTAAGGTGGCGGGCCGCAAGGCCACAGAGTAGCTAGTGGAGGTAGGGGGGCAGCTGGCCACAAGGCAGCGGAGTAGCGGGGGGGGGTCAGGATTCGGAGGATGGGGGGGGTTGGCCGGGCGCAAGGCCGTGAGAGGTGATGAGCTTTAGGGGGCAGGTTGTGCAGAGGTCCTGCAGGGGAGGGGAGGGCGGTTAGGTGTCGGGGGGGGAGCAATGGACAGGACAGCCCCAAAGGGGATGGGGGTGGGGATCGCAGAGGTGTGGGGCCCCTTGGGGGCCCAAGGCAAGATTGGCCCGGGGGGGGAGGAGCTGCTGGCGTGCTGGAGAGCAGATAGGGGAGGGGTCCGGGTAGCAGGTGGGGGCGTAAAAGAGAGGAGGGGCTTGGAACGGGGCAGGCGGAGGCCGGTTGAGTGCGGTAGGAGGGACTAACTGTGTTTTACCTTTTCAGAATCGGAGGTGGTTGTCAGTAGGGGTGTGGCGGCACCTGAAGCCAGGAGGGGTGAGATTGCGGCATGGCAGGAGCAGGTTACGGACCCGCCTGGATGCCAGTGGCAACTTTGATGAAGAGGAGGAGGATCCACTGGAGGGGCCATCTACAGGACCGAGAACGGCTGGCCAGGTAGGGGAGCTGTCTGCCTTGGCGCAGCTTCTGCAAATGTTGTCTCCCGCACGGAGTACGGGGGTAGCGGGGCAAGGGGTTTTGGAAAGAGGGGCAGGGGTTAGCAGGGAGGGTGGTAGGGATGGGCGTAACCATGTGTCTCCTTTACAGACAACCGAGGCGGATAACGGTAGGGTGATAGAGGTCCTGTCCACGGCCAGAGCAGGGGGGTCCGGCGGACGCCGGAGGTCGAGGTCTCTGTTGAGACGGCCACGCAGAGGGGGCCATAGCCCATCCCCGACTTGGGGGCATGTGGAGAGGGATACCAGACGGAGCAGGCTTGGAAGAGGACGTTCACCGGCTAGAAGGGATAACGTGCGTAGACGTCTGGACACCAGCAGGGGCCGTGAGAGTGACAGGGAGAGAAGGAGGGAGCCCGCAGCGGAGCCAGACAGGGACAGAAGGAGGGAGCCTGCGGAGGAACGGCAGGACAGACTGGGCGAGGTTCAACGGGAGGCAGGTGAGGTGTTAGCTGCAGTGGTGCCAGGGGTGAGTGCTTCGGGGAAGGAAGAGAGAGAGGTGATAATGGCAGGGTTGAAGGGGTTGTTGGCGGCGCTAGAGAGGCCGAGCAATGCGGGCGCCGCGGTGGCGGCGTGGGTGGCCCCAGTCGGGGGGACCCCGGGAGGGGCCACAGCGACAGGCAGCAGTGAAGGGGTCAATGTGGCGGTGAGTCAGAGCGGTGGGGATGTCGTACGAGTTCCGGAGGGGGCCCTCAGGAGGCCTTGATTGTGCTCGGTGGGACCGCTGGGTATTCACCTGACGAGTGAACTGAAGGAAAATATAGGGAAGAGGGAGTTTGTGGAGTTATTCTCCCTGCTGCCTCTGGAGCATATACTGGAGATTAAGGAGGATGAGAAGGAGAAAGGAAAGAAGGAGGAGGAGGAGAGAAAAAAGAGGTGGAGGAAGATACCGAAGACGTTCGGGAACTGGTTCCGGGCCTTCTGTATCATGGCTAGCGTTATTTGCGAGAAGTCCCCGGAGCACGGAGCTCCGTTGTTCTGTTACTACGATGAAATATCGAGTGCATACAGGACGTATGGGGGTATGGCTTGGTGGAGATATGATGAGGGTTTTCGGCAGTGGATGGCGGTACGTCCCGAGATGCGGTGGGACGATAGGGACATGGGAATTTGGCTTGAGATGATGACCCCCTTACGGGGGAGCTATTCATTTCATAGCTATGGACAGGCAGGTGGAGGCAGCAGTGGGAATAGCGGTGCGGGGTCGGCGATTCGGAAGGGACTGTGCTTTCAGTTCAACGAGGGGCAGTGCAGGTTCGGAGCATCATGCAAATACAAGCATGAGTGTTCCGTGTGCGGCGGGATTCAAAGTGCTTCAAAAAAGGGAGAGGAGGGGCCCGCGCAGGTGATGTGGGTGCACAGGGCGCGGACACCGGTGAAAGTAGGAAGGATGGTGCCGTGGCTAGAGGCATACGCCCATGAGCGGGGGGCATGCCGGGGACGCGGAATTGCTCCTGACCGGCTTTAGTACAGGATTTAGGATCCCGTACAAGGAGCATCAGGGGTCGGGGGTTGTGGGCAATTTGAAATCGGGTAGGGAGTATTCGGGAATTTTGAGGGAGAAGTTGTGGAAGGAGGTCAAGTTGGGAAGGATGGTGGGTCCATTCAAGGACCCTCCATTGCCGAACCTGAGGGTGTCCCCATTGGGGGTTGTCCCGAAAAAAGCTCCGGGGCAGTTTCGGATGATTCATCACCTGTCGTACCTGAAGGGGTGGTCGGTGAACGATGGCATCGACCCGGAATTGGTCTTGGTTAAATACGCCTCCTTTGACAAGGCGGGTGGGATTGGTTCGGGCTGCGGGTAGGGGAGCATTAATGGCGAAAGCGGATGTTGAGTCCGCTTTTCGGCTTCTCCCGGTGCATCCAGAATGCCACCATCTGTTGGGCTGTAGGTTCGACGAGCTCTATTTCGTGGACCTTTGCTTGCCGATAGGTTGTTCCATCTCATGCTCGTATTTCGAGAGGTTCAGCTCATTCGTGGAGTGGGTGGTAAAGAGGAAGGCGGGACGAGCCTCAGTCGTGCATTATTTGGATGACTTTTTGTTTGTCAGTCCGGCTGGATCGGAGACCTGCGAGTGGTTGGTCAAGGTGTTCAAGGAGGTAATGCGGGATTTTGGTATCCCGGTTGCAGCGGAGAAATCGGAGGGGCCGGCAACAGTGCTCAGCTTCTTAGGCATCGAGATTGACTCCGTCAGAATGGAGTGCAGACTCCCGGAGGACAAGATCCAGGATCTGCTGAGCGTGCTTGACAAGACGCTAGGGAGTAAGAAGGTATTACTGAGAGAGGTTCAGTCGCTCTTGGGTAAATTGAATTTCGCTGGGCGAATAATACCCATTGGGCGGGTCTTTTGTAGGAGGTTATCCTTGGCCACGGTGGGTGTCACCGACCCAAGATTTCATCTGCGCTTGACAAAAGAGGTCAAAGAGGACCTAAAAGTGTGGAGAATCTTTTTGGAGGATTTCAATGGGAAATTGCTGATTCAGGAGACGGGGGTGGTCGGACGACCAGTTGTGCCTGTATATGGACGCGTCGGGAGCCCACGGTTTTGGGGCTTTCCTGGGGGGTCGTTGGTGCGGTGCCTTGGCCGCTTGAGTGGATTGAAGGCGGACTCACGAAGAACTTGACGTTCTTAGAGCTATTTCCGTTGGTGGTGGCACTCAGAATCTGACCGGAGCAGTTGAGCAACAAGAGGGTTTGCTTCCACTCAGATAATTTGGGTGTGGTATGGGCCATCAACCGTCTCACGGCTTATTCACTGGCGGTAATACGGCTGCTCAGGGCATTTGTGTTAGAATGTTTGCGGTGCAATATTTCATTTAGGGCAGTGTACGTTCCGGGCCGGTATAATGTGATTGCTGACTCTCTGTCACGATTTCAGTGGGACAGGTTTCGAGAGGCGGCCCCAGAGGCGGACACGGTAGGAGTCATTTGTCCAGGGGATCTGTGGCAGCTTGGTGGCCTGGAGCAGTGAGCATGGTGAAAGGGGCGTTGGCCCCGAGCACATGGAGGGCTTATGCCCGAGTGTGGAAACAGTGGTGGGTTTTTGTGGAGCAGGAACAGAGACAGAGGGAAGGTGAGGAGACTGTTGGTGCGCTTTTGCAATGGATCAAAGGCTGGGAGAGGGAGAGGCTATCGCCTTCCGAGTGTCGCAAGAGGATGGCGGCTTTGGCCTTTTTGTTTCAGATGATGGGTCACGAGGATGTGACTAAGGTTTTCGTGGTACGCATGGTGGTTAGAGGGTTATGCAGGGGGGGCACTAGGCCAGACGGTCAGAGGCCGGTGACGTTTGCCATTCTCAAGGGGCTGGTGGGGAAATTGAGGGAGATTTGCGCCTCACAGTATGAGGAGTTGTTGTTTACGACGGCATTTGTCTTGGCTTTCTTTGGGGCATTCAGGGTGTCGGAGTTGGTAGGAATGAGCCGAGTTGATAGGAACGGGTTGCGAAGGGAGGAAGTGGTTTTGAAGGACGGAGTGGTGGAATTGTGGGTCCGGCGGTCTAAGATGGACCAGGAAGGCAGAGGGATGGTGGTGAGGCTGCATAGGGTTGGGGGACGTTGCTGTCCAGTGGGAGCAGTTCAAGAGTTTCTCAGGGCATCGGTCGACTCGGCGGGGCCATTGCTGGTTCATGCGGACGGTTCGTCTCTTTCCAGATTTCAATTTACAGCGGTGTTGCATAAGGGGTTGACGGCAATGGGACTACAGAGTTCGGATTTTGGGTCTCATTCGTTCAGGATAGGGGCGGCTACGGAGGCAGCTAACTTGGGTTTAGACGGCAGGGTCATTAGAAGAATCGGGAGATGGAGGTCAGAGAGATATCGGGGGTATGTGAGACCAGGGTTGGTGTTGCCAGCAGGGTTGCCTGATGATTTATGATCTCTTTCAATTCGCAGGTCCAGCGAGGTGTTGGATCTTAGGACACTCATATGTTTTTTGGGCGCGGAAGGCAGCGGCTGTTAGAGACAATGGGATGCAGCTAGACTCGCTGAAGACAGGGTTTCTGTGAGATGGTTTGGGATAGGGGGCATGAGATGGGGCCAAGTGGTGGGAACGGTGGTTGAACACGCTAGAAGGTTTGGCCCCTCCTCAGGTGCTCGTGGTTCACGCGGGGGGGAATGACTTGGGATTTATTTCATAGAGGGAGCTGTTGGAGGAAATAAAAGGAAGTTTTTTGAGGTTGTGTCAGTTATTCCCAGGTTAAGAATCATATGGTCTGAGATCGAGAGTAGGCAGGTGTGGAAGTCGGCATGGGACATTAAAAAGTTGGAGGCGTCTAGACGCAAGGTGAACAGGATGGTTAGTGGGTTTGTGAAGAGTTTGGGGGGGTTCGGTTTAAGACATGTTGAATTTGAGGGTGAGTCGGGTAAGTGTTTTTACCTTAAGGATGGTGTGCACTTAAATGAGGTGGGGTTGCACTTGTTCAATTTTACACTAAAAGAGGGAATTGAAAAGGCCTTAGCTATGTGTGGTGGTACTCGCTGAGGGCGAGGTGGTGGCGGGGTGCTTGCCGTTGAGGCTTACGCCGACGGTTAGCGGCTTGTATCTGGGTGGTCTGCATAGCAGAAAGTGATGGTGAATGCCCCGCCCCAAAAGGGGTGGGGGGCTGGTAATGAGGACTGTGGGCAAGCACTTAAGGGGGGTAATTAAGTTTAACAAAAGTTGAAAAGTGTTGTTGAATAAAGTTAACTGTTGAAGTTATTAATAAATAAGCTGCAGCCTTTTCTTTCCCAAAAGCAAGTGTTGGTTTTTTATTGTGGTGAGAGAACGATGAATTGGAAATGTGGGGTCAAGAAAAGCCCGCCTGAAAGAAAATTGAAAGAGGGCACATTGACCCTCACTTACCTGAAGAAGTGGAAGGTTCCGCTGGAGGGAGGAGCAGGACAGGAGGTGTTAAATACCCTCCCCTGCTCCGAGACGTCACATTCAGGCCCAGGAGCATCACGGCTGGGTTTTGCCCGCCCTCCATCCCTGAATTAGGTTGAAGGGTAATATGTTGCAGCTTTGGCGGGGGTGCTTGCTGTGGTCCATTGAGGCTTACGCCGACGGTTAGTGGCTTGTACCTGGGTGGTCTGCATAGCAGAAAGTGATGGTGAACGCCCTGCCCCAAAAGGGGTGGGGGCTGGTAATGAGGACTGTGGGCAAGCACTTAAGGGGGGTATTTAAGTTTAACAAAAGTTGAAAAGTGTTGTTGAATAAAGTTAACTGTTGAAGTTATTAATAAATAAGCTGCGGCCTTTTCTTTCCCAAAAAACGAGTGTTGGTTTTTATTGTGGTGAGAGAACAGATGAATTGGAAATGTGGGGTCAAGGTTCTTGGGGTTAATTTCGATTGGGAATAAGCTCACAGTTAGGGTTAATTATGGATAATTGAAAAAAAGATTTTTCTCATGCCGCCCAAATTGTACCCCTTGTAATCTGATGCCATCTGTTTCAGATTCAGGTAATATAAATATTGTGCTACTTGCCAAATAGTAAATTAAAGATGCTAATGAATTCAAAGACTTAGGATTGGGGTAGTGTTGTAAGGCCTGGGTTTTTGTTTAAGGAATTAAAATAATTTTCGGTTATATTTGGTGGCACATTTATAAATGTTAGTAACATCCCCTAATTACACACCTTTAAAAATAGAAAATATATAAAACAAGTGTGATGTTAAAAGGATATAGTAAAAGTCCAAAATACAAAAAGTCCTCTGTGATGTAACTCTCCCAAAAACCACAGTATAGCGTCTTCATTTCAAGAGAAGAAGAACTTCACAAAGCCAAATGTTTACTCACATTTGTTTGGAGCAAAATATGCTGTATTTTTCAGAGCAGATTGCATAATTCAAGGCTCATACACTGCCTGTCCCGGAATTCAAACAAATTCAGCCTGTAGGTGGATGAAAATATTTATTAAAAACAAATAAAACACTGTATAGTGAGTGAGGGACTATAGCAGTCATATAGGGGTATATTTAGCCCAATCAGCAAAAAACGTACTGTTCCTCTGCAACCGCTGAAGTAAATTACTTCTATGCAGTTCTTGCTAGGTCTTCCTGTTGGTGTATGTATCAAAAAGACACTGGAAGCTTTTAAAGAAAACTGCATTAGGCTTTACTTGTACAGATGCAACAGCAATATTTGGAACATACCAAAGGACTTGTAAAACTATAGTCAGCACACACAGAGGAGGAAAAACACAATAGAGATTAAAAAACAACTTCCTTCCTGTATAAAATAATGAACAAGATCACAGATATAAACAATCAGCAATCTAAACTGAACAGCGCCATCTACAGCATCAATGTTGTTCATACATGTGGTATAGTACATGCTGTTGTATTTCCCAACACCCCTTCTCAACGGCATGTACATAATTACACAACATTCAGTTTCTTTTGAAGAAAACAATGCCGTTCCTTTGGCAACGGCTTTGTGAGTGCGTCTGCAGTCATCTCTTCCGATGGGCAGTATTGAATGTCAATAATACCTTGTTCTTGCATGTCCCTGAGTAAATGATATTTTACATCAATGTGCTTGGTTCGAGGATTCACTCTTTCTGATTGTGTCAACTTTATACACCCTTGGTTGTCTTCAAGAATTGGTATGGGTTTAGACACATCCAGTCCCATGTCTTGAAAAAGTTGACAAATCCAATTGCTTCTTGACATGCATGTGCTGCTGCTATATATTCTGCTTCGTTGAAGAGAGTGCAACAGTCGCTTGTTTTCGACTGGACCAACTTATTGTTCCTTCTCCATACTGGAAGATGTAACCACTTGTAGATTTGCGGTCAGTGGTATCTCCGGCCCAATCAGCATCAACATATCCAATTAGTTTTGGGTTTGATGTTGCTGGCAGTCGCAGCTTCATCCGAATTGTTCCTTTTAGGTACTGTATCACCCTCTTTACTGCATTCCAGTCGCGTTGACATGGTGTCGCAACTTTTCTACAGAGTATACCTATTGCTGCGGCAATGTCTGGTCTTGTCACGGTGGCAATGTATAGCAATTTTCCAATTGCCCTGCGGTAATTGTCGTTATTGGGTAACAGGTTATCTATTCCGTTGTTTTTCAGGTAATCTGGTTCCATAGGTGTTTTCACCTCTTTTGCATCTTGCATGTGAAATTGCTCTAATATTTCTGAATTTTCTGACTTTGGTTAAGAAGATAGCTTCCATCTCTCTTCCCTTTCTATTTGGATTCCTAAATAATAAGTGATGTTCCCTAGTTCTTTAATCTCAAAGTTCTGTTTTAATATATGAACTATTTGGTCACAGTCCCCTTCTTGTTCAAAACAAGTTATGATGTCATCAACATAAATTAGGATGTATATCCATTTGTTTTCTTGATGCCTTGAATATAGACATGGATCTGCTTTGCTTCTTGAGAATCCTTGTTTCATGAGTACTTCATTCACTTTTTCATTCCACATTCTCGCAGCTTGCTTTAGTCCATAGATGCTCTTTTGAAGGTTTGCATACAAGGTTCGGTTCCCTCTCAAATCCAGGTGGCTGTTCCATGTAGAGATCCTCTTTGATGTCTCCATATAGGAAAGCAGTTTTGACGTCCAGGTGCCTCACTTGCATTCCCTTTCCGGCTGCAATGCTAAGGAGCGCTCTGATGGTGGAGTGTTTTACAACTGGAGCAAAAGTTTCATCATAATCTTCTCCAAATTTCTGTGAATATCCCTTTGCAACTAATCTTGCCTTGTATCTGTGGATATTTCCTTCTGCATCGTATTTTACTTTAAAAGTACATTTGCTTCCTATAGCTTTGCGACCGGGGGGGAGCTCAGTGAGTGTCCAGGTTTTGTTTTCCTGAAGTGATTTTTATTTCTTCTTCAGCTGCTTTTCTCCATTGGTTGGCTTCCCTTTTTGGCAATTTTTCAATATCTTCCCAGGATGTTGGTTCGAGTGTTTCATGTGTCTTAGCGATGTATGACAGCTTGCGGGGTGGTATACCTTTCGTCACCCGAGTTGATTTTCTGATTTCTGGGTTGTTCAGTGGGTTCTATTGGTTTGTGAGTAGCTGTTTTTTCTATTGTGAGCTCCACTTCTTGCTCTGTCTCCTGTACAGCTTCACTTTGGTCAGCATCTCTTGCTGATTCAGTGGAGAGGTTCTCTTTATGGCTTTCGAGGGACATTTTTTCTGATGTTTGACTTTCATCAAAATAAACACTGCGGCTTATTGTGATCTTGTTGGTCTTTGGATGAAGAATTCTATAGCCTTTACTTTGTTCACTGTAGCCCATAAGAATGCCTTCTATGGCTGTGTTCTCTAATTTGGAGCGTTTCTCACTTGGAACATGGGCATATGCTTTACATCCAAACACTCTAATATGTCCCATACTAGGTTTTGATCCATTCCACATTTCATATGGGGTGCTCTCAATAGTTTTTGATGGTAGCCTGTTCTGTAAGTATGTTGCAGTCATTATTGCTTCACCCCAGTACTGGTTACGGTAAATTGGCGTCTGAAAGCATGCATCTTGCCATTTCTATGAGGGTGCGATTTTTCCTTTCTGCAACACCATTTTGCTCAGGTGTGTATGGTACAGTCGTTTGTGTAGAATGCCTTGTTTCTTCATGTATGACTCCACTTCCTTACTCATATATTCCCCTCCGTTGTCGGTACGTATTATTCCTGGTTTCCGTTGAAATTTATTGCTGAATGTAGCTATAAATTCTTGAAGTTTCTCTGATGTCTCACTTTTGTGCTTCATCAGATATGTTGTTGTGTACCTGGAATAATCGTCAATGAAAGTCAGTAAATATCTGTTCCCGCCGGGTGTGGGGGTTTTTCATTGGTCCACACACATCACTGTGTATGAGTTCCATGGGGTGAGTGGTTTTTCTTTGACTGGCTTGTGGAAGTGGGGTACGTGTGGCCTTTGCTTTGATACAACATGTGCACTTCATGAGCATGTCACAAGGCAAAATTATCATGTCTTCTGATAAACCTTCCTTTGCAAGTTCCTTTATGGCCTCTGGGTTTCGATGCCCTAATCGGCCTGTGCCACAGGTGGATACATTTGTTGTGTAGATTATGAATGGCTGTTTTGGCTTGCTTCCTTTCAGTGATAAGTTTGTACAGGTGTTCGTTCAATCTTCCTTTTGCTAGGATTTGTTTCCTGTTTCGAATTGTGCATTCATTGCCTTGGAACTGAACTGTGAGTCCATTGTTAGCAAGAGTTTTCACTGATAGGAGGCTTCCTTCTAAACTTGGGACGTACAGAACATTCTTTACCTAGAATGCTTTGCTTACCTCCTGATGGTGTGATGCAAGTCAGGAACCCTTGACCATTACCTTCAGCTGTAATACTTTTCCCATTTGCTAGGAAGACTTTATCTTTAGTATTGAAATCAATTTCTGTGAAGAATGTCTCGTCACTTGTCATGTGACTAGTTGCCCCTGAGTCAATGCACCATCCGTGTGGTGTACTATTCTGAGTCACTTTAAAGCTGCCGCTCCATGATGCAGCTGCAGTTTGCTTTGTGGCTGCCTTAGCTCTCTCTCTTGTAGGTGGTTCTAACCTTCGCTGCTCAGCTTTCCAGATTGAGCAGTTCTTTTTCAGGTGACCGACCTTTTTGCAGCGAAAACACACTCTGGTTTCTCTGTTTTGTTTTGTGCCTTCTTGCGCCTTCAGAGCTACCTCTGATCTCTCATTTTCTTCACTATGCATGTTTTCCCTTTCTTCTATTATATTCATCAATTAGTTTTCCCTTAGCATATTCTAGTGTAGTTCTTGTTCAGGTCTGGTTTCTAGAGCATTGATAAGGGCACTATATGACTCTGGAAGGCTGCATAGTAACAATGCTACTATATGATTGTCTTTAATTTCTTCTCCAATTGCACATAGCTGTTCCACAATCTCTAGCATAGCATTCACATGTTCACACATTTCCTGGCCTTTTTCCAGCCTCATCTTATATAGTTTGCGCAGCAAATATAGTTTACTATTTAAGTTTGAACGCTCATGCAGTTTTTGTAGTGCAGTCCACATACCTTTAGCTGTGTTTTCTTTTCTTATGTGAATGAGTTGATCATCCTCCACTAACAGGCTTATAACTGCTTTTGCTTGTCTGTTTTTCTTGTCCCATTCCCCTGGATTATCAGTGGGTCTGTTTGTATCCAGCACCTCCATAAATCATCTTTGGATAACAGCATTTCAAGCTTAAAACTTCCACAGCTGGTAGTTGGTATTATTTAATTTCGCTATTGCATATTTCACATCTGAACCACTTGCCATCTTTCAGTAATTTGGATGCAGCTCTTGTTTCCTCACACAGTATTTGCTTGGATCATAGATGCAACACTTACTGACTTGTAGTTTCTTTTTCTTCAGTGTCTGGGCCCATAACCTGTTGGTGTATGTATCAAAAAGACACTGAAGCTTTTAAAGAAACTGCATTAGGCTTTACTTGTACAGATGCAACAGCAATATTTGGAACATACCAAAGGGACTTGTAAACTATAGTCAGCACACACAGAGGAGGAAAAAACACAATAGAGATTAAAAAACAACTTCCTTCCTGTATAAAAGAGATGAACAAGATCACAGATATAAACAATCAGCAATCTAAACTGAACAGCGCCATCTACAGCATCAATGTTGTTCATACATGTGGTATAGTACATGCTGTTGTATTTCCCAACACTTCCCAGGTATGTCAAGTAATCATGGCAACCCCCACTCCATAGTGTGACAATAGTTCCTTATATAAAATCCTCTTACACACCCTTTCCACAAACAAATCATTCTGGAAAGATTACAGAAAGATATATAAAGACAGAACAGTAGAAAAACATATATAGAGAGAGATACAGATAAGTGCAGGGCCAGCTATAGGGTTTGTAAACGCCAAGTGGGAGGCAAATGTGAGGACATTACATTTTTGTAAGCGCCTTCAAGCATAATTTTATATATGTAGTTGTATACTTCTATTATTCATTGTATTAACTGTAAAACACAGTTTGTATATACTTCTAGAGATAATATAATACTAACTTATTCTCTTACCTACAAAGAGAGTTTTATATATATTATATATGCATACCACACACCTGCATAAAATATACATGCACATATATATATATATATATATTTTTATATATATATATATATATATATATATATATAAGAGTAGTTAATACTGCTGAATTTACAAGCCTTTGCTTCCCTTATAAAAGTTAATATACCACAAAAATAGAGAGAAAATAATTAGGACATACAATACTATCCTAAAATAGAAAGGGATAAATACCAGCACACAGATCTTGATACTCAACTACAATTTATTAAGTTACAGAAATTACCACATATCCACCTGTAAATGCCTCACAGCACTTTATGAAATAAAACCATATTAACATATATATATATGGGAGAAAGTAATCACAGGGAGCCTCACTGAAATACCAGTAACATTCATTCACAGTAAGTTTGTGTCCCTAGACATACATCAGCTTGTTACAAAATAAATATTAATAGATGTTACAGAAACAAACATAATAGGCAGAGTTATGGACCGCAGACTAAGCTGCACTTTAGGACCCAAGAGGAAGCACAGTCTTGTGTACTTTACGGAGAGAGTCTTGATAAGCAAATCAAAGCCAAGTATGGACCGCAAACTAAGCTGCACTCTAGGTCACAAGGTAAAGCACAGTCATATGAAATACTTGCAAATTTCCTCCGGAGGTATACTTCATAGGCAACGGAAATTCCAGCATTGATGCTCACTCCTCACCTCCTCTCTGGGTGTCTTTCCAACTGCATGACGTTGTGGTAGAGGAGGGGCTTATCTGAAGCAACTGTCCGTGAGTGTTTCCAACAGGAAAAAATCGCTCCTTATTGGCCAGACCCTTTTCCAGCTGATAAAACAGCGTGTTTTTTTCAAAAAAACACAGTTCCTCCAAACATATACTGTCCTTCTGTAGACAATTCTTTACACTTGATACTGCTGAGGATAAGCACTGCAATGGAAAGCAAAGTCCTTGCTGTAGGTATGAATGTATTGCTACGTAGTTGCACTTTAACAAAGTGCTGGCAAGCTGATGTATGTCTAGGGACACAAACTTACTGTGAACGAATGTTACTGGTATTTCAGTGAGGTTCCCTGTGATTACGGTCTCCCATATATATGTGTTAATATGGTTTTTATTTCATGAAGTGCTGTGAGGCATTTACAGGTGGATATGTGGTAATTTCTATAACTTAATAATTTGTAGGTTGAGTATCAAGATCCGTGTGCTGGTATTTATCCCTTTCTATTTTAGTATTGCATGTCCTAACTGTTTTCTCTCTATTTTTGTGGGATATATATATATACACATACTTGCATACATACACACATATACACCCTCAACGTGAACTATGCAAATAAACTGCTTCCACTAGTTACAATCAGTCCTACCGTAGCAGGTCGGCTCTAAGGGGGGGCATTGGGGGGCAATGCCCCCCCAAATGGAATGCTGTGCCCCCCAGGGCAAAAGAAGTGATTTAAAAAAATTTTTTTATTTTTTTTTTACATTTTAAAAGTGACGGAACGGTCCAGGGTCCCAAATCTCGCATCAACCATTTGCAGCCACTAGACCCTGGAGATCCACCACTGGAGGGCCCAGATAATCTCTTTACTCTCCTCTATTTACAACCAGATAACAAATAAAGTTGCATTTCCCTGCTGGTGCTCTCACAGTTAACCTGGGGCTTGCAATGCCCTTCCTCCTGCTAGCCCACTTACTACAGAGCTGAAGTGAGATGATGACATCATCAGACCTCTGCAGGAAGTGCTGGGAGAAGAGCTAACAGTCAGTGAGAGGGAAGGCAGAAGTAATTTTGTGAAAACACAGCCATATAACCAATGTGTGTGTGAGAGTAGTATCCCTTCCCTATTGTGCTTTATATCCTGGCAGCCACAGATAAAGAAGCAAATTGGGAATTCCTGGTTTCCCCACTGCAGGTCACACAAAACAAGTGTGCATTGTGCCTGCTTTATCTGCAGTGATCAGTGTAAAATGGTGTGTCAGATTATAGGTGCTTAAATACACACATTCAAATGTAGCTGTGGGACAATGAGTAAAATAGCCTTATGTTTATTATTTGCATGTTTCAAAAACATCTCCTATTTGTCCCCAAGGTTGTTTTATTATATATATATATATATATATATTATATATATATATATATATATATATATATATATATATATATATATATACTTATATAGATATATATATATATATATATATATATATACACACACACAATACACACACTGTGTGTATATATATATATATGTTTGTGTGTATATATATATGTGTATATATACCTACCGTGTGTGTGTGTGTGTGTATATATATATATATATATATATATAAATTTGGATAGGAATAAGCACTCACTGGATTTCAATACAACAAATATTTATTCGGCAGTGACGTTTCGGGGCATTCACCCCTTCCTCAGACGTCTGAGGAAGGGGTGAATGCCCCGAAACGTCACTGCCGAATAAAATATTTGTTGTATTGAAATCCAGTGAGTGCTTATTCCTATCCAAATTGTACATTTCGTTAAGCACCCTGGTCTGTGTCTGGGTTGGCAAGTGAGAGTGCACTAAATTGAAGTCTATATATATATATATATATATACTGTGTGTGTATGTGTATATATATATATATATATATGTGTGTGTGTGTGTGTGTGTGTGTATATGTGTGTATGTATATATATTATATATATATATATATATTATATAATTTGTGTGTATATACATACTGTATATACTGTGTGTGTGCTGGTAAATATCATTAATAATATCTGTACAAATAATGTACTGCTTGGGCACTCAAACTTATTGTCACGTAAAAGCTTATATGATCATTAGTAGGGTAGAGCTACACATGCAAACAGTGTCCCACTGGCTGTTTCATATGTGGGAGACATTCCTGAGATATGACAAATGTAACCTCTGCACTGCCATAAATCTGGGTAAATGTAACTGTTGCGGCACTGACAGACATTTTATAAATGTAAACCCTATATTCCTTGAGATATGACACATGTAACCGCTGCACTTCAGAAATATAACAAAATCTAACTCCTGCACAGCCAGAGATCTGATAAATGTAACCCCTGGACTGCCACAGTAGGTCTGCTCTTATTTTGACTCTCATACATGCTTTTTAAATGTGTGCCCCCTCGTGAAAAAAAATGCCCCCCCATTTCATTCGTTCTGGAGCCGACCCTGTACCGTAGTACTGGGGACCCATCTGCTTCACAGGCTCCCTTCACTTAATTTCTTCAGGTCTGCAAGAGAATACAATAAAGCTTCATTTGATTTTTTGCATGGCAGCAAAGGAGACAACTGTCAATGCTACTCCTCTTACATCTGCCCTCTTCTGTCTGTAAAAGTCTGAGCGCAGGTGGCACCCACCTAAAGCCGGCCCCTGCTTATGCAGAATTTTTGCCATGAGTTGGCTGCAAATTATAATAGATTGTTCCTATCCCACACAGCTTAACTTCTCTGCTTAAATCTCTATTTATTTTCTGCCATATTTTATTGTGCTCCATGTATGGAAAGTAAAATGTGTGCACACATTTGTTTCCTAGATATGATGACCTGCAGGGGCTTAAATTATATTCTGCAGAGGTTTGAAGCCCTTTGACCCAGGATGTGCAGTCAGAGGAGGAAGAGGAGGCAGAGCCTCACCTGTCAAAAAAAAAAAGAAAATAATGCAAAAGTAAAATGGAAATAATAAAAAAAACTCACCAATTTTCAGCAATTACAGGGAGAAAGGCAGCTACAAGCTCAGCCTCCCTTGGTTGCGCGACAACTCAGATGGTACTGGATAGAGCAAGGACCCACTGTTACAGGTCAGGTGTCAGATGACATATTAAGCCAATCATACAAAAGCCCAGGTGAGGCAGCTATCATATCTTCCTCATGGGGGGGGAGTTTGAGCCAGTGTTAGTGTAAGAGAAGCACTCTCTCGGGCCGGAACTACTTAGAAGAGGGAACTCTGGGTTGCAGATTCGCAAGGGAGCATTGCAGGAGCTACTAGCTGATCGAGCCTAGCCACTCCAGCCCCAGCGCTGCTTAGTCTGCCTACTTACGATCTCTCAGGCCCTGGTGGCAAGCTTCAGCCTTCACCCAGTCTACTCCTGCAGATAAGGGGCTCTAGCTCTTGGGGACTTGCCCCTCTCTGCCCCACTCTCCAGACCATCTCCCCATCCTTCACGGCCTTCTCTCTCCAACCAACAGTAACAGTGAGTGACATGCACTGCAGGTCCTGGACTGGAATACAGGCCAGGGGTAAATACCATGGCACTGCTAGCGTTTCAAATCCTGAGGGAGAGAGAAGGAGTGAGGTCTTATCTCAGCTCTTCCGCACCCCTTATTTGCGACTGGTGACTGACTGTCCCTACTCCCAGGGGGATCTTCTTGTCACAATCTTCCCACTCGCTCTCCCATAATTTTTACTTAGTTGGTGAGGCAATTTTCTAAGGGAATTCTTTTTTTACATGGTGGCAATCTGCACTGATGCCGCTACTTATTTAGCACACAACCTTTATCCTAGAAAAAGTTAATGTGTTAAATAAATAGTGCTCATTGGTGCAGACTGTCGACATTTAAAAATAAAATCACCATAAAAATCCACACGTGCCAGCACTTCCCTGCAAGAGTGACAGTGACAGAAGAACCAAGGATGTACTCGTCCCCTCTAGCCTGGAACAGCCCAGGACAAGGGCAACTCAATACTTGCATGAAATGCTTGTGCATATACATAAAAATGTCCATTTAAAACCATGTTGCAATGTAATATGAAAGGAATATTCCAACCAAAATTGAAACCACATGGGTGCATTTTGGTATTGAACAGAAGCAATTTTGTAATACTACATTAGCAAAAATGCTTCTACTAAAAAGCTATAGCTGTTTCAAAAGTGTATTTAAGTATGCACCGCTGCACCAGCATTTTAAAACACAAACACTTGCTCTGAAAGCTATGGTGCTTGCACCATCTTGTAATGACTTAATTTGTTAATTGCTGATATGATACAAGCCCCCCCAGTGATGATCTGAGCAGCTGCATTATTTAATCATGTAGGTGCAGTGGAAAATATCTAGCTATGCTTCACATGCACGTGCAGAGAAAAATGTTAACTCTAAAACAGTGATAACTCTTACTAGAAGCATTTTTGCCAATACATGTATATTGCAAAATGTTTCTATTCAAAGATGTAATAAATCTATGTGCATTTATATTTTGACTGGAATGTCCCTTTAATGCTAGGCATATTTTTGCAATGCAGTGCATTGCCAAATGTGACCTAGCATTAATATGAACATTGTACATGGTTTAAACAGACATTTTTAGGTATATGCACAAGCATTTCATTTTTCTATGGCAAGTCCCTAGATAACTACTATATGCTTCCTGCTTTTGGATGAATACTGGAATAGGACGGTGCAGGAACAAACATGTAATCTGTGTGGGTGGGGCTATTTTGGGGCAAGGATGGACAACTCTGGTCAAAGTTTGGGGATCTATGATTAGGCTATGTTACGCCGAAACGCTTCAGATATCACCTCTGGTGCTCGACTTTTTTTACCCTGGCTACTTGTTCTAATAAAGTTGTCATTTTTAATTTACTCTTGGCAGACTTTGGACAATCTTTTTTGCTATTTTCAGAATTTTGAGAGTATCTGTGAAGGTTTTGGGAGAGGTCCAAGATTTTTTTCATAAGGAAATTAGGACAGAAATATGGAAAGAAAAAATAGGAAGGGTAGAACTTAGGCAAGAGCTCCTATTTTAGGCTTTTCTACAAATTGCTTTAATAGTGTTTGCTATTTTTGCTTGAGAATATCTTCCAAGTGACACCCCAACTTGCATAACCCTCTTCCTCCCTATGGTTACCTTGTATTATGTCCTGCTGCTGACAGCCAATAGCAGGACCAGCACGGTTAGACCAATCAGGAAGAAGGAATGCAGTTACAGCTTGCAGGAGGAAGATAATTTTATCTATCAGGTTCATATGTGTTTTTATCTGGCTCTGATACTAGCCAGTGCCTCAGAGCAGCTGCCCTTACAGTATGTCACTGCCTTTGACCTCCTACTGCTTACTAATAAAGTTCCAAATAACTGATACCAAGTTGTACTCAAACATACATGTTTGTGCAACAGAGTAGTATTAAAGGGATATGAAACCCAAAAATGTTTACATTGCGATCCATGGGGACAGTGTGTTCTCAGTAAATATATACAGGGAGTGCAGAATTATTAGGCAAGTTGAATTTTTGAGGATTAATTTTATTAATGAACAACAACCATGTTCTCAATGAACCCAAAAAACTAATTAATATCAAAGCTGAATAGTTTTGGAAGTAGTTTTTAGTTTGTTTTTAGTTATAGCTATTTTAGGGGGATATCTGTGTGTGCAGGTGACTATTACTGTGCATAATTATTAGGCACCTTAACAAAAAACAAATATATACCCATTTCAATTATTTATTTTTAACAGTGAAACCAATTAACATCTCAACATTACAAATATACATTTCTGACATTCAAAACAAAACAAAACAAATCAGTGACCAATTAGCCACCTTTCTTTGCAAGGACAATCAAAAGCTGCCATCCCAGGATTCTGTCAGTGTTTTGATCTGTTCACCATCAACCATTGCGTGCAGCAGCAACCACAGCCTCCCAGACACTGTTCAGAGAGGTGTACTGCTTTCCCTCCTTGTAAATCTCACATTTGATGATGGACAACAGGTTCTCAATGGGGTTCAGATCAGGTGAACAAGGAGGCCATGTCATTAGATTTTCTTCTTTTATACCCCTTTCTTGCCAGCCACGCTGTGGAGTACTTGGACGCGTGTGATGGAGCATTGTCCTGCATGAAAATCATGTTTTTCTTGAAGGATGCAGACTTCTTCCTGTACCACTGCTTGAAGAAGGTGTCTTCCAGAAACTGGCAGTAGGACTGGGAGTTGAGCTTGACTCCATCCTCAACCCGAAAAGGCCCCACAAGCTCATCTTTGATGATCCAGCCCCAAACCAGTACTCCACCTCCACCTTGCTGGACGTCTGAGTCGGACTGGAGCTCTCTGCCCCTTTACCAATCCAGCCATGGGCCCATCCATCTGGCCCATCAAGACTCACTCTCATTTCATCAGTCCATAAAACCTTAGAAAAATCAGTCTTGAGATATTTCTTGGCCCAGTCTTGACGTTTCAGCTTGTGTGTCTTGTTCGTGGTGGTCGTCTTTCAGCCTTTCTTACCTTGGCCATGTCTCTGAGTATTGCACACCTTGTGCTTTTGGGCACTCCAGTGATGTTGCAGCTCTGAAATATGGCCAAACTGGTGGCAAGTGGCATCTTGGCAGCTGCACGCTTGACTTTTCTCAGTTCATGGGCAGTTATTTTGCGCCTTGGTTTTTCCACACGCTTCTTGCGACCCTGTTGACTATTTTATGAAACGCTTGATTGTTCGATGATCACGCTTCAGAAGCTTTGCAATTTTAAGAGTGCTGCATCCCTCTGCAAGATATCCCTATTTTTGACTTTTCTGAGCCTGTCAAGTCCTTCTTTTGACCCATTTTGCCAAAGGAAATGAAGTTGCCTAATAATTATGCACACCTGATATAGGGTGTTGATGTCATTAGACCACACCCCTTCTCATTACAGAGCTGCACATCACCTAATATGCTTAATTGGTAGTAGGCTTTCGAGCCTATACAGCTTGGAGTAAGACAACATGCATAAAGAGGATGATGTGGTCAAAATACTAATTTGCCTAATAATTCTGCACTCCCTGTAGTTATCAAAGCCTACAGAATGGCAAAAGTTGAAATCTGTGACATAACATAAGACCTGCGGGTCTCAATACGACGCAGATCGATGCTTACGTCATTACAGATGTTCCAAATACACATTTGTCTCTATTTGACACTTTTTCAAAGTTATCAAATAGTTAACAGGTACGCTCGTGGCTATTCTGGTCCAGCGTACCTGGTTTTCAATCCGCCACCCTGGAGGCAGCGGATGCCGTAGAAATCAATGGGAGTCTGAAAGCAGTGAAAGCTTATGTTCGATGCTGCCAGATATCCCATTGATTTAAATGATAGAAAACATGTAACGTTTACACCTAACACCCTAACATAAGCCCCGAGTCTAAACACCGCAAATCTGCCGCACCGACATCGTCGCAACTTAAATAAAATTTATTAACCCCTATTCCGCCGCTCCCCAACCCCACCGCAACCTAAATAAAAGTATTAACCCCTATCCCGCCGCTCCTGGACCCCACCGCCACTAAATAAACTTATTAACCCCTAAACCGCCAGCCCCCCATATCGCCATAAACTAAATTAAGCTATTAACCCCTAAACCTAGCAACCCGCTAACTTTAAATTAAAATTACAACATCCCTATCTTATAATAAATTTAGTTGTAGAATTAAAATAAACTTTTTTAAAACTATTAATTAACCTACCCTAACTATTATCCTACACTTAAATTAAACTACCAATTAAATTAACTAAATTACATATTAAAAAACCTAACCCTACTCAAATTATTTAAATATACTATTAAACATTATTAAAAAAGACAAAATTACAAAAAAAATAAACGCTAAGTTACAAAAAATAAAAAACACTAAATTGCGAGAAAGGTTCCAATCAGCCAATAGGATTAGAGCTGCTAAAATCCTATTGGCTTTTCCAATCAGCCAATAGGATTTGAGCAGCTCTCATCCTATTGGCTGTTCAATCCTATTAGTTTTATTTTTAAAGGGTCTGGGCAGGTAAAAGAGCTAAATGCCATTTTAAGGGAAATGCCCATACAAATGCCCTTTTCAGGGCAATGGGGAGCTTAGGTTATTTTAGATAGGTTTTTTATTTGGGGGGTTGGTTGGTTGGGTGGTGGGTTTTACTGTTGGGCGGTGTTTGTATTTTTTTTTCAGGTAAAAGAGCTGATTTCTTTGGGGCCATTCCCCACAAAAGGCCCTTTTAAGGGCCATTGGTAGTTTATTGTAGGCTAGGTTTTTTTTGATATTGGAGGGGCTTTTTTATTTTGATAGGGCTATTAGATTAGGAGTAATTCATTTTTATTTTTGATAATGTGGTTTTTTTTTTCCGTAATTTAGTGTTTTTTATTTTTTGTAACTTAACGTTTATTTTTTTGGTATTTTAGTAATTTTTAATAAGGTTAAATAGTATATTTAAATAGTTTGAGTAGGGTTAGGTTTTTTTAATATGTAATTTAGTTAATTTAATTGCTAGTTTAATTTAATTGTAGGATAATAGGGTAGGTTAATTAATAGTTTAAAAATATTTTTATTTAATTCTACAGGTAAGTTTAAATTTATTATAAGATAGGGATGTTGTAATTTTAATTTAAAGTTAGCGGGTTGATAGGTTTAGGGGTTAATAGCTTAATTTAGTTTATGGCGATGTGGGGTTAATAGGTCTAGTTAGTGGTAGTGATGTGGGAGGCCAGAGGTTTAGGGGTTAATACATTTATTTAGTGGCGGCGGGGTCCGGGAGAGGTGGGATAGGGGTTAATAACTTTATTTAGGTGGCGGTGGGGTCCGGGAGTGGCAGGATAGGGGTTTATAACTTTATTTAGGTAGCAAGCGGCGGGATAGAGGTTAAACATTTTAGTATAGTGGCGGCGTTTAGTGACAGGGTATAAATAAAGTTGTTAAAAAGCCGAATAGACGCGAGATCGATGACTGCTAGTTAACAACAGTCCGATACTCATTGCCCCATACTTGGTGCGCGTCTTTTTGCCGGCTTTTTTTTATAAATATGGAGATCGTATTCAGGTCCACGGCTGCAATGTTAGGCGAGCCTATTGGTGCCATCAAATTCAACAAACTTGACGGCTTGATAGATATCCCCCAAAGTGGTGCAGGGTCGCTAGTCTTAAAATTACATGCTCTAGCCAGGGGCAAAACTACCATTGGGGTAGCAGGGGCAGTTCACCAGGGCCCAAGTGATAAGGGGTAGCCCATAGTAAACAGTCAATACTTAGGTATGCACTGTATGTATAGAATCCAAATGCAGGAAAGTCTTTTATTAGTGCATGTTGTCTATCCTCATTATAGAGAGCAGCATGTATATATTATATTACATGTATATATTGCTATTGCTTGCTATCGCTTACTCTTGAGTTACTTTTGGGGGCCCTAAAATATTTTGTACCAGGGCCCTCTGTTGAGCAAGTCTACAAATTAGAACAAGTACATTTTAGTCTATAATGGCCCTTTACTAATTTAGTTGTATGCCATATCAGCAATTAAAGGGACGTGAAAGTCAATATATAATTTTCATGATTCAGATAGACAAACAGTCTACAGTTTACTTCTATTGTCAACATCTACTTTGTTTACCAGCCATCCTTTATTAGCTATGTTATACATTACTGAGCAATATAAGGCAACAGTATTTGCAAGAATGTGTAACAGTACTACAAATTCTGCTGCCATAGAATGCTTTAGACACATGCACACCCCTGAGCCTGCTTAGGTATGCTTTGTAACAAAAATAAACATGGAATAAAGTAAATCTAATAATAAAAAAAATCGGAAACTTGTTTACATTTGCATGGTCTTTCTAAATCATAAAAGTGTAATTTTCACTTTAAAGGACCAGTAAACACAACAGATTTGCATAATCAACAAATGCAAGATAACAAGACAATACAATAGCATTTACTCTGAATTTCAAATGAGTAGTAGATTATTTTCTAACACATTTCAAAGTTATGTATATTTCCACTCCCCCTGTACCATGTGATAGCAATCAGCCAATCACAAATGCATATACGTATAGTCTGAGTTCTTGCACATGCTCAGTAGGAGCTGGTGACTCAAAAAAAGTGTAAATATAAAAGACTGTGCACATTTTTTTAATGGAAGTAAATTGGAAAGTTGTTTAAAATTACATGCTGTATCTAAATCATAAAAATTTAATAAAACCTGAGTGTCCCTTTAATGTTGCTTTAAGCTTTTATTGTTTATTATGAATTGAAAACAAATTTCATAATCCTTTAATGTCCCTTTCATTTTTTAAAGGTACTACAAGCACTTAAGAATTTTTTTTTGCCAATTTTGTCACACAAAGAGGTTATCCACCCCTGTTCTAGAGCGTGCATCCAGATCTGCATATATACATCTATAAAATTAAATCGCCTAGATTGCGAGTGGCACGCAAACTGTAGCGCAAGTGCGCTATGTTTTTTTTCCGGCTCCTAGAGCGTCTTCAGCCGCACCAGTCCTTATGTTATTAAATACTATTAATAGCATAAGGACTGGAGAGACTAGAGAGGCTGAAGACGCTCTTGGGCTGGAAAATAAAAACCATAGCGCACTTGCGCTACAGTTTGCGTGCCACTCGCAATCTAGGCAAATGTGTACACACCAAATTCAGCTCAAAGGTATAGATGATTGCACAAGCACAAACCTCATTCTAACTCAGAACTGTGAAACATTTGTTCACTGATAAAAACGTCTTCTACATTTCATATTCTTAGTTTTTATCAAAATTAATGCCAAGGTTTCAACAAACTCTTTTAAAAGTAGGACTTTTTAATTTTTATTTTACTAATTAAAAAGACCTTGTCTTGCTACTCATTAAGCTTTACGGCCCATCTCTATATATAACATCAAATTAGCATACAGTACCACAATGATGTTGATAATTCCTTGCCAGAAACTTGAAGCTTTAATTGTATAAAAGAATATAAATTTACATTGCTTCTTTTTTTTATTACTATATATAAAAAAAGGAATGACGTCTACCAAATATAATTTCAACAGCACAAGAAAAATGATAGATCTTTGTATGTGTATATTGCCAAGCTCACTAATGCAATCAGAGTAAGGAAAAGAGGAGAGGAACAAATATATAATCAATAGAAACTATGTTTTAGATATACATGATAAGCCAACGATGACTATGGCCTCTGTCTGACCATCTACAAGCTAACTAATGAAGTAAAACTGTGAATTATAAGACACTATTTAGTAACTCGATTATGAGCGCTGGAAAATTAAACCACATAGGCACAGTTTAAAGGGACATGCAACTCAGCAATGCTATGTATATGAAAAAGTAGCAATTATACATGTAACAATATGTTTGCATGCAACAAAAGTAAGATAAAACTACTTAAATAGGTATTAAAAGAACAAGAAGCTCACAGATGATGGCTCTGCATGAATTTGGTTATGTGTTAATAAGGAAGAGCCTACCTCCTCATTTGTGGGCAGAGACATACCTCCCCAAACAAAAAGTAATGTTACAGAGCATGATACATTTATACAGAGCTTGGCATACGACTGTTAATGAGAGTCAATCGCAAAAGAGAAAATGTAAAGAAAAAAATGTATACAACCTAGTCAGATTTGAAATAGTGAGTCAAACAGCAAGACAATATACTTTGCAGAGCAATACAGTCTTTATGAATTCTATGGCCCCTATTTATTAACCTGTCAACTTACTTGCATTCGCTGGCACCAATACCCTCACCTAAGATCGCCTAACATTGCTGCCGTGGACCTGAATACGTTCTCCAAAGTTACCAACAAAGCTGTTAAAAAGACACACACCAAGTACGGCACGATGATGTTAACTAACAGTCATCGATCTCGCTGCTCTTCGGCTTTTTCCCAGCTTTATTGGTACCCTGTCACTAAACACCCACACTAAACTATACTGTTTGACCCCTATCCCGCGCTCCCGGACCCCGCACAACTAACTAAAGTTATAAACCCCTAAACCGCCGTTCCGGAGCCCACCGCCACCTACATTATACTTATTAAATCATAATCTGCCGCCTCCTACACTACCCCTAATCTGCCATCTCCAACGTCGCTGCCACTACTCTAAATGTATTAACCCCTAAACCTAAGTCTAACCCTAACACCCCCTAACCTAAATATTATTTAAATAAATCTAAATAAAACCTACAATTATTATCTAAATTATTCCTATTTAAAACTAAATACTTACCTATAAAATAAACCCTAAGCTAGCTTTAATATAACTAATAGTTACATTGTATCTAGCTTAGGGTTTATTTTTATTTTACAGGCAAGTTTGTATTTATTTAACTAGGTACAATAGTTATTAAATAGTTATTAACTATTTAATAACTACCTAGCTAAAATAAATACAAAAGTACCTGTAAAATAAAACTTAACCTAAGTTACAATTACACCTAACACTACACTACAATTAATAAATTAAAAACAATTAACTAATCTTGGTGGGGACGCATACAAGCCGTGAAAATGACCACTCTCCCCAGAATCACTTACATTTACAGACACTACCGATACATCTCCCCCGGTGGTACATGACTCGACTGCAAAATAGCATCAATTCGTTTGTCTGGGGAAATGTAAGCTGAGAATCAATAGAGACACAATGTACAGACCAACCACAGAGGGCGGGTTAGGCCTTCCCAAAATTGAAGAATATTATCAGGCAGTGACACTCCAAAGGATCATGGACTGGCACAAAAAACAAGAAAGTAAAGCTTGGGTCACATTAGACTCACATATACTCAAAACACCACTGGTACATGCCCTATGCTGGGTACCTAACGAACTCAGGCCACCACAATGTCGACAGTTAAATATACATAGACACCTGTTTAAGACTTGGGACCACATAGTTGCCACTAAACCACAAATCTCCACTAGCAGATCCCCCCCTATTCCCCATTGTGCTAAATGTAGAGATGGTAGGAGGGTTGGACAAAGGCTACCAAAGGCTAACTGAATGGGATTACACTATCCCACTATTCAATTTCATTGAAGCAGGCAAACTCTTGGAAAGGGATAAACTAGCTGAGTTAGCAGACGGTAGATTTTCACATTGGCTAAAATATGCACAATTACACCACTTCATACATACCTCCCCATTCAAAACCGATCTCCTAAGAAAGCTCACAGCATTTGAACAATTATGTCATAGGGGCCTTATACCGAGAGGTACACTCTCTCTATCCCGTAAGCTTCTTCTCAAAAACAATACTGACACGCTGCCTCCCTTTACCACCAAATGGAGCCTGGATTTGGCAACCCACATAGACCATGATAGGTGGGTCAATATCTTTAGCTCGGTTAGGAAATCCTCGACATCAGCAGTAATATTAGAACTCAATTTTAAAATCCTTCTCCGCTGGTACCTAACCCCATCACGGCTAAACAGTATATACCCAAATACACCAGACACATGCTGGAGGGGCTGTGGTAGACGCGGCAGTCTATTACACATGTGGTGGCAATGCCCTAGAATTTGCCCACTTTGGAACTCAGTGGAATCACATTTTAGACAGAGCATCTCCCCCGATCTCACACTAAGTCCAGACATAGCCCTGTTGAACGACCTACCCAAATTAACTTGCCGTCTTAGACTCCTAATACTACAGATAGGCCTCAATAGTGCTAGGAAATTAATAGCTCGCCACTGGAAAAAACCTACGTATATCTCTAAACAGATGTGGCTGGAGGAAGTGGAAGAGCAGCTTTCGCTAGAGCAATATGGCTATCTCTGCCGCAATAAGATGGACACTTTCCTAAACGCTAAGTTCATTTGGCAAGAATCCTTACACAACAATACCAACACATAAACAGTAAGATTATTCCCAGACTCTCCCCGTACAAGAGACAATACGCCATAAACCCCTAGATACCCCGGATGCGACTAAATAGAAAAGACTTGACACCACACTTACATACCTTGTGTAGGCTAGGAGATGCACCAGACTTTAACTTACCCTGCAGAGACAAACAATGTTTAAAGTAATTTAGTGAATTCAAATGTTTACAGAACCAACAGTTGAACTTTAACCCCCTGGTTTATTAGTTAAAATGCTACCCCCCCTCCTGGTTTTACAATTCTCGACTCAGTGAAGCAGAAGACTACCCTATCTACCCAGCTCCCAAGAAAGGCCCATGACAAGAACCTAGACATGGGTATCAGACTCAAGTTTGCCCAGGACGGGAGGGGGTAAGAGAGGAAAGCTGGTACAATGGACATTACCTACAAAATATTGTTGAATTGCATATGACAGCTTTGTAATATTGATGACCAGTGAAAATTGTTATTGTTAAAATCTTCAATAAAAACAAAAATAAAAAAAAAAAAAAACAATTAACTAAATTATATAGAATTATCTAAAGTACAAAAAAACCCCCACTAAATTACAGAAAATAATAAACAAATTGCAGAAATTTAAACTAATTACACCTAATCTAATAGCCCTATCAAAATAAAAAGCCACCCAAAATAAAAAAAAACCTAGCCTAAACTAAACTACCAATAGCCCTTAAAAGGGCCTTTTGTGGGGCATTGCCCCAAAGTAATCAGCTCTTTTACCTCTTAAAAAAAATACAAACAACCCCCCAACAGTAAAACCCACCACCCACACAACCAACCCCCCAAAAAAAAATACTAACTAAAAAAATCTAAGCTCCCCATTTCCCTGAAAAGGGCATTTGGATGGGCATTGCCCATAAAAGGGCAGTTAGCTCTTTTGCAGGCCCAAGGCCCTAAACTAAAAATAAAACCCACCCAATACCCTTAAAAAAACCTAACACTAACCCTTGAAGTCCTCAACGAAGCCAGGAGAAGTCTTCATCCAAGCCGGGCAGAAGTGGTCCTCCAGATGGCAGAAGTCTTCATCCAGACGGCATCTTCTATCTTCATCCATCCGGAGCGGTCCATCTTCAAGACATCCGATGCGGAGCATCCTCCTCGGCCGACGGACTACCCAACGAATGAAGGTTCCTTTAAGTGACGTCATCCAAGATGGCATCCCTTAGATTCCGATTGGCTGATAGAATTCTATCAGCCAATCGGAATTAATGTAGAAAAAATCCTTTTGGCTGATGCAATCAGCCAATAAGATTGAACTTCAATCCTATTGGCTGATTGGAAAAGCCAATAGAATACAAGCTCAATCCTATTGGCTGTTCCAATAGGATTGGAGAGCTCTCCATTTGCTCATATATATATATATATTATATATATATATATATATATATATATATATTTATATTACAAAAATGTATTACACCAAAAATGTATTAAATACCTATGTGGTAAAATATCAGCCTAGTTTTTTCACAATTCACACACACACACACACACACACACACATATATATTTTTATATATATATATAAATATATATATATTACCCTCACACACAATCATATTATAGTGCTTGCTATATTACTTGCAGCCAGCAGGTGGCAGTGGTGTATAACATTTAAGAATTACAGCAGTGAAGCTTTCTAAGATGGAAAATGTTTTTACTACATTTGTTATGTATATTCTTTACTGATGCATAACATTTTTTTTTATTTTACATCTGTAGTCCTAGACTACAGATGTAAAATAAAAAAAATTGTTTTTTTTTATCAGTAAAGAAGAAACATAACAAATGTAGTAAAAACGTTTTCCATCTTTCCATCTTTCCAAATCTTCACTGCTCTAATTCTCCCTGATCGGCTACACTGAACTGCTCTATTGCTAGCTGCTGCTGTTGCAGTGTACACTCTATCTTTATACTGTTATAAGATCTGGAGTGAGTTTTTGCCTACGTAGATATGATGATAAGTAGGATAGAGACATACTTTGATTAGCAGTGCCAGTGTTTGTTCCACATGCACGCAAGTCTGCAGCCCCTCCTCCCTGACCACCAGACCGCTTCTCATTGGCTAAGTAATGGCTATGCATTATGGGACTTGTAGTTAGTTCCTAGCCTTGGGAGCTCCCCGTGCTTCCTGCCCATAGAAATAGCCCAACTACACACTGAAAATTGTGCTATTAGCAAAGGTATAGGCTCTGATATGGGCAGAGCAGCAGGCACATAAAAAATGAGCAAAGGGATATGGCAGGCTATACCTCTCTACCGCATGTGCGGTAGAGATATTTTTTTATTTTTTGTAACTTAGTTCTTTTTTATTTTTTGTACTTTAGCTAGTTTATTTAATTGTATTTATTTGTAGCAATTGTATTTAATTAATTTATTGATAGTGTAGTATTAGGTTTAATTGTAACTTAGGTTAGGATTTCTTTTACAGGTAAATTTGTAATTATTTTAACTATTTTAGATATTAAATAGTTCTTAACTATTTAATAGCTATTGTACCTGGTTAAAATAAATACAAAGTTACCTGTAAAATAAATATAAATCCTAAAATAGCTATAATATAATTATAATTTATATTGTAGCTATATTAGGGTTTATTTTACAGGTAAGTATTTAGCTTTAAATAGGAATAATTTATTTAATAAGAGTTAATTAATTTCGTTAGATTTAAATTATATTTAATTTAGGGGGGTGTTAGTATTAGGGTTAGACTTAGCTTTAGGGGTTAATACATTTATTAGAATAGCGGCGAGATTTGGTTGGCAGATTAGGGGTTAATAATTGAAGTTAGGTGTCGGCGATGTTAGGGAGGGCAGATTAGGGGTTAATACTATTTATGATAGGGTTAGTGAGGCGGATTAGGGGCTAATAACTTTATTATAGTAGCGCTCAGGTCCGCTCGGCAGATTAGGGGTTAATAAGTGTAGGCAGGTGGAGGCGACGTGGAGGGGGGCAGATTAGGGGTTAATAAATATAATATAGGGGTTGGCGGTGTTAGGGGCAGCAGATTAGGGGTACATAAGGATAACGTAGGTGGCGGCGCTTTGCGGTCGGCAGATTAGGGGTTAATAAGTATAGGCAGGTGGAGGCGACGTTGTGGGGGGCAGATTAGGGGTTAATAAATATAATATAGGGGTCGGCGATGTTAGGGCAGCAGATTAGGGGTACGTAGGGATAATGTAAGTAGCGGCGGTTTACGGAGCGGCAGATTAGGGGTTAAAAATAATATGCAGGTGTCAGCAATAGCGGGGGCGGCAGAATAGGGGTTAATAAGTGTAAGGCTAGGGGTGTTTAGACTCGGGGTACATGTTAGAGTGTTCAGTGCAGACGTCGGAAGGGTTACCGCATAGCAAACAATGGGGCTGCGTTAGGAGCTGAACGCGGCTTTTTTGCAGGTGTTTGGTTTTTTTTCAGCTCAAACAGCCCCATTGTTTCCTATGGGGGAATCGTGCACGAGCACGTTTTTGAGGCTGGCCGCGTCCGTAAGCAACTCTGGTATCAAGAGTTGAAGATGCGTTAAAAATGCTCTACGCTCCTTTTTTGGAGCCTAACGCAGCCTTTATGTGGACTCTCGATACCAGAGTTATTTTTATGGTGCGGCCAGAAAAAAGCCAGCGTTAGTTTTTCGGGTCGTTACCGACAAAACTCCAAATCTAGGCCTTTGTGCAGTAATAGCATTAAATAAGCACTGGGTTTTTTCCAGGACAGCACCATTTATTGGTCTTCTGTAAATCTAAACTGAAACGGCTAGATTACGAGTTGTGCGTTAAGGTAAAAAAAGCAGTGTTTAGATGTCCTAACGCTGCTTTTTTACGCCCGCTGGTATTACAAGTCTTGAAGGTTTGGGGTCACCACACACTTCTTTGGCCTTACCGCAAAACGACTTACGTAAACTTTGTAAAGTCTTTTTTCTATGGGACTTCCATAGCGCCGGTATTACGAGTCTGTCCTGGGAGGCCAAAAAGTGAGTGGTATACCCTACCCTGTCAAGAGTCCTAACGCATTTAAAAGTCAGTAGTTAAGAGTTTTATGGTACAACGCCGTAACATAAAACTCATAACTAAACCATACCTATAAAATAAACCCTTAGCTAGCTACAATACAACTAATAGTTACATTGTAGCCAGGGCCGCCACTAGAAATTTTTGGGCCCCTGACTTAACCATTGATCAGGCCCTCCCACCTTGACATGTGCAATTTTTGACCAAGTGACTAAAACGTATATGCACTTTACTCTTAAGTGTAGTGAAACTTGGAAATGTTGTAAAGTAGGTAGTAACACACAAACACAGAAACACACAGACACACTCATACACTGAAACACACACACTCACACATAAGGATTCACATATAGACACTCTAGCAGACAAGCAAAGAAACACACAAACACACTCAGACACAGACACCCAAACAGACAGTCAGCACTTGTTTACAGTGACCTGACAAGTAATGAGGTAGACTACAGTTTTGTCAAAAAAGGAGATTTACAAAACAAAATATCGATTTCTGATTTCTATCTTTTTGTCAAGGAAGATGCCAACTAAATGATGACAACAGCATGCAGTGGCTGAAAGGAAGGGCCCTGAACTGCCTAAACAATAATTTAAAGGTTAAATGGTGGATTGGTGACTTCCAGAAAGGTCTCATTAGTCTCAAAGTCTGTAGAAATATGTGAATAATCAGTAGTAATGTCAAAATGTCCTAAAAAGGAACAGACAATGGACACACACAAACTCAAACACAAACTTGCACATACACCCAAGGAAACACCGACAGAGACAGCCTCAGAAAACACACAAAGACATACACACACACACACACAGAAAACACACAAAAACATACACACACAGAAAGACAACCACATAAAACACAGAAAGACATACATACACACCCTCATTGAGACATCCACAGAAGACACACAGACATACACACACTCTTACAGAGACACCCACATAAAATGCACAGACATACACACAACCTCACAGAGACACCCACAGAAAAACACACACCCGCACAGAGACATCCACAGAAAACAGACAAACATACATACACACACCCACCCTCAAAGAGACATCCACAGAAAACACAGAGACATACACACCCACCCTCACAGAGACATCCAGAGAAAATACACAAAGACATACATACACACACCCTCAAAGAGACACCCATAGAAAAAGCACAAAGACATATGCACACACCCTCACAAACATCCACAGAAAATGTGCAAAGACATACACACCCACCCTCACAGAGAGACCCACAGGAGAAAAATACATACACACTCATAGAGACACAAGCAAAAGCACAAAGACATAAACACAGACACCCACAGAAACACTCACAGGAAGTAACATTTCTGCACATTGCATCCCCTAAATCAACAGTGTGTGACATGCATGATAAAAAAAATTGCAGAAATTAAGAGATCACTTTTTAAAGAATCATATTTGTAAATGTGCAAACAAAAAAAATTCTGTGAATTCAAAATTGTACATTAATGATCTGGGTAGATGGCTAGATGAAGAAAAGTACTTTTAAAATGTTGACATATGTTTGTTTGATTTTTCCCCATTTTCCCCAACCAAAAGCGCCACTTCCAATATAGTGTACAAATGTTCCCATCTGTCAGCTGTACTTATGGATTTTGAAAATGCTGTACTCTATATGGTCTTGGTGGAACCATAAGCTGTGGTACTCATACCATTAGATCTGGTTAAATGCAGGATTTAGGCTTGTTGGTATGTATTTCAAAATTAAGTCAGCTGTAGTGTAAACTGAACAGTTTTAAGTTAACCTGTCTCATTTCAAACACTGATCATTCTTAGTCTGAGAGTATAACATTTTATGCAGATGTAAAAATCTTAGATAAAATGCCTCCTTGCATCTGGAAAGTCCTTGCATAAAGGGGCAGTAAACTGGAATGTAATATATATATATATATATATATAAATAAATAAATAAAAATACATATCTGCCAAAACGGCACCTAACATTTGTGTATTGAAGAGGAAACATTTCTGCATGGCTTTAAATATAGAATTTGTACAGCATTGTCAAATAATCATAAATACACTGCTGCTAAAAAAAATGTGTTTTTATGGACCTCTGGCCCCACCATACAACTACTACCACACTAAAGTTACAATCCGAAATTGTACAAAGAAATAAAAAACATTTACTAAGTAAGTCCTACCTCCTCTGCAATGTTGTCTCAGGCATACACTGTACAAACAAAGTGTAAAGTGTCTGACACTCTGCATAGTGGTTTAGTGCACACTTAGAAATCCTCTCAAATGCTAATAACTTACTCCTTGTAATAACATTTCCCATGCTCAATTAGCACTCTGCTGTAGTTCCCACTGGTGGCTGCCAAAATTTTAAAAAAAATTGGGCCCCTGACAGGAGTCACCCCTGTCATCCCCTGATGGCGGCCCTGATTATAGTTATCTTAGGGTTTATTTTTATTTTACAGGCAAGTTTTTATTTTACAGGCCAATCAGCCAATAGAATGCAAGCTCAATCTTATTGGCTGATTGGATCAGCCAATATGATTGAACTTCAATCCTATTGGCTGAATGCATCAGCCAATAGGATTTTTTTCTACCTTAATTCCGATTGGCTGATAGAATTCTATCAGCCAATCAGAATCTAAGGAACGCCATCTTGGATGACGTCACTTATAGGAACTTTCATTCGTTGGGTAGTCGTCGGATGAAGAGGATGCTCCGCGTCGGATGTCTTGAAGATGGACCCGCTCCGCGTCGGATGGATGAAGATAGAAGCTGCCATCTGGATGAAGACTTCTGCTCGTCTGGAGGACCACTTCGCCCGGCTTGGATGAAGACTTCTCCCGGCTTTGTTGAGGACTTCGGCCCGGTTGGATGAAGACTTCTGCCGCTTCCTTAAGGATGGATGTCCGGTCTTCAGAACTGTAAGTCGATCTTCAGGGGGTTAGTGTTAGGTTTTTTTAAGGGTGTATTGGGTGGGTTTTATTTTTAGGTTAGGGTTTGGGCCTGCAAAAGAGCTAACTGCCCTTTTAAGGGCAATGCCCATCCAAATGCCCTTTTCAGGGCAATGGGGAGCTTAGGTTTTTTAGATAGTATTTTATTTGGGGGTTGTTTGTGTGGGTGGTGGGTTTTACTGTTGGGGGGGTTGTTTGTATTTTTTTTTTTACAGGTAAAAGAGCTGATTACTTTGGGGCAATGCCCTGCAAAAGGTCCTTTTAAGGGCTATTGGTAGTTTAGTTTAGGCTAGGGTTTTTTTTATTTTGGGGGGGCTTTTTTTTATTTTGATAGGGCTATTAGATTAGGTGTAATTAGTTTAAATATCTGTAATTTGTTTATTATTTTTGGTAATTTAGTGTTTGTTTTTTTGTACTTTAGCTAATTTAATTTAATTTATGTAATTGTATTTAATTTAGCTAATTTATTTAACTATAGTGTAGTGTTAGGTGTTATTGTAACTTAAGTTAGGTTTTATTTTACAGGTACTTTTGTATTTATTTTAGTTAGGTAGTTAATAACTATTTACTAACTATTCTACCTAGTTAAAATAAATACAAACTTGCCTGTAAAATAAAAATAAACCCTAAGATAGCTACAATGTAACCATTAGTTATATTGTAGCTAGCTTAGGTTTTATTTTATAGGTAAGTATTTAGTTTTAAATAGGAATAATGTAGTTAATTATAGTAATTTTATTTAGATTTATTTAAATTATATTTAAGTTAGGGGGTGTTAGGGTTAGACTTAGGTTTAGGGGTTAATACATTTAGTATAGTGGCAGCGACGTTGGGGGCGGCAGATTAGTGGTTAATAAATGTAGGTAGGTGGCGGCGATGTTAGGGACGGCCAATTAGGGGTTAATAATATTTAACTAATGTTTGCGAGGCGGGAGTGCGGCGATTTAGGGGTTAATATGTTTATTATAGTGGCAGCGACATTGGGGGCGGCAGATTAGGGGTTAATAAGTGTAGGTAGGTGGTGGACACATTGGGGGCGGCAGATTAGGGGTTAATAAATATAATGTAGGTGTCGGCGATGTCGGGGACGGCAGGTTAGGGGTTAATAAGTGTAAGATTAGGGGTGTTTAGACTCGGGGTTCATGTTAGGGTGTTAGGTGTAGACATACATTTTATTTCCCCATAGGAATCAATGGGGCTGCGTTAAGGAGATTTACGCTGCTTTTTTGCAGGTGTTAGACTTTTTCTCAGCCGGCTCTCCCTGTTGATTCCTATGGGGAAATCGTGCACGAGCACGTACGACCAGCTCACCGCTGACTTAAGCAGCGCTGGTATTGGAGTGCGGTAAGGAGCACAATTTTGTTCAGCACTCACTTCTTGTCTTTTAACGACAGGTTTGTAAAAACCCGTAATACCAGCGCTGCATGTAAGTGAGCGGTGAGAGAAAACTGCTTGTTAGCATCGCATAGCCTCTAATGCAAAACTCGTAATCTAGCCGTTAGTTTTTAATTTTACATAAGAGTAGATACTGCTATATGTATATGTATATACATATGTGTGTGTGTGATGTGTATAGATTGGTTTAGCAGTATTAGTCCAGTAGACAATCTGTCAAAATAACCAGAGTATTGCAGTATGCACTGATACATTTTTTATTAGACTAACATGATATTTAACCCCTTAATGACCACAGCACTTTTCCATTTTCTGTCCGTTTGGGACCAAGGCTATTTTTACATTTCTGCGGTGTTTGTGTTTAGCTGTAATTTTCCTCTTACTCATTTACTGTACCCACATATATTATATACCGTTTTTCTCGCCATTAAATGGACTTTCTAAAGATACCATTATTTTCATCATATCTTATAATTTACTATAAAAAAATTATAAAATATGAGGAAAAAATGGAAAAAAATACACTTTTTCTAACTTTGACCCCCAAAATCTGTTACACATCTACAACCACCAAAAAACACCCATGCTAAATAGTTTCTAAATTTTGTCCTGAGTTTAGAAATACCCAATGTTTACATCTTCTTTGCTTTTTTTGTAAGTTATAGGGCCATAAATACAAGTAGCACTTTGCTATTTCCAAACCATTATTTTTCAAACTTAGCGCTAGTTACATTAGAACACTAATATCTTTCAGGAATCTCTGAATATCCATTGACATGTATATATTTTTTTTTAGTAGACATCCCAAAGTATTGATCTAGGCCCATTTTGGTATATTTCATGCCATCATTTCGCCGCCAAATGCGATTAAATATAAAAAATCGTTCACTTTTTCACTAATTTTTTCACAAACTTTTGGTTTCTGACTGAAATTATTTACAAACAGCTAGTGCAATTATGGCTTAAATGGTTGTAAATTCTTCTCTGGGATCCCCTATGTTCAGAAATAGCAGACATATATGGCGTTGGCATTGCTTTTTAGCAATTAGAAGGCTGCTAAATGCCACTGCGCACTACACGTGTATTATGCCCAGCAGTGAAGGGGTTAATTAGGGAGCATGTAGGGAGCTTTTAGTGGTAATTTTAGCTTTAGTGTAGTGTAGTACACAACCCCAAGTATTGATCTAGGCCAATTTTGGTATATTTCATGCCACCATTTCACCGCCAAATGCGATCAAATTAAAAAAAAAGTAAATTTTTTCACAATTTTAGGTTTCTCACTGAAATCATTAACAAACAGCTTGTGCAATTATGCCACAAATGGTTGTAAATGCTTCTCTGGGATCCCCTTTGTTCAGAAATAGCAGACATATATGGCTTTGGCATTGCTTTTTGGTAATTAGAAGGCCGTTAAATGCCACTGCGCACCACACGTGTATTATGCCCAGCAGTGAAGGGGTTAATTATGTAGCTTGTAGGGAGCTTGTAGGGTTAATTTTAGCTTTAGTGTAGTGTAGTAGACAACCCAAAGTATTGATCTAGGCAAATTTTGGTATATTTCATGCCACCATTTCACCGCCAAATCCGATCAAATAAAAAAAAAACGTTCCCTATTTCACAAACTTTTTCACAAACTTTAGGTTTCTCACTGAAATTATTTACAAACATCTTGTGCAATTATGGCACAAATGGTTGTAAATGCTTCTCTGGGATACCCTTTGTTCAGAAATAGCAGACATATATGGCTTTGGCGTTGCTTTTTGGTAATTAGAAGGCCGCCAAATGCCACTGCGCATCACACGTGTATTATGGCTAGCAGTGATGGGGTTAATTATATTTTAGCTTTAGTGTAGAGCTCAGCCTCCCACCTGAAACATCAGACCCCCTGATCCCTCCCAAACAGCTCTCTTCCCTCCCCCACCCCACAATTGTCCCCGCCATCTTAAGTACTGGCAGAAACTCTGCCAGTACTAAAATAAAGCTATATTTGTTTTTTGTTTTTTTTTTTTCTTAGCATTTTTACATATGCTACTGTGTAGGATTCCCCCCTTAGCCCCCAACCTCACTGATCCCCCACCAAACAGATCTCTAACCCTCCCCCTCTGCCTTAATGGGCGCCATCTTGGCTGTCTGCCAGTACCCAGTTTAGTAAAAAAGGTGTGTTTTTTTTATTTAATTGCCCTTTTCTGTAGTGTAGCTTCCCCCCCCCCCCAGATCAACCCCCACCCCTTCCAGATCCCTTAGATGATTTATTTATTTTTAATGTTTTTTTTTTTACTTTTATTAACCTTTATTTTTCTGCAGTGTAGCGGTTCCCTCCCGCTCCCGCCCCGTGCACGCGCCCGCCCGTCGCCCCCTGTGCACGCGCGCGCTCCCGTGCGCACTCCTGTCTGTCCCGCCCCCCGATCCCGCCCCCCTCCACTTCATTCGGCACATCGATGGCCGCCCACTCGCCTCCCAGACTTGCTCCCACCAACGATACCGGCCACCGATGTCCGGTGCAGAGAGGGCCACAGAGTGGCTCTCTCTGCATCGGATGGCCAAGGGGGGTTATTGCAGGATGCCTCGATATCGAGGCATCACTGCAATAACCGGAAAGCAGCTGGAAGCGAGCAGGATCACTTCCAGCTGCTTTCCAGACCAAGGACGTACACCACACGTCCTCGGTCATTAACTGTATTTTTTTTTGAGGACGTGTGGCGTACGTCCTTGGTCGTTAAGGGGTTAAAAGACAAGCTTTTAAGAGTTTTGCTCTCTTCTTCAGGTCTGAACCAATACCAACCACTATCATGTTAGTCCAATAAAAAAAAAGGTATCATTGCATACTGCAACACTAGGGGGCCGATTTATCATGGCCCAAATGGGGCCAAATACCCCTGTTTCCGTGCGATCCTTCAGGCTCGCCGGAAACAGGAGTTAAGAAGCCTTAACTTGTCCGCTGCCTCTGAGGCTGCGGACATCATTCCACCCGATCTCATACGATCAGGTTGATTGACACCCCGCAAATCTGCAGGGGGAGACATTGCACAAGCAGTTCACCAGAATTGCTTGTGCAATGATAAATGCTGACAGCGTATGCTGTTGGCATTTATCGGTCTGGCGGACATGATACGCTACAGCGGATCATGTCCGCCAGACAAATGATAAATCAGCCCCTAGGTGTGTGTTTGCATAATTTGGTGATCTGATATCTGTTTGTCTCATGCAGTTTTTGGATTAAATAGAATAACAGCATATTTAATATTTTCTTGATAATGAGTCATTTACATTGGTTCCGAGCAGAGTGGATGCGGCTATGGAAACCACTGGTTCCCGACTGGCCATTTTCAATACTCCCAAAACCCCCTTAATTAATTGATCTGAAGTGGAATTTTTATTTTCCGTTTTTAAAAACCTATCTGCTGTAATTGCAGGGTAAGAGGCAATGACTATTAAATCATATATGAAGGGGCAGCACTGAAACAGGCACACATATTGTAGGACAGGGAAAACAGGTCTAGAATTACAAAAGGTGCCACGCAAAGAATATTGAGTAGCACTGGAATTAGTGTTGTATAACATGATGACAGAATTAGACAGGCTACTGAACGAGGATCACCACTATAAGAAATGAGAGCCATCATTTACACTGGAGAGTGTCCACAGCACCCTATTAGGGGTATTAGTGGAATAGTAGAGAGTTCTGCAGTATACAGTGCAGCTCTGGTATAGGAGAGGGTGCTTTAATACAGGATGAGGTACAGCTGGCAGTGTTCTCATTGGAATAACACTCTCAGTGCTAGGAATGGAATATTTTTACTGCTGCTTCTCATATTATTCACCTTGTTTATTTTCCATCACAGTCTGGGCTGTCGGAATTGGATGGAATTTGCCTCCTGAAAGAACGGTTTCTGTCAGAGGAAATGAGAGAGACACTTCCAAAGAGAGACAAGGGATCCATTAAAAACATACAGAAACTTAAGAGCTTCTCTTGTCCCTGCAACTAGCACATTTCCACACAAAACCTTCACCTCTAGATTAGCTGAAGCCAGCAACGGTGTGCCAACTGCCTGCGGACAAAGTACAGGGAAGTCCATATATATCAGCCTCTCTGTGGTTCAAACTGTGAAAGAAATTGCTGAGTTCCAGAGAATAAAACAATATATCTATAAGATTTTCTTTTTAGCACCTTTTGTGCTTGTGGTTTTCAGAAAATCGAATAGTTTTTATACCCCAGATAAACAAAGACACTTCCAAAGCCCAAAATGCTGTTTTTAATTAAAGCTCACATGAATCCTCACCACAGCATACCATAAATGTTGATACAGTAGCCATAAATGTCTTATGAGAAGGGCTCAGGTAAAAATATTTTCAGAAAGCTAAGCTTTCCCCTTACGAGAGCAGATCAATTGATTTACCGGTATTACTAATCCATCTATTAAACCTGAAATATGTCTTCTTCAGAAACGATCAATAGATGGATGCATCTTTATAAAATGAAAGGAAAGGGTTTTAGGGAAAATATAGTGAAATGATGTGGTGTTAGAGCAGATAATTAAATAAAGGTATACCAAGTAGTTGATGTGTAATTAAATTGGACATACATTTTTGTGTCTGCATTGTTGGTTGCGATAGGTGTGAGTGTTTATGAATAAATGGTACAGAGTGACTAGCTTTCTATGCTGTGGTTTGGTGATTATGCATGTGCATTATGTCAATATAATCTGTGTTTCTGGGTTATCCTATGTGTCCAAATATAAGAGCGAAAAAAAAACACCTGGGCGTGTTTAAGAGTAAATATGTGGAGGACAGAGTCTAGTCGTATGTGAGGGAATGGGCAAGAATGTATACAAGTGTGTATGTAAGAGGAGTTATATGTGAAATTTTGTGTGTGTGTGTGTGTGCATACATTGTTACATAAGTTGTGTGCAAATTGTATGTGCATTTGTATGTGAGAGACTGTGTATGTTTAAGAGTGTGTGTATGTGTGAGTTAGTGAGCATGTATGTGTAAGTGAGCGTGTGACCATGGTCCATGTGTGAGTGTGTATAGGTGAGTGTGTGAGTAATTATGTTTGTGCATATGTGTGAGCAATTGTGAGTGTGATATTTTGTGGGTGGTTGTGTAAGACTGTGTGCTTTTGCATATATTAGTGATTGTGTGTGTATTTGTGTATGTGTGAGCAATTCTGTGTGTGTGAGAGTGTGTCTAGGTGAGTGATTGTGTGTGTATGTGAGTGCATGTATGTATGTATTAAATTGAGTGGAAACGTGCCTCTGTGTATGAGTATTTCTGTGAAGGAATAAGAAGTTTTGTTTGTGGGAGAGAATGAGTTAGATTACTAGCCAAGTGCAAAAATAGAAGCATTATGGAGCTTTAATATTCCTTGAACGCAATGCATACGGCTTGTATTTTTGCTCTGGCAATACAAGTCAGTGTTTTAATATTTATTGTACAAGTGTAACTATTGTGTGCACTATAGTAACCATGTCAGATAGTGAAGATACGTAAAGCCAATTCACATGTTAATTTCCCTCAGGTAATAGATTTCTATTAGGGCCAAGACTGAAATTATTCATGTCAGATAATGCAAATGCCCAAATCCACTCCAGTACAAACTAAATTTCAAGTAGTGGGTTTTTGTTTATTTATTATTTGCTATATACTTTCCACGTTAGTCTAATTGTTCATATTAGATTTAACATATACACCCTTAAAGGGAAAGCACACTTTCTTTTACCAGCTGCAGAGTATAAAATGTATGTGAAATGGCTACTTTTTTTTATTTTTATAAATTAAATAGCTGGATTTTCATTTTGAAACCACAAACCATAAAAATAGGCTAAGCGTGCAGAAAGATCAGAAATCCTTATCTTATGACTCAAATGCTTCCATTTCTATTCTATGAAGCCGATTTAACAAATGGTGGGCGGACATGATTCCCTGTAGCGAATCATGTCAGCCCGACATCGCTAAATGCCGACATCATACGCCTAAGACTAAGAGGCGGCGGATGAGTTAAGGAGCAGCGGTCTTACAACCGCTGCTTTTTAACTTATGTTTCCGGCTCGGGCGGAGAAAGCAGCATCGGCTGCTTCATAAATCTCCCCCATTGTCTCTATACAATACTTAGAAACAACAATTGAAAATGAATATTTTAGAACTTTATCTCCCCCACTCCCCACTGGGAGTGTAATTTCTTCTGCTGGCTCTGTCAATAACTTATAATTAAAGGGACATGAAACCCAAATTTTTTCTTTCATGATTCAGATAGATAATACAATTTTAAACAACTTTCCAATTTACTTCTATTATTTAATTTGCTTGCTTTTCCTGTTATCCTTTACTGAAAGCTTTATCTAGGCAAGCTCAGGACAGCAGAGAACCTAGGTTCTAGCTGTTGATTGGTGGCTGCATATATATACCTATTGTCATTGGCTCACCCAAGTGTTCAGTTAGAAACCATTAGTGCATTGCTGCTCCTTCAACAAATGATGCCAAGAGAATGAAGCAAATTAGATAATAGAAGTAAATTAGAAAGTTGTTTAAAATTGTATTCTCTATCTGAATCATGAAAGAAAAAATGTGGGTTTCATATCCCTTTAAAGGGACATTATACACTCATTTTTTCTTTGCATAAATGTTTTGTAGATGATCTATTTATATAGCCCATAAAGTTTTATTTTAAAATAAATGTATAGTTTTGCTTATTTTTAAATAACATTGCTCTGATTTTCAGAATCCTAACCAAGCCCCAAAGTTTTATGTGAATACTGTCAGCTACCTTCTCCAGCTTGCTGCTGTTTGTGTAAAGGGTCTTTTCATATGCAAAAGAAGGGGGAGGGGGGGAGTGTCTTATTTGCCACTCGCAGTGGGCTTTCCAGCTACCTTTTCAACAGAGCCAAACTGACAGCTTCTAAGTAAGTTTTTAAACAGTTTTATACTGGATTTTTATATCAGTATCTGTGCATCTTATTCTTTATAGTAGTGTCTATTACATGCAGTTATATGAAAATGAGTGTATACTGTCCCTTTAAGTATAGGAACTTTCAGTATAGATGGTGGTACCACAGGCAAAATCAGCTATTTCAAATGCCAATATAAAAACAAAGGGGCGATTTGTAAACAATTTAATACACTCCAGCAGGTAAAATGAATCATAGGGAACAAATTAAAGGGGAGAAATGTAGGGCAAACTGTCCCTTTAACCACTTCCTAGTGCAAAATAATGAGCTGTACACTATCAGTATTGCTTCATTGTAATCTAGGGCTAAGTATGTATTTCTGGAGCTCATAAGCCACAGATGGAATGGCCAGACACAGTAGATACAGCTTAAGGGGAAAAATAAAATTGGTATATGTCCCGAGAGACAAAACATCTGCAAACTGCAATCATGGCCGGACTGGGACCAGAAGTAGGCCCAGGCATTTTAAGGCAACGTAGCCCACTTCTTCCCCCTAGGGCCAGTTTACTGGTGGTGCGCCATTTTGCGCGCGCCGATAATTGTGCGTATTACAAGTTGAAAGTAAAAAGGACTTAGAATATCGCAACTTATTTTTCCCCATAGACTTCAATAGAGAGTGCAGAAGAAAAAACTTAACACTTATCGCATGAAGAATTTTTATTCTTAAAGCACGTTCTTGAAACTCAAAACTATGTTAGACCTAAAGCACGAAACACAAAGTACGTTAAGCATATTTTACATTTCTATATTCTTCAAATTTTTTCTTTTTTTATTTTTAAATATATATTTCAAATGTATATATATCTGATAATGTTAATGTAAAATATATAAGAATACCTAAATATCTATAGGAATAGATATATAGGTATGTACAGATATATACAGAAATATGTATTTACAATAAAAATAACATTTTTCTAACCATCGAGGTGGATCAAGAGAGACTTACTGATAGCTTCGAAAAAGTTAGGAACCTAGCACTATCGGAAAATCTGCGAGAAGCACACACCAAAATCTTACATCAGGCATACATTACCCCAGCTCTTAGGTCCAAATTGGTAGTCAAAGCAAAGGACATATGTGTCAAGTGTTGCCAAGCAAACCCTGACTGGATCCATTTGTTTTGGGATTGTCCCAAACTGGAGCAAAAAAATCTATTGGTTGACAAAAATAACTAAAGAACACGTATCCCTTTCAGCCCAACAAATTCTGTTTTTACTCCCAGAAAACAACACACAAACACATGATAATTTAATCACCATAACTATACTAATCTCAAGGCAACTGATTCGACAAAACTGGACAGATAGGAAAACTCCACCATTCCAACAACTACTCACTAAAATACATACTCAGATGCTTATAGAACAAGCAGATGTAAAGGGAAACATTGAATAAAGAATATCAAGATTCATTAAAAAATGGGAAACTTACCTAATACATTTGCCAGTAACTGTTAGAGAAAGAGTCCTACACCCATTTAAAAATAGCGAATATATCCTAAACGAGATCTTAAAGGAAAATGGTGTTTCTCAAATAACGAAACATAAACTACATTAATAATAAGATTAATCATACCTTAATTACACTGTCCCATGTGATAGATCGGTGCTGGTGGTCTGGGGGCCCTCCGGGTAAGTACTGTTTGCCCCAAGCTATCTTGGTGTGCACTATATAGCTTGTTATTATGTTTATTTATGTTATGTTTATTTTATTTTATTTATGTTATTCTGTTATTTATATTAAAAAAAAGGAAAAAACGAGAGGAAGGGCCTTGAGATATGGCTTCTTTACCGTACAAATACAGGACTGTAACAAATCCTTTACTGGACTTAAGATGGAATCATACCTTATCAATGTCTTGTATATGATACAATGTATACATTTTTCTACATATGTACCTTATTTCTCATTGCTGTATGCTCATGAGGGCTTCTTTCTCATTGAATAAATAAAGTTTATAAAAAAAAAAAAAAAAACATTTTTCTGTATGTAAAGAACATTGGAATGTGAAATATGTACAGTATATACACAGTAAAACACATAAATACTTAAAGCACTACTAAACCCAAATGTTTTCTTTAATGACTCAGATAGAGAATGCAATTTTAAGCAACTTTCTAATTTAGTCCTATTAGCACTTTTACTTTGTTCTTTTCCCATCTTTATTTAAAAGCAGAAATGTAAAGCTTAGGAACCGGACCATTTTTGGTTCAGAACCTGGGTTAAGCTTGCTTATTGGTGGCTAAATTTAGCCACCAATAAGCAAGAGCTATCCAGGGTGCTGAACCTAAAATGGGCCAGATTCTAAGCTTTACATTGCTGCTTTTTGAATAAAGATAGCAAGAGAATGAAGAAAAAATTATAATAGGAGTAAATTAGAAAGTTGCTTAAAATTGCATGCTCTATTTGAATCTCGAAATAAAAAAATTGCTTTTAGTAACCCTTTAAATACATATGTATACACACACATATATAATAATATATATACTGTATAGGGTATATATATATATATATATGCATGCATACACATATTTAGACATGTATATGTATGTATAGATACAATATAGCCCTTTTCAGTCAAACACTTTGTCATTAACCCTATACCTTTGAGTCTTTATATCTTTTTTAAAAAAAATATTTATATGAATAATTTTCATCAGTTAGTGTTTATATGAGTGTAACTGTAATTTTTAATGTATTTATGTTGTTTTTAGTGCGATTGTTTTAACGCACTATCTTTTACGCAAGCTTTTCAGTCACACTAACCCAACAATCGTAAAATGTGATGATGCTCTCGCGGTCATGTTTACATTTAACTTGTAATATGAGCGTTGTAATCTAGTCCTTTGTGATTTAACAGTTCCCCAAAACTGACAAGTATAATGGAGTAGTTTAATTTACAAAAACATCTTAAGTTTATAACACCTTCCTGTCACTGTATTTGGTACATTGGTTGCTATTAAATAGTACAAAAGTGAAATATAATTAAAAAAAAGAAAAGAATTCTATTGTTGTTCACATTTATATGAACAACATGGTTTTTTTCTCATTCTAATCTTTTTCTTACATTTTTTAAAATATATTTTTTATCTTTCACTTTGTTTCACTCAGCAAGGTAGGGGTTGTTGAAGACCATGACATTTGGTGGTCCAAAAAAGTTGACCACACAGCTAAATAGAAGTAAAAGAGAGAGCAGGGAACAGCCAGTGGACATAAAAACTTCCCTGTTCTCTATTTTACTTCTATTTGTTCTAGACTTGTAAAGGTGCTACTTTGAAGATTCAGGTCAGTTGGCATCTTTGAGATTTGGAGGTGCTACAGCACTGAATGGGTCCATAGGATCCCCAAACTTCCTAGAAACTCAGTGGTTGCTTAGTTGCTGTTATATTATGCCCATAAGAAAATGGCCTCGCCAAGAATATCAATACATATTTTAGGCCAATTTACAGAATCCGTGGCCTTCATGATAGAACTCTAGGCCATGAAATATAAATGAATAAAAATTGAAAAGGATTATCCACTTTGGTGAGTAACCTATGTTGACTTTGTTTTTATTAACATTTGAAACTAGAAAACATTTTAAAAACAGATGGACAATGTTGGACTAAAAGTATTGACACAATGAATATAGTTTGACCACAAGCATTTGAATGAACTACTTTGAAATATTTCCAAGAACATTGTGTAAAAAACTCTTCGACCATGCACATTTGTTTATACTGAATTTTAAAAAAAAAACAACACATGGATTTGCCTACGTAGAGCATTTCCTACTTTACAGATATCTTTAGCTGTCATGTGTTTTCCACACATTTTAATTTTTTGGCATATTTATTATACCTATGAAGAGAGCTTTCAAATTTCATGCTTCCAAGGCCTTTCATCCACATCTCTGTTGATGAAGTGGTTGACTTAAATAGACGTGAAACATTTTTCTTTGATGATTAACACAGATCATATGATTTTAAACAACTTTCCAATTAACTTCTTTGATCAAATTGACTTCATTTTCTTGGTGTTCATTGTTGAAGGAGCAGTAATGCACTACTGAGAGCCAGCTGAACAGATCAGGTGAGCCAATGGCTAGAGGCACATAGGTACAACCACCAATCAACAGCTAGCTCCCAGCTCCTAAGCGTACCTAGGTATGCTTTTTAACTAAGAGAACTAAGCAAATTACCTAATAGATATAAAATGTATAGTTGTTTAAAATTGCAAGCTCGTTCTGAATCATGAAAGTTTAATTTTGCCTTTTCTGTTCCTTTAAGCTATAATATAGACAGGCTGCACGCACATAACTCTAGCAGCCATTGGCCTAGATTTGGAGTTCGGCGGTAGCCGTCAAAACCAGCGTTAGAGGCTCCTAACGCTGGTTTTGGCCGCCCGCTGGTATTTGGAGTCAGTGATTAAAGGGTCTAACGCTCACTTTTCAGCCGCGACTTTTCCATACCGCAGATCCCCCTACGCCATTTGCGTATCCTATCTTTTCAATGGGATCTTTCTAACGCCGGTATTTAGAGTCGTTTCTGAAGTGAGCGTTAGAGCTCTAACGACAAAACTTCAGCCGCCTGAAAATAGCAGGAGTTAAGAGCTTTCTGGCTAACGCCAGTTCATAAAGCTCTTAACTACTGTACCCTAAAGTACACTAACACCCATAAACTACCTATGTACCCCTAAACCGAGCTCCCCCCACATCGCCGCCACTCGATTAAAATTTTTAACCCTTAATCTGCCGACCGCCACCTACGTTATACTTATGTACCCCTAATCTGCTGCCCCTAACCCCGCCGACCCCTGTATTACATTTATTAACCCCTAACCTGCCCCCCACAACGTCGCTGCCAGCTACTTAAAATAATTAACCCCTAATCTTCCGACCGCAAAGCGCCGCCACCTACGTTATCCCTATGTACCCCTAATCTGCTACCCCTAACACCGCCGACCCCTATATTATATTTATTAACCCCTAATCTGCCCCCCTCAACGTCGCCGACACCTGCCTACACTTATTAACCCCTAATCTGCCGAGCGGACCGCACCGCTACTATAATAAAGTTATTAACCCCTAACCCGCCTCACTAACCCTATCATAAATAATATTAACCCCTAATCTGCCCTCCCTAACATCGCCGACACCTACCTTCAATTATTAACCCCTAATCTGCCGAGCGGAGCTCACCGCTATTCTAATAAATGTATTAACCCCTAAAGCTAAGTCTAACCCTAACACTAACACCCCCCTAACTTAAATATAATTTACATCTAACAAAATAAATTAACTCTTATTAAATAAATGATTCCTATTTAAAGCTAAATACTTACCTGTAAAATAAATCCTAATATAGCTACAATATAAATTATAATGATATTATAGCTATTTTAGGATTAATATTTATTTTACAGGCAACTTTGTAATTATTTTAACCAGGTACAATAGCTATTAAATAGTTAAGAACTATTTAATAGTTACCTAGTTAAAATAATAACAAATTTACCTGTAAAATAAATCCTAACCTAAGATATAATTAAACCTAACACTACCCTATCAATAAATTAATTAAATAAACTACCTACAATTACCTACAATTAACCTAACACTACACTATCAATAAATTAATTAAACACAATTCCTACCAATAAATACAATTAAATAAACTAGCTAAAGTACAAAAAATAAAAAAGAACTAAGTTACAAAAAATAAAAAAATATTTACAAACATAAGAAAAATATTACAACAATTTTAAACTAATTACACCTACTCTAAGCCCCCTAATAAAATAACAAAGCCCCCCAAAATAAAAAATTCCCTACCCTATTCTAAATTAAAAAAGTTACAAGCTCTTTTACCTTACCAGCCCTGAACAGGGCCCTTTGCGGGGCATGCCCCAAGAATTTCAGCTCTTTTGCCTGTAAAAGAATAAATACAATACCCCCCCCCCAACATTACAACCCACCACCCACATACCCCTAATCTAACCCAAACCCCCCTTAAATAAACCTAACACTAAGCCCCTGAAGATCTTCCTACCTTGTCTTCACCATCCAGGTATCACCGATCCGTCCTGGCTCCAACATCTTCATCCAACCCAAGCGGGGGTTGGCGATCCATAATCCGGTGCTGAAGAGGTCCAGAAGAGGCTCCAAAGTCTTCCTCCTATCCGGCAAGAAGAGGACATCCGGACCGGCAAACATCTTCTCCAAGCGGCATCTTCGATCTTCTTCCATCCGGTGTGGAGCGGGTCCATCTTGAAGCAGGCGACGCGGATCCATCCTCTTCTTCCGTTGTCTCCCGACTAATGACGGTTCCTTTAAGGGACGTCATCCAAGATGGCGTCCCTCGAATTCCGATTGGCTGATAGGATTCAGCCAATCAGATTGAGCTCGCATTCTATTGGCTGATCGGAACAGCCAATAGAATGCGAGCTCAATCTGATTGGCTGATTGGATCAGCCAATCGGATTGAACTTGATTCTGATTGGCTGATTCCATCAGCCAATCAGAAAATTCCTACCTTAATTCCGATTGGCTGATAGAATCCTATCAGCCAATCGGAATTCGAGGGACACCATCTTGGATGACGTCCCTTAAAGGAACCGTCATTAGTCGGGAGACAACGGAAGAAGAGGATGGATCTGCGTCGCCTGCTTCAAGATGGACCCGCTCCGCACCGGATGGAAGAAGATCGAAGATGCCGCTTCTTCTTGCCGGATTGGAGGAAGACTTTGGAGCCTCTTCTGGACCTCTTCAGCACCGGATTATGGATCGCCAACCCCCGCTTGGGTTGGATGAAGATGTTGGAGCCAGGACGGATCGGTGATACCTGGATGGTGAAGACAAGGTAGGAAGATCTTCAGGGGCTTAGTGTTAGGTTTATTTAAGGGGGGTTTGGGTTAGATTAGGGGTATGTGGGTGGTGGGTTGTAATGTTGGGGGGGGGTATTGTATTTATTCTTTTACAGGCAAAAGAGCTGAAATTCTTGGGGCATGCCCCGCAAAGGGCCCTGTTCAGGGCTGGTAAGGTAAAAGAGCTTGTAACTTTTTTAATTTAGAATAGGGTAGGGAATTTTTTTATTTTGGGGGGCTTTGTTATTTTATTAGGGGGCTTAGAGTAGGTGTAATTAGTTTAAAATTGTTGTAATATTTTTCTTATGTTTGTAAATATTTTTTTATTTTTTGTAACTTAGTTCTTTTTTATTTTTTGTACTTTAGCTAGTTTATTTAATTGTATTTATTGGTAGGAATTGTGTTTAATTAATTTATTGATAGTGTAGTGTTAGGTTAATTGTAGGTAATTGTAGGTAGTTTATTTAATTAATTTATTGATAGGGTAGTGTTAGGTTTAATTATATCTTAGGTTAGGATTTATTTTACAGGTAAATTTGTTATTATTTTAACTAGGTAACTATTAAATAGTTCTTAACTATTTAATAGCTATTGTACCTGGTTAAAATAATTACAAAGTTGCCTGTAAAATAAATATTAATCCTAAAATAGCTACAATATAATTATAATTTATATTGTAGCTATATTAGGATTTATTTTACAGGTAAGTATTTAGCTTTAAATAGGAATCATTTATTTAATAAGAGTTAATTTATTTCGTTAGATGTAAATTATATTTAAGTTAGGGGGGTGTTAGTGTTAGGGTTAGACTTAGCTTTAGGGGTTAATACATTTATTAGAATAGTGCTCAGGTCCGCTCGGCAGATTAGGGGTTAATAAGTGTAGGCAGGTGTCGGCGACGTTGAGGGGGGCAGATTAGGGGTTAATAAATATAATATAGGGGTCGGCGGTGTTAGGGGTAGCAGATTAGGGGTACATAGGGATAACGTAGGTGGCGGCGCTTTGCGGTCGGAAGATTAGGGGTTAATTATTTTAAGTAGCTGGCGGCGACGTTGTGGGGGGCAGATTAGGGGATAATAAATATAATATAGGGGTCGGCGATGTTAGGGCAGCAGATTAGGGGTACATAGGGATAACGTAGGTTGCGGCGGTGTACGGAGCGGCAGATTAGGGGTTTAAAAAAATATGCAGGGGTCAGCGATAGCGGGGGCGGCAGATTAGGGGTTAATAAGTGTAAGGTTAGGGGTGTTTAGACTCGGGGTTCATGTTAGAGTGTTAGGTGCAGACGTAGGAAGTGTTTCCCCATAGGAAACAATGGGGCTGCGTTAGGAGCTGAACGCTGCTTTTTTGCAGGTGTTAGGTTTTTTTTCAGCTCAAACAGCCCCATTGTTTCCTATGGGAGAATCGTGCACGAGCACGTTTTTGAGGCTGGCCGCATCCGTAAGCAACTCTGGTATCGAGAGTTGCATTTGCGGTAAAAATGCTCTACGCTCCTTTTTTGGAGCCTAACGCAGCATTTGTTTGAACTCTCGATACCAGAGTTAATTTTATGGTGCGGCCAGAAAAAAGCCCGCGGAGCGTTAACAGCCCTTTTACCGCCAAACTCCAAATCTAGGCCATTGTGTGCTAGCAGAACCTTAAGCTCATTGTGAATTTGCAGTTTCCTCTGATGAGTATAGGAAGATCGTTAGATCATTCCTTAGCCTTTATTAAACCAGTCACAGTGCTGGTACGTTTTCTCTGCTAAACTGAATTTATGCAGGATCACGCAATGTTTTATTCGTTTCAGACTATGCATCATTTTTTCCACTTGCTGTTTTTTGTTTTTTTAATTCCTCCATTCTATCTTCATTTCTTGTTAAAAGTTTATATTTCTACCCTTAAATATTTCTGTATTTTTTTTCATTATTTCAATACTTTCTTTTTGTTTCTAATTTATTGGGTTTTCTAATACACTCTGGATTTTTTTTCTCTTTCTTGTTTTTGTTTTTTTCCAGCTATCATTTTATTTCCACCTGTCATAAATCAGTTTACTTTGTTTCCACATGAATAAATATTTTGGTAGCAGGTTAAAAACAGAAGACCTATTCATTCTATTTGTTTCTACGCATTTTTAGGATGCATTGCAAAAATTATTTTTCAGTATGTGTCCTTAAAGGGACCGTCTACTCCAGATTTTTTTGTGTTTAAAAAGATAGATAATCCCTTTATAACCCATTCCCCAATTTTGCATAACCAACACTTTTATATTAATACACTTTTTACCTCTATGATTACCTTCTATCTAAGCCTCTGCAGATGCAGACTGTCCCCCTTTTTAAGTTATTTTGACAGAGATGCATTTTAGCCAATCAGTGCTGACCTATGCATAACTCCACGGGAGTGAGTATGGTGTTATCTATATGACACAAATTAACTGGCAGTATCGAACTGTAAAAAACTGTCAAAATGTGCTGATAATAGAGGCAGCCTTTAAGGGCTTAGAAATTAACATATGATCCTACCTAGGTTTAGCTTTCAACAAAGAATTCCAAGAGAACAAAGACAATTTGATGATAAAAGTCAAATGGAAACTTGTTTAAAAAGTTAGTGAAGAATTCCACTATTTGACCTTTGGCTTAGTATACCTTTGGCTTAGCGCTTAAATGACAGCCAACATGAGTTTTTCAGCACACCCACATAGAAGTCTATTACGTGAGGAAATTAGCACACCTGCACTATCTGACATCCAGATGTTAGTGTGCCTTAGACTTTCAAATGATAAAATATTACTATTAACTTTAGATTTAACTTGAGCAGTTTTTTTTTTGCACTTCACTTGTAATCTAGACCAATTGTTTCCAAAGACTTGTTATACCAGCTTCAGAGTATAAAATGTATGGGGAATTGCTCCTTTAGGCTTATTTTTGTATATGACATAGCTGTTTTGCTCTTTTAAATTACTACCCATTAAATGGGTTGAGTTTGCAGGGAGAACATACCTCTTTTTTTACACACCAAAAGCCTCCTTGTCTTATCCTTTATACACTAAAGCCTCCCTGTCTTATATCTTTCTGTATACACAAATGCCAAAACATAGACAGAAAATTTGAAAATGAACATCTCATTGCTTTGCTGGCTAGAAATTAAGTACTGTGCATGTGTGGGTGAACAGGAAATGCATGATATAACAAATCCATTCAGAAAGAATGTCAACTTCTGATTGGCTGCCCAAAACAACTTAGAAAAAAAAAAAAACCTATAAATTTGGGAGCGGCTGGGCAAGCCCTCCCTGACTGTTAATAAAAGCATAATTATGATTAAAACAAGCTATTCTTACTGCTATGTACATAGGATTGCCACCTCTGCCATGTTTTCTTGGACACTTATCAGTTATTTTGCAGGGAGGAACATGAATAGTGCTATCCAGGGTCGCTATACATGTGCTGTCCAGGGGCGCAATGCATGTTCCCTTCAGCGCACCCTGCAACATGTATAACTCATAACTGTCCAGGCAAACATGGCTGAGGTGGCTACCTGTAAATGTAGACTGTATATTTAAAGGAAACGCTAACAATAGAAAAAGAGAAATATTTTACAGTTGCTGTCATTTTAGCTACTTGTTCTGTAAAGTACTTTCACAAATACCAAAATAAACTTTCAAAATTCAGGTAGGGCATGCAATTTTAAACAACTTTCTAATTGACTTTTATCATCAAATTTTCTTTGTTCTCTTGGTATTCTTAGTTGAAAGCTAAACCTAGGTAGGCTTATATGCTAATTTCTAAGACCTTGAAGGCCACCTCTTATCTCAGTGCATTTGACAGCTCTTCACAGCTAGAGGGCATTAGTTAATTTTGTTTCATATAAATAAAATTGTGCTCATGCAGGTGGACTTATTTAAGAGTCAGCACTAATTGCCTGAAATGCAAGTCTGTCAAAAGATCTGAGATAAGGAGGCAGTCAGCAGAAGCTTAGATACAAGGTAATTACAGAGGTAAAAAGTATATTTTTATAACAGTGTTGATTATGCAAACCTGGGGAATTGTAAATAAATGGATTAGCTTTCATTTTAAACAATAACATTTTTGGTGTTTAATATCCCTTTAAGGTAATGTTTTTCTGGGAATTTTTTTTTTACACCTGCAATAAATCTATTAAGATAATGAAATCCTACTGTCATATCCCTCCACTCCCTTCTTTCTCCAAACTACATTATGAAGTCTTTTCCCTGTCTGTATTTTTTTTGCTCTCCCTCTCTCCTCTGATTCTATAGTAGTCAGGAATGTTTGGCTTTCTGAGCTGTAGGAAATCTGACTTTTATTAACACAATACAGAACCCAGGGAGCCCAAGAGACCTCCGATGCAGCACTTGATTCTGGTCTGGTCAGGAGCTGTGCGTATGGTATTGGGGGTGAAGTGAAATACAGCGCGCTTAGGAAGACAGAGATTCACATATTTGTGTATAGAGGCACAGATGAATACTCACGCCATTCAAATTTTCCTACATAAAATATTTTTTTTAATAAAAATGTACATCATTTTATACAAAGTTCTCTGGTTAAAACCCTTTTATTAAGAAAATAAAAATATTTTTATTATTTAACCCCTTGAGTGCTAACAACGGCTCTAAGACGCTGCAGAGTTTCCCACTCTGGTGCTAATGACGGCCCAGAGCTGTCGCTAGCACTCTCCCACCTTGAGGGAGATCTGGGGGCTCCCACCCGCTCCTACCCTGGTGATCGGGCCTGCATAGTGACAGGCTTCGCCGGGGCTTCACGTTATGCGTGATGACATCACTGCGCAACTTTATTTAAACTTGCTTTGAAGCCTGTATCTCAGGCATCTAAGCAGCTACAGATCCCAAAGACCCACCGTTGGAAAGGCAATCGCCTAACCTTTCCAACAGTGTAAGTCTTGGGGATCTAAAAAAAAACAAAATGCTTAGCACCCAGGTGGGAAAGAGCTTAGCACTCAAAGGGTTAAAAGACTATATGCACTGTGGTTTAAAATATTAAGGGACATGAAACCCAAACTTTTTCTTTCATGATTCAGACAAAGCACACAATTATTATTATTATTATTATTATTATTATTATTTTAACTTTCTAATTTACTTCTATTATCAAATGTGCTTCCTTCTCATGTTAATCTTTGTTGAAGAGCTATCTAGTGTAGATAGGTAGTGTGCACATGTCTGGAACACTACACAGCAGCAAAATATGCTGCCATCTACTGCTCTTGCTAATGTATAACATTCTTCAAAACTGCTGCCATATAGTGCGGCAGACACGTACACACTCCTGAATTTACCTTTCTGCTTTTTAACAAAGGATACCAAGAAAACAAAGAAAATTGGATGATAGAAGGAAATTGGAAAGTTGTTTAAAATGATATCCTCTGTCTGAATCATAAAAGAACATTTTTGGGTTTTATATCCCTTTAAGGTGTTGACTCCAAGATAAACTTGCTAATTAGGCTTCAATGGAATGAAGAAAAAAAAATATTTACCTTCTTTAACCCCTTAATGACCGAGGACGTACGCCATACGTCCTCAGAAAAAAGGCAGTTAACGCCTGAGGACGTGTGGCGTACGTCCTCGGTTTGGAAAGCAGCTGGCAGCGATCCTCATCGCTTCCAGCTGCTTTCCGGTTATTGCAGGATGCCTCAATATCGAGGCATCCTGCAATAACAATTTGTACCCCTCCGGTGCAGAGAGAGCCACTCTGTGGCCCTCTCTACACCGGACATCGATGGCCGCAATCGTTGGTGGGTGGGAGCTGCAGTGGGAGGCGGGTGGGCGGCCAATGGCCATCGATGGTTTCTGATACACAGAGGGGGGCGGGATCGGGGGCGGGAGAGTCAGGGGCGCGCACAGACACGCGCTCGTGCACGGGGTATCGGCGGGCGGGCGCGTGCACGGGAGGGAGCGGGTGGGAACCGCTTACACTACAGAAATTATCATGTAGTAAGTGGGAGGAAGAGGGGGAATAAATGCCCCCAAAAAGTAATCTACGGGATCTGGGAGGGGGTGGGGGTAGGGGTTGGTCGTGGGGAAGCTACACTACAGAAAAATTTAAAAATAAAAAATAAAAAAAGAGAAAAAAATATTGTTAACTGGGTACTGGCAGACAGCTGCCAGTACCCAAGATGGCCCCCAATAAGGCAGGGGGGGTTAGAGAGCTGTTTTTGGGGGGGATCAGGGAGGTTGGGGGCTAAGGGGGGATCCTACAAAGTAGCATATGTAAATATGCTAAAGATGTATTTTTTTTTTTTAAACTTTTATTTTAGTTCTGGCAGACTTTCTGCCAGTACTTAAGATGGCGGGGACAATTGTGGGGTGGGGGAGGGAAGGGAGCTGTTTGGGAGATATCAGGGGGTCTGATGTGTCAGGTGGGAGGCTGATCTCTACACTAAAGCTAAAATTAACCCCGCAAGCTCCCTACAAACTACCTAATTAACCCCTTGACTGCTAGCCATAATACATGCAGCACTTTGCGGCCTTCTAATTACCAAAAAGCAACTACAAAGTCATATATGTCTGCTATTTCTGAACAAAGGGGATCCCAGAGAAGCATTTACAATTATTTGTGCCATAATTGCACATGCTGTTTGTAAATAATTTCAGTGAGAAACCTAAAATTGTGAAAAATTTAGCGTTTTTTTTTAATTTGATTGCATTTGGCGGTAAAATGGTGGCATGAAATATACCAAAATGGGCCTAGATCAATACTTGGGGTTGTCTACTACACTACACTGAAGCTAAAATTAACCCTAGAAGCTCCCTACATGCTCCCTAATTAACCCCTTCACTGCTGGGCATAATACACGTGTGGTGCGCAGTCGCATTTAGCAGCCTTCTAATTAGTAAAAAGCAAAACCAAAGCCATATATGTCTGCTATTTATGAACAAAGGGGATCCCAGAGAAGCATTTACAACCATGTATGCTATAATTGCATAAGTTTTTTGTAAATAATTTCAATGAGAAACCTAAAGTTTGTGAAAAAAATTGTGAAAAAGTGAACATTTTTTTTTATTTGATCGCATTTGGCGGTGAAATGGTGGCATGAAATATACCAAAATGGGCCTAGATCAATACTTTGGGATGTCTTCTAAAAAAAAATATATACATTTCAGGGGATATTCAGGGATTCCTGAAAGATATCAGTGTTCTAATGTAACTAGCGCTAATTTTGAAAAAAAGTGGTTTGGAAATAGCAAAGTGCTACTTGTATTTATGGCCCTATAACTTGCAAAAAAAGCAAAGAACATGTAAACATTGGGTATTTCTAAACTCAGGACAAAATTTAGAAACTATTTAGCATGGTTTTTGTTTGGTGGTTGTAGATGTATAACAGATTTTGGGGGTCAAAGTTAGAAAAAGTGTGTTTTTTTCTATTTTTTCCTCATATTTTATAAAATTTTTTATAGTAAATTATAAGATATGAGGAAAATAATGGTATATTTTGAAAGTCCATTTAATGGCGAGAAAAACGGTATATAATATGTGTGGGTACATTAAATGAGCAAGGGGAAAATTACAGCTAAACACAAACACCGCAGAAATGTAAAAATAGCCTTGGTCCCAAACGGACAGAAAATGGAAAAGTGCTGTGGTCATTAAGGGGTTAATTCCACTCTGGAGCTCACTTTGATGATAACTTTTACAAGCTTTTTCCAAATCAATTGAAGTTCATGGGTACATTTCTTGAAATGCCTGGTGGAATCAATGTTCCTGGTTTACATTGCTGTGCCCAATTAGAAATAGATATAAATGAGCTTGTGATCAGACATTAACAATCACTGTGTAGAATGATCCATGATCAAGTACATTTTACCATACATACATATGAGAAGGAAGTGGAAATAAAGCGATATTCAAAAATATTTTACAGCAAAAGCATGCATACAAGTAATCAATGTATATTGCAAAGCTGTTTTATTTTCCTTATTAATCCATTTTAAAGGGAGACTTAATATTGACCTTTAATATCCTTTTAATATATACTTAATTCTACATAATTACATTCACCACATGGCTCACTCCCTTCTGTTGAATATTAAATTCATGGACCAAAAAACACAATGGGCCAGAATACAAGTGGCATGCTATTTATTGTAAACACAGATAGATAGATAGATAGATAGATAGATAGATAGATAGATAGATAGATAGATAGATAGATATATATATATATATATATAGAGAGAGAGAGAGAGAGAGAGAGCTCTATTTTAAAATAAAATTATTTTTTTTTCTAAATGAAGACCATAGAAATCTCAAGTATTTCTTTTAAAAAACATTAAAACATATTAAAATTGAATAAAAATTATATTGCATGTTTCAAGGTATTTGACTGCGAAGGCTTCAAAAGTATATATATATAGTGTATATATATATATATATATATATATATATATATATATATATATATATATATATATATATATATATATATATATGTTTCCATGTAAAGTTAGCACTCTAGCATGACTTCTTAGAGCCTGAGTCATAAATATGTCTAGGTGTACAAAAAAGACTCTTTTCTCCTTTTCAAAGTTTTTACCTTTATTGGTTCCAACGTTTCGACCCCAACCTGGGCATTTGTCAAGGTAACATACAATGCAGACTGACACAATACTTATACCCTGTTAAACCACTCCCCCAATCACTCACTCAGGTGATGCTCTGGTTCTGATTCTGTGGTTCTTTGATTTTCTTAAGATGGAATCTGAATGCTGCTTACTATGCTGCACACTGGAATTTTCCAATTATCTACCTTAAAAATAAAGGGAATATTATTACATTGACACAAAGCTATCACATAAGCAACACCGGAAAAACATTTTTTAGGTTTACAGGGTAATAAACATATTTACAAGTGACTACTATTTATTTATAGATAATTTACAAACTGATTACTATATCCCCTTCATAGGTGGTATAAGGATCCAATGTTTAAATTCAGTACTACCATCAAGTAAAATTCAACTTACAGAGTTTTAGACTATAAAATTTAAAATTACCTGCTCTACAAGAAACAGGATAAAGACAGGTATGTATTCAAGCCCCTATGGTGGACTGTGTCTAGCTCAGAGATCCATCTAGCCTCTCTTTGTAATAGCATGGTCTTTCTATCCCCCCTCTTTTTAAAGGTTGTATTTGATCTATAGGACAGCATCTGAGGCTAGACACTGAATGGCCCTTTTCCAGAAAATGTTTAGCTACAGGCTGATCTGACTCTCCCCTTTCCAGAGCCTGTCTGATGCTGGACCTGTGTACTGCCATTCTTTCCTTCAACATACATTCCATCTTTCCAATATACATGTCCCCACATTGGCATTTGATCATATAGACCACGTATTTAGACTCACAATTTAACGGCTGTCTTATGTCATTATTTCTTACTAGTGTGGCTATGTGTGAACATACTGCCTAGGATTAAATTATCACAAGTTGTGCATTCATGGCACTTATATACACCTGGTCTCCTCGTCAAAAAATGTTTAACAGGTTTTTCATATTAACCTGTGGGGTCTGCCTGTACTAGAATATCCTTCAAGGAATGTCCCCTTCTGTAGGAGAATATAGGGAGTTCTTTGGTAATTTTTTTTTATCTCTCATCCCCTTGTAGAACTCTCCAATTATCCTGGATAGCTTTTCGTAGTTTCCAACTGTCTATTGTGTTGTCAGTGACTTAAAATAGTGTATCCTCGTTCTTTCTCTTTCTCTCTATTTTTTGTTCTCTGTTGTTGCCTGTATTTTGCTATCTCGTAAGATGTCTGTTGGGTATCCCCTCTTTGAGAATATTTCACCCGTTTCATCCACAGCTTTTTCTACTTGGAGGTAAGTCTCACGGCTCTCAGCATTTGAGCTTTTGGCATAGATTTGAAAAGATGTCTTGGGTGAAAGCTCTCATATCTTACTAGGGTTTTTCTATCCTTGGTCATCCTATACACCCTTGTCTCTATCCTGTCATTATCTTTGAATAGTTCTATATCTAGAAACTCTAATTTCTCTTTGTCCCACTTAGGTACAAATCTAATGGGGCCCTGAATTTTATTAATAAATCATCTATGAACCGCCTGTAGTTCCTTATCATTGCACCAGCAGTTCTTGTGAACTGCTGGTGCAATGCCGCCCCCTGCAGATTTGCGGCCAATCGTCCGCTAGCAGGAGGTGTCAATCAACCCAATCATACATATATGTACGAATAATTCATTATTCACAATAGGACTCTGTTCATATGAATGCATAAAAATAGCTCAGTGCTACCCGAGAGCCCATGGCTGTACCCATGCACTGTAAAAAGACATCATTTTCAAATTTGAAATAATTTTTATGCAATATGAAATGTAGTAGTAAGATTAGGTATACAGGCGGACATATAGAACCAGTGTTTTCTTGTAGCAACCTCCTAACTGCCTTAATCCCCCTCCTCATGAGAGATGCAGGTGTAAATATTTGAGACATCCATTGTGACAAACAACATATTATCCCCACAAGATTCTATGTCTCTAGGAAGTAATCAGAGTCTTTTATATATGAGTGTATTTGTTTTACCAGTCCCTGTAGGGTATCATCCAAGTACTGGGCCACTGGCTGGTTTAATGACTCCATAGCCGAAATTATAGGCCTTCCCGGGGGGTTGATAAGGGACTTATGGATTTTTGGGAGTATATAGAAAACTGGGGTCTTGGGATACTCAGTATACATGAAGTTTCTCTCTCCCTCAGAGATCCAACCATTCTGCATCCCCATCAATAGGATATTATCCAACTCCCTCTTGTATTCCAGGGTGGGATTTCGATTCAATTTAATGTAATTTTCACTGTTATTTAATTGTCTTAATACTCCCTGATATTTTTTATAGTCCACTAAGACAATACTTCCACCCTTGTCAGCAGGCTTCAAAATTATGTCCTTATTATTTTTAAGGCCTTTGAGTGCATCCCACTCCCTGCTTTCAAAGTTGGGTTTGTTATGTGATATGATTTTGTCCAAAATCCCTACATCCTTTTCCACAAGTTTTAGGAAGCTTATTATATGGGAGTTACGAGTATTGGGATCAAATTTACTCACACCTTTATATTCCTTATGTGTTCCATGATCTTTGCCCCCATTATCCAAAAAAGAAGGCTTTTAGCTTCAGACTGCGACCAAATTTAAATAGGTCTATTTTAGTACGAAACATATTTCCTTTGAACTTTGGGACAAAATTCAGTCCTCTCTCTAATACACCCTCCTCTTATGGTGTTAAACTGTGTTTTGAAAGGTTAAAGATGACCTTTTCTTTTGATTGCTGGCTGCTCCTGTTTTGCTCCGGGTTATTCATGCTTTTTCTCCTGCTCACCCCTCCTTGTGCACCCGGATCTTCTGTTGTCAGCCTTTCGCCCTCTTCTAAAAAAGGCTCCTGGTCTCTGGATTGATCTTGTTCGCTTCCGGATGACGCAGAATCAAGTGTTGCTCCCACTGGCCGTCGCACTCTCTGCACGTCATACCTGCGCCTCCTGCCTTGTACGGATACTCCGTATTGCCAAGGATAGATTAGATTGAGGCGGTAGTCTTCTGCAACCCTCCTGCATTTGCTCCTCTTGAAAGATGCCAAGTCCTCCTTGTATTTTTGGACCTGCCCGTCCAACTTTGTGAGCCAATCCTCTGTTTTATCTGAGGTAAGTACTGGTCTGTGTTCTTCCTCAAATTTTATTCTCTCCTGTGCAATAAGGTTAAGAGTACGTCTCAATTCCTCTACCACTAGGAGTATGAGATCTAGAGAACACCGGTTAAGTATTCGGCACCAGCACTCACAAAACTCAGGATTGTTGCGTCCTATTGTCGGAGTATTCTTTATTCTGAATCCTTTGGGGATCTTACTTTCCCTGTGGTACTTGGAGAGGGAGATTGCATGCAGGTACAAATCTGTTTCTCTTTTTTTCAGCCTCAATAATTCAAAATATATATCTCTGGGTCTTTCTTTGATATTCAGCTCATCAAGTTTGTCAGTATACAGAATCCTTTCTGCTGCAGCATTATCAAAGGTATAGGTAAGTGCACACTGTTCCTGGCTGCTGGTGAAATGCTCCATATCAGAAATGGAGGACGATATAGTAAAGAGATTTTTCTTTTGATGTGTATTTCAGATTCACATCCCTTACTTTTTTATTCTGTTTCCTGTAGAGCAGGTAATCTCAAATGTTATTGTCTAAAACCTGATGGTAGTACTGAATTTAAACATTGGATCCTTATACCCCCCTATGAAGGGGATATAGTAATTAGTTTGTAAATTATCTATAAATAAATAGTAGTCACTTGTAAATATGTTTATTACCCTGTAAACCTAAAAAAAAAAATTCTGGTGTTGCTTATGTGATAGCTTTGTATCAATGTATTAATATTTCCCTTTATTTTTAAGGTAGATAATTGGAAAATTCCAGTGTGCAGCATAGTAAGCAGCATTCAGATTCTACCTTAAAAAAATCAAAGAACCACAGGGTCATAGAGCATCACCTGAGTGAGTGATTGGGGGAGTGGTTTAACAGGGTATAAGAATTGTGTCAGTCTGCATTGTATGTTACCCTGACAAAGGCCCAGGTTGGGGCTGAAACGTTGGAACCAATAAATGTAAAAACTTTGAAAAGGAGAGAAGAGTCTTTTTTGTACACCTATATATATATATATATAATATATATATATATATATATATATATATATATATATATATATATATATATATATATATATGTGTGTGTGCATATATTTACATATTTACACATATAAAAACATAAACACACACACACACACACATATATATATATATAAATATATATATATATATATATATATATAGACATGTATACATACACACATACACATATTTAGGCATATATCAATATTACAATGATATATTTTTACTTTATTTTAATATTTTTTTTTGTGTTTTGTGAGAACCTCAGGTCTAAAATTGTGCTAAACATTCTAGCACAGTTTCGGCTTTCGCTCTAGCGCACCCTGTAACTTTCAACATGTGATATAAGCACTATTTGGCGTATTCGTGACATCTATTGAAAGTATAGAGTTGCGCTAGAGTAAAGTTGGCCGCACTAAGCCTTATCTGACAAATGAGATTTACTATGGACTTAGAATATCAAATTCAGGACTAATGTTAGCTCAGCCCAGTGATATATCTTATTGCATCCTGTGCTATCATTATCGTACAAAATGCAATCTAGCCCAATATAAATAAAAAATAAAAAAGGATTTTCATTGTGCCATTTTTGAAAAATTGACATTTATGGGGCTATAAGGAAAAGGGAAATTTACTTAAAATAAGCACCACCTTTCCAATAAAGTGATAATTAACCGTAATAAATTAATCATTTTCTGTCAGGTATTTTCCTAGTTTCATGCCACTATGCTATACTTTTCCAAAACTGCCCTACAACACACCCACTTTTCATTTCAATTAGAAGAAAACTTGAATTAGAAAAGTTATAACCATATTATCTTGGCACGCAGTCACAGACAAAAAAAACCAAAAAGAGGTTTTCACAATAATTTTTACAAATAAAAGCGGCAAAAAAACATGGAAATTCACTAATGATGACAACTGAATGTCAGCTTTTTCTTAACCATTAATAGCAATACTTGATGTTTGCAGTGGTGGTTCTATGGGGGTGCAAATTCATTGCATCTTTTTAGTATCTATCCACATGTATGTACCCACACGGGAAGAGTAAAAGTTAACCCATGCTGCTGTTCTTTCCTGCCTAGTAACTTACATGGACTGCACAACTCCTACCACATAACACCTGTGACTCTGAGCACACCTTTCTGATTCCATTTCCACCCATGGAACACTGACAACCCTGACTCAGTCTCCTCCTGCCTCTGCTTACTTCAAAATATAAGTTCTAAACCTACAACTACCAAAGGAAGTCATCTCAACCATGTTTTACAGGACTATGGGTTGCACGTGCAAGTGTGCAGAGAGGAACATGAAGAGCGCTGCTGCACAACAGATGGTTAGTTCTACTGTACAGCACTAATTCATGTTCTGCACATCCCACAGCCAGTAGTGGTATTCAGCCGGTTCTACCCAGTTCTTAAGAACCTGTTTCTAAACTGTAGAAAGTATAAAGGTTTTGTATTATAGAGACATTAGAGTACCTATTGCTAAATTTTCAGAATTCCACCACTGCCCGCAGCCTATGCAACTCATAGCTGTCCTGAAAACCATAGCTGAGATGGCAACCTTACAACTAGCCCTGGTAGCTGTGTCCTTGCTAACTGGTACTCTGTCAGTATTTATCAAGCAACGGTTATCAGCCAGCTGGTTCCCTACCCTGTTCTCCACCTCTTAGGTGAAGAATATCAGTCTCCCCAGTCTCATCTGACTGGGGAGATTGACAGCTCCTGCCTGTGCGTGATTGGCTGTGCGCGGGCAGGGGGCGGGTTTTTTTCTCTTTGTTTCTTTTTAAAACAGAAATGTCAGTGCTTACTAAAACTATGTTTTGTAATATACCTGACCGATAAAAAACTTTAGATCATTTTATGCTAGAAGATCAGAGTGCATAAAACATCGTTTCATCCAAAACTATTTTAACAAATTTAATTGCTGCTCTTTTATATGCACAACATAATTTTTTTGTTTTGTTTAACATTTTTCTTACATGACAATACAATTTTAAGCAACTTTCCAATGTACTTCTATTATCTAATTTGCTTAATTATCTTGGTATCCTTTGTTGAAGATGCAGCAATACACTACTGGGAACTGAACACCAGGTGAGCCACTAACATGAGGCATATATGTGCAACCACCAATCAGCAGCTCCTTTGCCTACCTAGGTATCTTTTTCAATAAGGGATACCAATAGAACAAAACAAATTATTTAATAGAAGTAAATTGGAAAGTTGTTTAAAATAATATGCTCTATCTGAATCATGAAAGAGAAAAATTGTGTTTCATGTCCCATTAAAGCTTTTCTTACTCCATAAAATGTGTGCTAGATTACAAGTGATGCTCTATTTAGCGATTTTGCTTGTGCTCAGACTGGATTTGCTCAGGCTGTCTTCTTATTACTCATGGAAACCAAAGTCCCGCCACGAGAGTGACGCCTCACTACCACCGCTCCACCGGATCAAGAAGGTTTTCCAAAGCTTCTTCCCACTCACTTGACTCACTGGACTCTGTGCTGAATACCTTACACAGCCTTACAACCCGTCCTGCAAACACACCACGCTTACAGAGCTTCTGTGGGTGTGGCCAAAACTGCTACACGTGTTTCACCCAAACTTGCGTTCTGATTGGGCTTCCTCAGGCATGTGATGCCATTGTACATTTTACTTGCCTTTAAATACAAAATATCCCAGGTGAAATGATTAACCCGTATGGTGCCTTCATCTATCAGTAGATTAACATCACTAAGTTAAAGCAAAATAAGGGAGAATTTTGAATCACGGCAGCAGTTACTGGCAGTATCTTAACATCGTAAATATAATCACATTATTTATAACACATTGACATATTTACAATGATCAAAGTTAATTTTTTTGTAGGAACAGCAAAGTATTTTGTGGGGTTTCCTAAATTCATATATGTCACAATCAATTTAAAGGGACATTTATCACTATAACATCTATTTAACCCTTTAAGATCGATAATTTACAGTTTACTATTCAATTATACTAGTAACAAACCTATGGCTAGTAAATGCTTTGGAGACCAACCTTTTATGTGGGTTAGAATTTAGGTCATAGAACATAGTTTGAGCACTGTATAAATTACATATAGAACAAGGATACTCAGCATAAGGTACTGGGAAATAGAGGGGAGATGCTATGGATAGACCAAACTAGGATCTGTTTATGCCAAAAAATTAGCATAATTTAACTCTTCATTTAGGCCTCCTGGTTGGACTGTATCTAAATTAAAAATGCATTTGCATTATGTTTTCAATAGGAGTTTGTCCCAGTCACCCCCTCTTTCATTGATGCCCACATACTCTACCCCCATAAATCTAAGGGATTCCTCACTGCTGTTGTGGAATTCAAAGAAATGTTGTGCAATTCCGCTGTTTTTATTTCTTGATTCACAATATATCGTCTATGTTCCTTCATCCTCTCCTTGAATTCATGGTAGGTTTTCCCAATGTATTATCTGGGGCACGACTACACCAAAGGTCTTACTTGTAATAAAAGCCTTAGTTCTGTGAATTACTCCTGTTGAATCCTCTATTTTGTCACCTGCCTGTTCTAAACCAATTATGGCTATACCCTCTAGCTAAGAGTTTCATCAGAACAATTTTGTTTGTGTCTGAGATACTGGCCTATGGGAATGCCTTTAATTTGTGCCATTGGATGATGGCTTGAGGCTTCAAGTAAAGTATTTGCTGCAGTGGGTTTCCGTTAACTCTCTGTCTTTATTGTGTTCCCTTTCTTTGTTAATTTCAAATTCAGAAATGAAATTTCAGTTGAGTTAAATTCATACGTAAATCTCAAATGTTTAGAATTTGTATTTAAATAATTCATGAATTTAGGTAAATGATCAATTGGTCCCTCCCACATCATTAAGACATAATCTATAAAGCGTTTCCAAAGGACTACACTAAATAAATATAAAATATAGCCCTTTCCATTCAAATACCATGTTACATACTATATACCTTTTATCCTTTCTAAAAAAAAATATTAATATTTATGTAAAAATGTTTTATCAGATAGTGTATATATGAGTGTAACATTTTATTTTAATGTATTTATATTGTGTTTGGGGCACATTTTATTTTGAACTCTTACACTTTACGCTAGGTCACCACTCAAACCCGTTGTTTGTGTGCAAGTGAACACATTTACTTTCAACTTGTAATATGCATGCAAGTTAGCACGGATACAATATTACTTATTGTGACCCGTGTTAACAATAGCAAGCCACTTGTAATCTTGAACTTTATTGGTCCAATTGACTTCTTATGCTATTCTGCTATTTTGAAACAAGAACCACATTCCCTGGTTTTATGATTTTAACATAGATTACAGAAGAGTTTCCTTTTCTGATGGGTCTATGGTATTAATGTAAACTCCCAAACTCCCCACTACTGGACATACTAGTTAATAGTATACTGAGGCTCTATAGTCCCAGCATACTAACAAGCAGACAAATGAATTATTTGTTAACTGAAATTTGTTAACCTCTTATTTACTATGGGGAACAGGCCAGCAGCAGCACAAAAACATTTTTTTTTTTTAATGGGGTCAGGATTGTCAAGAACAAAAGTGAAGTTTACATGCTTATTGGATGACACAGGAATTAATCAACTGACAAGGGCATTTCTAAATGGTTTAAAACTGTAAATTCTATGGACCCGATGATCAAAGATTCTCCATCTTGGAGAGAAATTATAGTGCAGACTTCACAGGGGCTGAACTCACAGAATTCTATAAGAAAAAGTGCAGAACCTGTAAGTCTCAAGGAGATTAGAAATGCCTACCATAGAGAGTAATGAAGCTCTCAGGGATACAGAATCTCACAGGGGAGAGTGAAGTTATTGGTGGACCACCTGACACTGATATAAAGTCTCAGTTTTCGACAAATACAAATTAAACTGACATGTTTTTGCTACAATTTAACTTGCATTTGCCACTAGTTTAGTATATATTACTTTTGTGAAAGTTAAATAAGTGTATTGTGAATTTTTAGCAAACTTTACCTATATGCAGCTGGCAAAATCAATTAGTGAGACCTACTGGTGTAAAATGCTTAGAGAAGATCATGGGAATTGTGAGAGAGTTGTATACAGTCTTTTTGGCTTGAGAAAGGCTCATATACAGGCCGAAACTTGTCACCTTGACTCCTATTGTCCTTTTTGTTTCTTTTTACCTGTTGAAGGAGTCCCCACCCAACACCGATGTATCCTGCTATCGGCCGGGAATCTTGGGGGGACATATGTCTCACATCTCCGTCAGTTTGTATATCAACACTGATGGCACTTTTCTGGGACCTGGTACAGGTATCCTCCTAAACAAGGCCTTTTTTGCCACTTGGAGGTGAAAAGTTTTCAACTCTTTTTTGGACAATTTTTGTTTGTTCCTCTGCCCTTACTTTTGGGCTAATAATTAATATGTAGATTTTAATCTATTCAAATAAATGTTTATTTTTTTTAAATAGTTGCACCCCTAAACTCCCTTTCTAAGCTCCTTCCTATATTGAATTGTGAGAGAGCGTCAGACATGCCCTGGGAATTTCCAATACTCCCCTGTCCCTCCCACTTTCTGAAACAGTCAGTTGTATTTTACACAGAACAAATACAAAGAGCAATGTAATTTGTAAAAGAAGTATGATCCTAATTTGTTGAAGTAACAGAGACATTTTGTAAAATCACTGCTGTATACAGAATCTAAATGCATTAAAATACATAAAAGAAAGTGAAAAGCAGACAGTCAACACCAGAATTTTCGTTGTTTAAAAAGATAGATAATCCCTTTATTACCCATTCCCCAGTTTTGCATAACCAACACATTTTTATATTAATATACTTTTTACCTCTGTGATTAACTTATATCTAAGCATCTTATGACAAACCCTGATCACATGACATTTTATTTATTATCTATTGACTTTCATTTTAGCCAATTAGTGCAGTGTCTGCCACAATCCACGGGCGTGATCACAATGTTATCTATATGGTTTACATGAACTAGCTCTCCCATGTTGTGAAAAGCAAATAAAAAATCATGTGATAAGAGGCGGCCTTCAAGGGCTTAGAAATTATCATATGAGCCTTCCTAGGTTTAGCTTTAAACTAAGAATACCAAGAGAACAAAGCAAAATTGGTGATAAAAGTTAATTGTAAAGTTGTTTAAAATTGCATGCCCTATTTGAAACTTGAACGTTTTTTTGGGACTGGACTGTCCCTTTAAATAAAACTAAAAGGACACAATCTGAAGTCTAAAGTAATATAAATTCCATCTAGATTGTAAGTTCCCACAACAATAGGGCCCTCTATTCATCCTGTATTTGTATGTCAAATTCTGTCTTGTCTCTTACAAATATTCTATCATGGTTTTACTTATATCAATTGTACCCATGGATAGCACTGCGGAATATGTTGGCGCTTTATAAATAAAGTATATTAATACAAATAATAATAAAATACAAAGCATAAAGTATAAACGTAACAAAACTCATATGCCATGCAGTGTTCTGGGATTGTATCTCCACATACAGAAATGCAGTGGACATCCCTTAGAGAAGTATAGCAAAATGTGTCTGTCTAGCATCTTATGAGAGATCTTGCAGTGCTGGAGGATCATTTTATCATCTTATCTGTGTGGAGATCTTTATGGGCATCAGCTTTCATCTCTCTAGGACTTTCAGGTTCCACTCATTTTCTTAGATAATTTAGAGAGTTCAGCCCCTGTGAAGTCTGCACTATTATTTCTCTCCAAACAGAAGAATCTTTGAATATCGGGCCCAGGTGAAACAATGACAAGATGCATTTTTGTGCAGCCACCAATTATCAGCTAGCTCTCAGGAAATGCACTGCTGCTCCTGAGCCTACCTAGGTATACTTTTCAACAAATGATACTGATAGAAAGAAGCATATGAAATAACAGACATAAAATTGAAAATCGTTTAAAATAGCATACTCTGGGGCCGATTTATTAAGGGCTGAATGGCCCTGAATGCCCCTGTTTCCGCGCGAGACTGCTGCTCATTAACTCGTACACCTCCTCTGAGGCTGAGGACATCAATCCGCCCAATCTCATACAATCGGGTTGTTGACACCCCACAAATCTGCAGGGGAGGCATTGCACAAGCAGTTCATGAGAACTGCTTGTGCAATGTTAAATGCTGACAGTGTATGCTGTCCGCATTCAGATATGTCGGGCGGACATGATCCACTACAGCGAATCATGTCCGTCCGACTGTTAATAAATTGGCCCCTCTATCTGAATCATAATAGTTTAATTTTTACTTCACTTTTCCTTTAATAACTTGTATTTTAGCTAGTGACTGAGTTGTCACTATATAGCAACCCTGGGTTATATTTCATTCATTTTTAGAAAAGCATATCAAGATGTTTTTATCTATAAAATTCACTGTTAAAGAATAAGGAAGTGATTGTAGATACAGCATTTGAAAAGCTTTTCCAAATAATGAGAATAATACAATACAATTGTGATTACAAATTTGACAAAAATAAAAGAGAGGCATTGCGTAACCACATTACAATAGTAAATTAATAATGACAGATTTCAATATCAAAAGAAAAATACATACTGAATTTGTTTGTTAAGGAATGTAAGGACCTACATCTACTATGAAAGAAAAAAAATAATTGTCCAAAGAAATGCAAACACTGCATTTCTCTTTGGTGTATTTAGATCAAGAACAATAATATAAATTGGTATTAATCATAAAGTACTCTATGTACTGCTTTACTTTAAGGTCAACTTTTACATCTGGTAAAAAGAAGACTGAATTAAACAAATAACAATCAATGGCAAGATACATTTATATATAAAAAAATAATATATAAAAAAATATTTTGCTGTCTAACTGCTTCACAGTGGAGGAGGACAAGCAGACATCTTCAGCATTAGCTGCAAGGGTCAAGTCCGGTGGGAATGCATGGTAACGGAGCTCCTGCACTATTTTTGCAGGTGGAACTAAGTTCCTCATGGACAGAGAACATAATTGCTTCAGTAAACACTGTTGCTGGTGGGAGGAGCTGGAGCACAGTCTGGTTAGAGGGATAGTGAGATCCTCTAGTAATAGGCAGTAACACTTCCTACAATACACTAAATGCAAGTCTGTCAGTGGTCCTGCTGTGTGATCACCCTGCACTGTGTGAAACATATGGTGCTTACATTTCTGTGTGGCTTGCTCTGGGGTTATTTAGCACCCCTTAGCAGAAATAGGACTATTGCACTTTAAGTGGGTGAGACTCTGTGACACAGGAAGAGTCTGGAGCTGTTGTCAGACATGGAGGCCTCAGCCCACACTGGAAAGGAAGGAGGGGGGAGGAAGGAGGGTGTGAGGAACCAAAGCTAAAATGGCCATGCACTATGTGAGTTAAAAACAAATGATGGACACTCTGGATCTTGACATTCACATGCAGGCAGGAGCTGTCAATCTCCCCAGTCAGAAGAGAGCGGGGAGATTGAAAGGGCAGGGAAGCAGTGGTCTGATGGCCACTGCTTGATAAATCCTTCGCTTGTGAGAATCTGCAGTCAAAGGGGAGAGACAGGCTTGCAGTAGGTGACCAATGGGGTGGATCATTCTCTTTACTGGTTATGTCTGTGATAGGTTTGACCAAGGAAGAAACATTTTTAACCCCTTAATGACCACAATGTACCCTGTATGTCACTGGCTGTTAAGGGTTTTTCAGGACATAATAGCACAAGTCTAGTAAGAACACGCTATTAATGCCCTCCCTCCAGCAGGCTTTGTGGAATAGAGCAGTCTGGTGGCAAGACCGCACTATAAAACAATCAAGTCCCAAAAAAAGGCCAATGACATACAGGGTACGTCGCTGGTCCTTAAGGGGTTAATAAATATTTTATATTAATTGGCGAACCCCAAAAAACATTGAATAGACCGAAGACCAACTGGGCGAGTCCACTGCACTATTGTAGATAACTTGTCAAGATCCGTGGAGAACCCTGCAGCGGAAATTACATAACCTAGGAAGGAGACTTGAGTTTGATGGAACTCACATTTCTCGAGTTTGAAAAACAGGCCGTTCTTATGTAATTTCTGAAGTACCAATGAGACATTAGAACAGTGAGCTTCAAGTGTGGGTGAGTGTATGAGGATGTTGTCTAAGTACACCACAACACACTGTTGCAACATATCTCGTAGGACATCATTAATAAATTCCTGGAAAACCACAGGAGCATTGCGTAGGCCAAAGGGAATTAAAAGGTATTCATAATGCCCGCTCCTGGTGTTAAATGCTGTTTTCCATTTGTGGCCCTCTTTGATCCTAACAAGATTGTAAGCTCCTCTCAGATCAAGTTTAGAAAAGACCGTAGCTCCCTTGAGGCGGTCAAATAGTTCTGTGATGAGCAGAATAGGGTAAGCATTTGTAATGGTAAGACAATAAAGACCCCTGTAATTAATACATATTATTAACTCGCCACCATTCTTCTTTATGAAGAAGAAGACAGCCCCTGCTGAGAAAAGGATTCGCGGATGATCCCCCACGATAGGGCATCAGCAACATACTCCTCCATGTCTCTTTTTTCCGCAACAGAGGGTAAACCCGACCCAAGGAGGAATGGCTCCGGGTTGTATGAAAATGGTACAATCGTAAGACCGGTGAGGAGGCAATGTACCAGCCCACACAAAAATATCTTGGAACTCTTGGTACTGCTCTGGAAGTCGAGATACTGAAGAAGCACACAAGACTTTGACTGGTTTCCGGAGACAAGTGGAAGTGCATTGCGAGGACCATGACAAAATTTGGACCTACACCAGTCGAGACTGGGATTGTACTTTTGGAACCAGGGATAACCCAGAACAACTGAAAAATGCAGAGAGATTGTCACCTGGAACTGGAGAGTTTCATAATAGAGAGCCCCAACAGCCATGGATAACAGAGCAGTTTCATGAGTGACGAGTATGGGCTGAAGGGGCCTGCCATTAATGGCCTCAATAGCCACTGGAGTGGACCAAGGTTGTACTGGAAAAGAGTGCTGTGATACAAAAACACTGTCAATGAAAAATCCCACAGCACCGGAGTCTACAAGAGCCTTTGTGAGTATGGAGGTGTCCACCCAGGAAATGACAACCATGACCAAAAGTTTAGTTTTTTTGACGTTCCGGGGACAAGGATAAACCACCCAAGGTCTGTCCCCGACAGGACCTTAGGTGTGGGCAGAGCTCCTCCCTCCTCCTAAAGGCCCTCTCCGCTGTGGAGAGGCACGTGAATCCCAGCTGCATAGGCTCATCAGTACCTGTTGTATCAGAACCATGGGTGGTGAGGGAGGCATGGGTGGGAACGAAAATGTAGGAGACAACTGGACAGGAGGCCTCTGGTAAATCTCTGGCAGCATCTCGTCTTTAATCCCATGGAAAAGAGATGGGAGAAGGCAGCAACAAGGGCTCCATTGTTCCAACCTACCTTTGCTGCAAGTGTACAGAACTCAATGGCATACAGGTCTACAGATCTCAACCTTTCTGAATTAACATTAGTTTTTGGCAGCAGAGGAGAAGCAGGCTGGGACATCAAATACCCTTCGAAAGGAGGCCACAAATTCAGGGTAAATATATATCACAGGGATTAGCCGGAGCAAGAACCGTATCAGAGAGTAATGAGATAAGAAATCCCACCTTAGCTCTGTCAGAGGCAAACACCTGAGGTAACATCTAAAAGTATATGCCCACCTAGTTCAAAAAACCTATGTACTGATTAGGATCTCCTCCATATAACTGGTGCTCCTGGTAGGACTAAGTGCAGCAGCAGTAACAGGAGCAGCCATAGGTTGTGGGGCACGCTGATCAAAGTGTGCAGTGTGAGCCAGAAGGGTTAGCAGGGCTAGTGCAAATTGATCCATGCAGTGATCCTGTTCCTCCATCCTGGAAATGATGGTTGGTAAAGGTGAATTATTAGCACCGTCAGGAATCATGTCCCTTGCACAATGTCAGGGTACCAGGAACCAAACAGAGACGTAAAATGCTAAATTAATCACACCTTTATTCAAAAAAAGAAAAAATTATAACGAGTTTAAAAGCCAAATGACAAGCCAGGAGTCAAAGCCAGAGAGGGTAGTCAGATGAGCCGGGTCAGGAACCAAAGTGAGTAGTCAGACGACCCGGGGTCAGGAACTAGAAGATCAGCAAAGTCAGGAACAAGCTAGGGATCATGAACCAGATGGGAAGCCAAACAAGCCTGGTGAATTGCTTAATCACAATAATGAAAAGCTGCAAATAACTAGTGAAGTCAGGGTGGAACCCTGACAGCAGCACAATATATGAACAGGTTTCTCTATATTCATTCTAGCTAAGATGTGTCTACTGCGGAATAATTGTTTACACACATGATTTAAGGAATGTTTCGAGTGATGGGATTGACTCTTTTCCTGATTTTTTCCAATTGGCCAGTAGTGCCAATAAATACTTGAAATTGAGGCTTGCAATTTGCCTTTGACAAAGCTGTATGCGAAATGTGCATCAAGCTGTTCTGGTGAGTCCAGTACCTTCCATTGCCTGTATATTGACTTCTTATTTGATATTTCATTTCATTGGATTTATGTATGTGAGCACGGAGATACCCAGTTCTTTTTAAATAATTACAGTGGGGTTACCCGAGAGACTAGCGAGATTGCCACTCCCTTTTGACTCCAGTGCAGAGTACTTAATAGTCATAAATAGATTAGTTTGAGGAACTTTTTTCCTTTTTTCGTGTCACACACTGTAATGGGGATACTTACCCATATTGTGCTTTATCCAGGTTTAAAATGTGTATTTATCTGTGTTGGAGAGTTAGGCTGTGGACTCATCAGTTGTTTTTAATTTAAAGTGTTTTTAATTTAATTTTCTCTCTAATAAAAGTTATGTTTTATAGTACATATTTGTATTGGTTCAGTGGAGCTGGGAGACTTTGATTGTTTAATTTATTTTGAGAGTATAAGGGATGCTTCCTTCCTATCTTTGATTTTTTTGCTGCTGGCATAATGGAAATCATCAAAATCATCCACATAATCAGATGGAGGGACCACATAATTAATTATCTGAAGGCCCTTCCCAAAATCTATTGGGTATATGACCATTCTGCCCTGTTCCCCAGGGCCCACATGCCCCAAATTCACAAAACAATTGTACCGGTAAGAGCCTGGACCCACCGCCCAACCTCTACCCCATTGCCACCATCCTGGCCGTCCTCACCCGCTGCACGCTCCAGCACATACTCGCTGGCATCTGCCCACATTAAAGATGGTGGTGCCCTGTGCCGGATGCGAGGCATCAACCCCGACACCTGCACACTTCATCAAACTACAACCTAGACATTGGCATGCACAAGAAGAAGCGACCGAAACAGTGGAGGAGGCTGGGCAAGAATAAAGGGACATAGAAGAAGCACAGAGAGAGGGAGAGAGGAACCGGAGTAAACAGAGGAGGAGAAGGATGAAAAGAAGCAGGCACAGTTACCTCCTTGCCAGCGGAATGCATCACTTGGCCTACCGAATTAGAAGATTCAGGTACTCCCTGTTGCTGCAGCTGTTCATCCTCCTCTGCCATCTTCCTTTTCTTCCTTGCCCATTTTTATTCCTGTACTGCTATGCCACTCCATATATTTTCTCCTTCTATGTATTTTTTCTGAATCCTTCTGTTTCTAGAGGCCCTCTTTACAAAGTTAAACAGCTCCACTGGAATGCCTGTAACCACAAAAGAACAAGGTTAGTTTTTCTGCCCACTTCCTGTGTGCACACTGCTTTATACCTTACAAACCCCTCCCATCTGTAACACAATTCCTGCTTTTCTCACCCATGCGTTACCAGCTACAGCAACTCTATTCACATAACCTATTCTAAACAGCACCACCAACCCTTCTCTGCTTCACATTACAAAGAAGTTGAATCCTTAAATCGCTCCCCTCCTATTCAGTCAGTACACTTTACTTCTCAGTGCAAGTGTAATGATCACGTTAGATGCTAATGGATCGCAACTGCAGATCTTTTTGATTTTGTTATATTTTTAAATATGAGTATGTATCACTTCCAGACAGGATTACTACTTTGGTATACTATGGCATGAGTAGTGTTAATTGGAGGAAGTGAAATTTGCTACGAGGATATTTCTTTGCAATTCCCAACCAATAAAAGCGGAAGGAATACAAGATGTAGGCTTCTATGGTTAAGTTGCTTCAGTTATTAAAATGTAACTAGAAGTCTCTCGATTAACAAGTGTATCAATTCTGTTAGTAGCTTTGTGTTACTAGATATGTCACTGGTAAAGAGAGAGCTAGAGTGACAGTCTCAGCAGTTGGAGGCGGGGCCTCTGTCCGATAAATTTAAAAATGTAATTCAGAGAAGTTAGAGATTATAAGGCTTTGCTACGGAGCAATATTACGGCAGGTTATATATTGCTGGTTTGATTCAAACACTGTAACTTCTGTATGCAAAGGAGAGCGGTGCCGGTATCTCTGAATGCAATGGAGTTAGTGCTGACAGGAAGTGCTAGGTTCCTCTCTGTAGCAGAGCTGCTGCAATTGAAAGGTAAGGAGTTCTGTAATGTGTGAGAAAAGGAAAAGCGCTAAAAAAGCTATCACACTCACAAGGACAAATAATTTTATCTATAAAATATAACAGTTACATTATAACACATTAAAATCTCAAATGAGACCACCGGTAGATTTATAAAAATATATATTAACACATAATATGAATATCGATAAGGCAAATAGATAATGAGGTATATTATAAAAAACAGACTTTAAGGTAAGTATTAAAATAAGATGCAGAGTCCGTACAAGATATGGATCTATGTACGTGGTCAGAAAGTTAAGAGGATGATCTTAAATAATTTCGAATGGGGTATGTGGCTTTACCAGTTAAAACGTGGCTTCAAAGTGTCCTTTTAGAAAAGAGAAGGATTGCAGTAAAAATGGAAAGAACTTCAGTTCGTAAATAGACACTGATATAAGTGTATGGACAAAAGTACCTTCAAATGAAGAAAACAAACAAACTTGATACCAAGTATACTTCACCACTTAGGAGCTTCCTTCAGTATGTGGCTGCACTAATCGCGCTGGTAATACTCGGTCCGTCTGTTTGTATGCCGTTGTAGCTCTACGATGTGGATCACTTCCGCCTTGCGGTCACATGTGATGTAGGAGCCAATCAGAGTAGAGATTTTCCGGCGTGAGATTTAAAACTTGTTCGTTGTCAGCTTCTTTTTGTAATATAAATTTCCAGTTCAATGTTCACAGAGCGCTCTGTTATTAGTTAAGCTGGTGGATATAGGTCATGCATCTACGCGTTTCAGCCTGTAATATGGCCTTTATCAAGATGACTTCTTTTTCTTTGCTGTGTCCTTTTATAGCTGTCTGTGGTCATTTCCTCCTTTGTTGTACCTCCTCTTAAAGGGATTTTTTTAATAATCTTTGCTATAGGTCCACTTAAAGGGATCTCTTTCCTATCATCACATTCTACAAAACATAACGGAGTAGGTATTCTGATACGTAAACAGATCCCTTTCCATCTCACTAATATTTTTAGAGATAAAGAAGGAAGACTAGTTGTGATCACTGGCCGACTTTTCAACAAAGTTATTACTATTGCCAATGTTTATGCCCCAAATTCTGGAGATGCCCCATTTTTTCTTAGATCCTCTAACATAATTTCTGAAATGTCTAAGGGTTGCCTGATTATAGGAGGAGATTTTAATTAAGCTTTAAACCCAGATTTAGACTGCTCCTCAGGAACATCTTTTTTTTCTCTGAAAGTAGAGAAGAGAAGAGCGCGGACTCAAATGCAGAGTAACAACAATTTAATAATACACACGACAAATGGCCACTCACAAGATAAAAAAGTAAAATCAGCATATATATGATAAAACCATAGACTTATCGTCTCATGCCGGCATCCTTCTGTGTTAAGGAGATGTCGGAATAAGCGTGTCCCTCCACTGCCTTCCAAGTGTGGCCAAGTTCAGGTATGTCAGAGTCGGTGTCAGTCCGTGAGGAGTATCTTCAAGCAAAGTTCATTCAATAGCATCAAACGTGAACCAAAGTTATTAGTCAATGTTTGATCGCTTGAATAAAATACACGGAGGATAACGCACATTTAGCTTGTTATCCTCCGTGTATTTTATTCAAGCGATCAAACATTGACTAATAACTTTGGTTCACGTTTGATGCTATTGAATGAACTTTGCTTGAAGATACTCCTCACGGACTGACACCGACTCTGACATACCTGAACTTGGCCACACTTGGAAGGCAGTGGAGGGACACGCTTATTCCGACATCTCCTTAACACCGAAGGATGCCGGCATGAGACGATAAGTCTATGGTTTTATCATATATATGCTGATTTTACTTTTTTATCTTGTGAGTGGCCATTTGTCGTGTGTATTATTAAATTGTTGTTACTCTGCATTTGAGTCCGCGCTCTTCTCTTCTCTACTTTCAGAGAAAAAAACGTGTTTGCTATCAAGGTCTGTGGAATCACCTGTTCCAGAGGAGCTGCTGGAGTCTTTTGCTTCATTTCAATTATTAATATATTTCCAGAATAAGTATAAAGAACATTCTTTGTATTTATATTTTTGGACTTTGTGTTGTTATTTTTAAATTTGTGAATCTATACATATTTTTGTCAGGTATTGCTATTTATTTTTAATATATGATATTTAATTGGTAACTTTCAGGTTTATTGCGCTGCTTTGGTGTGTGTGTGTCACACATACCTTACTTTGTGTTCCCCAGGAACATCATCCATACCCCAAAAGACGGTTAAAACTAATTAAATCCCATATTTCAAAACTAAATGTCCATGATGCCTGGAGAATCCACCATCCAAATGTCAAAGATTATACATTTTTCTCCCACCCCCACCAAATTTATTCCCGCATCGATTATTTCATGATTGATGTCACTAGCTTAGCCCTAGTCCAGTCCACTAATATCTTTCCCATAACCTGGTCTGATCATGCAGTGGTTAGTTGCTCTTTAACTTGGCCCACTTCACAGAGACCAGAACGCACTTGGAGACTGGATGAATCATTACTGACCGATCCAATCACCAAACTACACATCAAAGAGAAAATCGAATCTTATTTTCAGTTAAATGTAATTGTGCTCAAAGCGAAAATAACCAAACAAAACTCCCTGGCACTTAGTAATTTATTAGAAGAACTAGACAAACTACAAGACACCCATAAAAGACACCAGAAGGCCCATTCGCTACTCAAACATATAACACATAAGCAGAGACAGCTGGCCCTTCTTTTAGGTTTAGAGGCCAAGCGTAGAGCCCTTTTCCTTAGAAGGAGATTTTACGAGGGAGGGAATAGACAGGGCAAGCTTTTGGCACGTTTATTAAGAAATAAGTCCTCTAAAGGATATATTATGAATATAAAAGATAGTAAAGGTAAAACATGGTCCACTTCTTCCGACATAGCGGATAATTTCAAATCCTACTACGAGGACCTTTATAATTTAGACAGGAAGAACTCCCCACCTTCACCCACAGACATTACTGATTACCTTTCCTCGCTACATCTCCCCTCCCTGACAGAAGACCAAAAATCAGACTTAGAATCCCCTTTCACCTTAAAGGAGCTCCGAAAGGCTATTCTCTCCTTCCCGCCCGGTAAAGCCCCAGGTCCAGACGGTTTTGGCCATTCATATTATTCTAAATTTATAGACATTCTTGCCCCCCACCTCCTAGCGCATTTTTCTGACATAGATAACGACAATTCCTTTTACCCCCACTCCCTCCAAGCTCATATTTCAGTAATACCGAAACCAAACAAGCCCCTCGACCTTATCCCTAACTATAGGCCAATTTCTTTGCTAAACGCAGATATAAAAATATTCGCTAAAATGTTAGCTATTAGACTAAACCAATATCTCCCACAGCACATTCATCAAGACCAAGTTGGATTTGTTCCACTCAGGGAGGCTAGGGACAACACGGTCCGAAATCTCCATCTACTTATTCACTCCAAAAAACAGGGCCTTCCCGCAGTCTGGTTGTCAACCGATGCGGAGAAGGCCTTTGATCGAGTTAGATGGTCCTTCCTTAGGGCTACACTGCAAACCATGGGCCTAGGCGAGCTTATGCTCCACAGAATTTTTGCTCTATATAATAACCCTAGTGCCCGAATCACCCTGAATGGCATCCTGTCCTGCCCCTTCCCAATAACAAACGGCACCAGACAGGGGTGCCCTCTGTCTCCTTTACTATTTATATGTCTTTTGGAGACTTTTGCCGCCAGAATCAGACAGAACCCAGGCATTAGGGGTGTATCAGTTTGGGGAGAGACATAAATTATCCCTCTTCGCGGACGACATGCTGTTTTCCCTCACATCCCCGGATAGGTCAATACCCATACTCTTAGATGAATTGATGCTTTTTAATAAATTAACCAACTTTACCATTAACCAGTCTAAATCTGAGTATCTGGGGATTTCGATGCCAGACACTCTTGCCCAACAAATTGAACTCACCTGTCCCTTCCGTCGGTGCAAAACTTCACTGAGATATTTAGGTATTAATCTCACTGAGGACCTAGATTCAACCTATCACTATAACTATATCCCCCTTAGGGTATCCTTGGAGCGCGAACTTTCCTAATGGCACTCTAGACGTCTGTCTTGGATGGGCAGAATTAATTCGATAAAAATGATGGCTTTCCCAAGACTTTTGTATGTATTGCAAGCTCTTCCGATCCCCCTCCCACCCCGATACCTCACGAATATTCAACGGCTGTTCAACTCCTTCATTTGGGGAGGCAGACACTCCAGAATTAATAATAAGATAATGATATCCCCCGAATACATGGTGGCCTAGGGGTCCCCAATTTAGAATTATATAGGACTACCATTTTTATCCAAAGGATCCTCGATTGGAGGATACATAGGTCTCAGAAACGGTGGGTTCACCTGGAAGAATATCCATATAAAGACCTGAATCTCCGCTCCGTCTGCTGGTCCCCCCGTTTTGAAAACATAATCCACAACATAGCCAATCCGATAACTAAAGAGACCCTATTGTAGTGGGGAAAAGCGAATAAAACGAACCCATACCTTTCATCTAACCCCTCCCCACTCACGTCCCTGATATATAATTCTGACTTTTCTTTGGCTGACCTGGGGACTTATTCCTCCGACCCTAATCTACACTCCGACGTTGCGATACACCACCTCTCAGAGAACGAACACATACTTCCACATATTACACTTCAGGAGCGGAACTTCGCTTGGGCCTGCAACTGGTTAAATTATAGAAGACTTCACAATTATATTACAACCCATAAATCCAGAAATAACATGCTTAGACCCATGACTAAACTAGAGACGTTGATAACATCCCCTACCCCTTTACGGCACACCTTGTCTAAAATGTATTCTATTTTAACTCAACCTCCTCCTGGGTACCTACCTGGTGCTATTGAATCCTGGGAAAGGGAATTGGGAGTTATTATTCTTCCCCAAGTAGCATCCTCTATATTTATAAACACTATGTCATCCTCTTCATCGGCAGCCCTACTAGAGATGAACTATAAAATCCTCCATAACTGGTATTTTACCCCCAGACGATTATACAAATTATATCCTACAACTGGGAATAGATGATGGCGCTGTGGACATGCGGGAAGTGGTATGGGCCACATGTGGTGGTAGTGCAACAGCATCAACTGGTTTTGGAGAACCCTTCTCGGTGAGATTGAGAAGATTCTCCAGTTCATACTACCCTTCGACCCTCTAATTTTTCTTCTTAACAAACACATTAAACTCCCTTCCAAGGCCCATAACATTTTGCTTCGCATATTCACAAATGGTGCTAAAGCACTTATTGCAAAGAACTGGAAATCCCAAGACCCCCCCAATATCACAATGTGGAGAAACAAAGTTAGCGACCTTATAGAACTAGAGGAATATAAAGCTTTTAGATTAGACTCTAGGGACCTTTATATTAATGCACAAAATATGTGGACACAATATATGGACTCAGAAAATGCTCTTCGGCCACCCATACAATAATGTGACCCCCTTTATCCACCCATGCTTATCCGCACAGATAGAGAGTTTTCATAATTTGCTGGTACAATTTTTCAGACATTCTTATGTAACATTGGATTGAAACCATAATACGGCATGGTAGGCCATTGTTTCTTGTTTATGTTTTTGTTCTTCCAACTTCTTAACTACATGCTTTAAGAGACTGTTACTTTTGCTAGACAGATTGATTGGTTATTTTGTCAATGTCAATTGTGTTTTGTATTTCCGACCGGATTTTGTATTTTTGAAACTACACCAATAAAAACAACTTGGATTAAAAAACAATTTTAAAATTCATAATTTGATTTATAAATCTGGCAGAAAAATCTAAAGTGTTAAAAAGAGAGAGATAGAAACTTAGCACATATATAAAATCGATTGGTTTAAATGTGATTAGTTGACTAATATGAAATAAAAAAAAATTCTCAAAATCTCCTCCCCTCCAATCTTTCTTCACTTTCATTATACCCCAATATTTGAGGCCTATAGGGCTTTGATCATGACATTCCTTAAAATGTTTGGATAGTAGATGTTTTTCAAATCCATTGTTTATGTTACAGAAGTGTTCTCTAATGCGGTCCCTCAAGATACGTTGGGTTTGTCCTAGGTATTGCAAGTGGCATGGGCATTCAATGAGATAAATAACCCCCATATCAGAACATCTAATAGTCTCCTGTATATTAAATTCTTTTTTATTTGATGATGAGATGATTTTTTTAGTTTTATTACTATATTTACAGGCTACACATTTGTGGCATGGATAAAAGCCTTTCAAATTTTCTCTTGTTAGACTAATGTCTGTAAAAGGTGATCTTCTTTTAAATTCACTAGGGGCAAGTTTGTTCTTTAAATTTTGTGCTTTTCTGAATATTATGTCTGGATATTTTTTAACATGGTCACCTAGAATATGATCTTTTTTAAATAAGTGCCAATGTTTGTTAATTATCTTTTTAATGGTACTATGCTGTTCATTATAAGTGGTAATAAATGGTATAGTAAGTTTTGGTAATATTTCTTTCTATTTCTTCTTTTTGTCTATATTCAGATTTAAAAATCCTTCCCTATCTATCTCTCTTATTTCTCTAATTGTAGAGTCTATTTCTTCTTCCTCAAATCCTCTTTCAAGAAATCTCTTTTTTAAGGTAGATGCTTGATCATCATAATTGTCAGGGTTTTTTCCCTGTTGTGTTTGCCATGTGCTGCTGGCAGCCATTTTACTCACTTCTCTTCCTGACTATGGTGCATTGTGGGGGATGCTGCTCATTTCCTGCACTTCCTTTTATGGCCAGACTGGTGTGCATCATCCGTGTGAGACAGGATGCAGTCTCAGAATTGTAATTGTATCACTTATTATTTAAAGGGCCTCTGTTCAGTATGCTTTGCCTTTGAGTTGTCTCAGACCTGTTTGTGAGAGTTACTGTGTATTACCTGGCTGCCTGACGTCCTTCCTGGTTCCTGATCCCTGGCTTGTTCCTGACTCTGCTGTTTTCCTTGTTCCTGATTCTGGCTCGTCTGACTATTCGCTTTGGCTCCTGACTCGGCTCATCTGACTACCAGCTCTGGTTTTGACTCCTGGCTTGTTATTTGACTTGTGGACTTTTTATTATTTTTTGCTATTAATAAAGGTTTGATTATTTTTGCACTTCTTGTCTCAGTCTGATTCCTGGCACCCTGACATTACGCAAAGGCCATGAATCCTGATGCTGCTAATTATCCACCTTTACCTGCCATCATTTCCAGGATGGATGTACAGGATCACCACTTGGATCAATTTGCACTAGCCCTGCAAACCCTGCTGACTCGCACTGCACATTTGGACTAAAGTGTCCTGCAAGTTATGGCTGCTCCTGTTTCCGCTGCTGCACCTATGCCTACCAGGAGCATGTCCGGTTCTGCACCTCTACCTCAGCGATATGGAGGCGATCCTATTCAGTGCAGAGGGTTTTTGAACCAGGTGGGCATTTACGTTGAGATGTTACCTCAGGCATTTCCCTCTGACAGAGCTAAGGTGGGATTTCTCATCTCGTTACTCTCTGACACAGCTCTTGCTTGGGCTAATCTCTTGTGGGAGACTAATAAACCTGTGATTTCAAATAACCCTGAATTTTTAGGCCTCCTTTCGAAGGGTATTTGATGTTCCGGCTTGCTCCTCCTCTGCTGCTAAACGACTCATGTCCATTCAGCAAGGTAAAGGATCTGTTGCTCAGTATGCTATTGAGCTCCGTACGCTTGCCACAGAGGTAGGTTGGAACAATGAAGCCCTTGTTGCCGCCTTCTTTCATGGGCTCTCTGATGCGATTAAAGATGAAGTTGTTGCCAGAGATTAACCAGAGGATCTTGAGGCATTGGTGTCTTTTTTTATCCTAATTGACATCAGACTCAGAGAGAGGCCCTCTTTCAAGGAGCGCTTGCGGAAGCCTCCTGTTCCGTTGTCTCCTATGTGTTCGTTCCCACCCATGCCTCCCTCTCCTCCCATGCCTCCTGGTCCCGAGTCACCAGGTACTGCTGAGCCGATGCAGTTGGGATTCACGCATCTCTCTGCGACGGAGAGGGCCTTTAGGAGGAGGGAGGGGCTCTGCTTCTGTTGTGGGTTACAGGGCCACCTTTTGAAGTCTTGTCCTACACGGCTGGGAAATGCTCACACCTAAGGTCCTGTCTGGGGCAGACCTCGGGTGGTTTATCCTCGTCCCTGGAACCGCTTAAGGAGAAACCTTTGGTCACGGTTGTCCTTTCCTGGGTGGACTCCTCCATAGTCACTCAGACTCTTGTTGACTCCGGTGCTGTGGGCTATTTCATTGACAGTGCTTTTGTATCAAAGCACTCCATTCCTGTATTGCCTCGGTCCGTTCCGTTTGCTATTGAGGCCATTGATGGCAGGCCCCTTCAGCCTGCACTCGTTACTCACAAAACTGCTCCGTTGTCCATGGCTGTTGGGGCTCTCCATTTTGAAACCCTCCAGTTCCAGGTGATAAACTCTCCGCATTTTCCAGTTGTTCTGGGTTATCCCTGGCTCCAAAAGCACAATCCCAGTCTCGACTGGCGCAGGTCCGAAATTTTGTCGTGGTCCCCACAATGTATTTCCACTTTGTCTTCAGAAATCAGTTAAAGTCTTGTGCACTTCTTCGGTATCTCAATTGCCAGAGGAGTACCAAGAGTTCCTAGACGTGTTTGACAAGGTGCATGCTGGTACGTTGCCTCCTCACCGGTCTTACGATTGTGCCATAGACCTGCAACCCAGAGCCATTCCTCCTCGGGGCCGGGTGTATCCTCTGTCTGTTGCAGAGAATTGTGCTAATTGATGAACAGTTGAAACACCTAAAGCAGGAACATCAAAAGGTTTTTTAGAAGTGGACAGAAGACCAAACACCAAATTCAAAGCAGGAAAAAGGAACAGAGAAGAACAAGAGGAGGAAGAATTAGAAAGAGAGAAACACAAAAAACAGAAATAAAAATATAGAAAAAAATTAGGGATTTTTTAATCTAAGTAGCACTGTTTTAACAGATATTCAAATGAAAGTACTCAATAAAGGTCTCACTTTTGCCCCCTCAACTAAATTAAACAAATTTGATACTCTGATACATATCAACCAATACATTAGAAAATTGACATTAAAACGTTACTTTCTAAAATATCCAGTAGAAACTCTACCTAAAAAAACAACTTTGGAAAATGAAAGACAGAATAGATTCATTCACACAGATCTAAAAGGAAAAACAATTTTTTTTCCCATTAACAAAAATGGTGACAATCTTAAATTATTTGAACAAGGGATAAAAAAAGAATAATACATTTAGAGAACTTAGAAATAACAAAGATATAATTATAAAACAAGCTGACAAAGGAGGCGGTATAGTGATAATGAACACGACCGACTACCTAAAAGAAGCAACAAGATTACTCAGTGTCACTATAACATATGAAAAACTAAAAAATAATCCAACAAAAACTTTCCAACCAAAACTAAAAAACATCTTAATAGAAGCAAAAAATAAAGGTATAATTAGTGAAAAGGAATATAGTTTTTTGGATATTAAATATCCCAGAGTCCCTATTTTTTATTGGCTACCAAAAATCCATAAGTGTCTAGAACATCCACCTGGTAGACCGATTATTTCTGGTATAAACTCTTTAACGGCCAACGTCTCCCAATTAGTAGATCAATTTTTACATAAATTTGTAGTCAATCTTAAATCTTATCTAAAAGACTCGAGACATTTTTTTAAAGAACTTGAGAATATAAAATGGTGTGAACAAAATATATTAGTCACATTCGACGTGGCAGCACTATACACGAACATAGACCAATGATTAGGTAAAGAAGCCGTAAAATATTTTCTGGAAAAAGATAAAGATCTTCCAATAGAACAACAGGATTTTATCATTGATTGTATAGATTTTATTTTAAGGAATAACTATTTCCATTTTGATGGTAATTTTTACCTACAAAAGAAAGGGACAGCCATGGGTACCAAGTTCGTGCCCAGTTATGCAAACTTGTTTATGGGGTGGTTTGAAGATCTCCATCTTACAGACAGTCCCTGGAGCGTGAACTTGGTATCCTATAATAGATATATCAATGATATCTTTATCCTATGGAAAGGTGATAAAGAATTATTCAAAATTTTCTTAGAAGAACTAAACACTAATAATATAGGTCTAACTTTTACGAGTGAAGATAGTAAAGAGAATATACACTTTCTAGATATATATATATATATATATATATACACTGCTCAAAAAAATAAAGGGAACACTAAAATAACACATCCTAGATCTGAATGAATTAAATATTCTAATGAAATACTTTGTTCTTTACATAGTTGAATGTGCTGACAACAAAATCACACAAAAATAAAAAAATGGAAATCAAATTTTTCAACCCATGGAGGTCTGGATTTGGAGTCACACTCAAAATTAAAGTGGAAAAACACACTACAGGCTGATCCAACTTTGATGTAATGTCCTTAAAACAAGTCAAAATGAGGCTCAGTAGTGTGTGTGGCCTCCACGTGCCTGTATGACCTCCCTACAAAGCCTGTGCATGCTCCTGATGAAGTGGCGGATGGTCTCCTGAGGGATCTCCTCCCAGACCTGGACTAAAGCATCTGCCAACTCCTGGACAGTCTGTGGTGCAATGTGAAGTTGGTGGATGGAGCGAGACATGATGTCCCAGATGTGCTCAATTGGATTCAGGTCTGGGGAACGGGCGGGCCAGTAGATAGCATCAATGCCTTCATCTTGCAGGAACTGCTGACACACTCCAGCCACATCAGGTCTAGCATTGTCTTGCATTAGGAGGAACCCAGGGCCAACCTCACCAGCATATGGTCTCACAAGGGGTCTGAGGATCTCATCTCGGTACCTAATGGCAGTCAGGCTACCTCTGGCGAGCACATGGAGGGCTGTGCGGCCCCCCAAAGAAATGCCACCCCACACCATTACTGACCCACTGCCAAACCGGTCATGCTGGAGGATTTTGCAGGCAGCAGAACGTTCTCCAATGCGTCTCCAGACTCTGTCACGTCTGTCACATGTGCTCAGTGTGAACCTGCTTTCATCTGTGAAGAGCACAGGGCGCCAGTGGCGAATTTGCCAATCTTGGTGTTCTCTGGCAAATGCCAAACGTCCTGCATGGTGTTGGGCTGTAAGCACATCCCCCACCTGTGGACGTCGGGCCCTCATACCACCCTCATGGAGTCTGTTTCTGACCGTTTGAGCAGACACATGCACATTTGTGGCCTGCTGGACGTCATTTTGCAGGGCTCTGGCAGTGCTCCTCCTGTTCCTCCTTGCACAAAGGCGGAGGTAGCGGTCCTGCTGCTGTGTTGTTGCCCTCCTACAGTCTCCTCCACGTCTCCTGATGTACTGGCCTGTCTCCTGGTAGCGCCTCCATACTCTGGACACTACGCTGACAGACACAGCAAACCTTCTTGCCACAGCTCGCATTGATGTGCCATCCTGGATGAGCTGCACTACCTGAGCCACTTGTGTGGGTTGTAGACTCCGTCTCATGCTACCACTAGAGTGAAAGCACCGCCAGCATTCAAAAGTGACCAAAACATCAGCCAGAAAGCATAGGAACTGAGAAGTGGTCTGTGGTCACCACCTGCAGAAGCACTCCTTTATTGGGGGTGTCTTGCTAATTGCCTTGAATTTCCACCTGTTGTCTATCCCATTTGCACAGCAGCATGTGAAATTGATTGTCATTCAGTGTTGCTTCCTAAGTGGACAGTTTGATTTCACAGAAGTGTGATTGACTTGGAGTTACATTGTGTTGTTTAAGTGTTCCCTTTATTTTTTTGAGCAGTGTATATATATATATATATATATATATATATATATATATATATATATATATATATATATATATATATATATATATATATATATATAAAGGACAACCAAGTGATTACAAAAACTTTTTTTTAAAACTATTGATGCAAACAATTATGTCCATATGGAAAGTTGCCATTTGGAAAAATGGACAAAAAAATATTCCAAAAAGTCAATTCATTAGACTAAGAAAAAATTGTCAATTATTGGAAGATTATGATGATCAAGCATCTACCTTAAAAAAGAGAATTCTTGAACGAGGATTTGAGGAAGAAGAAATAGACTCTACAATTAGAGAAATAAGAGAGTGAGATAAGGAAGGAATTTTAAATCCGAATATAGACAAAAAGAAGAAAAATAAAGAAATATCACCAAAACTTACTATACCATTTATTACCACTTATAGTGAACAGCATAGTACCATTTAAAAAGATAATTAACAAACATTGGCACTTAGTTAAAAAAGATCATATTCTAGGTGACCATGTTAAAAAATATCCAGGCATAATGTCGAAAAGCACAAAATTTAAAGAACAAAGTTGCCCCTAGTGAATTTAAAAGAAGATCACCTTTTATAGACATTAGTCTAACAGGAGAAAATTTGAAAGGCTTTTATCCATGCCACAAATGTTTAACCTGTAAATATAGTAATACAACTAAAAAAATCATCTCATCATCAAATAAAAAAGAATTTAATATACAGGAGACTATTAGATGTTCTGATATGGGGGTTATTTATCTCATTGAATGCCCATGCCACTTGCAATACCTAGGACAAACCCAACGTATCTGGAGGGACCGCATTAGAGAACACCTATGTAACATAAACAATGGATTTGAAAAACATCAACTATCCAAACATTTTAAGTAATGTCATGATCAAAGCCCTATAGGCCTCAAATATTGGGGTATAATGAAAGTGAAGAAAGATTGGAGGGGAGGAGATATTTAGAAAAAACTTATTTATTATTAAGATTATTTAATTTACAACATGAGTATACTTACTCCTACTGGCCTCAATGCAGAATTGGATTTGAATCCATTTATAACAGCCTATAAGCTTTTAAAACACCTTTTCCATTATCCTGTTCATTTTAGACCTAAGATAAAAATACTCTAGGGATCAACTGCCATACTATAATATAATATATATATTAATTTGTATATATACAATTCTACTTTTAATTTTCAACACCCCCTTCCTAGCACCTATTTGTACACAATTCATTATTTATTTATTAATATTTATTAATTTTTATACAATACAGTTCAATTGTAATTGTACACAATGAATGTATCGATTCACCCAGTTTATTAGATTAAGAGGACTTTCTCCTCTTTTTAACACTTAAACATTCAATATTTTACACTAGATAAAGATTTTACTTATTTATGTATATACCACGTATCCAACAGGATCACTATATATTTTAACCCAAATTTGTTTTATGTTTTTTTTACATATATCCTCACTATTTTTTGTATTTTTTATTTCATATTAGTCAACTAATCACATTTAAACCAATCGATTTTGTATATGTGCTAAGTTTCTATCTCAAATTATGAATTTTAAAATTGTTTTTTAAATATATGCAATAGATAACCAAGCTATATTTATTAAAATATATTCTGAGGTTGAACGAACTTTAAGATGTGGCAAAGAGATCCCTTTAAGTGGACCTATAGCAAAGATTATAAAAAAAATCCCTTTAAGAGGAGGTACAATAAAGGAGGAAATGACCACAGACAGCTATAAAAGGACACAGCAAAGAAAAAGAAGTCATCTTGATAAAGGCCATATTACAGGCTGAAACGCGTAGATGCATGACCTATACGAACCAGCTTAACTAATAACAGAGCGCTCTGTGAACATTAAACTGGAAATTTATATTACAAAAAGAAGCTGACAACAAACAAGTTTTAAATCTCACGCCGGAAAATCTCTACTCTGATTGGCTCCTACATCACATGTGACCGCAAGGCGGAAGGGGTCCACATCGTAGAGCTACAAAGGCATACAAACAGACGGACGAGTATTACCAGCGTGATTAGTGCAGCCACATACTGAAGGAAGCTCCTAAGTGGTGAAGTATACTTGGTATCAAGTTTGTTTGTTTTCTTCATTTGAAGGTACTGTTGTCCATACACTTATGGAGAACTAGAGCAAAGTCCAGCACACAGGTGCTATCCTGCAAAGTCACAATGACCTGCTTCCAAGGTCAGGATAGTGATACCAAAAAAACAGAGAGTAGTGACAGCAAAGATATTTATTAGTGAGACAGCAGGACAAACAGCAACGTTTCGAGACTTCTGTCTCTTTGTCAAGCTAATGTGTACAATAAACTAAAACACCTTATATAGCAATCTACCACCAGGTGGCGCTAAAAACACAGGTAAAAATTAACCTCTTATATACTAAATATATTTATCATAAAACACATATAAATTATGTACAAAAGATACTCCATAATTATCGTTTCAATAATATCTTTCATAAATTTGCAATTGAATTTAAGATAAAATGTACAAAATTTAAAGTGCAGTGTACAAAATTTACTCAGAAATAATCCCCTAGATATTTACTAGAAAGTTTACAATACAAAATTTATAGTGCAATATTGAATTCTGAATAAATTAACAAGAGTTTTTTTGAAAAAATATTTTAAATTTTTAAATTTTTAATTTTTCAAATTCTAGAATTCAAACACAAGGATGATATCCCTATAGAAACACTGATAGATCCCAGTCCTTATTCATACCATTGGGATACATGGTACCCAATTCATGAATCCAGAATGCTTCACGCTGTTTTAGCATTTTCTCTCTGTCCCCACCTCTACGTAATTTTGGGACATGATCAATGATCTGAAAACGAAGTTGATTTATGGCATGTTTTTTATCTAAAAAATGTTCTGCGACTGGAGCTTTAAGATTTTTAGTTCTTATAGAACTTTTGTGCTCTATAATTCTATCGCGTATGCACCTTGTTGTCTCTCCAATATAGCTCCGCCCACAGGGACATTTAATTAGATAAATTACATAATCAGTGTTACAGGTATAGTATCCCCTGATGTAATATTTTTTGCCATTACATGGGTGGTGGAACACCGGGCCTTTAATTAAATTTCCACAGCATGAACAATTAAGGCATGCATATGAACCACATCTGTTAGTAGATATATATCTCTGGTTCATAGTTTTTCTAGATCCTATATCTGCCTTAATTAAATGATCATGGAGATTTTTGCTGCGTTTATATGCAGGCATAGGTGGTTTCTGGAATTCTAGAATGTTAGGGTTACATTCACTTAATATATTCCAATGTTTCCTCACTATTTTTTGTATTGCCGGACTGAGACTAGAAAATTCTGAGACAAAGGCTAATCTACTATCTTTGTCAGTCTCCTTTCTCTTATTTGTAGTTTGTAACAAACTTTCTCTAGGAGTAGACAAAATAGATCTAATTTCCTTTTTAATTAAAGTTGGTGGATAGCCTCGCTCAATAAACCTTTTGCCCATATCTTCCAATCTGTCCTCTACTATATTAGGGTCAGAAACAATACGTCTGACTCTTAATAGTTGGCTTTTTGGAAGAGAGTTTATTAAGGATGGAGAATGTGCACTATTATAATGTAACAAACTGTTACGGTCAGTACTTTTCCTGAATAAATCAGTTTTTAAAGTGCAGCCATCCTTAATCACTTTGGTGTCTAAAAATTCAATAGTTTCCTCATTCCATGTTAGTTTAAATTTGATATGATTGCTGGCAGAATTCAAGTCTGCCACAAATGCCATTAGGGTTCCAACGTCGCCCAGCCATACCCCAAAGATATCATCTATGTAGCGCCACCAAGTGGCGCCACATAGAGTAAACCAATTATTACAAAAAACAAATTTTTCTTCGAATACATTCATAAAAATGTTGGCGTAGTTTGGGGCGACGTTGGAACCCATGGCTGTACCTTGAATCTGCATATAAAAGTTGTCTTCAAAAAGAAAATAATTGCAATTTAGTACCATATCAAGTAACTGTAACAAAAAGTCAACTTTCTGTCTATTCAATTTAGAATCATTTACCAGCACTGACTCTACAGCTCCCAGACCACTGGCATGTGTAATGGAGGTGTATAAACTGTCTACATCTAAACTATAAAGAATAAACTTACTTGAAGAGAAGTTTAAAGTATCCAATTTAAGGAGGAAGTCACTGGTATCCTTAATGAAAGATGTAGACAGTTCCACATAAGGTCTAAGTATCTTATCTAAAAAAACAGATACATTAGTAAGTACAGAGTCAGTGCTCGCAATGATGGGGCGACCAGGGGGGGTTTCAAGGTTTTTGTGTATCTTGGGGAGGACATATATCACTGGGGTGTGAGGATGTTTAACTGTAAGAAACTTAACTAGGTCTACATCTATCAAGTTGTTTTTAAGAGCTGTATTTAATTTATGATCCAATTCTTTTTGTATAGAAAATACAGGGTTTTTTGTTAGTTTCTTATAAACAGTACTGTCCTCTAATTGCCTATAAATTTCATTAATATAATCAGTTTTAGACATTAAAACTAAAGCTCCACCCTTATCGGCTCTTTTCAATATGATGTCTTTTTTTGATTTTATTGCTTCCAAAGTTTCAAATTCTTTTTTGTTAAAATTCATTGATTTTAAATTGTTGTTAAAAAAATAATTTTTCCTATGATTAAATTGCTCATTAGTTTCAGTAATATGTTGAAGATGTTCAATATCCTTTTTAACTAAATCTATATAAGTTTCCACACTATGATTTAATTGGTTAGGAATAAATGTACTCTTATTACGTAAACCAAGTTGCTGCATAGAAATACTTTCTTTATTTTGCACTTTGGGTTTATCTTGATATGGAATATCACTAAAGAAGGCTTTCAATTTTAGAGTACGAAAAAACCTAAATAGATCAGTTTGCAATCTAAAAAAATTACATTTCTGCTTTGGACAATAAGATAGTCCTTTGTTTAAGACGAAAGTTCATCAACAGTAATGTCAGCCTTAGAGATATTTACCACGTTGTTAACGGTTATGCTTTCTTCTGAGATCGAAGTTGAAGATTTGATTTCACTTTGTTGGTCGTGGTTTTTTTGGCTTTTGCGGTGTTTCTTTCCTCCACGCCTTTGTCGGCGTCTGAGTCCCCCAGAGATGTGCCTGATGATTCCGAGCTGCTGCCATGGTATGCCGGTATTCCTCCGCGGCGTCTCTGACGACCGGAAGTTGTTCTGCGGTTGGTACCTTCCGGGTCATACCGCCACCGATAGACTCTACCTTGGGTGTAATCTTTTTCGTCTCGACTGAATTTGGTACGTTTCCGTACTTCGATCTCTTTTCTGAGATCATCAATCTTGGATGTAGTATCTGTCAGTATTTTGTTTGACTCCTCTTGTGGCAAGGTATGTTTAATGGTGGATTCCATCTCTGTCAGTGTTGTTTGTTGTTGTACAATTTCTTTGTTAAGGCAATCAACTGTTAGTACCATAATGTCCATAGAGCATTTATTTAATATTTGCTCGAATACATCACAGTAATCTTTATTATCCCGCATTAGTGTAGGGCGGGCATTCATACGCAGTCCCCGTGGGATTCTTTTTACACGATGATATTCCGCTAAAGTTCTTGCATGTAAATCATATGCAAGTTTTTTCTTTGCAAGCTTTTCATATTCTTTTACTGAAGTATCTGAGGGAGCCATCTGTAGGAAATCTCTTTGGCCTTTGGTGAGGGTGGTAATTCTTGAGGCTTCCATTTCTGAGTAAGAAAAAGTTTTAAATCCTGCTTGTGTCTCTTCCATTGTTTCACACAGTTCTGTGTAATGCTGGTGCAGGGACTTTAAGGAAGCAAACAGCTAATGGAGAACTAGAGCAAAGTCCAGCACACAGGTGCTATCCTGCAAAGTCACAATGACCTGCTTCCAAGGTCAGGATAGTGATACCAAAAAAACAGAGAGTAGTGACAGCAAAGATATTTATTAGTGAGACAGCAGGACAAACAGCAACGTTTCGAGACTTCTGTCTCTTTGTCAAGCTAATGTGTACAATAAACTAAAACACCTTATATAGCAATCTACCACCAGGTGGCGCTAAAAACACAGGTAAAAATTAACCTCTTATATACTAAATATATTTATCATAAAACACATATAAATTATGTACAAAAGATACTCCATAATTATCGTTTCAATAATATCTTTCATAAATTTGCAATTGAATTTAAGATAAAATGTACAAAATTTAAAGTGCAGTGTACAAAATTTACTCAGAAATAATCCCCTAGATATTTACTAGAAAGTTTACAATACAAAATTGGTGGCGGTATGACCCGGAAGGTACCAACCGCAGAACAACTTCCGGTCGTCAGAGACGCCGCGGAGGAATACCGGCATACCATGGCAGCAGCTCGGAATCATCAGGCACATCTCCGGGGGACTCAGACGCCGACAAAGGCGTGGAGGAAAGAAACACCGCAAAAGCCAAAAAAACCACGACCAACAAAGTGAAATCAAATCTTCAACTTCGATCTCAGAAGAAAGCATAACCGTTAACAACGTGGTAAATATCTCTAAGGCTGACATTACTGTTGATGAACTTTCCGTCTTAAACAAAGGACTATCTTATTGTCCAAAGCAGAAATGTAATTTTTTTAGATTGCAAACTGATCTATTTAGGTTTTTTCGTACTCTAAAATTGAAAGCCTTCTTTAGTGATATTCCATATCAAGATAAACCCAAAGTGCAAAATAAAGAAAGTATTTCTATGCAGCAACTTGGTTTACGTAATAAGAGTACATTTATTCCTAACCAATTAAATCATAGTGTGGAAACTTATATAGATTTAGTTAAAAAGGATATTGAACATCTTCAACATATTACTGAAACTAATGAGCAATTTAATCATAGGAAAAATTATTTTTTTAACAACAATTTAAAATCAATGAATTTTAACAAAAAAGAATTTGAAACTTTGGAAGCAATAAAATCAAAAAAAGACATCATATTGAAAAGAGCCGATAAGGGTGGAGCTTTAGTTTTAATGTCTAAAACTGATTATATTAATGAAATTTATAGGCAATTAGAGGACAGTACTGTTTATAAGAAACTAACAAAAAACCCTGTATTTTCTATACAAAAAGAATTGGATCATAAATTAAATACAGCTCTTAAAAACAACTTGATAGATGTAGACCTAGTTAAGTTTCTTACAGTTAAACATCCTCACACCCCAGTGATATATGTCCTCCCCAAGATACACAAAAACCTTGAAACCCCCCCTGGTCGCCCCATCATTGCGAGCACTGACTCTGTACTTACTAATGTATCTGTTTTTTTAGATAAGATACTTAGACCTTATGTGGAACTGTCTACATCTTTCATTAAGGATACCAGTGACTTCCTCCTTAAATTGGATACTTTAAACTTCTCTTCAAGTAAGTTTATTCTTTATAGTTTAGATGTAGACAGTTTATACACCTCCATTACACATGCCAGTGGTCTGGGAGCTGTAGAGTCAGTGCTGGTAAATGATTCTAAATTGAATAGACAGAAAGTTGACTTTTTGTTACAGTTACTTGATATGGTACTAAATTGCAATTATTTTCTTTTTGAAGACAACTTTTATATGCAGATTCAAGGTACAGCCATGGGTTCCAACGTCGCCCCAAACTACGCCAACATTTTTATGAATGTATTCGAAGAAAAATTTGTTTTTTGTAATAATTGGTTTACTCTATGTGGCGCCACTTGGTGGCGCTACATAGATGATATCTTTGGGGTATGGCTGGGCGACGTTGGAACCCTAATGGCATTTGTGGCAGACTTGAATTCTGCCAGCAATCATATCAAATTTAAACTAACATGGAATGAGGAAACTATTGAATTTTTAGACACCAAAGTGATTAAGGATGGCTGCACTTTAAAAACTGATTTATTCAGGAAAAGTACTGACCGTAACAGTTTGTTACATTATAATAGTGCACATTCTCCATCCTTAATAAACTCTCTTCCAAAAAGCCAACTATTAAGAGTCAGACGTATTGTTTCTGACCCTAATATAGTAGAGGACAGATTGGAAGATATGGGCAAAAGGTTTATTGAGCGAGGCTATCCACCAACTTTAATTAAAAAGGAAATTAGATCTATTTTGTCTACTCCTAGAGAAAGTTTGTTACAAACTACAAATAAGAGAAAGGAGACTGACAAAGATAGTAGATTAGCCTTTGTCTCAGAATTTTCTAGTCTCAGTCCGGCAATACAAAAAATAGTGAGGAAACATTGGAATATATTAAGTGAATGTAACCCTAACATTCTAGAATTCCAGAAACCACCTATGCCTGCATATAAACGCAGCAAAAATCTCCATGATCATTTAATTAAGGCAGATATAGGATCTAGAAAAACTATGAACCAGAGATATATATCTACTAACAGATGTGGTTCATATGCATGCCTTAATTGTTCATGCTGTGGAAATTTAATTAAAGGCCCGGTGTTCCACCACCCATGTAATGGCAAAAAATATTACATCAGGGGATACTATACCTGTAACACTGATTATGTAATTTATCTAATTAAATGTCCCTGTGGGCGGAGCTATATTGGAGAGACAACAAGGTGCATACGCGATAGAATTATAGAGCACAAAAGTTCTATAAGAACTAAAAATCTTAAAGCTCCAGTCGCAGAACATTTTTTAGATAAAAAACATGCCATAAATCAACTTCGTTTTCAGATCATTGATCATGTCCCAAAATTACGTAGAGGTGGGGACAGAGAGAAAATGCTAAAACAGCGTGAAGCATTCTGGATTCATGAATTGGGTACCATGTATCCCAATGGTATGAATAAGGACTGGGATCTATCAGTGTTTCTATAGGGATATCATCCTTGTGTTTGAATTCTAGAATTTGAAAAATTAAAAATTTAAAAATTTAAAATATTTTTTCAAAAAAACTCTTGTTAATTTATTCAGAATTCAATATTGCACTATAAATTTTGTATTGTAAACTTTCTAGTAAATATCTAGGGGATTATTTCTGAGTAAATTTTGTACACTGCACTTTAAATTTTGTACATTTGATCTTAAATTCAATTGCAAATTTATGAAAGATATTATTGAAACGATAATTATGGAGTATCTTTTGTACATAATTTATATGTGTTTTATGATAAATATATTTAGTATATAAGAGGTTAATTTTTACCTGTGTTTTTAGCGCCACCTGGTGGTAGATTGCTATATAAGGTGTTTTAGTTTATTGTACACATTAGCTTGACAAAGAGACAGAAGTCTCGAAACGTTGCTGTTTGTCCTGCTGTCTCACTAATAAATATCTTTGCTGTCACTACTCTCTGTTTTTTTGGTCCATACACTTATATCAGTGTCTATTTACGAACTGAAGTTCTTTCCGTTTTTACAGCAATCCTTCTCTTTTTTAAAAGGACACTTTGAAGCCACGTTTTAACTGGCAAAGCCACATACCCCATTGGAAATTATTTAAAGGGACAGTTTACTCAAAAAATTCTCCCCTTTAATTTGTTCCCAATGCTCCACTTTACCTGCTGGAGTGTATTAAATTGTTTACAAGCATTTCCATTAACCTTATATTGGCATATGAATTAGTTTATTTAGCTTGTGGTGTCCCCACCCATCCTGAAAGTTTTTGGCCACGAGGCCCAGCTGTATTAACACAGCCAATAGAAGAAATTACACTTCCAGGGGGTTATAGAAGAGATAAGGTAATAAAATGTTAATTCCATTGTTCTCTACAAGTATTGGTGATTGGTTTATGGACAGATATAAGATAAAGAAGCAGGTATATTTACACAATGTGATAAAGTAATGAGATCTGATTATACCTACAAGCTCAACCCATTTTATTAGGTTGTGACTTCAAAACACAAAATCAGCTAAGTCATATACACAAATAAGCCTTAAAAAGCAAATTTCATACATTTTATACTCTGCAGCGGGTAAAAAAAGTAATTGGAAACACATTAAGGGAAAAACAATTTTATAGTATACTGTCCCTTTAAGATCATCCTCTTAACTTTCCGACCACGTACATAGATCCATATCTTGTACGGACTCTGCATCTTATTTTAATATATACCTTAATGTCTGTTTTTTATAATATACCTCATTATCTATTTGCCTTATCGATATTCATATTATGTGTTAATATATATTTTTAGAAATTCACCGGTGGTCTCATTTGAGATTTTAATGTGTTATAATGTGACTGTTATATTTTATAGATAAAATTATTTGTCCTTGTGAGTGTGATAGCTTTTTTAGTGCTTTTCCTTTTCTCTACACATTTAACCTAGGTTGTTCTTAGCAGTAACACCCATTTCTGGAATTGCATTTATCACACACCTGTTAGTTTTCACTACTTTTCTATATCTAAGGAGTTTTGTAATAACACAGAGCTGATTCACCTGACTGCTACGTAAGAATGAGTCCTCAGGAATAGTTTAGGAATCTACGTGCATCCAGTGAGTAGTATTTCTGTTTCCTGAGAATAAATGCAAAAGGAATTTCTCTGGTGCGGCGTTTGCAAAAACTTCAGTGATTGGTAATAGCAAGCCGGTAGCTTAGCCATTAGCAGGTCCCATGAAGAGGATATTTACCCGTAGGTAAGAGCTCAGGATTCTGTGGCTAGTGTGCAGGACAACTATTCAATATACTAAGCACCTGGGAACAGGTGGAATTGATTTAAAGGCAAAGTGAGAGGACCTTAGGAAGGAAAGATTAAGATCCTGACAGCAAGACACCCCTTTGCCATCCTACAAATTGTTAGTGGTGTAGTTCTATATATGAGCTAATACAGAAAGTCAAATCAAGCTATAAAGTGGGTCTTTCAACAAAGCCGAAAAACAACCAGTATCACCTCAACCCGTATCAAGACTAGCTTGATTTTTAAAGGACCAGTAAACACAGCAGATTTGCATAATCAACAAATGCAAGATAACAAGACAATGCAATAGCATTTACTCTGAATTTCAAATGAGTAGTAGATTCTTTTTTAACACATTTCAAAGTTATGTATATTTCCACACCCCCTGTACCATGTGATAGCAATCAGCCAATCACAAATGCATATACGTATAGTCTGAGTTCTTGCACATGCTCAGTAGGAGCTGATGACTCAAAAAAAAGTGTAAATATAAAAGACTGTGCACATTTTTTTTAATGGAAGTAAATTGGAAAGTTGTTTAAAATGACATGCTGTATCTGAATCATGAAAATTTAATAAAACCTGAGTGTCCCTTTAACTATTAAACTTCTGAGGATATGCCTGTAATGAATTACGGCAGCGTCTACTCTAATGTAAGTCAGCATAACACAACAACCTCAGCTCATGCACCCGAAGCCAGAGAGTTGCAAGCTGCTTACGAGTAAACAAAAGCTGCCACAGAAGAGTCGTCAATCTTTAGAAGGTATATTAAATTATGTCATGTTATATTAATACATTTGGTCTGTAAGCAACTGAGTGATTGTGTATATTGTATATTATGCTCATACTCATCAATAATGATCTAATCCAAAAACTGACACCAGTCCAGTTGAGTTTGGAATGCTGGTTATTTTCAGTTAGCAGGCTAAAAAAAATTGTCAGTCTCAATTAGCAATCTATTTAATTGCTTGTTAACTACTTGTATCATAAAATGTAATATTTATATCCCCTGGAGCTTCTATATACTTAAATAAAATATTAGAGCTTCTCTGCCCTTTTGAATGCGATTATTTTAAAATATGCATAGCTATTAAAAGAAATATGAGGCACTGCCATGGATTTCACCCTCATTAAGATATTAGTAAGAAATTTGTATTAATATAAATAAAAAAGGTAACTGTACACTCAATTATACAAAGGTACACACATAAGATTGACTGGAGAAAACAAGAGAGTAGAACTTAACCCTTTAGTGACAGGGTGAAAGTGCCGATGTAGACAAATTGAAACTACGCGATCGTGCATCCGATCGCGAGATTTCTATTATTGGATTGCATCTGGGGGGCGTCCCTACAACCCTAGGAACGCCCTCCAGACCACGATCAAGTCCTAGAAGCACAGAAGTCTTCAGGACAGCCGTTTGTTATGATGTTCTATTCCGTCATAACGGCTTTAAAGCCCAGTGTAATTATGACGGAATAGAACGGCATAACGGCGTTAAAAGGTTAAGGAGGTAACCTGACATTACTTATTTATTTATACTCCTATTTGAAACATACCAACAACATTTGAAGCCTCTGCCAGTCCCAATACAATAAGATTGTGCCCCCTTAAAGTGAAAGTAAACTTTCATGAATTAGTGGACGGTTTTTAAAAAAATGCTATTAAAATCAGGGGTAAATTCATTCATGAAAGTTTACATTGCACCATATTTTTACAAATACCTTTCTCTTGTGCAAAGCCGGATCGCCGATCCCCCGCCTGCAGTTCCTCTGTACATATGTCACAAATGACGAAACCGGCTTCCTCCAATCATGGCTTCCCCCCCAGAGTGTCCATCTCGTTAGGCCACGCCGTGATTAACGGAAGCCGGTTTCGTCATTGCTGTGTAAGTACAGCAGGAGAAGCAGGCAGGGGATCGGCGAATTGGCTTTGCTGAAGAGAAAGGTAAGTATTTGTAAAAATGCAATGCAATGTAAACTTTCATGAATGAAAGTGCCCCTGTTTTTAATAATATTCATGAAAATTTACATTCACTTTAAGCAAACATTCTGAATTTAAACAATTTCTGTGCACATAACATGGGCTCATGTAATGATGCACAAAAATACTATGTTCATTTCTATATAGATTTTCTGCTGTGGAAATTCTAGATAATGTCATAAAATGGCCGCTGATGATGACCACCCTCTAAATAAAAAGATGCTAAGTGAATGTGAATGTCTACATTTAAACTGATTTTTTGACTTGTTAAAATAATGTAGCACATCTGCTATTAGGACTTAAACCTTTAAGGGCCGATTTATCAAAGTCTGGCGGACATGATCCGCTGTAGTGGATCATGTCCGCCAGACATCGCTGAATGCAGACAGCATACACTGTCAGCATTTAACATTGCACAAGCAGTTCTGGTGAACTGCTTGTGCAATGCTGCCCCTTGCAGATTTGCGGCCGATCGGCCACTAGCAGGGGGTGTCAATCAAACTGATTGTATATGATTGGGCGGATTGATGTCCGCAGCCTCAGAGGCAGCGGATGAGTTAAGGAGCAGCGGTCTTAAGACCGCTGCTTCTTAACTCCTGTTTCCAGCGAGCCTGAAAGGTCCAGATAACTTACAAAGAAACAAGCAATTGTATATTCTAAAACATAGCTGTAACATGATCAAATACATAACCCATAGGTTAAAACAATACTGGGTGTATACAGTCTCAGCTTAAAAGAGAGCGACTAGCAATCGTTAGTTACACCTGAGGAAGGGGCATGACCCAGAAACGCGTAGTAGTAACGAACAAATGCAGGTCTGGCCAAGCAAGTGTTCTATGATATTTGCACTCTGTAGAGATTTTTTTTTTACCAGTTTTGTCTTGTTTGTTTTTTTTATTTTGTTGTCTTTATATCTTGCAAACATTCTTCTGTTCACCTTACCTCTGTAAACCTTATCTAAAGGCTATATTTGGTTGCTTGATCATTGCAGTGATATAAATGCAGTGCTATATTGTTCATTGATTAAGTTTACATTGTTTTTTTATCTGTTGCTATATTTGTATCATATTGCTAGCAGTCATTGTTAGATTTTTGCTACATTTGAATCAAAAAGAACTTTTGATGTTTATTGTTCTTTTACTAAGATTTTATGAAAATAAATAATCTTTTGCAGAATTTTATTTTTGAGTACTTGAATCTATTTACTGATATTAGCGCTGTTTCTTTTTTTCTAACAATAAATATCTATACCTATATATATGGATGTGCAGTCATAGTAGGCAGGGGAGGCACTGCCTACCCTGTCATATGGACAAAAACATATTTATTATTAAAAAAAATCATATTTTTTTTCCCACCTACTTGTTGCGCAATGGAGAGGCACAAGCAGGTCTGCTTGCTCTCCATTGTGCAACATGTTTCTACCTTTTGGCTATGGGCCCGCAAGAGCTGCGCCATGCACTGGTGGACAGTGGTTAAGTCAGCTCATCGCGCGGCTCATAAGTGCCCCTTTGAGGCTGCTCTATAGCTGCCTCTTTGGGGCTGATCTGGGGAGCCAATCAGCTCCGGTCACGTCCCCCTGATGATTGACAGCACCAGGAGAACATGACCAGAGTTGTCAGTCACATGACTGCTCTCAGTACGTATGCACTGCAGACCCCTATATCACCCGAAGGGGGGTATTGAGGTCTTCTCCTCATATCTAGTCTGGCTGCTGGGCTGGATATAATTAGTTACTGGAGCGATCTGCAAGGAGGCCAAGCACAGGGCTGACAGGAGCATCCTGTGACAGGATGCATGATCGTAGTACTTATGATGTGCAGAAGTCGGACTACATTGAAACTTTCATGAGGTACAACACACTGTTTAAAAAGCAACCACTACTCATTTATAATATAAAATACACCGCATGGGCAGCATACAGCTAAAAATGTTTAAGCAACCAATAAAAAGTTTTATTTTAAAAAAAAGGGAGAGAGGGGGAGAGAGAGAGAGGGAGGGAGGGAGAGAAAGAGAGAGAGGGGGGAGAGAGAGAGAGAGAGAGAGAGAGAGGGAGAGAGAAGGGGAGAGGGAGAGAGAATGAATATATATATATATATGTATATATATATATATATTTATATATATATATAGTTGTGCTCATAAGTTTACATACCCTGGCAGAATTTATGATTTCTTGGCCACTTTTCAGAGAATATGAATGATAACACAAAAACTTTTCTTTCACTCATGGCCGCTGATGATGACCACCCTCTAAATAAAAAGATGCTAAGTGAATGTGAATGTCTACATTTAAACTGATTTTTTGACTTGTTAAAATAATGTAGCACATCTGCTATTAGGACTTAAACCTTTAAGGGCCGATTTATCAAAGTCTGGCGGACATGATCCGCTGTAGTGGATCATGTCCGCCAGACATCACTGAATGCAGACAGCATACACTGTCGGCATTTAACATTGCACAAGCAGTTCTGGTGAACTGCTTGTGCAATGCTGCCCCTTGCAGATTTGCGGCCGATCGGCCACTAGCAGGGGGTGTCAATCAAACTGATTGTATATGATTGGGCGGATTGATGTCCGCAGCCTCAGAGGCAGTGGATGAGTTAAGGAGCAGCGGTCTTAAGACCGCTGCTTCTTAACTCCTGTTTCCAGCGAGCCTGAAAGGTCCAGATAACTTACAAAGAAACAAGCAATTGTATATTCTAAAACATAGCTGTAACATGATCAAATACATAACCCATAGGTTAAAACAATACTGGGTGTATACAGTCTCAGCTTAAAAGAGAGCGACTAGCAATCGTTAGTTACACCTGAGGAAGGGGCATGACCCAGAAACGCGTAGTAGTAACGAACAAATGCAGGTCTGGCCAAGCAAGTGTTCTATGATATTTGCACTCTGTAGAGATTTTTTTTTACCAGTTTTGTCTTGTTTTTTTTTTTTATTTTGTTGTCTTTATATCTTGCAAACATTCTTCTGTTCACCTTACCTCTGTAAACCTTATCTAAAGGCTATATTTGGTTGCTTGATCATTGCAGTGATATAAATGCAGTGCTATATTGTTCATTGATTAAGTTTACATTGTTTTTTATCTGTTGCTATATTTGTATCATATTGCTAGCAGTCATTGTTAGATTTTTGCTACATTTGAATCAAAAAGAACTTTTGATGTTTATTGTTCTTTTACTAAGATTTTATGAAAATAAATAATCTTTTGCAGAATTTTATTTTTGAGTACTTGAATCTATTTACTGATATTAGCGCTGTTTCTTTTTTTCTAACAATAAATATCTATACCTATATATATGGATGTGCAGTCATAGTAGGCAGGGGAGGCACTGCCTACCCTGTCATATGGACAAAAACATATTTATTATTAAAAAAAATCATACTTTTTTTCCCACCTACTTGTTGCGCAATGGAGAGGCACAAGCAGGTCTGCTTGCTCTCCATTGTGCAACATGTTTCTACCTTTTGGCTATGGGCCCGCAAGAGCTGCGCCATGCACTGGTGGACAGTGGTTAAGTCAGCTCATCGCGCGGCCCATAAGTGCCCCTTTGAGGCTGCTCTATAGCTGCCTCTTTGGGGCTGATCTGGGGAGCCAATCAGCTCCGGTCACGTCCCCCTGATGATTGACAGCACCAGGAGAACATGACCAGAGTTGTCAGTCACATGACTGCTCTCAGTACGTATGCACTGCAGACCCCTATATCACCCGAAGGGGGGTATTGAGGTCTTCTCCTCATATCTAGTCTGGCTGCTGGGCTGGATATAATTAGTTACTGGAGCGATCTGCAAGGAGGCCAAGCACAGGGCTGACAGGAGCATCCTGTGACAGGATGCATGATCGTAGTACTTATGATGTGCAGAAGTCGGACTACATTGAAACTTTCATGAGGTACAACACACTGTTTAAAAAGCAACCACTACTCATTTATAATATAAAATACACCGCATGGGCAGCATACAGCTAAAAATGTTTAAGCAACCAATAAAAAGTTTTTATTTTAAAAAAAAGGGAGAGAGGGGGAGAGAGAGAGAGAGAGGGAGGGAGGGAGAGAAAGAGAGAGAGGGGGGAGAGAGAGAGAGAGAGAGAGAGAGAGGGAGAGAGAAGGGGAGAGGGAGAGAGAATGAATATATATATATGTATATATATATATATATATATATTTATATATATATATATAGTTGTGCTCATAAGTTTACATACCCTGGCAGAATTTATGATTTCTTGGCCACTTTTCAGAGAATATGAATGATAACACAAAAACTTTTCTTTCACTCATGGTTAGTGTTTGACTGAAGCCATTTATTATCAATCAACTGTGTTGACACAAAGGGGTTTGAATGGCTATTAAAGGTAACCATCCTCACCTGTGATCACCTGTGATCTGTTTGCTTGTAATTAGTGTGTGTGTATAAAAGTTCAATGAGTTTCTGGACTCCTGAAAGACCCTTGCATCTTTCATCCAGTGCTGCACTGACATTTCTGGATTCTGAGTCATGGGGAAAGAAAAAGAATTGTCAAAGGATCTGTGGGAAAAAGGTAGTTGAACTGTATAAAACAGGAAAGGGATATAAAAAGATATCCAAGGAATTGAGAATGCAAATTAGCAGTGTTCAAACTCTAATCAAGAAGTGGAAAATGAGACGTTCTGTTTGATAACATACTGCATTCCTCTTGCCATCAATTTCCTGTGCCTTTGTAGCTCCCACATCCCAAAAACCTCAGCGATCCACCTCAGTGTTTCACAGTAGGAATGGTGTACCTTTCATCATAGGCCTTGTTGACTCCTCTCCAAATGTAACGTTTATGGTTGTGGCCAAAAAGCTAAATTTTGGTCTCATGACTTTGTGCCAGAAGGTTTGAGGCTTGCCCTGTGCTGTTTCGCGTATTGTAAGTGGGATACTTTGTGTCATTTGCATAGTAATGGCTTTCTTCTGTCGACTTGACCATGCAGCCCATCTTTCTTCAAGTGCCTCCTTATTATGCATCTTGAAACAGCCACACCACATGTCCTGTATTTAACTTGAAGTTATTTGTGGGTTTGTCTTTGCATCCCGAAGAATTTTCCTGGCAGTTGTGGCTGAAATTTTAATTGGTCTACCTGACTGTGGTTCAGTTTCAACAGAACCCCTCATTTTCCACTTCTTTATTAGAGTTTGAACACTGCTGATTTGCATTCTCGATTCCTTGGATATCTTTTTAAATCTTTTTCCTGTTTTATACAGTACAACTACCTTTTCCTGCAGATCCTTTGACAATTATTTTGCTTTCCCCATGACTCAGAATCCAGAATCGTCAGTGCAGCACTGAATGAAAGATGCAAGGGTCTGTCAGGAGTCCAGAAACTCATTGACCTTTTATACACACACACTAATGACAAGAAAACAGATCACAGGTGAGGATGGTTACCTTTAATAGCCATTCAAACCCCTTTGTGTCAACTTGTGTGCATGTTATCAGGCCAAAATCACCAGGGTATGTAAACTTTTCATCAGGGTCATTTGGGTAGTTTCTGAGGTCATTATGATCTAAAAAGAGTAAACACAGTTGTATGGGTTCACAGGGTATGTAAACTTATGAGCACAACTATATATATGTGTGTGTTTCTCTGGAGTATCATAGCCAGTGGCTCCCCAGTCTCTGACCTCACCGCACGTCACTGATATATATATATATATATATATATATATATATATATATATATATATATATATATATACATATATATACAATAATATATAGGTATAGATATACAGAAATATATAGGAATATCTAATTAGAAATACCTAGAACATGTTCTGCTATGTGCAGAACATTGGCATGTGAAATACACAGTTAACGACTATTACATATGAATATTGCATAAATATGTTTTTACATCTTTTAATCCCTGGTTTCTTAACAGCCGGGCCGTGGACCAGTACCAGGCCCAGTACAAGGCCGTGACAGCCCAGCTGGTGAGCCGCAACCCAACATACCCCCACTGTGCACTCTGACAGGCCCACTGCTCCACACATAAGGAATACCGGGTAAGCCAGTCAGAGTGCCATTACACATGTGCGTGTACCCTGGGAATGTAGCAGCAGATCAATGTATGTGTTTGTGTATGTATATACTGTTTATATGTCTGGCTAAAATGTACTGGGCCTTGAGGTCACTTGGTTTGAGAACCACTGTTTTAATCTTAACTTCAAAGGGCTCCAATGCACTTATATGTATATATGTCAATATATGAATACACATGTATTTATGTGTTTATATGTGTTTTTATATATATATATATATATATATATATATATATATATATATATATATATATATATATATATATATATATATATACATATATAAACATATAAATACAAAAATACATCTGTACACATAAATATATATATATATATATATATATATATATAAATTCAAACAGAAAGAGAAGCATATGCATACATATACATCTTTAGACATGTACTGTATATGTATGTATCTCAATGTTAAAGCCATTTACAGCCTTTTATTTTAACACCAGAGAAACAAAAATGGACTGGGTCCTAAGCATATATTCAAATAAAGATAGCAAGAGAATGAAGAAAAATTGATAATAGGAGTATATTAGAAAGTTGCTTAAAATTGCATGCTCTATCTGAATCACGAAAGTTTAATTTTGACTAGACTATCCCTTTAAGAAGACCATAAATATTCATCAGTACATGTAGACATAGGGCAGCATGAAATATTGAAAACAGAATGCAAGATAAAAAAGTATGTACTGCAAAATTATTTTTCATTGGACCAGCCACTTTGAGTCACGGTGCCCTTAGACAGCTGCTTATATTGCATACAAATAAACATGGCTCTAATTATTAAACTCCTTGGGGTGTGAAATACTTTAAAAAAAAGTCAAATCTGGGGTATCACAACATTGTGATAAACACATTAGAGCTGCATTAATATCTAATAACCAGTAGATGTCTTTGCAGTTCATGAGCCAGATAATTCAAATACCTTACGGCTGATTTACAGTGCTGCTCAGTTTTGGCAGGCTAACTAAATTAATAAAACACATTGCTTCTATTTCTGAAAACTACTGGATAAAGAATGAACCACTTGTTCAAATTGTACATTTATCTAATTGCAACAATTATCAGCAAACTGTGTGAAAGTCAAAACATACCCAGTATTAATAATCCTATACAGAAACAATAAGGCAAACAAGTGAAAAGATGCTCACTGAAAAATATGTTTTATTTGGTATTTTTATTATATTGTCTTGTATTTAAAAACTTAGGGCTAGATTACAAGTGGAGCACTAAATTATCGCGCTCCAGCAAACGGGCAAATGTGTCTGTTTGCGGAAGACCGATAATTAACCAGCCATTATAAGTGTCTGGTTATTTCTACCACAAGCTCACTGTAGCAATTAGCCCACCAAAAATTAGATCTCTGGTTAATTTTTTAAAAATGTAGCATTCTTTTTTTTTTTTTAAACTGAACTAGGCCTTTGGGGCTTTAAAGTTGGTGGGAGTGGGGTGTTAGAAAAAACAAACGGCACTGAAAAGTGCCTTTACATTGCAGCCTATAGGGACTGTGTGTTCCCAGTAAATATATATGCATATGCTTATGTGTACCCGATCCGGTCTGGATGTGCTGTCCTCTCTCCTTGCTTTGCTTACGCACAAAGGCCTAGATTTAGAGTTCGGCGGTAGCCGTCAAAACCAGCGTTAGAGGCTCCTAACGCTGGTTTTGGCCGCCCGCTGGTATTTGGAGTCAGTGATTAAAGGGTCTAACGCTCACTTTACAGCCGCGACTTTTCCATACCGCAGATCCCCCTACGCCATTTGCGTAGCCTATATTTTCAATGGGATCTTCCTAACGCCGGTATTTAGAGTCGTTTCTGCAGTGAGCGTTAGAGCTCTAACGACAAGATTCCAGCCGCCTGAAAATAGCAGGAGTTAAGAGCTTTCTGGCTAACGCCGGTTTATAAAGCTCTTAACTACTGTACCCTAAAGTACACTAACACCCATAAACTACCTATGTACCCCTAAACCGAGCTCCCCCCACATCGCCGCCACTCGATTAAAATTTTTAACCCCTAATCTGCCGACCGCCACCTACGTTATACTTATGTACCCCTAATCTGCTGCCCCTAACACCGCCGACCCCTGTATTATATCTATTAACCCCTAACTTGCCCCCCACAACGTCGCCGCAAGCTACTTAAAATAATTAACCCCTAATCTTCCGACCGCAAATCGCCGCCACCTACGTTATCCCTATGTACCCCTAATCTGCTACCCCTAACATCGCCGACCCCTATGTTATATTTATTAACCCCTAATCTGCCCCCCTCAACGTCGCCGACACCTGCCTACACTTATTAACCCCTAATCTGCCGAGCGGACCGCACCGCTACTATAATAAAGTTATTAACCCCTAATCCGCCTCACTAACCCTATCATAAATAGTATTAACCCCTAATCTGCCCTCCCTAACATCGCCGACACCTACCTTCAATTATTAACCCCTAATCTGCCGACCGGAGCTCACCGCTATTCTAATAAATGTATTAACCCCTAAAGCTAAGTCTAACCCTAACACTAACACCCCCCTAAGTTAAATATAATTTTTATCTAACGAAATAAATTAACTCTTATTAAATAAATAATTCCTATTTAAAGCTAAATACTTACCTGTAAAATACATCCTAATATAGCTACAATATAAATTATAATTATATTATAGCTATTTTAGGATTAATATTTATTTTACAGGCAACTTTGTAATTATTTTAACCAGGTACAATAGCTATTAAATAGTTAAGAACTATTTAATAGTTACCTAGTTAAAATAATAACAAATTTACCTGTAAAATAAATCCTAACCTAAGATATAATTAAACCTAACACTACCCTATCAATAAAATAATTAAATAAACTACCTACAATTACCTACAATTAACCTAACACTACACTATCAATAAATTAATTAAACACAATTGCTACAAATAAATACAATTAAATAAACTATCTAAAGTACAAAAAATAAAAAAGAACTAAGTTACAGAAAATAATAAAATATTTACAAACATAAGAAAAATATTACAACAATTTTAAACTAATTACACCTACTCTAAGCCCCCTAATAAAATAACAAAGCCCCCCAAAATAAAAAATTCCCTACCCTATTCTAAAATACAAATATTACAAGCTCTTTTACCTTACCAGCCCTGAACAGGGCCCTTTGCGGGGCATGCCCCAAGAATTTCAGCTCTTTTGCCTGTAAAAAAAAACATACTATACCCCCCCCAACATTACAACCCACCACCCACATACCCCTAATCTAACCCAAACCCCCCTTAAATAAACCTAACACTACCCCCCTGATGATCTTCCTACCTTGTCTTCACCATGCCAGGTTCACCGATCCGTCCTGGCTCCAAGATCTTCATCCAACCCAAGCGGGGGCTAGACATCCACTGAAGAAGTCCAGAAGAGGGTCCAAAGTCTTCCTCCTATCCGGCAAGAAGAGGACATCCGGACCGGCAAACATCTTCTCCAAGCGGCATCTTCTATCTTCTTCCATCCGATGACGACCGGCTCCATCTTGAAGACCTCCAGCGCGGATCCATCCTCTTCTTCCGACGACTAGACGACGAATGACGGTTCCTTTAAGGGACGTCATCCAAGATGGCGTCCCTCGAATTCCGATTGGCTGATAGGATTCTATCAGCCAATCGGAATTAAGGTAGGAATTTTCTGATTGGCTGATGGAATCAGCCAATCAGAATATAGTTCAATCCGATTGGCTGATCCAATCAGCCAATCAGATTTAGCTCGCATTCTATTGGCTGATCGGAACAGCCAATAGAATGCGAGCTCAATCTGATTGGCTGATTGGATCAGCCAATCGGATTGAACTATATTCTGATTGGCTGATTCCATCAGCCAATCAGAAAATTCCTACCTTAATTCCGATTGGCTGATAGAATCCTATCAGCCAATCGGAATTCGAGGGACGCCATCTTGGATGACGTCCCTTAAAGGAACCGTCATTCGTCGTCTAGTCGTCGGAAGAAGAGGATGGATCCGCGCTGGAGGTCTTCAAGATGGAGCCGGTCGTCATCGGATGGAAGAAGATAGAAGATGCCGCTTGGAGAAGATGTTTGCCGGTCCGGATGTCCTCTTCTTGCCGGATAGGAGGAAGACTTTGGACCCTCTTCTGGACTTCTTCAGTGGATGTCTAGCCCCCGCTTGGGTTGGATGAAGATCTTGGAGCCAGGACGGATCGGTGAACCTGGCATGGTGAAGACAAGGTAGGAAGATCATCAGGGGGGTAGTGTTAGGTTTATTTAAGGGGGGTTTGGGTTAGATTAGGGGTATGTGGGTGGTGGGTTGTAATGTTGGGGGGGGGTATAGTATGTTTTTTTTTACAGGCAAAAGAGCTGAAATTCTTGGGGCATGCCCCGCAAAGGGCCCTGTTCAGGGCTGGTAAGGTAAAAGAGCTTGTAATATTTGTATTTTAGAATAGGGTAGGGAATTTTTTATTTTGGGGGGCTTTGTTATTTTATTAGGGGGCTTAGAGTAGGTGTAATTAGTTTAAAATTGTTGTAATATTTTTCTTATGTTTGTAAATATTTTATTATTTTCTGTAACTTAGTTCTTTTTTATTTTTTGTACTTTAGATAGTTTATTTAATTGTATTTATTTGTAGCAATTGTGTTTAATTAATTTATTGATAGTGTAGTGTTAGGTTAATTGTAGGTAATTGTAGGTAGTTTATTTAATTATTTTATTGATAGGGTAGTGTTAGGTTTAATTATATCTTAGGTTAGGATTTATTTTACAGGTAAATTTGTTATTATTTTAACTAGGTAACTATTAAATAGTTCTTAACTATTTAATAGCTATTGTACCTGGTTAAAATAATTACAAAGTTGCCTGTAAAATAAATATAAATCCTAAAATAGCTATAATATAATTATAATTTATATTGTAGCTATATTAGGATTTATTTTACAGGTAAGTATTTAGCTTTAAATAGGAATCATTTATTTAATAAGAGTTAATTTATTTCGTTAGATAAAAATTATATTTAACTTAGGGGGGTGTTAGTGTTAGGGTTAGACTTAGCTTTAGGGGTTAATACATTTATTAGAATAGCGGTGAGCTCCGGTCGGCAGATTAGGGGTTAATAATTGAAGGTAGGTGGCGGCGATGTTAGGGAGGGCAGATTAGGGGTTAATACTATTTATGATAGGGTTAGTGAGGCGGATTAGGGGTTAATAACTTTATTATAGTAGCGCTCAGGTCCGCTCGGCAGATTAGGGGTTAATAAGTGTAGGCAGGTGGCGGCGATGTTGGGAGCCGCAGATTAGGGGTTAATAAATATAATATAGGGGTCGGCGATGTTAGGGCAGCAGATTAGGGGTACATAGGGATAACGTAGGTGGCGGCGGTTTACGGAGCGGCAGATTAGGGGTTAAAAGTGTAATGCAGGGGTCAGCGATAGCGGGGGCGGCAGATTAGGGGTTAATAAGTGTAAGGTTAGGGGTGTTTAGACTCGGGGTACATGTTAGAGTGTTAGGTGCAGACGTAGGAAGTGTTTCCCCATAGGAAACAATGGGGCTGCGTTAAGAGCTGAACGCTGCTTTTTTGCAGGTGTTAGGTTTTTTTTCAGCTCAAACTGCCCCATTGTTTCCTATGGGAGAATCGTGCACGAGCACGTTTTTGATGCCGGCCGCGTCCGTAAGCACCGCTGGTATCGAGAGTTGCATTTGCGGTAAATATGCTCTACGCTCCTTTTTTGGAGCCTAACGCAGCATTTGTTTGAACTCTCGATACCAGAGTTAAATTTATGGTGCGGCCAGAAAAAAACCCGCGGAGCGTTAACAGCCCTTTTACCGCCGAACTCCAAATCTAGGCCAGAGTGATTACATAAGTCTGTGAACCCTGACTTGTTCCCAGTTTGTTTATTAGCTTGCATTTGTGTGTGTGGCTGCAGTTGTGTGGCTGTATTAGGGACTCAGGTACTAGGAAGAGACCTTGACGTGGTACCTGAGCTAAGCTTGTCCCATTTGGCCAAATGTGGTAACTAACTCTTCCAGTTTTGCTTTTATTCTTAGCTGAGAGCTTGTGAGCGAGTGCTGGACTTTTTTTATGTGTGTGTAACAGCATATGCTTATGTATATACACATATTGACATATAAATATATATGTATATAGTGATATACATATATACTGTATTTACTAACTGCCGCCCATCGCTGCGCTGCTTACCTTTTTGCTGCGCAATGTTCTGATGCTGTCTGTGACGGCATCAGAAAAAGGCTCCCATAGGAGCCTTTAGAAGCTCGCATTGCTGTAAAACTTGCTGTAAACGCAAGCTCGCATTGTTGTACACTTTTAATACCAGCTGGTATTACAAAGTGGAGAATTAATATCACTTTAGCTAAAGCGATATTTTGTGATCCACTTGTAATCTAGCCCTTAATGTTATGGTAAATCGTAGTGTTTTTGAAATGCTAGGATTTACCAGTGCCAATAGCCAAGAGCCATGCGGGCCAATCAGCATTATGTCGGGTGGCTAGCGCGTTATTGGCTAAGTGGTGGAAACGTCAGCTCATTGAGGAAATAGTGTTTTGTCGTCAGCAGCTGAAGGCGCTTAGCTTGGCATAAACTCGCTGCAAATAAAGGAACTTTCAGCATGAAGTTTTTTGTATGTCATGACTGAAAGCCCCCTTTATTTGTTGCACTGGTAAATCCTAGCGTTTCAAAAACACTAGGATTTACCATCACTTTAATTTCTTACACATCACACCATGAAAGAGAAAGCAGCTTTGGGAAGTTTTTTTTCCAAAGCTGAAAATACAGTCATGGCAAGACCCCAACTAGAGCAAGAAATAACATAAATTGGCTACTTTATGTGAAAAAACATAATTTATGCTTACCTGATAAATTCCTTTCTTCTGTTGTGTGATCAGTCCACGGGTCATCATTACTTCTGGGATATAACTCCTCCCCAACAGGAAATGCAAGAGGATTCACCCAGCAGAGCTGCACATAGCTCCTCCCCTCTACGTCAGTCCCAGTCATTCGACCAAGAATCAACGAGAAAGGAGTAACCAAGGGTGAAGTGGTGACTGGAGTATAATTTAAAAGATATTTACCTGCCTTAAAACAGGGCGGGCCGTGGACTGATCACACAACAGAAGAAAGGAATTTATCAGGTAAGCATAAATTATGTTTTCTTCTGTTATGTGTGATCAGTCCACGGGTCATCATTACTTCTGGGATACCAATACCAAAGCAAAAGTACACGGATGACGGGAGGGATAGGCAGGCTCATTATACAGAAGGAACCACTGCCTGAAGAACCTTTCTCCCAAAAATAGCCTCCGAAGAAGCAAAAGTGTCAAATTTGTAAAATTTGGAAAAAGTATGAAGCGAAGACCAAGTTGCAGCCTTGCAAATCTGTTCAACAGAGGCCTCATTCTTAAAGGCCCAAGTGGAAGCCACAGCTCTAGTGGAGTGAGCTGTAATTCTTTCAGGAGACTGCTGTCCAGCAGTCTCATAGGCTAAACGTATTATGCTACGAAGCCAAAAAGAGAGAGAGGTAGCAGAAGCTTTTTGACCTCTCCTCTGTCCAGAATAAACGACAAACAGGGAAGAAGTTTGGCGAAAATCTTTAGTTGCCTGCAAGTAGAACTTGAGGGCACGAACTACATCCAGATTGTGTAGAAGACGTTCCTTCTTTGAAGAAGGATTTGGACACAAGGATGGAACAACAATCTCTTGATTGATATTCCTGTTAGTGACTACCTTAGGTAAGAACCCAGGTTTAGTACGCAGAACTACCTTGTCTGAGTGAAAAATCAGATAAGGAGAATCACAATGTAAGGCTGATAACTCAGAGACTCTTCGAGCCGAGGAAATAGCCATTAAAAACAGAACTTTCCAAGATAACAATTTTATATCAATGGAATGAAGGGGTTCAAACGGAACACCCTGTAAAACGTTAAGAACTAAGTTTAAACTCCATGGCGGAGCAACAGCTTTAAACACAGGCTTGATCCTAGCTAAAGCCTGACAAAAGGCCTGGACGTCTGGATTTTCTGACAGACGCCTGTGTAACAAGATGGACAGAGCTGAAATCTGTCCCTTTAATGAACTAGCTGATAAACCCTTTTCTAAACCTTCTTGTAGAAAGGACAATATCCTAGGGATCCTAACCTTACTCCAGGAGTAACGTTTGGATTCGCACCAGTATAGGTATTTACGCCATATTTTATGGTAAATCTTTCTGGTAACAGGCTTCCTAGCCTGTATCAGGGTATCAATAACCGACTCAGAAAAACCACGTTTTGATAAAATCAAGCGTTCAATTTCCAAGCAGTCAGCTTCAGAGAAGTTAGATTTTGATGTTTGAATGGACCCTGTATCAGAAGGTCCTGTCTTAGAGGTAGAGACCAAGGCGGACAGGATGACATGTCCACTAGATCTGCATACCAAGTCCTGCGTGGCCATGCAGGCGCTATTAGAATCACTGATGCTCTCTCCTGTTTGATTTTGGCAATCAATCGAGGAAGCAGCGGGAAGGGTGGAAACACATAAGCCATCCCGAAGTTCCAAGGTGCTGTCAAAGCATCTATCAGAACCGCTCCCGGATCCCTGGATCTGGACCCGTAGTGAGGAAGTTTGGCGTTCTGGCGAGACGCCATGAGATCTATCTCTGGTTTGCCCCAACGTCGAAGTATTTGGGCAAAGACCTCCGGATGAAGTTCCCACTCCCCCGGATGAAAAGTCTGGCGACTCAAGAAATCCGCCTCCCAGTTCTCCACTCCCGGGATGTGGATTGCTGACAGGTGGCAAGAGTGAGACTCTGCCCAGCGAATTATCTTTGATACTTCCATCATTGCTAGGGAGCTTCTTGTCCCTCCCTGATGGTTGATGTAAGCTACAGTCGTGATGTTGTCCGACTGAAACCTGATGAACCCCCGAGTTGTTAATTGGGGCCAAGCCAGAAGGGCATTGAGAACTGCTCTCAATTCCAGAATGTTTATTGGAAGGAGACTCTCCTCCTGATTCCATAGTCCCTGAGCCTTCAGAGAATTCCAGACAGCGCCCCAACCTAGTAGGCTGGCGTCTGTTGTTACAATTGTCCAGTCTGGCCTGCTGAATGGCATCCCCCTGGACAGGTGTGGCCGATAAAGCCACCATAGAAGAGAATTTCTGGTCTCTTGATTCAGATTCAGAGTAGGAGACAAATCTGAGTAATCCCCATTCCACTGACTTAGCATGCACAATTGCAGCGGTCTGAGGTGTAGGCGTGCAAAAGGTACTATGTCCATTGCCGCTACCATTAAGCCGATCACCTCCATGCATTGAGCTACTGACGGGTGTTGAATGGAATGAAGGACACGGCATGCATTTTGAAGCTTTGTTAACCTGTCTTCTGTCAGGTAAATCTTCATTTCTACAGAATCTATAAGAGTCCCCAAGAATGGAACTCTTGTGAGAGGAAAAAGAGAACTCTTCTTTTCGTTCACTTTCCATCCATGCGACCTTAGAAATGCCAGAACTAACTCTGTATGAGACTTGGCAGTTTGAAAGCTTGAAGCTTGTATTAGAATGTCGTCTAGGTACGGAGCTACCGAAATCCCTCGCGGTCTTAGTACCGCCAGAAGGGCACCCAGAACCTTTGTGAAGATTCTTGGAGCCGTAGCCAATCCGAATGGAAGAGCTACAAACTGGTAGTGCCTGTCTAGGAAGGCAAACCGTAGATACCGGTGATGATCTTTGTGAATCGGTATGTGAAGGTAAGCATCTTTTAAATCCACTGTGGTCATGTACTGACCCTTTTGGATCATGGGTAAGATTGTCCGAATAGTTTCCATTTTGAACGATGGAACTCTTAGGAATTTGTTTAGAATCTTTAAATCTAAGATTGGCCTGAAAGTTCCCTCTTTTTTGGGAACCACAAACAGGTTTGAGTAGAACCCTTGTCCTTGCTCCGACCGCGGAACCGGATGGATCACTCCCATTAATAACAGATCTTGTACACAGCGTAGAAACGCTTCTTTCTTTATCTGGTTTGTTGACAACCTTGACAGATGAAATCTCCCTCTTGGGGGAGATAATTTGAAGTCTAGAAGGTATCCCTGAGATATGATCTCTAGCGCCCAGGGATCCTGAACATCTCTTGCCCAGGCCTGGGCGAAGAAAGAAAGTCTGCCCCCCACTAGATCCGGTCCCGGATCGGGGGCTCTCGGTTCATGCTGTCTTTGGGGCAGCAGCAGGTTTCCTGGCCTGCTTGCCCTTGTTCCAGGACTGGTTAGGCTTCCAGCCTTGCCTGTAACGAGCAACAGCTCCCTCCTGTTTTGGTGCAGTGGAGGTTGATGCTGCTCCTGTTTTGAAATTCCGAAAGGGACAAAAATTAGACTGTCTAGCCTTAGCCTTGGCTTTGTCTTGAGGTAGGGCGTGGCCCTTACCTCCTGTAATGTCAGCGATAATTTCTTTCAAACCGGGCCCAAATAAAGACTGCCCCTTGAAAGGTATATTAAGTAATTTGGACTTAGAAGTAACATCAGCTGACCAGGATTTTAGCCACAGCGCCCTACGTGCCTGGATGGCGAATCCTGAGTTCTTAGCCGTAAGTTTGGTTAAATGTACTACGGCCTCCGAAATGAATGAATTAGCTAGTTTAAGGACTCTAAGCCTGTCCGTAATGTCGTCTAGCGTAGATGAACTAAGGTTCTCTTCCAGAGAATCAATCCAAAATGCTGCCGCAGCCGTAATCGGCGAGATACATGCAAGGGGTTGCAATATAAAACCTTGTTGGACAAACATTTTCTTAAGGTAACCCTCTAATTTTTTATCCATTGGATCTGAAAAAGCACAGCTATCCTCCACCGGGATAGTGGTACGCTTAGCTAAAGTAGAAACTGCTCCCTCCACCTTAGGGACCGTTTGCCATAAGTCCCGAGTGGTGGCGTCTATTGGAAACATCTTTCTAAATATTGGAGGGGGTGAGAACGGCACACCGGGTCTATCCCACTCCTTAGTAACAATTTCAGTTAGTCTCTTAGGTATAGGAAAAACGTCAGTACTCGCCGGTACCGCAAAGTATTTATCCAACCTACACAGTTTCTCTGGTATTGCAACGGTGTTACAATCATTGAGAGCTGCTAAAACCTCCCCTAGTAATACACGGAGGTTCTCCAATTTAAATTTAAAATTTGAAATATCTGAATCCAATCTGTTTGGATCAGAACCGTCACCCACAGAATGAAGCTCTCCGTCCTCATGCTCTGGAAGCTGTGACGCAGTATCAGACATGGCCCTAGTATTGTCAGCGCACTCTGTTCTCACCCCAGAGTGATCACGCTTGCCTCTTAGTTCTGGTAATTTAGACAAAACTTCAGTCATAACAGTAGCCATATCTTGTAATGTTATCTGTAATGGCCGCCCAGATGTACAAGGCGCCATAATATCACGCACCTCCCGGGCGGGAGATGCAGGTACTGCCGCGTGAGGCGAGTTAGTCGGCATAACTCTCCCCTCGCTGTTTGGTGAAATTTGTTCAAATTGTACAGATTGACTTTTATTTAAAGTAGCATCAATACAGTTAGTACATAAATTTCTATTGGGCTCCACCTTGGCATTGGAACAAATGACACAGATATCTTCCTCTGAGTCAGACATGTTTAACACACTAGCAATAAACTTGCAACTTGGTTATAATCTTTTTTAGCAAAAACGTACTGTGCCTCAAAGAGGTACTAAACGATTAAATGACAGTTGAAATAATGAACTGAAAAAACAGTTATAGCATCAAACTTTAAAACAACACAACTTTTAGCAAAGGTTTGTTCCCATAGTAAAATTAAATTTGACATAAAAATTACAGAGCAACGTTTTTATTCACAGTCAATAAAAAATTCTCACAGCTCTGCTGAGAGAATCTACCTCCCTCTAAAGAAGTTTGAAGACCCCTGAGATCTGTCGGAGATGAACCGGATCATGCAGGAAATATAAGAGTAACTGACTGGAAATTTTTGATGCGTAGCAAAGAGCGCCAAAAACGGCCCCTCCCTCACACACAGCAGTGAAGAGAAAACGAAACTGTCACAATTAAAACCAAACAACTGCCAAGTGGAAAATAATGCCCAAATATTTATTCGCTCAGTACCTCAGAAATGTAAACGATTCTACATTCCAGCAAAAACGTTTAACATGATAAATACTTATTAAAAGGATTAGTGACTTTTAACAGAGTAGTTCCGGTGAAATACCATCCCCAGAATACTGAAGTGTATACATACATGTCATTATAACGGTATGGCAGGATTTTCTCATCAATTCCATTCAGAAAATAAAAACTGCTACATACCTCAATGCAGATGCATCTGCCCGCTGTCCCCTGATCTGAAGCTTTTACCTCCCTCAGATGGCCGAGAACAGCAATATGATCTTAACTACTCCGGTTAAAATCATAGTAAAAAACTCTGGTAGATTCTTCCTCAAACTCTGCCAGAGAAGTAATAACACGCTCCGGTGCTATTGTAAAATAACAAACTTTTGATTGAAGTCATAAAAACTAAGTATAATCACCATAGTCCTCTCACACATCCTATCTAGTCGTTGGGTGCAAGAGAATGACTGGGACTGACGTAGAGGGGAGGAGCTATGTGCAGCTCTGCTGGGTGAATCCTCTTGCATTTCCTGTTGGGGAGGAGTTATATCCCAGAAGTAATGATGACCCGTGGACTGATCACACATAACAGAAGAAATGATATTTTCTTTCCTATGCTTGTGATAGATGATACTCACTGTTGGATATCCAGTGTTCTGCCACATAGAGCACATAGTAATTTCCCAGAAGTCTCCAGGACCCCTTTCCTTCCTTTAGAAATATTTTATTTTACTCGGTCCTTTGAAAGATGTTTGTTTTTTTGCTATTTGCAAGATAAGAGAAAGCAAAAAGGTAATACCTTAGTCCTGAATCCTGCAGGTATCAGAAGCAGGTAAAAGCATAAAAAATGTATATTCAAACTCAGACTGGTCAAAACACATTCTGTTTTCCACTAGTTTCTATGGGAAGCACCAAATACATTTTATACTGACATTACAAACAATGCAATCACAATTTCTTGTCACCCTGTTGTTAAAGGGACAGTAAACACCTTGTAATTACAACATTTTTCTACAGTCTTACAATAAATTAACATATCAGCAGACTTTGAACTATATTAGAACAGATTAACACCGTGTTATTTAGAATTCTTATTGAATGGTTAGGCTCCACCCACCAACTTCCTTATTTGAAAGAGCCAATCTGGACTTGAGTCTACAAATGGCAGGGTTAACCACTGTCATTGTTTTAACAGAATCTGCATAGTTTGGATTCTGTGGAAAAGAAAAGTTAATAGACAGCAAATTAGTGATATATACTGTATGTAGCAAGGTTAGGCTTGTGTCAGTTTTCAAGACTGGAAAATCCATAATTTTCAGACTTAAATAACTGGAAAAGGGGGCAAAATAAATCATTAAAGTGTGTTGTTGTTTTTTTGTTTTTTTGTTTTTTTTAAATAATTTTTATTTATGGTTCAATACATGACATGCAAACAATATGGATCTAAATACCAAAATTATAATGGAATACATGCAACATACAGAACAATATTTCAAGTTTACACTAGACACTGCAGAAGAGAAATCTAGGAACACAATATATAAATAGTATGCCAAATAATTTGTAAACCTTCCAGATGACACATGAGGCCTCTTTTGGACCTCCTAAGCATATAACAGAGTTACAGATCTCAAATAAAGGAGACCACTCTTGGGTCTCAAATCACGAACCTAACTTTTTTCAATAAGAACTTTATTAGCACTCTATAAAAGCCCTAAAAATATAAAATAAGCTAAAATACAATACTTAGCCCAAATGGAAATGATTGGCCTCTCTTGGACAACCTAGCTTGATGTTTTATAGTAAAGGGGCCACAAGGGCTTAAATCAATTGTATTATCAATATGAGAAAGAGTATGTAGCAGGTAACAAAATAAGCAGGAGGAAGCCACTTTTAGACCTTTAATGTGACCAGTTATAACAAAACCAAATACCGACAATGAGGCCTATTTATCAAATGTCTGTCAGACATCGCTGAATGCAGAGATCAATACGCTCTCCGTATTCAACATTGCACCAGCAGCTCTTGTGAGCTGCTGGTGCAACGCCACCCCCTGCAGACTCGCGGCCAATCGGCCGCCAGCAGGGAGGTGTCAGTCAACCTGATCGTACTCGATCGGGTTGAATTGTGACGATCTCTGTCCGCCTCATTAGAGCAGGCGGACAGGGTTATGGAGCAGCGGTCTTTAGACCGCTGCTTCATAACTGCTGTTTCTGGCGAGTCTGAAGACTCACCAGAAACACGGGCCCACAAGCTCCATACAGAGCTTGATAAATGGGCCTCTATGATTACAAACAAAGATAAACTAAATAACGCAATAGTGGTCTGTTCATGTACCCATGAAATCAGTAATGCTAACCTATATTATTCACAACTAGGTATAATTCAAATAAGAAATATTGCTCGTACTACATATATGTTAAACATATAGAAACACGTAATAAACATGGTAAGTCAGGTATAGTATAAAATATGGCACATTCTGATGCATCACAAGATGGGCGTTGTATCTGTGCAATAAATTCCAAATATAGCAGCTTTTATTATATTCAATCTTGTCTTTGTGGCTAAAACTAGATGGCTAGATTACGAGTGGAGCGGTAGTTTGCGCTCCCGCTCACACGTTAACCCCACTAGACTAGAGCCACGATAAATTCGATAGCAGTTAGCGCCTCTCGTAATTTAATCCAATGTGTATCTACCAGATGTCTCTAAACAATCACCTAGATTATGAGTTTTGCGCTATAGAGGGTGCGAAATGAACGCAACAAAAGTTGCATTATTTCACCCTCCATAGTGCTGCCATTACAAGTTTCTGAAAACTCGCCTTGTGCGTGCGATATGGTGGCGATAAGCTCCATTTACTTTTACAGATAAGCTCCATACCGCACAAAATCCAAAGGCTGCTTTGACGTGCTTGTGCACGCTTTCCCCATAGACATCAATGGGGAGAGAGTGTGAAAAAAAAAACTAACACCTGAAGCACAGAATGAAAAGCTCCGTAACGCAACCCCATTGATGTCTATAGGGGAAAAAACTTAAGTTTAAACCTAACACCCTGACATAAACCCCTAGTCTAAACACCCCTAATCTTCCACCCCGACATCGCCAACACCAAAATAAAGTTATTAACCCCTAATCTGCTGCTCCCGACATCGCCGCCACTAATGAAAGTTATTAACCCCTATTCCGCCGCTCCTCGACATTGCCGCCACTATAATAAAGTTATTACCCCTATTCCCCCACACCTTAACATCGCCGACATTATAATAAAGCTATTAACCCCTATTGCGCCGCTCCCCGACATCGCCACCACTAAATAAAGTTATTAACCCCTAAACCTCTGACCTCCCACATCACCGCCACTAAATAAACCTATTAACCCCTAAACCGCCAACCCCCACACATCGCAAAAAACTAAATTAAACTATTAACCCCTAAACCTAACAACCCCCTAACTTTATATTACAATTACAATATCCCCATCATAAAATAAATAAAAACTTACCTGTGAAATTAAAAAAACCTAAGTTTAAACTATATATTAACCTAACATTACTATTATACTAAAATTAAAATAACTACCAATTTAAAAAAAACTAACACTACTAAAAAAATGAAGTCTAAAATTACAAAAAATAAAAAATACTAAATTACAAAAAAATAACAAACACTAAATTATGAAAAATAACAAACGATATTATCCAAAATAAAAACAATTACACCTAATCTAATAGTCCTATAAAAATAAAAAAGCCCCCCAAAATAAAAAAAACCTAGCTTACAATAAACTACCAATATCCCTTAAAAGGGTTTTGTTGTAGGGCATTGCCCTAAAGAAATCATCTCTTTTATCTGTAAAAAAAAATACAAAGACCTCCCACAGTAAAACCCACCACCCAAGCAACCCCCCAAAATAAAAAACCTAACTCTAAAAAAAACCTAAGCTACCCATTTCCCTGAAAATGGCATGTGTATGGGCATTTCCTTTAAAAGGGCATTCAGCTCTTTTACATTGCCCTGATAAGGACATTCAGCTCTTTTTAAAAAGCCCAAACCCTAATCTAAAAAAAAAACCCACCCAAAAATATTTTAAAAAAAAACTAACACTAACCCCCGAAGGCCCACTCACAGTTTCTGAAGTCCGGACATCCATCCTCATCCATGCGGCGAGAAGTCTTCATCCAGGCGGCATCTTCTATCTTCATCCAGGCGGCATCTTCTATTTTCATCCCGGCGGCGTCTTCTATCTTCATCCCGACGGCGCGGAGCGGATCCATCCTTGAAGACATCCGGCGCGGAGTGTCCTGTTCATACAGTCACCGCCGTACACTGGATCTTCAAATCAGCCAATAGAATTTCAGTAGCTCTCATCCTATTGGCTAATTTGAACAGCTAATAGAATTTCAGTAGCTCTCATCCTATTGTCTGATTTGAATTTCAAGAATCAAATCAGCCAATAGGAATGCAAGGGACGTATGAAGAGGATGCTCTGCGCCGGATGTCTTCAAGGATGGATCCGCTCCGCACCGCCGGGATGAAGATAGAAGATGCCGCCTGAATGAGGATAGAAGATGCTGCCTGGATGAAGACTTCTCGCCACCTGGATGAAGACTTCTTGCCGCCTGGATAAAGATGGATGTCCGGACTTCAGAAACTGTGAGTGGATCTTCGGGGGTAAGTGTTAGTTTTTTTTAAACTTTTTTTGGGGTGGGTTGTGGGCGGGCGGCAGGTTAGAGGTTAATAAGTCTTAAATAGTGTTTGCGATGCAGGAGGGCCTCGGTTTAGGCATTAATAGGTAGTTTATGGGTGGTAGTGTACTTTGTAACAGTTTAGTTATGAGTTTTGTGAAACATTTTTGTGGATCGTGTCGGTATAGGCTGTACCGCAAGCATTTTAGCCTCACCGCACAACTTGTGATACTGGCGCTATGGAAATCCCACGCAAAAACGTCACTTTTTTGAGTGCAGGATTGACGTTCCATTACAGGCTAAAATGCTTGTGGTATAGCTATACCGACAAGACTCGTAATGGCTGCGTTACTGTTTTTAAGCTGAAATGGACATTTTTTTCCGTATTAAAACCATAACACAAAACTCAGAATCTAGGTGAATGTTAGCTAACCACTTATTTATAGGCAATAAAGATATGTAAATATAACAACTGATCAAGCATAATATTATACTTGCTATGCATCTATTGAGGGCGATCGCAAATCGTACAAATAAGTAGGTTATAGAATAAAAGTTAAGGAATAGGAGACCACTTTTAAATCATAAGAGCTGGAGCATGATATATTGATCTCAGCACTAAAAAATAAAAGAACTTTGAGAGAAATAGCAATGTACTGTAGCAATATAACATATACAAACTTTGCAATATAAGGGCTAGCGATAACAGGTGGACTATACTTGGAGGATTGAACCAGAAGCTTAAAGTCATCTTATCTATGAACCATAGATCAAGGCATTACTGTGACTGAACTAGAGTTCCCAAACTCTTGAAGATATGCTACTGTGTACCTAAACGTGACACATCAGGAGGTTTAAGGGTTTCAATCACCAGTATCTGCAAACAATCCTAGATGGAGGAATGATTAAATAAGCCATCAGTAAACAGCATTCCGTAATAACCAATACATATATCTACCCCAAAATAAAGAAAAGGAGGAAATGATTTATGTGTTGTAGTCCCTGCTCTTACAGTGATATATATCTAGCCCCTACAACATAAGAATCATTAAAGGAATGGGTAGTGAGGATAATAGGAGATCCCAAATGTTGTAATAACAGTAATTTAAGTAGACAAGACAAGGCCCAACTATGACTAAGATATAACAATATTAAACAAATAGAATAGGTAATATAAAAAAGATATAAGAGACACCTAATATATAACCCACTTAACTGCAAATAAACCCCTAAGTATCCTATACAATAATAGTTGTAGTAGACACATAAATCATTATGAAACTATAAAATTATTGTACAAAGTGTGTCCCTATGCCTTAAACATACAGATCATCATATAGGTAAACACTAACTAACGTTAAAGATATGGAACAGACTCTAAAACAAATCAGTCTTTTAGCCTATCCCAGAACATCTCTGACACAGCAAGGAGCTCAAAAAAGATGGTTTACCTCTAAAACTCAGTGTCAGGGTAGTCCAGCAAAACATTTGCACGGGAAATCATATCTTTAGGTGCAGTGTGTTTATCTCCCCAGATACCACATCTCTTTACTTTGAAGATAAATTGTCCATTTGAAGTAGATGTGTCGCTTGATCTCCAAGCAGATAGGGAACCAAGTAGGGTGCGTTTCCATCTCACAGGTTTTATTCTCAGAGACCCATGGTGCAACTTTGCAGAGCCAACAAAAGGATTCCCCCTACTGACAATGCAGCTTGACCGGAGTCATCAACGTCTGTTTTTGCCTCGGTTGAAGCATCAAGGGCAGCAAAATAGCTGATAGCCAAATCAGGAGCCCAACCACTCATCTGCAGTGCAAGCCCCTTATCTCCATGAGGCAATACGGTAGCAGCGAGGTCTAGTTCTGTATGGCAACTTGATAGATATAAAAAAGATTGATCTGGGTTTTGTGACACCTGCACAATTTCTGGATCCACATAAACCATTAGCTCTCCCATTATCATAATAGGAGTTAATCATTGTACCTAATTCTTGAATGCTAGGTTCCATTCTGTTCTGGAATCTTGATAGTAATAGTAATAGAGAAAGGTCACAATTGCAGCTAGAAACAAACTGCACTACCCTGAGCTTGGGGGGGTTGTTAAAGACTTTTGTAAGGCCAGAGCTTCAATGGCCCACACCATCAAGCTGAAGCTAGTGGAAAAATATCTATATCAGTCTCTTCAGCAAGATCTCAGGCATTCACAACTGACACTTTCAGGGCCGGATGTTGTCCCTTTAGATAATTGGTTGATTATCTGACCCCCAACTTGCAGCTCCTTGTATTGGAACACACAAAGTTGTTTTATTATGCATAATTTAGAATTTTATATTAAAATCTCAAAGTGTTTATTGTCTCTTTAAGCAGCCAGTATACCTTTTTTGTATTGTGCATGCACTAACTTGGGGTAAAGCTCTGATACAACTATATATATATATATATATATATATATATATATAGAGAGAGAGAGAGAGAGATACAGTATATATAGATACAGTATATATAGATACAGTATATATATATAATTACGGCCTAAGATGAAACATGTAAGCTGTCACAAGCTATGCTGTTCCTGTAAGCCCGTGTTTTTAATGGATGTATAATAAATATTGATTTTACGATGGACACCGCAGCCCTTACTTTTCTTTTGGATGAATATATATATATATATATATATAGACACACATACACTATAGGTACCATTATCATCGTAAGGATCTGCCATTATTTAATGACATGCAAATAGTGCTCTTTCACTAAAAATAGGAATGTAATACAACCACAAAATAAAGCATCTATTACAAATGTGCTGTTTACTTATACATATTTTTTCTAAGTTCATGTGAAAGAAATAAACCACTGCTGTTATATACTCATAACACTTAAATTTCAAAATGTTTGTTGTTACCGATATACTAAAATGGCGGTTTTGGAAGCTAAAGCTTCCTACTTGGCCACCTGAAATAGATTAGACAGATCATAGCTAGATAGATAGATAGATAGATAGATAGATAGATTGATAGATAGATGATATATGATAGATAGATAGAGAAAAGTACATGCCGTGAGTGATTTATTTTAAAATTAATACCACATGCACACAACTTATACAACTTATTGATGCATGATGTATGATTAACACCTTAATGACCGGACCATTTTTCAATTTTCTTACACTTAATGACAATGGCTATTTTTACATTTCTGCAGTGTTTGTGTTTAGCTGTAATTTTCCTCTTACTCATTTACTGTACCCACATATATTATATACCGTTTTTCTCGCTATTAAATGGACTTTCTAAAGATACCATTATTTTCATCATATCTTATAATTTACTATAAAAAAAATATAAAATATGAGGAAAAAATTGAAAAAAACACACTTTTTCTAACTTTTACCCCCAAAAGCTGTTACACATCTACAACCACCAAAATACACCCATTCTAAATAGTTTCTAAAGTTTGTCCCGAGTTTAGAAATACCCAATGTTTACATGTTCTTTGCTTTTTTTGCAAGTTATAGGGCCATAAATACAAGTAGCACTTTGCTATTTCCAAACCACTTTTTTTCAAAATTAGCGCTTGTTACATTGGAACACTGATATCTTTCAGGAATCCCTGAATATCCCTTGACATGTATATATTTATATTTAGAATACATCCCAAAGCATTGATCTAGGCCCATTTTGGTATATTTCATGCCACCATTTCACCGTTAAATGCGATCAAATAAAAAAAATGTTGACTTTTTCACAAACTTTAGGTTTCTCGCTGAATTTATCTACAAACAAGTTGTGCAATTATGGCATAAATGGTTGTAAATACTTCTCTGGGATCCCCTTTGTTCAGAAATAGCAGACCTATATGGATTTGGCGTTGCTTTTTGGTAATTAGAAGGCCGCTAAATGCCGCTGCACACCACACGTGTATTATGCCCAGCAGTGAATGGGTTAATTAGGGAGCTTGTAGGGAGCTTTTAGGTTTAATTTTAGCTTTAGTGTAGTGTAGTAGACAACCCAAATTATTGATCTAGGCCCATTTTGGTATATTTCATGCCACCATTTCACCGCCAAATACGATCAAATAAAAAAAAAACTTAAATTTTTCACAATTTTAGGTTTCTCACTGAAATTATTTAAAAACAGCTTGTGCAATTATGGCACAAATGGTTGTAAATGCTTCTCTGGGATCCCCTTTGTTCAGAAATAGCAGACATATATGGCTTTGGTGTTGCTTTTTGGTAATAATAAGGCTGTTAAATACTGCTGCGCACCACACTTGTAATATGCCCAGCAGTTAAGGGGTCAATTAGGTAGCTTGTAGGGTTAATTTTTAGCTTTAGTGTAGAGATCAGCCTCCCACCTGACACATCCCACCCCCTGATCCCCCCCTGACCCCCCTCAAACAGCTCTCTTTCGTCCCCACCTCACAATTGTCACCGCCATCTTAAGTACTGGCAGAAAGTACTGAAATAAAAATATTTTTTTTAATTTTTTTTATTTTTTGTCATACAGTCTGCAGTGATGGATCCCCCCCATACATATTTCGAAGCCTCCCCCTCTATCTATTTGCCTCCATCTTGGGTACTGGCAGCAGTCTGCCAGTACCCAATTTGCCCCCCAAAATAGTTTTTTTTTACTTTTTTAATATAAAATTTTTGTTTTCTGTAGTGTAGCTGGCCCCCCTAAATAATCTACATCCCTCCCCCTCCCAGATCCCTTATTAAAGAACAGAGATACCCCTGCATCTACATCAATCTTTTTTTTCAAGTGGGCTGCATATTTTGCGTGCACGCGCACGCGCCCCCCCCGCCCCCGGCCGCAATCGCCGCACCAAGCAGCAAATGCAGAGAATGGCAGATCGCTTGGGTAATCAACACTTAAGGGAATAATTAGTAAAAGCAGCTCCCACCCACCAACTAATTTGTACACATAAATAGCCGATGCAGATGGGGCCACAGAGTGGCCCTTTCTGCATCGGTATGTAAAATGGGGGATTGTAGTGATGCCTCAATATTGAGGCATCACTACAATCCCTTGTAAGCAGCTGGAAGCGATCATGATCGCTTCCAGCACTTCAGACAACAGAGGACGTACCAGGTACGTCAACTGTCATTAAGGGAAGTTTTTTCTATGACGTACCTGGTACGTCCTCTGTCATTAAGGGGTTAAAGGGACACTGAAGCCAAATTTTTTCTTTCGTGATTCAGATAGAACATGCAATTTTAAGCAACTTTCTATTTTACTCCTATTATCAAATTTTCTTCATTCTCTTGGTATTTTTATTTGAAATGCAAGAATGTAAGTTTAGATGCCGGCCCATTTTTGGTGAACACACTGTATTACTGTGGTGTTCTTGCTGATTGGTGGATAAATTCACCTACCAATAAACAAGTGCTTTCCGTGGTTCTGAGCCAAAAAAATAGCTTAGATGCCTAAGAAAAATTGATAATAGGAGTAAATTAGAAAGTTGCTTAAAATTGCATGCTCTATCTGAATCACGAAAGAAAAAAATTGGAAGTGGAAATAAATTCCTATCATACTAACTGAGAACAAATCATGAAAGTGACGACCAGCCAATAAGTATATTTATTTTTAAACATTACTCATCTTCTGCAAGAAAAATGTAAATTCTGTCGCCACCTATTGATAAATTTAGCAAACAGACCTAATTATAAAGCATTTTTTTCTTATTTAAATGTAAAGATTCCTTTTATAGAAAGGGAACTCCTTTACATTATGTAAGCACAACATAACCATATAACCGCTTGCATTTTTTGTATGTTTGAATTATCACACCATTAATTTGTGTTTGTTTTTATTGCAGCAAAAAAAGGAGTTTATAAAAATCAACTTCATCTTAAAGCGTTGTTAATATTTTAGTGTCATTTCAAGTAATATTTATACAGTGATAAAATGATGTCATTGCAAACTGTTTACAAGGTGATAATATAGGACTTTTTACACTCATAAATGGTATCACCTTTAAAACACATTTGCCACTTTAGCACAATTATATAACAATATTGCATGACTGAAAGCTGCAATGTGCTTTAATTATAAGCTTAACTGAAAATGACAGCACCTATTTCTTTCAATAACTTCTTAACTTCATCTCCAACTGGGTTAGATTCAATAGTAACCCTTTCAGCTTTTCCCACCTCACCAATTCCTATGAAGGCTCTTTATATAGGAATATTGAGAGAACGTTAGCAAACGGTTGATAGAATAGTATATGAATTATATGCACTGGAGAGACTGTTAATGAATCTAGCCCATTGAGCATTCTTTGTGGTCCTAACACTTCAAGTTAATTCTATTCTTGGCTTCTTTCACATATTTCTACATGCTAATTGTACCAACATTTCTATCTACATGCTGGTACTACAATGGTATAATGAAAATTCCCTTAAAAACTAGATATTGTAAACATGAAATTCTAATAACAATGAGTTGAATATTTTAAGCCTCCTCATCTTGCATGAGGTAATGTGTTCCCTAACATATGTTGCAGTAAGGCAAGTTGAAACCAAGATTCATATGATACTTCACCAGATACTTCAGTTATCTTGAGTTTAAAGGTCTCTAGTGAGGGTATCCTTGATGTCCTCCACTATAGATACAATAGACTATAGATACAATATTAGATTAGGATCACTCAAGGGTCAGAGACTGACCCTACGCAGCCTCACTTACAATAAAAAGTTAATCTGCTCCTATTACCTTCTGCATATACCACTGTATATTCAACTGAGCAACACCATTAACTTTATATTTTTCCTCTATATGGTACTGTAAGCTTCTCATTTGCGACTATTATTATATTGAAAAGGAAATACAAGTTCCACATGATCTAAATTATAGAGTTTCCTCTTTTACCAAATACGGATAACTTTTTGCACTTTGCTTGATATTGCATCCAGTCGTTAATTACTTGTGCCTATATTAACAAATGTGTCTCCTAAAAAACTTCCGAAGGTAGACAAACCACAAAGGTCTACCATTACTACTACTTCTTCAGTTAAATCATTTTTTAAACTTACTGAGTCAAATGTAGCAAAAATGGAAAAATCCATACTATTCCAACAGCATCCTCCTTCTGCATCTGACAAAGGAGATGAAGATAATAATTACACTATACCTGTCTCTAAATCCCTGTTGGGTACTATTCCCTTTAAACGAGACTCATTTAGCCACCAATCAACAAGCGCTAACCAGGTGCTGAACCAAAGAGGCCGAGCTTACAGTCCTGCTTTTTCAAATAAAGATACCAAGAGAAAAAAGAAAATTGATGATAGGAGTAAATTAGAAAGTTGCTTAAAATTGCATGCTCTTTCTGAATCATGAAAGAAACAATTTGGGTTCAGTATCCCTTTAAGGATAAGAGGAATCCCGGAATCTGTTTCAACAACTTCTCTACACGCATTCCTGATTGATCAATTCTATAATCTAAAAGGTTCCTCTTTTGATCCAAAAGGCCCTGCACCCAAAACCAGCAGATATAGTGAACCCAAGCGATGTCATCAAGTTCATGGGCTATCCCCAAAAAAAGAGATAATGCAACTATCTTGCAAACATAAACACATTACCTTCCAAAACCATACCATACACATTTATGCTGACTTAACACCCAGAACCTTGCAGAGAAGATGGGAATTTCATAAACTCCCGTCTCATTTGAGATCCAAGAATATAACATATCAATGGGTCTTTCCCTGCTTTTTACAGATCATCCGGCAAGGTCAAAGAATGGTTTGTCAAGACCCTTAAGAAGCAGAATCATTCTGCCTTGAATTAAAGATAGATCCTCCCGCTTCTACTACAGAGAATTCTTCTCCAGCTAAGGAAACTTTCCACAAAGACACTCCAAAAGATCAAAGATCAAAATGGCAAACAATATCATTCAAAAAGTTTCACAATGCCTGATTCCTGAGATATTTGTCAGACACACTTAGAAATATTAATGTACCCCAATTACATTTCAGTTTTGACTATTCTACATCACTCATGGTGAGTAGTGTAAGTGGAGGACTGTCTGAGAACCTCTGAACCCATTCCTGGGCACATTCATGAGATGAGGTACTCTTTATGTCTCTATTGTTACATATGCTGTTGCTCCTTTTTGTAATAGTATTTACACTGTTTATAATACTATACATGCTTTATCATTATCTGATCAAAATCATAACAATTTGTAAGTTCTGTGACTTAAAGATATTCACCTAGATTACGAGTTTTGCGTTATGAGTCAAATAGCAGCGTTGTGGCCCATAATACAGCCATTACAGGTCTTGTCGGTATAGGTGTACCACAAGCCTTTTAGCCTGTACTGCAACGTCAGTACCGCACTCCTAAAAATTACATTTTTTCATGGGATTCCCATAGCGCCGGTATTACGAGTTTTGCGGGAGGCTAAAAAGCAACAATTAAACTAATATAACTATTAAACTAAAATTACACTAACTACCAATTAAATTAAACTAAACTACACATTAAAAAAATCCTAACACTACTCTAAAAATTACAAAGTATCTAAATACAAAAACAAAAAAATACTAAGTTACAAAAATTAACAAACACTTAATTACAGAAAATAACAAACGAAAATATCCAAAATAAAAAAGAAAATACACCTAATCTAATAGCCCTATCAAAATCAAAAAAGCCCACCCAAAATAACCCCCCCCCCAGCCTACAATAAACTACCAATGGCCCTTAAAAGGGCCTTTTGTGGGGCATTGCCCCAAAGATATCAGCTCTTTTACCTGTAAAAAAAACACAAAGACCCCCCCAACAGTAAAACCCACCACCCAGCCAACCCCACGAAATAAAAAAACCTAATTCTAAAAATACCTAAGCTACCCATTGCCCTGAAAAGGGCATTTGTATAGGCATTGCCCTTAAAAGGGCATTTAGCTCTTTTACTGCCCAGACCCTAAACTAAAAAAAAACACCCCAAAAACCCTTTAAAAAGCCTAACACTAACCCCAAGATGATCCACTTACTTTTTTGAAGTACCGCTTGAACGATCTTCTTCCCAGAGTTTAAGTCCTGATCCAGGCGGCCTCTTCAATCTTCATCCCATCGGCGAAGTCCTGATCCAAGCAGCAAGAAGTCTTCATCCAGGCTCCTCTTCAATCTTCATCCAGGCGGCATCTTCTATCTTAATCCCGGAGGCGCGGAGCAGGTCCATCCTGGAGCATCCTCTTCATACGGTTGCCGCCGTACACTGAATCTTCAATGCAAGGGACACGATCCAAAATGTCGTTCCTTGCATTCCTATTGGCTAAAAATTTTAATCAGTCAATAGGAATTAGAGCTGCTAAATCCTATAGGCTGTTCAAATCAGCAAATAGGATTAAATCAGTCAATAGGATTTTAGCAGCTCTTATTCTATTTGCTGATTCATCATCCAATAGAATTAGAGCTGCTTAAATCATATTGGCTGATTTGAACAGCCATTAGGATTTTAGCAGCTCTAATTCCTATTGGCTGATTCAATTTTTTCAGCCAATAGGAATGCAAGGGATGCCATCTTGGATCGCGTCCCTTGCCTTGAAGATTCAGTGTACGGCGGTGACCGTATGAAGAGGATGCTCTGCGCCGGATGGCTTCAGGATGGACCCACTCAGCCCCTCCGGGATCAAGATAGAAGATGCCGCCTGGATGAATATTGAAGAGGCTGTCTGGATGAAGACTTCTCGCCACTTGGACCAGGACTTCAACTCCAAGATGAAGATCGTTCAAGCAATATATATCGTTTTGGGGTTAGTGTTGGGCTTTTTTAAGGGTTTGGGTGGGTTTTTTTTTTAGTGTAGGGTCTGGGCAGTAAAAGAGCTAAATGCCCTTTTAAGGGCAATGCCCATACAAATGCCCTTTTCAGGGCAATGGGTAGCTTAGGTTTTTTTAGATAGTTTTTTTTTATTTTGTGGGTTTGGGAGGGTGGGGGTATGTAATGTTAGTGGGTCTTTGTAAAAAAATTTCACTAAAGGAGCTGATATCTTTAGGACAATGCCTTACAAAGGGCCATTGGTAGTTTATTCTAGATTAGTTTTTTTTACTTTGGGGTGTTTTTTTATGGGTATTAGAATAGGAATATTTTTTTATATTTAATAATTTGTTTGTTATTTTGTGTAATGTATATTTTTAGGTTGTTTTTTTTAGCAAAAGAGCTGTTTAACTTAGGGCAATGCCCTACAAAATGTCCTTTTAAGGCCCCCCAAAAGGCCCTTTTAAGGGCCCTTGGTAGTTTGGAGGGGTAGGGGTTTGTATAGTGTTAGGGGGTTTTTTATTTATTTTTTGGAGCAAAAGAGCTGTTTATCTCAGGGCAATGCCCAGAAAAGGCCCTTTTAAGGGCCCTTGGTAGTTTATTCTAGATTAGGCTTTTTTTTTTTTTTTTTTTAAAGGGTATTAGAATCGGAATAATCTTTTTTTTGGGGGGATAATTTTGTTTGTTTTTTTGGTAATAGTAGGTTTTTTATTTTGTTTTTTTGTAATGTTAGGTTTTAGTGTAAGTCAGGTTAGGTTTTATTTCACAGGTAAGTTTGTATTTATTTTAACTAGGTAGTTAGTAAATAGTTAATAACTATTTACTAACTAGTCTACCTAGTTAAAATAAATACAAACTTACCTGTGAAATAAAAATAAAACCTAAGCTAGCTACAATATAACTATTAGTTATATTGCATCTAGCTTAGGTTTTATTTTACAGGTAAGTATTTTGTTTTAAATAGGTATTATTTAGTTAATAATTGTACATTTAATTTAGATCTATTTTTATTATGTTAAAGTTAGGGGGTGTTAGGGTTAGGTAATATACAATATAGAATAATATACAAATTTATAGATTTGTTCTAATATTATTTGTTACTGTGCCCGAGGATGGTCCTCATTTACACCCTGGCCTCTAGTTATCAAGCCGTCAACCGCAAATATGCTGGAATTCCGCAGTGTATTTGTGGCGAGGCTGATTCGCTGTAGTTATCAAGCCCTACAGCCCAGCAAAAGTAGAATCTAGTGACGTAACATACGATCCTCCGGACTCAGTCCAACACAGATCGATGGTTATGTCACTATAGATGTTCCGAACACAAGTTCGGCACAATCTGACTACTTTTGCAAGTTATCAAAGAACTAGCAGGTATGCCCGCCACTATTCCGGGCCAGTGTACCTGGTTTTCTTTGATTGGTTTTACCTGGGGTTTTTTATTGGATCAGCCAATAGAATTGACCTTGCATTCTATTGGCTGATCCAATCAGCCAATCGGATTGAAGTTCAATCCGATTGGCTGATTACATCAGCCAATCGGATTTTTCCTACCTTAATTCCGATTGGCTGATAGAATCCTATCAGCCAATCGGAATTCGAGGGACGCCATCTTGGATGACGTAATTTAAAGGAACCTTCATTCAGTTTTAGGACATCGGAAGAAGAGGATGGCTCCGCGTCGGCTGGATTCAAGATGGCTCCGCTCCGGTTGATTGAAGATAGAAGATGCCACTTGGATGAAGACATCTGCCGCTTGGAGGACCTCAAGGTAGGGTGATCTTCAAGGGGGTAGTGTTAGGTTTTTTTAAGGGGGGATCGGGTGGGTTTTAGAGTAGGGGTGTGTGGGTGGTGGGTTTTAATGTTGGGGGGTTGTATTTCTTTTTTTTACAGGTAAAAGAGCTGATTACTTTGGGGCAATGCCCCGCAAAAGGCCATTTTAAGGGCTGGTAAAAGAGCTGATTTACTTTGGGGCGATGCCCCGCAAAAGGCCCTTTTAAGGGCTATTTGTAATTTAGTTTAGGGTAGGGAATTTTATTATTTGGGGGGCTTTTTTATTTTATTAGGGGGCTTAGATTAGGTGTAATTAGTTTAAAAATTCTTGCATTTTTTTTTATTTTCTGTAATTTAGAGGTATTTTTTTGTACTTTAGTTATTTTTAGTTAATTTAAATAATATTTAAGTTAGGGGGGTGTTAGGGTTAGACTTAGGTTTAGGGGTTAATTAATTTAATATAGTGGCGGCGGTGTAGGGGGGCTAGACTAGGGGTTAATCAATGTACTGTTGGTGGTGGCGGTGTAGGGGGGGCAGGATAGGGGTTAATAAATGTAATGTAGGTGGTGGAGGGCTCGGGGTGCGGTGGTTTAGGGGTTAAACATTTAATTTATTTGCGGCGGGGTCCGGGATCGGCAGGATAAGGGTTAATAACTTTATGTAGGTGGCAGCAGTATAGGGGGCGGCAGATTAGGGGTTAATAGGTATAATGTAGGTGGCAGTGGGGTCCGGGAGCGGTGGTTTAGGGGTTCATATATTTATTATAGTGGCGGCGGGGTCCAGGAGTGGCGGTTTAGGGGTTCATATATTTATTATAGTTGCGGAGGGGTCCAGTAGCGGCGGTTTAGGGGTTAATAAGTTTATTTAGTTGCGGCGGGGTCCGTGAGTGGCGGTTTAGGGGGTAAAACAGTATGGTATAGTGTGGGTGCTTAGTGACAGGGTAGCAAGAAAGCTGCGAAGAAGCCAATGAGCAGCGAGATCGATGACTGTCAGTTAACAACAGTCCGCTGCTCATCGCTCCGTACTTGGTGCGCGGCTTCTTGACAGCTTTCTTGATAACTTTGGCGAACGTATTCAGGTCCGCAGAGACGATGTTAGGCGAGCTTAGGCGAGCGTATTGGGCCGCCGAATGCAGGTAAATACGGAGCTTCATAACTAGAGGCCCCTGTATATCTTGCTTGTGCTTTTGCTGATTAAGATTGGTGACCTATTTTAAAGCTAATGGTAAATATAATTGAAATGTAAAGTTATTAGTTAAGGAGTATTTCTTGAACATGCTGTAATACCAACTTTTACATATTTCCCCCCAGGCCCACTTCTTCATAATTACTGTTTTAAATTTAGTCTACTATTGTTTAATATGTCTATCTGATTATTATCAGGAATAGCTGGTACTTCTGTGTATAGAAACATAAAGTTTGAAATGTTCTAAAGTAGTAGTGACGCTTTTAATTGTATGTACATTATATATCCTGACATACAGTCCTAGGCTAGATATGTTACTTCCTGTTTTGTAGCTCTAGGTTTTTAAGGCTTGATATTTAGGGGATTGACCCAATGCTTGGTCTGTTATCAAGTCAATTTGTTTTCTGGAAAAAAAAAAAAAAAGTTTTGTTTCAACACAATCACAGATTTTCTTCTGGAGCAGAGAATGCATCTTCGGCTTCCCGAAAAAGCCCTTTTTTAACATAGAGCCAAAATTATCTTGGCAAACACAATCTATTTTCTCAATACTTTTCAACAGGTTTTCAAGACCATTTAAAATTTGTAGAAGTCAACACCATTTTATAAAGTTCAGAAATTGCTTTTTTGACATACAGTAGAAACAATTTGGAATAATTGTACCATGTTGTGCATTTGTAATAGATGATGAGATGGCCACACATGACATTTTAGAGGTTAATTTCTATACATGGTCTTTTTGTTGCTATTGTATAGTCCAGCTGCAATGGGCAGGGCATAAATTCACATATATATTTGTATTTAAAGGGGCAGTAAAGACCTTGTAATTATAAGACATTTCGGTTGTCCAAAAAGCGGTCCGAAAATTAACTAGAGATTAGGGGGCCGATTTATCAAGCTCCGTATGGAGCTTGATGCCCCTGTTTCCACGCGAGCCTTAAGGCTTGCCGGAAACAGAAGTTATGAAGCAGCGGTCTAAAGACCGCTGCTCCATAACTTGTCCGCCTGCTCTGAGACCGCGGACATAAATCAACCTGATTGAATACAATTGGGTTGATTGACACCCCCTGCTAGTGTCTGATTGGCCGTGAATCTGCAGGTGGTGGCACAAGAACTGCTGGTGCAATGATAAATGTCGACAGCGTATGCTGTCAGCATTTATCAATGTGCAGCGGACATGATACACTACATAAATCTAAAAGTGCCCTAAATACCTTTGAAATAGAGGTTATGGTAGTTTTTTATAAATTTTTTTTTAAAAAAGTAGCTTTTTTTAATGAAAAAAACTGCACTACGCAGTTTCGGGGCTTTAAAGTTTGTGGGAGTGGGGTGTTAGGAAAAAATGGCACTGCCATTTTTCACATAGACCGCAATGTAAATATATGTGTATATGCTTATATACATATATATTAAAAAATGCTGCACTACTTAACCCCTTCAATGTGCAAGGTTCTGAACAAGGCTCCCATAGGAGCCTATGGAAGCACGCTCTTGAGAGCGCAATTCTTCCTAGCAATGCAAACATGAGCTCGCATTTGCATTGTGATTTACATGTAATACCAGCGCACATGATTACAAAGTGGAGTGCTAATGCAAGCGATATTTAGTGCTCCACTTGTAATCTGTTTTTGCAATAAATTAACATCCTTTTTACTGCAATCATTTTTCAATAGACAAACTCCACACACCATTTGCCTTATTTGGGGGAGTCAATCTGGTTTTAATCGGCAGACTACAGAGCTAGCCACTGTCTTAAAGTTAGTATAAATTGAATTGTTTTGCAGTTGCTATCTGTTAAATCCAATTAATGACTGATATATAGCATGGTTATAACTAAGGATGGGCGAATGTGTTTATATTCGAATTTGAATGTTAGAACGAATGTTATTGTAGAAATTCGATTTACATAATAGAATGTTGATAAGAACAAATATTTTTAAAAATTCGATTTTTTAAATGTTATTTACAGTTTTCGAGTATCACATTCGAATTTTAATATTACATTTATAAAACACAATTGTAGATTAGAAACACTATATTGAATTCGAATGTCACATTTGAATCGAATATCACATTCGAATTTGAATATTACATTTATAAAACACAGTATTAGACTACAAATACTATTTTGAATTTGAATGTCACATTCGAATCGAATATCACATTCGAATCAAATATCACATTTATTAAACACAGTTGTAAACTAGAAATACTATTTAGAATTCGAATGTCACATTCGAATTCGAATGTCATATTCTAATTCGAATATTACATTTAAAAAACACAGTATTAGACTAGAAATACTATTTCGAATTCGAATGTCACATTAGAATTTGAATATTACATTTATAACACAGTATTAGACTAGAAATATTATTTCAAATTCGAATGTGACATTTGAATGTAGCATTCGAATTCAAATATTACTTTTATTAAACACAGTTGTAGACTAGAAATACTATTTCGAATTTGAATGTCACATTCGAATTCGAATATTACATTTCGAAATTGAATGAACACATAGCTAAACATTCTATTATTCTAACGAATATTTTCAAATTTTATTGAAAAATTCGAAAATGAAAATTCGAAAATAGAATGTTAGAATGTTATTTAAACATTCAAAATTCGATTCGAATGAACGAATGTATAAAAATTTGTTTTAAATTTCAAATTTTTAGAAACATTCGCCCATCTCTAGTTATAACTTTGATAAGGTGCATTTCAAGTTCTGAGAGTCAGAAATTGTTCTTCTTTCAGAGCTAAATTACATGAAAACGTGAAAAAATGAAAATATATTGCAAAGTTGTTTCATTATACATAACTAAACTTTTTATATTAAAATCTCAAGGTGTTAGCTGTATGGAATATCACTTATTTAAAGGGACAGTCTGGATCTGCATGAAAGTAATAAAACCTTGTCTTATCCTCTTCTTAAAGTATTAGAAATTACACAGAAACAAAGCCCGTTCTTGACAGTGAGGTTTTCCAGTTTTCGTGACATTTTTGAAGCTACATTATTGCAATGCATTAACCTCGTCACTTAATGGTTTCAAAATTTGCAGTTTGATAACTGTTAAAATCCTGTTCAAGAAGATGATGTCAGTCAAGGCTACTTTCTTATAGAAACTAATTTCCTGCACTGTTCTTATTGATTTATGTTGTAAATATCGCCAAAATGGAGACAAAATGCAGACAAAGCACCGTTGCTTTCTTAATAAATAATTAGAAATAATGAAAAAACAAAAACTTTTAAAATATTTAAAATAATAAAAGTGTCAATATGATCATTGAGCAAAAATGCCCAGTATACCCATCGTGCCTATATACAACATTCATATTGTTTACCAGTTATAAGGATGGATTCAGATTATTTTGTACTCTTGAGAATGCATCTTGAGTGATAAATCAGTGCAGTATTTATGCTTAAAATATGCCTATATGTACTGTTAAAGTGACAGATTTTTAAGCTGTCTTATAATAAATAAAACTACAGGTGAGTTAGAACAGGTTTTCAATGCATTGTAACCTTGTTGGCTCCTTTTATTATTTTCATAACCACAACCTCCCACTAGTGATGTCACGAATTGTTCGCCAGCGAATAGTTCCCGGCGAACATAGCATGTTCGCGTTCGCTCTCGGCGGGCGAACATATGCAATGTTCGATCCGCCCCCTATTCATCATCATTGAGTAAACTTTGACCCTGTACCTCACAGTCAGAATACACATTACAGCCAATCAGCAGCAGAACCTCCCTCCCAGACCCTCCCACCTCCTGGACAGCATCCATTTTAGATTCATTTGGAAGCTGCATTCTTAGTGAGAGGAGGGACAGTGTAGCTGCTGCTGATTTAATAGGGAAATCGATAGCTAGGCTAGTGTATTCAGTGTCCACTACAGTCCTGAAGGACTCATCTGATCTCTGCTGTAAGGACAGCACCCCAAAAAGTCCATTTTAGGGCTAGAACATCAGTCTGCTTTTTTTTTTTTTTTCTGTGTAATCTATTTGCAGTTGCCTGCCTGCCAGCGTGTGTGTCAGGCTCACAGCGTATACTGTGCCCACTTGCCCAGTGCCACCACTCATATCTGGTGTAACAGTAGTGTACATTTAAAAAACAACAACACTTTTTTGACTGTGAAATAATAGCAGACAGCTGCCAGTACCCAAGATGGCCGCCAATAAGGCAGATGGGGAGAGTTAGAGAGCTGTTTTGGGGGGGATCAGGGAGGTTGGGGGCTAAGGGGGGATGCTACACCACAGCATATGTAAATATGCTAAAAAATTAAAAACCTTTTATTTTAGTACTGGCAAACTTTCTGCCAGTACTTAAGATGGCGGGGACAATTGTGGGGTGGGGGAGGGAAAGGAGCTGTTTGGGAGGGATCAGGGGGTCTGATGTGTCAGGTGGGAGGCTGATCTCTACACTAAAGCTAAAATTAACCCTGCAAGCTCCCTACAAACTACCTAATTAACCCCTTCACTGCTAGCCATAATACACGTGTGATGCGCAGCAGCATTTAGCGGCCTTCTAATTACCAGAAAGCAACGCCAAAGTCATATATGTCTGCTATTTCTGAACAAAGGGGATCCCAGAGAAGCATTTAAAACCATTTGTGCCATAATCGCACAAGCTGTTTGTAAATAATTTCAGTGAGAAACCTAAAATTGCAAAAAAATTTAATTTTTTTTAAAATTTGATCGAATTTGGCGGTGAAATGGTGGCATGAAATATACCAAAATGGGCCTAGATCAATACTTTGGGTTGTCTACTACACTACACTTAAGCTAAAATTAACTCTACAAGCTGCCTACATGCTCCCTAATTAACCCCTTCACTGCTGGGCATAAAACACGTGTGGTGCGCAGTGGCATTTAGCAGCCTTCTAATTACCAAAAAGCAACGCCAAAGCCATATAAGTCTGTTATAATGGCATGTCTGGCACACAGTGTTGGGGCAAGGGTCCATCTGTCCACTGATACCTGGTCTGCAAAGCATGGTCAGGGCAGGTATATCACCTACACTGCGCACTGTGAAGCGGGCGTAACCCTTACACGTAACCTTTACACTACCTGATCGATACAACAACATACCTGATGTTTTAAAGCACGTTATTCCAAACAATTTAGGAATGTTAGATGATTTATGCCCTTTATGGATTAAAACCAGACTTTGCATCAACTATGTAATTTTCCATGGGAGTTTTGCCATGGATCCCCCTCCGGCATGCCACAGTCCAGGTGTTAGTGCCCTTGAAACAACTTTTCCATCACCATTGTGGCCAGAAAGAGTCCCTGTGGGTTTTAAAATTCGCCTGCCTATTGAAGTCTATGGCGGTTCGCCCAGTTCGCCCGGTTCGCCGGTACGCAAACTTTTGTGGAAGTTTGAGTTCTCCGTTCGCAAACCCAAATTTTTAGGTTCGCGACATCACTACCTCCCACAACCATTTGCCTTACTCTGAGAAGCCAGTCAGGAGTAGACAAGGCTCATTTACAAGAAAAAGAAATATTGTTTGGCAGTTTCTTATCTGATGATGTCTGCTGAAGCAAACTAGGGACAGATATGTAGAAGAAATTTTTGCAAACCCTGTCAGGAAAAGGAGTCCAAATAAATAATACAATTAGATTGATTTACTGCACATAAACATTTTTACAGTATATCAAAATCTAATTTATTGTCACTTTACTTTTGAAACTTACCTTTATGTCCATTTTTCCCACAAAGGGTTTTTCAATGCATTAACAAAATCTTAGCCTTCCTTACATTCTCTTTATTAAAGGGACATAATACTCATATGCTAAATCACTTGAAACTGATGCAGTATAACTGTAAAAAGCTGACGGGAAAATATCACCTGAGCATCTCTATGTAAAAAAGGAAGATATTTTACCTCACAATTTCCTCAGCTCAGCAGAGTAAGTTCTGTGTAAAAAGTTATACTCAGCTGCTCCCAGCTGCAGGTAAACAAATTTAAAAAAATGAAGAAATGAACAGCAGCCAATCAGCATCAGCAGTGCTGAGGTCATGAACTCTTACTGTGATCTCATGAGATTTGACTTAACTCTCATGAGATTTCATAATAAGCTTCCTTTACCTGATTGGTGAAATAATATGAGAGTGCACGATGCTAGTCCCTTCAGATGTCCCAGGACAGACACACTAATATGCTGCCTAGAAATCCTTTACAATGGGAGGTGGCTACTGAGGAACTTTTGAGGTAAAATATCTTTCTTTTTTACATAGAGATGTTCAGGAGATATTTTCTAATCAGCTTTTTACAGCTATACTGCATCACTTTCAAGTGTTTAAACATTTGGGTATTATGGCCCTTTAAGAATCCTCACTATATAAAATATTTACGTGTATAACTGAATTTCTCATTATGCACAATACAAGTCTCATATTTCATCTTGTGTTTCTAACAATCCCTGCACTGCTTTCTGCACAGCTGTAGGCTCAGGGTCCCCTCACAATCCTTGCACTCCTTATAGCACTATTCAACTGGGATCCAACACTACAGTGTCATGCTTTAAAATCATTCTATTTGTCCCTGTCTAGGCAGACAAGTTTAATTTCTGTGCAAACATAAAATGAATTTTATTAAAATACCATATGCACACGTTTTTTAATAATAGACCAATACTGGACATGCTTGTTTCCTCTATGAAAATGAGGTCAGATTCATTGCTTCCCCATAATGAGTGTCTGGAACTCACTTCTTGTAGGTGAAAAGTTCTTTCCTATGAATAAAATCATGAAAGGATGAATTGTGCAAATAAAGTCAATCCTATTTTAAAACCAACATTTAGATGGTGAGTTCTTGGTACATTAAACTTCTTGAAATGCCTGGTGGAATCCATATTCCTGGTCTTCTTTGCTGTAGCCATTTAGGGACATGTAATGAGCTTGTACTCTGATCACTGTGTACAGTGTTATAGGCTTAGCTGATTTTTTTTACCATTCTTAAAGGGACAGTGTACTGTGACATGTTCTCCCTTTAGTGAGTTACCATTGATCCATTTTACCTCCTGGAGTATATAAAATAGTTAAGACAAGCTAATTTACCTTTATTTTGTTATTCAAAATAGCTTTTCTGAAGCATTACTGCAGTATTGCCATTTTCAGTATAGGTGGCAAATTTAGCAGGCAGAAGCAGCTACAGTTGTATGCAAAAGTTTAGGCACCCCTGACAATTTCCATGATTTTCATTTATAAATAATTGGGTGTTTGGATCAACAATTTCATTTTGATATGTCAAATAACTAAAGGACACAGTAATATTTCAGTAGTGAAATGAGGTTTAATGGATTAACAGAAAATGTGCAATATGCATCAAAACTAAATTAGACAGGTGCATAAATTTGGGCACCCCAACAGAAATATTACATCAATATTTAGTAGAGCCTCCTTTAGCAGAAATAACAGCCTCTAGACGCTTCCTATAGCCTGTAATGAGTGTCTGGATTCTGGATGAAGGTATTTTGGACCATTCCTCCTTGCAAAACATCTCCAGTTCAGTTAGGTTTGATGGTTTCCGAGAATGGACAGCCCGCTTCAAATCACCCCACGGATTTTTAATGATATTCAGGTCCAGAACATTGTACTTGTTCCTCTGCATAAATGCCAGAGTAGATTTTGAGCAGTGTCTTGGGTCGTTGTCTTGTTGAAATATCCAGCCCCGGCGTAACTTCAACTTTGTGACTGATTCCTCAACATTATAGTATCTGCTGTATATTGAGTGGAATCCATGCGACCCTCAACTTTAACAAGATTCCCAGTACCGGCACTGGCCACACAGCCCCACAGCATGATGGAACATTTACCAAATTTTACTGTGGGTAGCAAGTGTTTGTCTTGGAACGCTGTGTTCTTTTGCTGCCATGCATAACTGCCCTTGTTATGACCAAATAACTCAATCTTTGATTCATTAGTCCACAGCACCTTCTTCCAAAATGAAGCTGGCTTGTCCAAATGTGCGTTTGCATACCTCAAGTTACTCTGTTTGTGGTGTGTGTGCAGAAAAGGCTTCTTCCGCATCACTCTCCCATACAGCTTCTCCTTGTGCAAAGTGCATCAATGCACAGTGACAAAAATATGATTTTGTAGGTCTTTGGAGGTGGTCAGTGGGCTGTTTTTGACCGTTCTCACCATACTTTACTCCGATATTTTACTTGGCCTGTCACTTCTGGCATTAACAAGAACTGTGCCTGTGGTCTTCCATTTCCTCACTATGTTCCTTACAGTGGACACTGACAGCTTAAATCTCTGCCATAGATTTTTGTAGCCTTCCCCTAAACCCAGGGGTGTATTAATGCATAGGCCAACAAGGCCAGCGCCTAGTGTGGCAGATTTTGGGGGGCAGCACTTGGCCTCTGCACTGAATATGTGACCACTGTCCAGGCATTAAAAAAATGTAATGTTAGCCTGGTCAGGGCAGGTGCTTCTGTAAGCAGCAGGGGGTGGGGGGGGGTGCCAAGAGCGGGTACATCTTCCTCCTACAACATTGCTATGTGGGCATGCCGTGAGGCTAAGCCACCTATCTGAGACTGTGCACAGTGCAGTGAGGAGTCTGCAAGGGAAAATGTGCGGTCTGTCGATGACTGGTACCACGCGACTGACTGTCACTGAAATGAGCTCAGCCACGTAAGATTCACACCCAGACCGGTACATACTGAAGTAATACTGAAGTGACGTCTAGTGAAGAGGTAGGAGGGCCGCAGGGTGGGCGGGGGTCTGAGTAAGGAGGTGTCTGGGGGAGGCGAGGGCAGAATGCGCATGGCCTGGCTGGGGTTTTGCACCGTTTTCACGGTGCCTGAGCGATTACCTCATTTAGTCACTTTTGAGGTGCTTCGTACTGCAAAAATAAGAAAATATATTACCGACACGGCCCGTGCCCCCTCTGCAGTAACCGGCACCCCCAACTTAACATAAGGTCAGTGTTCATTCCTTTATGCTCGGCTGGTTATTGATGACATTAATAAAGAACTTTGTACTATTTTATGCTCTTAATTTGGCCAAACAGTATCCCTAGCTTGCCAGACAGGAAGGGGCATGCTGCTAAGTGGCAGACTTGAAGGAAAGGTGAAGATAAAAAGGGTTTCTAGGTGAATAAAACCATTGAGAGAGCTCCAATCCAATGGAAAGTTAAGTTTTGTTTGCCAATATTATCCCTACAGACATTTTTTTGTTTTTTATATCTTTGATGTTGACTATGGTAGGAATGAAGCATCAGTACCATTTTTTTTAGCTTCTATAATGGTCAGTCCCAAATAAAATATTGGGTGTTTGGACATTTTCAACAATTGAGACCTGAAGGTCATATGTTATTGTGCACTTCCCATGCCAGTTGTCTTAGTGACAACTCTCAGTTTTTGGAATAATTCACATTCTTCAATTCTTGGTGAATGGGGTGTTTTAAAAACTTAATTGGATAAATACATTTTTTTTTTTAAATGTAAATAAGGTTTTATTGGAAAAACATATGTTCATACTATGTTATTATACAGAGAACAAAGCAGGCTTCCATTTGCTCTTCTTTTGTGTAGTGCAGGTGACAATGAGTGACAAAAACTTATAATTTCTAAAGTAGAAACCTTTTACTGTGATGAACAGTGGGTTTAACTATGTAGCACTGCTTACACAACCAGGGGCGCGATCCGATATACGGCGTAGTTAGCGGCGCAAGCGAGAGAACCTGCGTCGCCCGCAGTTTCAGCTCGCAACCCGAGCTATCCAATATATGGCGCCATCAGATGCTAACGTGCCATAAGTCGGATAAACCAGCGATGTCCAGAAATCTGCGCAAGTACAAATTTCTTGCGTCGCCAGTGACTTACGGCATGTTAGAAACTGCCGGCGCCTACAAAACCTGACTAAAGTTATAAAATCACCCGCACTGTCTACCACGCCTCCTAAACATAGCCCGACACGTCTAACCCTCTATCCGCTATCCCCCCTCACTATCCTAATAATAAAAAAGTTATTAACCCCTAAACCGCCGCTCCCGGACCCCACCGCCACCTAATAAAGTTATTAACCCCTAAACCGCCGCTCCCGGACCCCGCTGCCAGCTATATTAAATCTATAATCCCCTAAAGTGAGCCCCTAACACCACCGCCATCTACCTTACCTACCCCCTAAAGTGAGCCCCTACCCCGCCGCCATCTATTTAAAAATTATTAACCCCTAATTTAATCCCCCTACCCCGCCGCCATCTATATTAAATTATTTAACCCCTAAAATGCTAAACTATCCTTACCACTAAACCTAAGTCTAACCCTACAAATAGCCCTGAAAAGGGCTTTTTGCGTGGCATTACCCCAAAGTAAACTGCTCTTTTGCCAGCCCTTAAAAGGGCTTTTGGCGGGGCTTTGTCACAAAGTAAACAGCTCTTTTGCATCTAATCTAATCCCCCTACACCGCCGCCAGCTATATTAACTATATTAACCCTAATTATATTAGGGTTAATATAGTTAATATAATTATTATATTATATATATTAACTATATTAACCCTAATTATATTAGGGTTAATATAGTTAATATCGTTATTATATTATATATATATTAAGTATAATAACCCTATCTAACTCTAACATCCCTAACTAAACTCTTATTAAAATAAATATAATATTAATATTATTAATGAAAATATTCCTATTTAAATCTAAATACTTACCTATAAAATAAACCCTAAGATAGCTACAATATAATTAATAATTACATTGTAGCTATTTTAGGGTTTATATTTATTTTACAGGTAACTTAGTATTTATTTTAACTAGGTACAATAGCTTTAATAGCTACCTAGTTAAAATAATTACCAATTTACCTGTAAAACAAATCCTAACCTAAGTTACAAATACACCTACACTATCAATAAATTAAATAAACTACAATTATCTTAACTAAAATTCAATAAAATAATCTAAACAAAATTACAAAAAAAAACAAACACTAAATTACAAAAAATAAAAAAAAGATTTCAAGATTTTTAAGCTAATTACACCTATTCTAAGCCCCCTAATAAAATAATAAAGCCCCCCCAAATAAAAAAAAATCCCTACCCTATTCTAAATTAAACAAGTTCAAAGCTCTTTTACCTTACCAGCCCTTAAAAGGGCCTTTTGCGGGGCATGCCCCAAAGAAAACTGCTCTTTTGCCTGAAAAAAAAACACAATACCACCCCCCAACATTACAACCCACCACCCACATACCCCTAATCTAACCCAAACCCCCCTTAAATAAACCTAACACTAAGCCCCTGAAGATCTCCCTACCTTGTCTTCACCCAACCAGGCCAAACTCCTCATCCGATCCGGGCGATGTCTATCCAAGCAGCAAAGAAGAAGTCTTCATCCCGGCGATGTCTTTATCCAAGCGGCAAAGAAGAAGTCTTCATCCCGGCGATGTCTTTATCCAAGCGGCAGCAAAGTCTTCTTCCATCCGGCAGCATCTTCCATCAAGCGGCATCTTCAATCTTCTTTCTTCGCTCCACCGACGCGGAGCATCCATCCCGGCCGACGACTGAACGACGAATGAGGTACCTTTAAATGACGTCATCCAAGATGGCGTCCGTCGAATTCCGATTGGCTGATAGGATTCTATCAGCCAATCGGAATTAAGGTAGAAAAATCTGATTGGCTGATTGAATCAGCCAATCAGATTGAGCTTGCATTCTATTGGCTGTTCCGATCAGCCAATAGAATGCGAGCTCAATCTGATTGGCTGATTGGTTCAGCCAATCGAATTGAACTTGAATCTGATTGGCTGATTCAATCAGCCAATCAGATTTTTCTACCTTAATTCCGGTCGTCGGCCGGGATGGATGCTCCACGTCGGTGGAGCGAAGAAAGAAGATTGAAGATGCCGCTTGATGGAAGATGCTGCCGGATGGAAGAAGACTTTGCTGCCGCTTGGATGAAGACATTGCCGGGATGAAGACTTCTTCTTTGCCGCTTGGATAGACATCGCCCGGATCGGATGAAGAGTTCTGCTCGGCTGGGTGAATACAAGGTAGGGTGATCTTCAGGGGGGTAGTGTTAGGTTTATTTAAGGGGGGTTTGGGGTTAGATTAGGGGTATGTGGGTGGTGGGTTGTAATGTTGGGGGGTGGTATTGTGTTTTTTTTTCAGGCAAAAGAGCAGTTTTCTTTGGGGCATGCCCCGCAAAAGGCCCTTTTAAGGGCTGGTAAGGTAAAAGAGCTTTGAACTTGTTTAATTTAGAATAGGGTAGGGAATTTTTTTTATTTTGGGGGGCTTTATTATTTTATTAGGGTGCTTAGAATAGGTGTAATTAGCTTAAAAATCTTGTAATCTTTTTTTTATTTTTTGTAATTTAGTGTTTTGTTTTTTTGTAATTTAGTTTAGTTTATTTAATTGTATTTTTAGATAGATATTTGTAGTTTATTTAATTTATTGATAGTGTGGGTGCATTTGTAACTTAGGTTAGGATTTATTTTACAGGTAATTGGGTAATTATTTTAACTAGGTAGCTATTAAATAGTTAATAACTATTTAATAGCTATTATACCTAGTTAAAATAATTAACAATTTACCTGTAAAATAAATATAAACCCTAACATAGCTAGACATGTGCATGGCGAAAAAATTCGGTTCGGTTCGGTTCGGATCGATTCGGAATTTTTCGAAGTTCAGTTCGGAACGATTCGAATTCGGAAAATTTCGAATCGATTCGTTTCGGATTTGTTTCGGATTCATTCGGATTTGAAGAAATTCGGCTGGATTCGGTTCGATTCGGTTCGATTCAGTTCGTAAATTCGGCAATTCGGTAAGTGTTAGGTGTGATTAGACTAGTATTATACTGTATATTAGGTGTTAACCTAACATACTGTATAATACTAGTGTAATCCAATGGCCATCCGAATTTACGAATCGATTCGGAAAATTCGGCAAAATTTGAATTCGGAAATTCGGTTCGATCCGAATCGCCGAATTTTCCGAATTTCCAAATCGAACCGAACCGAATCGCACATGTCTAAACATAGCTACAATGTAATTATTAATTATATTGTAGCTATTTCAGGGTTTATTTTATAGCTAAGTATTTAGATTTAAATAGGAATATTTTAGTTTATAATATGAATTAGATTTATTTAATAAGAATTTAGTTAGGGGTGTTAGGGTTAGATAGAGTTAATATAGTTAATATAAATACTATAGTAACTATATTAACTATATTAACCCTAATATAATTAGGGTTAATATAGTTAATGTAATAACTATATTAACTATAATATTCTTAGGGTTAATATAGATAATATAGCTGGTGGCGGGGTAGGTAGATTAAATTAGGGGTTAATAATTTTAATATAGATGGCGGCGGTGTAAGGGGCTTACATTAGGGGTTAATATTATTAATATAGGTGGCGGCGGTGTAGGGAGGGCAGGTAATAGGGCAAAAGAGCTGTTTACTTTGGGGCAAAGCCCCGCAAAAGGCCCTTTTAAGGGCTGGTAATAGAGATAATTATTTTAGGGGGATTAGATTAGGGGTTAATAATATTAATATAGCTGGCGGCGCTATAGGGGGATTAGATTAGGGGTTAATAATTTTTATATAGGTGTTGGCGGTGTAAGGGTTCACATTTGGGGATAGATAAGGTAGATGGCGTCGGTGTAAGGGGTTCACATTAGGGGATTGATCAGGTAGATGGCGGCGGTTTTAGGGGTTCACATTAGGGGATAGATCAGTTAGATGGTGGCGGTTTTAGGGGCTCACAGTAGGGGGTTAGTTTTAATAGCTACCTAGTTAAAATAATTACCAATTTACCTGTAAAACAAATCCTAACCTAAGTTACAAATACACCTACACTATCAATAAATTAAATAAACTACAATTATCTTAACTAAAATTCAATAAAATAATCTAAACTAAATTACAAAAAAAAACAAACACTAAATTACAAAAAATAAAAAAAAGATTTCAAGATTTTTAAGCTAATTACACCTATTTTAAGCCCCCTAATAAAATAATAAAGCCCCCCCAAATAAAAAACAATCCCTACCCTATTCTAAATTAAACAAGTTCAAAGCTCTTTTACCTTACCAGCCCTTAAAAGGGCCTTTTGCAGGGCATGCCCCAAAGAAAACTGCTCTTTTGCCTGAAAAAAAAACACAATACCACCCCCCAACATTACAACCCACCACCCACATACCCCTAATCTAACCCAAACCCCCCTTAAATAAACCTAACACTAAGCCCCTGAAGATCTCCCTACCTTGTCTTCACCCAACCAGGCCAAACTCCTCATCCGATCCGGGCGATGTCTATCCAAGCAGCAAAGAAGAAGTCTTCATCCCGGCGATGTCTTTATCCAAGCGGCAAAGAAGAAGTCTTCATCCCGGCGATGTCTTTATCCAAGCGGCAGCAAAGTCTTCTTCCATCCGGCAGCATCTTCCATCAAGCGGCATCTTCAATCTTCTTTCTTCGCTCCACCGACGCGGAGCATCCATCCCGGCCGACGACTGAACGACGAATGAGGTACCTTTGAATGACGTCATCCAAGATGGCGTCCGTCGAATTCCGATTGGCTGATAGGATTCTATCAGCCAATCGGAATTAAGGTAGAAAAATCTGATTGGCTGATTGAATCAGCCAATCAGATTGAGCTTGCATTCTATTGGCTGTTCCGATCAGCCAATAGAATGCGAGCTCAATCTGATTGGCTGATTGGTTCAGCCAATCGAATTGAACTTGAATCTGATTGGCTGATTCAATCAGCCAATCAGATTTTTCTACCTTAATTCCGGTCGTCGGCCGGGATGGATGCTCCACGTCGGTGGAGCGAAGAAAGAAGATTGAAGATGCCGCTTGATGGAAGATGCTGCCGGATGGAAGAAGACTTTGCTGCCGCTTGGATGAAGACATTGCCGGGATGAAGACTTCTTCTTTGCCGCTTGGATAGACATCGCCCGGATCGGATGAAGAGTTCTGCTCGGCTGGGTGAATACAAGGTAGGATGATCTTCAGGGGGGTAGTGTTAGGTTTATTTAAGGGGGGTTTGGGGTTAGATTAGGGGTATGTGGGTGGTGGGTTGTAATGTTGGGGGGTGGTATTGTGTTTTTTTTTCAGGCAAAAGAGCAGTTTTCTTTGGGGCATGCCCCGCAAAAGGTCCTTTTAAGGGCTGGTAAGGTAAAAGAGCTTTGAACTTGTTTAATTTAGAATAGGGTAGGGAATTTTTTTTATTTTGGGGGGCTTTATTATTTTATTAGGGTGCTTAGAATAGGTGTAATTAGCTTAAAAATCTTGTAATCTTTTTTTTATTTTTTGTAATTTAGTGTTTTGTTTTTTTGTAATTTAGTTTAGTTTATTTAATTGTATTTTTAGATAGATATTTGTAGTTTATTTAATTTATTGATAGTGTAGGTGCATTTGTAACTTAGGTTAGGATTTATTTTACAGGTAATTGGGTAATTATTTTAACTAAGTAGCTATTAAATAGTTAATAACTATTTAATAGCTATTATACCTAGTTAAAATAATTAACAATTTACCTGTAAAATAAATATAAACCCTAACATAGCTAGACATGTGCATGGCGAAAAAATTCGGTTCGGTTCGGTTCGGATCGATTCGGAATTTTTCGAAGTTCGGTTCGGAACGATTCGAATTCGGAAAATTTGGAATCGATTCGTTTCGGATTTGTTTCGGATTCATTCGGATTTGAAGAAATTCGGCTGGATTCGGTTCGATTCGGTTCGATTCAGTTCGTAAATTCGGCAATTCGGTAAGTGTTAGGTGTGATTAGACTAGTATTATACTGTATATTAGGTGTTAACCTAACATACTGTATAATACTAGTGTAATCCAATGGCCATCCGAATTTACGAATCGATTCGGAAAATTCGGCAAAATTTGAATTCGGAATTTCGGTTCGATCCGAATCGCCGAATTTTCCGAATTTCCAAATCGAACCGAACCGAATCGCACATGTCTAAACATAGCTACAATGTAATTATTAATTATATTGTAGCTATTTCAGGGTTTATTTTATAGCTAAGTATTTAGATTTAAATAGGAATATTTTAGTTTATAATATGAATTAGATTTATTTAATAAGAATTTAGTTAGGGGTGTTAGGGTTAGATAGAGTTAATATAGTTAATATAAATACTATAGTAACTATATTAACTATATTAACCCTAATATAATTAGGGTTAATATAGTTAATGTAATAACTATATTAACTATAATATACTTAGGGTTAATATAGATAATATAGCTGGTGGCGGGGTAGGTAGATTAAATTAGGGGTTAATAATTTTAATATAGATGGCGGCGGTGTAAGGGGCTTACATTAGGGGTTAATATTATTAATATAGGTGGCGGCGGTGTAGGGAGGGCAGGTTATAGGGCAAAAGAGCTGTTTACTTTGGGGCAAAGCCCCGCAAAAGGCCCTTTTAAGGGCTGGTAATAGAGATAATTATTTTAGGGGGATTAGATTAGGGGTTAATAATATTAATATAGCTGGCGGCGCTATAGGGGGATTAGATTAGGGGTTAATAATTTTTATATAGGTGTTGGCGGTGTAAGGGTTCACATTTGGGGATAGATAAGGTAGATGGCGTCGGTGTAAGGGGTTCACATTAGGGGATTGATCAGGTAGATGGCGGCGGTTTTAGGGGTTCACATTAGGGGATAGATCAGTTAGATGGTGGTGGTTTTAGGGGCTCACAGTAGGGGGTTAGTTTATGTAGCTGGCGGCGGGGTCCGGGAGCGGCGGTTTAGGGGTTAAATACTATATTAGGGATTGCGGTGGGGGATCGCGGTTGACAGGTAGATAGACATTGCGCATGCGTTAGGTGTTAGGTTTATTTTGTAGCTAGTTTAGGGAGTTACGGGGCTCCAAAAGACAGCTTAAGGCTTCTTACGGCTGCTTTTTGTGGCGAGGTGAAAATGGAGTAAGATTTCTCCATTTTCGCCACGTAAGTCCTTACGCTGTATATTGGATACCAAACTGCGCTGGTTTGGTATACCTGTCTATGGCCCAAAAAACTACGGGCGACGCCAGAAATCTACGCGCATAACTTCTAAGTTACGCCGTATATAGGATACCAAACCAGATCAAATATTGGCATCGCCAGCTTTTGCGGGCAACGATTTTTATTGGATCGGGCCCCAGAGGTACATGGGATCTGTTTACCCATGACAAGAAGGGGTAGCTATTTTTTTAATTTATAAATGTTATGAATGCAAAATATTTTACACATTTTTAACATCTTGTTTCCAGAAAATAAAATAAACAGTTTGAGGATGAAACCTTTCTGGTGCTTCAAAAAATTATGTGCAACTGATATGTATATTAAAAAAAAGTGTGTTTGGTGTGGATGTGTGGTTTATGTGTGTGTATGTGTATTGTTTGTGTGTGTGTGTGTGTGTGGTTTGTGTGTGTGTGGTTTGTGTGTGTGTGTGTGTGTATGTGTGTGGTTTGTGTGTGTGTGTGTATGTGGTTTGTGTGTGTGTGTGTGTGGTTTGTGTGAGGTTTGTGTGTGTGTGTGGTTTGTGTGTGTGTGTGTGGTTTGTGTGAGGTTTGTGTGTGTGTATGCGTGTGGTTTGTGTGAGGTTTGTGTGTGTGTATGTGTGTGGTTTGTGTGTGTGTGTGGTTTGTGTGTGTGTGTGTGTGTGGTTTGTGTGTGGCTTGTGTGTGTGTGTGGTTTGTGTGTGTGTGCGGGTTGTGTGTGTGTGTGGATGAACAATCTTGTGATGCGGTAGGAGTGCCACAGGGCGGACCGGGGGTCTGACTAAGTAACATTTCCTAAAAAAAATTCCTAAAAAAAAAGTCACAATATAGATTTAGTTAATTATGTAGACTGGGATGTTACATCTGACCAGATTTATAAATGACAAGGACACCTGGCTGATGAAATTGTATCTTTTGAATCCATTCTTAAATCCAGTTGAAATATGCTTGGAATATGTGCACCCTCTGTTCAAAATCATGTGAAGTGTCAAAAATAACAGGTGCATCTTGTCACATGCCTCTCTTCACCAGGCACGTTTATGGTGCAGAAAACAATAGCTGCTTGCATATTTTAAAACCTGTGGCAGACATATTGTAAGTGTATTGTGTAAAACTGCTATTAAAAAAACAAGCACTTAGATAGTGTAGGGTATCCTAGCCCGGAGTGCACCTAAGGGTTAAGAACTTAAGACCCATAGGAACTGAGTGTGCTGTTAAGTGTTTGTTGCAACTGTGTTGAATTTAGGGAGGTAGAGCTGCACTTACCTTTTTAGCACCAGGTCAGAGATTCTTCTTCCTCTTTTACCCTGGAAGCTTCCCCACCCTCCCCTTGTTTGTTCAGCAGGCTCGTGGCAATCGGTTAGGGTACCCTCATTAGGAGGTCCTTTAGGAAGGTTAGTCGACCTATCTCTGTAAGTCCGAGGACTGATGTTTCGGCTCCCCTCGTTTTAGCATGCCTTTCGACTCAATCCTAGAGCTACTGGCTTGGAGTTTTGATGTATGACACCCTAGCTTACCAGTGGGTCTGGGCCCTGGCTGCTGACTCAGAGGTTGAGTGACGGCCATTGTGGGATGGATGATGTCCCCCGGCTCGAGCCTAAGGGTATCCCTCTTGCATTTCAGCAGGCCGCATAACTAAGATCTGCTTCTAATTGTTGTGTGGTAGCTGAGCTCCACTTGAAGTCAGTAGCCTGGGCCAGTCACCAGTCTTTGCAGGGGTTTATACTTAGGCCTCAATTGCTGCCACCTGGTTTATAGATATTGAAAAAGTTATACTTGCTTGTTGCTCTGTGTTTCACAATAAATACCACCCACGGTCTTTACCTCCATTACTGTTGCGATGGTTTTATTTATTAATCTTTGTGGCTAAATTTGTTATGGTTACTTAGACTTGTGCACGGCCGTAAAATTTGTTTTGGTTCGGATCGATTCGGATATTTTCGAATTTCGGTTTGGATCGTTTCGAATTCGGAATTCCGGTATGTGTTAGGTGGAATGTGCTGTGTATTAGACTAGTATTATGTACTGTATATTAGGTGTAACCCATAGCAGAGTGATATAACCTAATATACTGTACAATACTAGTGTAATCCATGGCCATCCGAATGTAATGAATAAATCCGAACTAATTCGAATTTATTCGGTAGATTCGGTACTACTGTAATTCGGAAATTCGAATCGATCCGAATCTCCGAATTTAACAAATTCGTCCGAATTTTGATTCTGAACGAATCGAACCGCACATGTCTATTACTTAGTTAGAGTTTTGAAGGTATCACAACTCAGGACGATAGGGTATATAATCACTTAAAGCACTTAAACCCATAAATTTTCTTTTGTGATTTAAACCAAGCATACCATTATAAAAAGTTTACAACTTACTTCTATTATAATATTCTGTGTTGAAGAGATACCTAGGTAGACATCTGGAGCACTAAATGACAAGAAATAGTGCTGCCATCTAGTGCACTTGCAAGTATATAACATTCTTGCAAAACTGCTGCCCTATAGTGCTCCAGAAATGGTCTGGCTCCTAAGCTTATGTCCCTGCTTTTCAACAAAAGATACAAAGAGAACAGATAAATATTGATAATAGAAGTAAATTAAAAAGTTGTTTAAAATCTCATGCTCTGTCTGAATCATGAAAGAAAAATTTGGTATCCACATGGATGCATTTCAGTTTTGAATAGAAGCATTTTTATAATATACATGTTCATGTATTTTTTCTTCGTTCTCTTGGTATCTTTATTTGAAAAAGCTGGAATAATGTTTAGTTCAGAACCTGGATAGCGCTTACTGATTGGTGGCTACATTTAAACACCATTTAAAAAGCACTACCCAGGTGCTGAACCAAAAATGGGCCGGCTCCTATGCTTACATTCTTGCTTTTTCAAATAAAGATACCAAGAGAACAAAGAAAAATGATAATAGGAGTAAATTAAAAAGTTGCTTAAAATTGCATGCTCTATCTGAATCATGAAAGAAAAAAATTGTGTTTCATATCCCAAGAGAATGATAATTTACCATTTAACTTAAGGGGCCGAATTATCAAGCTCCGAACGGAGTGTCTAAAGACCGCTGCTCCATAACCTGTCCGCCTGCTCTGAGGCGGCAGACAGATGATCTAATACGATTGGGTTAATTGACACCCCCTGCTAGTGGCTGATTGGCCGCAAATCTGCAGGGGGCGGTACTGCACCAGCAGTTCACAAGAACTGCTGGTGCAATGATAAATGCAGAGAGCGTATGCTGTCTGCATTTATCGATGTGCAGCGAACATGATCCGCAATATGGGATCATGTCCGCTCACATTATGATAAATAGGCCCCTAAGAGTTAACCTATTGCAAAAATGGACATGGCCTTATATATTAGAACATGTAATCTTTGCATTGCTGCATCACAGCTTACAGCCTCAAATGTGCCAGTCCTGTTTCTGCTGATCACAATCCCTATTCTTGATAATTATCAAGACATTTTCAGAGACTTTTTCACTTACCACATTCCACAGCTAAAAGGACTTGATAAACACCTTTTCGCTTATTAACCCAAAAAGTTATTGGAGGTATCATTGGTTTTGGCGCAATGCACAAAAAACGCAAATATTACCCTTGCCATATTGGATGATGTCAATAAGCAACGTCACCAAACGGATACAAATGGTACCTGCACAATCAATTAAAGTTAAAAAGTAATAAACACTTTTACACTAATAAAAATGTACCAAATTAATAACCCAACACCCATGCCCACTGTACCCATAATGCCCCTGCTCAAATCCCTTAGAGAGACATACACATATATATGGATTTGGAATACAACAGATTAACTGTTCACATGTCACCCAGAAGCATCACTACACACAAAGACCAATCAACATTTAGGCATTTCATCCAATGAAGTAATCGATAAACTGATGCCATCACCATTTTATTTTTATTATTATAATTATTTTTATTAAAAAAAAATTAGTAACTGAAATCTCCAAATACAACACAAAAGAGTAGAAATGAAACTCGGTACATCAGCTACACATACATTGGGGAAACATCCGACATTCAAAAGTTCAGCATATTACGTGCATAAATGTTCAGATATATGCAGCGTAGGTCCAATAGCTGACACGGAGAGAAACATAAAGAACAAAAAAGAAAATAACGGGGGGTGGAGTTAACCACCATAGCCAAGTGGGAGCACTGAAAGAGAGCTCTGTACCAAACATTGGTAAAAGAGTATAAAATCTGCTCTTTTGGTGAGCTGCTACCATTAATAAGGCACCTAACTGATCTACATTGGCAGGAGAATACCTTTTAACAGTCATCTTGGCTGTTTGACACATTTGGAAGCCAATCCAGCTAATTAACATCTCTCATCGGCTGCAGCTTCAGATCGAAACCTTAACAGACAGGCAGACAACAGTGTGAAATAGCCCCGGTTGTGGCATACGTCCCCGGAGGGTCAGGGCTCCGCTCCGTGGAGTGTACAACAACAGACCTGAAGAGATCGAGCCAGGAACAAGCTGCAGCATTGGTTCAACAACCTTATCGGTTCCCGGACCTTGGCTGCCAACGAGACATGTAAGCATGCCCTCCCTGCAAGGTTCACGACATCGACAGCTGACGGCGGGAAGGCCCTCCCGCAGCTGCCTAAAAGGCCCAGATCGATACTCGAAGTGGCAGACAAAGTAGATTCACCACCAGCGGAGTGGTGCGAACGGCTGCCATTTTGGGCCTTCCTTCTCCCTCGAGGTTGAGGCGGACCGGAGAGCGGCCTAGCTGTTAGGATCATAGATCCACAAGGGCGAGTGGACCCCGTCACCAGGTGAGAGCAGTGTGCCAGTACCCTTACCTCCCACCCAGCAGGCACAGGAGATTACCCGCTAGAGGAGGAGAAGAGGTGGGTCTGATCCGGGCCCACTAAATCAGACGTCACAGGTGCACTGAAGTGACATAGACTGTCTCACGTTATACCTAGCAACTTTGTATTATTCCAGTAAGGGGCTATTACGTCCTCATTACAAGGGACACATATGGATTCAGCCTGAGCATCCACAGCTACATAGAGCTCTGTATCTTTAGGAAACACCATAGGGAGGGGTACATATCCAAGGCCTGCTACATCCTAATAAGGCATAATAAGGCTATACTGAATATACCGCTACACACCAGGGGCCAAGCTGGTCAATAATTCATCAGAGACTGCAGATACAGTTTCCACAAGCTCTACACACTGTGGAGCCTGTACACTAGCACCCTAGCCCACTCTCCCTCATTTCCCACCTGTCCCTGTAGGTGGGTCATATCCCGATTCCCCTTCTCCAGCTTTGTCAATAGGAGACATGCCCCTTGGAGAGTGGGTTCAGGATACAGGTTCCCTTTCCGCACTATGTCTGCCTAGCACACAGGGGTCTGGATGGAGGGGCCTACAGAAGGCATAACAACACATAACAGCCTTGAGGCCTGGTAGCCCACTTAAGATGCACGCCTAATCTCCTTACTCATCTGAATCAAATATCACCTTCCCATAGAGGGAAGAGATCTATTCTACAGGGACATAACCCAGGTCTCAACAGCTAGCTTCTGGTACCTTTCTCCTAAGATATTGCTAGAGGAGAAGAGATACACAATGTCTCAAAATCAAAGGAGGAAATCTAGGTCCCAAAATCCTCAAAAAAAGACTGTCTTAGACCACTTCCACCCTTCCACTTAGGCGCAGCAGGAGCCCTCCGACGATGACCTATCAGATTCTAACACTCCTTATAAGGCCCTTCTGGGGCCGGTCCTAGGTAACACTCGCAACAATAATAGACCACCGGATGGAGACTCTTGGAGCGAAAACAGGAGGACTTGATAATAGACCATACTAACCTCCTATCCTACTCCGAAAAACTAGCAGCTCAAATCTCCTCACTGGAAGCTAAGCTTGCAGATCTGGAGGATAGATTCAGGTGAAAAAAACCTGAGAATCAGAGGGGTTCCCAAATCAGTGTCTCCTCAAGATCTGGGAGGCTATCTAAATGACCTTTTTAGGTAACTGATCCCAGAGGCGAAGGACACTGATCTATTGATGGATAGGGCCCATAGGGTGGCGTGACCGCGCTCTCTCTCTGTGGATAAACCAAGAGATGTAGTGACCAGACTCCACTACTTCACTTTCAAAACTCAGATTATTAACGTTGACATGCGGTCCAAAACCCTCCCGGAGAAATTCCAACAGATCCAAATTTTCCCAGACCTGTCAGCTAATACGTTGTTCCTGAGGAGAACCTATGCAGACTACACCAAAATTTTGAGAGCTAAAGGCATAAGATACCGATGGGGGTTCCCTGTAAAGCTCCCCATAACAAAAGACAGCCATCTCCATATGATCTCAGCTCCAGAAGAGGCACGGCTCCTCCTGCAAAAATGGGGACTTCTTCCAGCGGACCAAGAAGAGCAAGACACACCTTCCTCATCTATGTTTCCACTGAGAGCTGGAGCCCCTGAATGAGACCCCCCCCCCCGAATAGATCTGCCCTAGCCTCCAGACGGCAACCCACCACCCACCGCATTCCTCCATGAAGGTGAACTATCCACATCTTTGCTTTATCTACATAGCCTGGAGAACCGTTGAGACGCTAGCTGGGACACCAGGCTTTTAGGACAGGTATGCACCGAGGACTCTTAATGGCCATCTTATGACAGAGATTACAATATCCACCCTAAATACGAAAGGACTCAACACCCCCACGAAGAGAAGCTTGCTGGTAAGACATTTAAAAAAGCATAAATCGGTGATACCTATATACAAGAGACACATTGGACAGAGTCATCCCCACATAAACTTAGGTCCGCTCTATATACAACTTGTGAGACGGCCTCATACACTAATAAGAAAAGAAGAGTCGCTACACTTATTAAACAGGACGTCAAATATACCCCTATTACTATAGATAAAGATCCAGAAGGCAGGTACCTGATACTTGTCTGTTACCTAGACGATACCCTTTACACTCTAGTTAATGCCTATGCCCCTAATGCACACCAGATCTCATTCCTTAGACGGTTGCTGAAGAGAGTAGATTAGCTCAAGAAAGGGTCTTTACTACTAGGCGGTGATTTCAATGCTACCTGGGACCCCTTGCTTGATAGACGGACATCTAAAGGGACAGACCTTGACAGGGGGGCTTGCCTTCTCTCCAAGAGGTTCCAAAACCTCCTGATGAGATATAACTATTTTGACAATTGGCGCTGCTTACATACAACAGAGAAGGACTATACCTTCTATTCCTTGCCGCACCACTCTTATTCCCGGATTGACTACATGGTTATGGACTCTTGGACCTTAGATAAAGCACGCTATGCGAGGATTGTGGTATGCCCATGGTCTGACCATGACATGACGATTGTCACTATTAACCCCTCCCCCCCCCCCAGTCAGTTATATGCGATCTTGGAGGCTGGCAGACCATTTGATCAAAAACCCCTGGTCCCAGAGAAGGACTATACCTTCTATTCCTTGCCGCACCACTCTTATTCCCGGATTGACTACATGGTTACGGACTCTTGGACCTTAGATAAAGCACGCTATGTGAGGATTGTGGTATGCCCATGGTCTGACCATGACATGACGATTGTCACTATTAACCCCTCCCCCCCCAGTCGGTTATATGCGATCTTGGAGGCTGGCACACCATTTGATCAAAAACCCCTGGTCCCAACAGACAACTACTGACTTACAAGATTTTTTCAAATCGAATGATACCAAACAAATGACTGACACAACCCCTTGGGCGACTATGAAGGCATTCCTTACGGGGGCCTTCTTAAAAAGGGCAGCGCGACTGAGGAGACAGAGAGGTGCCACTTTGGCACAGCTTTTTGGGGAGTTCAGACCCCTAGAATTACAGAATAAACTCCATCCCAATCCTGACCTAGCTTTGCGTATAGGACAGATCCGAGCTGAAATCACAGTCAAGGAGACAGCCCGATCACAGGAATCACTTCTCAAGTTTAGGAAACTGTTTTATTACCAGGGGAATAAGGCAGACAGAATGTTAGCCACCAAGCTTAGAGCTAGAACTAAGTCTACGCGAATCCAAAAAATATGTTACTCAGGCAAAACCTTGCATGCCCCTAAAGACACTGGAGAGGCCTTTATGTCCTATTACAGTAAATTATATAATCTAGATACATGCCCAAATACGCATAAATCAGATCGGCATTCCATCACAGCCTTCCTATCCTCTCTTAACCTCCCAGGCCTAGACACCGTCGCAGCTGATCACCTCGCAAGTCCTATAAAGCACTCTGAAATTAAAACATATGCAACTATTTTAATCCCATATCTGCAACAGCTATACACTGAAACTTGTGAGACAGGCTCCCGACCCCGAGAGTTTTTGGAAGCCTCCATACTAACTATCCCAAAGGAGGGTAGGACCTGATACTGTGCCAAAGCTACCGACCTATATCGCTTATAAATATTGACATAAAGATTTTCTCTAAAGTATTAGCAGTCCGGCTTGGCCAGTTGCTTCCGAAGCTCATACATAGGGATCAGGTAGGCTTTGTAACGAATCGCCAGGGCACTGATAGTACACACCGCCTGTTGAATGTGTTTGCGGAGGCCAATGCTGCCGGGAGACCCCTTCTCACCCTGTTGTTTGATGCTGAAAGGGCGTTTGACAGTGTGAGGCGGGACTATTTAACGGCGGTATTAAAGTCGGCGGGCCTGCCCGAGGATTTTTGTAGGGCAGTTGGAGCTCTTAACTCCCATCCGACCGCTAGGGTTAGGGGCCTGAGATTTTGCTCCCAACCCTTTGACCTCAGAAATGGCACCCGACAAGGTTGCCCATTGTCCCCCTCCTCTTCGTACTTGCCATTGAGCCATTAGCAGCAGCTATCCGTGCGACCAAAGATATCAAGGGCATATATATACATGGGACTTATCAGAAGCTCAGCTTATTTGCAGATGACCTGACTGTCTTCCTCACTGACCCAGACAGATCCCTCCCCCATCAACTTACACTCTTCAACCTACTTGGTACTCTATCGTACTATAAGCTTAACGTTACCAAGACAGAAGCATACCCGCTTCATCTCCCCCCGGCCCAACTGTATACTCTACAAACCAACCATAACTTTAGATGGAACCTGAAAGGAATTAGACACCTAGGTGTCTTCCTATCACATGATTCTAAAAATGTAGTGACGACTAACTATGGCAATTTTCTTCAGATTCTTAAACAGACATTAACATTACCTAGATACAAAGAAATTGCATGGATGGGTAGAATCTCTGCGTTTAAAATGATGCTCCTGGCGAAACTCACTTTCCTATATAGATGCCTCCCGCTTCCACTTCCTAATAAATACTTAGATACTTTCCAATCGCTGGTAAACAAATATGTCTGGGCTGATTCACGCCCCTGTATTGCAAGTAAGATACTGCAGGCACCGATAGATAGAGGAGGACTAGGTGTCCCCAACCTCCGGACATACTACGAGGCAGCTATGCTGACCTACATCTCTGTCTGGGGCACTATTGGGAAGCCTCCTCACTGGTATGAAATTGAACAGGCCTCACTACCCCATGGAATTCTTCTCTCAGATCTGATCTGGATCCCACAACATTGTAGACCCATTCCCTCTCTGCCCAACCCGGTGTTAAAGCATTGCCTTTATCTGTGGCATAAATTACATCACTCCCCTCTGGTGGCCCCTCAGCCATCTCCTATCCACAGTGTGCAGGGGCTCCTTAGGGGATTGCCGGACTCGAATTCCTCTGGATGGGCTGCTCTCTCCATATCGACTGTACAAGACCTACATATCAGAAACACCTGGGTCTCAGGCCCTGAACTCATCTCACACTACACAATCCCACGTAAGATGCGCTTTGAAGTCAACCAATTCCGGTCCTTATTACATAGCTGGAATTTTTTCCACAATGCACCACGTAATAATACAATATGGGAATCTAGACTTAGGTCAGGACTGCAGGGACATAGGCCCCTCACAATACACTAGCAATGCATCCAAAATTGCCCTACCCTACATAAGACGCATAATATTTTGGCATGGGAGAAAGACTTAGATAGAGTATTAGACGCCCAGACATGGATGAGAGCAATAACCAATACTAGACAGGCTATATATTCTGTAACCTTCTTTGAATTGTTTTACAAACTACTCACGAGATGGCATTGGGTCGCCAGTAGGATACATAAATTCTCCCCGCCAACTCAGATGGGTGTTGGAGGGGCTGCGGCCAAAAAGGGAATGGTATCCACATTTGGTGGAGCTGCCCAGAAATCCAGAAACTATGGACCAAAGTCCTGGCCCAGTGCAGACTCCTTTCACTCCAAGCGGATAGAAGCCCTGCAACCTACCTGTTGCATCTTAATATCCCTAAAATCCCGAAACCCCAGAAACAACTTCTAATTTACCTTTTGATGTCCACTAAACTTGATATCGCCAGACATTGGAGGCAGCAGAATGCTCCCAATTTGGGAAAGGTTGTTGAGATTATGTGTAATGTTAGAATGATGGAAGAAGCGGTCTGTATAAATAGAGGAATCATAGATATACATGTGGCAACCAGGTCCCCATGGGATGCAATCCCACATAACGTAAATGAGAGATAAACAGTGTTGATTGTATGTGTATGTTTAGTTATACATATTGACGTGAACCAGTGTTATTACATTGTTTCCATAATTATGTTAATGTTTATGGAGCTATGGTTCGCAGCTCCTATAAGTTATTAATGGACACTCCTCCTCAATAAACCAAGGAATGTGACTGAGTGTAGTATTTACGGAGGTCCAGTATTCTATATTATCTGTCAAATTAGCGAGGTTTTTCACAGTTTACCGGACCCCATTAGGGGTCTGGTGTCTACTCACAAGTAAGATGTTTATTACCCTATGTTCTGTTTACTCTGTAATATGAAAAGGACTACCTAAATATATCTTACTACTGTAATATTTCTATGTGTTGTAACCTCAATAAAAAATACTCGCCTAGATTACGAGTTTTGCGTTAGAAGCTGTGCGGTGCTAACAATCAGTTTATGCTCACCGCTCACTTACAGACATCGCTGGTATTACGGGTTTTTAGAAACCCGGCGTTAACCGCAAAAAAGTGAGCAAAGAGCAAAATTTTGCTCCACATCTCACCTCAATACCAGCGCTGCTTACGTTAGCGGTGAGCTGGCTAAACTTGCTCATGCACGATTTTCCCATAGGAATCAATGGGGGAGAGCTGGCTGAAAAAAAGTCTAACGCCTGCAAAAAAGCAGCGTAAAGTTCCTAACGCTGTCCCATTGATTCCTATGGGGAAATAAAAGTTATGTTTACACCTAACACCCTAACATGAACCCCAAGTCTAAACACCCCTAATCTTACACTTATTAACCCCTAATCTGCTGCCCCCAACATCGCAGACACCTACATTATATTATTAACCCCTAATCTGCCGCTCCGGACACTGCCGCCACCTACATCATACTTATGAACCCCTAATCTGCTGCCCCCAACATCGCCGACACCTACATTATATTTATTAACCCCTAATCTGCTGCCCCCAATGTCGCTGCAAACTAACTACATTTATTAACCCCTAATCTGCCGCTCACAATGTCGCCACCACTAAAATAAAGTTATTAACCCCTAAACCTAAGTCTAACCCTAACCCTAACCCCCCTAACTTAAATATAATTTAAATAAATCTAAATAAAATTACCAAAAACTAACAAAATAATTCCTATTTAAAACTAAATACTTACCTATAAAATAAACCCTAAGCTAGCTACAATATAACTAATAGTTACATTGTAGCTAGCTTAGGGTTTATTTTTATTTTACAGGGAACTTTATTTTAACTAGGTACAATAGTTATTAAATAGTTATTAACTATTTAATAACTACCTAGTTAAAATAAATACAAATTTACCTGTAAAATAAAACCTAACCTAAGTTACAATTACACCTAGCACTACACTACAATTAAATGAATTACCTAAATTAAATACAATTAATTACAATTAAATAAAATTATCTAAAGTACAAAAAAAAACACTAAATTACAGAAAATAATAAAGAAATTACAAGATTTTTAAACTAATTACACCTACTCTAATCCCCCTAACAAATTAAAAAAGCCCCCCAAAATAAAAAAGCCCCACCCTACACTAAATTACAAATAGCCCTTAAAAGGGCCTTTTGCGGGGCATTGCCCCAAAGTAATCAGCTCTTTTACCTGAAAATAAATTACAATTCCCCCCCCCAACATTAAAACCCACCACCCACACAACCAACCCTATTCTAAAACCCACCCAATCCCCCCTTAAAATAACCTAACACTAACCCCTTGAAAATCACGTTACCGGGAGATGTCTTCACCCAACCAGGCCGAAGTCCTCAACGAAGCCGGGAGAAGTCTTCATCCAAGCTGGGCGAAGTGGTCCTCCAGACGGGCAGAAGTCTTCATCCAGACGGCATCTTCTATCTTCATCCATCCAGCGCGGAGCGGGTCCATCTTCAAGACATCCGACACCGAGCATCCTCTTCTTTCCACGGCTAAACACAGAATGAAGGTTCCTTTAAATGACGTCATCCAAGATGGCGTCCCTTCAATTCCAATTGGCTGATAGAATTCTATCAGCCAATCGGAATTAAGGTAGAAAAAATCCTATTGGCTGATGCAATCAGCCAATAGGATTGAACTGGCATTCTATTGGCTGATTGGAACAGCCAATAGAATGCAAGCTCAATTCTATTGGATGATTGGATCAGCCAATAGGATTGAACTTCAATCCTATTGGCTGATTGCATCAGCCAATAGGATTTTTTCTACCTTAATTCCGATTGGCTGATAGAATTCTATCAGCTAATCGGAATTGAAGAGACGCCATCTTGGATGACATTTAAAGGAACCTTCATTCAGTGTTTAGCCATTGTTTGAAGAGGATGCTCCGCGTCGGATGTCTTGAAGATAGACCCGCTCCGCGCCGGATGGATGAAGATAGAAGATGCCGTCCGGATGAAGACTTCTGCCCGTCTGGAGGACCACTTCACCCCGGCTTGGATGAAGACTTCTCCCGGCTTCGTTGAGGACTTCGGCCCGGTTGGGTGAAGACATCTCCCGGTAAGGTGATCTTCAGTGTTAGGTTTTTTTAAGGGGGATTGGGTGGGTTTTAGAGTAGGGTTGGTTGTGTGGGTGGTGAGTTTTAATGTTGGGGGGGAATTGTAATTTTTTTTTCAGGTAAAAGAGCTGATTACTTTGGAGCAATGCCCCGCAAAAGGCCCTTTTAAGGGCTATTTGTAATTTAGTGTAGGGGGGCATTTTTATTTTGTTAGGGGGATTAGATTAGGTGTAATTAGTTTAAAAATCTTGTAATTTCTTTATTATTTTCTGTAATTTATTGGGCGGGTGGTTTGTACTTTAGATAATTTTATTTAATTGTAATTAATTGTATTTAATTTAGGTAATTAATTGTAGTGTAGTGTTAGGTGTAATTGTAACTTAGTTTAGGTTTTATTTTACAGGGAAATGTGTCTTTATTTTAACTAGGTAGTTATTAAATAGTTAATAACTATTTAATAACTATTGTACCTAGTTAAAATAAATACAAAGTTGCCTGTAAAATAAAAATAAACCCTAAGATAGCTACAATGTAACTATTAGTTATATTGTAGCTAGCTTAGGGTTTATTTTATAGGTAAGTATTTAGTTTTAAATAGGAATAATTTAGTTAATTGTAGTAATTTTATTTAGATTTATTTAAATTATATTTAAGTTAGGGGGTGTTAGGATTAGGGTTAGACTTAGGTTTAGGGGTTAATAACTTTATTATAGTGGCGGCAACATTGGGGGCAGCAGATTAGGGGTTAATAAATGTAGGTAGGTGGTGGTGATGTTTGGGCTGGCAGATTAGGGGTTAATAATATTTAAATAGTGTTTGCGATGCGGGAGCGCGGCGGTTTAGGGGTTAATATAGTTATTATAGTGGGGGCAATGTCTGGTTCAGCAGATTAGGGGTTAAAATATTTATTTTAGTGTTTGCGATGTGGAGGGGCCTCGGTTTAAGGGTTAATAGGTAGTTTATGGGTGTTAGTGTACTTTTTAGCACTTTTGTTAAGAGTTTTATGCTACGGCGTTGTAGTGTAAAACTCTTAACTACTGACTTTTAAATGCGGTACCAGGCTTGACAGGAGAGGGTTTACCGCTCACTTTTGGTCAGACTCGTAATATCGGTGCTATGCAAGCCCCATTGAAAATATAGGATACACAATTGACGTAAGTGGATTTGCGGTATTTCCGAGTCTGGCCAAAAAATTGAGCGGTACACCTGTACCTGCAAGACTCGTAATACCAGCGGGCGTTAAAAAGCAGTGTTAAGACCTCTTAACGCTGCTTTTTAAGGCTAACGCACAACTCGTAATCTAGACCACTATTTGGAAAAAAATAGAAAATAACATCTCCAAAATATGTCTGATACAACCAGCAAAACACATTAAGTTATATCATTGTAATAATGTTGGAAAGCTAAGGTATTGCATAGTAATTCATTACACCTGAATATGCACTAAATCAGCAATTTTGTAACAGAGGTCTAATTGATCTGTTAACTGATAGGCCTCTATTTATCATAGTCTGGCGGACCTGATCCGACAGTGCGGATCAGGTCTGACAGACCTCGCTGAATACGGCAAGCAATACGCTCGCCGTATTCAGCATTGCACCAGCAGCTCACAAGAGCTGCTGGTGCAACGCCGCCCCCTGCAGACTCCCGGCCAATGGGCCACCAGCAGGGGGGTGTCAATCAACCCGATCGTACTCGATCGGGTTGATTTCCGCCGATGTCTGTCCTCCTGCTCAGAGCAGACGAACAGGTTATGGAGCAGCTGTCTTTGTGACCGCTGCTTCATAAGTGCTGTTTCTGGCGAGCCTGCAGGCTTGCCAGAAACACGGGAAATCAAGCTCCATTCAGAGCTTGATAGATAGGCCCCATATTGTTGTTTTTCCAAAGAAAATATAGAGCGCACCTGTAATTGCCATTCTGAGATGGACAGCATTGTGGGGATTTTCCCAGTGTCTAGGAGTGACTTGTTTGGCGCTATTAAAAAGTATTGTTTGAGCATGTCTATAGGATTTATAGAGTTTAGGAATTGGTTTATAAAGAAGGGCTATGGCAGGGTCTAGAGCAATGTCTACTGATAATAGGGTATTCATTTCAATCATCACTTACAGTGATAGGACAAGACCACCAAACGTGTATTAGAGTTCCCTTTTCCCCGCATGTTCTCCAGCACCCGTCTGTTATAGTAAGATACATTTCCTTCAGTCTATGTAGAGTCAGATACCACCTAATGATAACTTTATAGTTTGTTTCCTGACATCACTATTTTGTTTGTCTTTTATTATGCATATTTATTTTTTCAATACCATATGAATAAATATAATAATTTCTAGGGGGGGTTCAGAAGATAACAATTTCGTACTTGAGGGATATTAATGGCAGAAGAGTTTTTTCCACCTTTAGAGCAACAGTTTCAACAGCATAAAAAAGGTGCCCCTTGTATTCTGTACCATCATTTGTTCCTTCATTTATTCTCTAAAGGGGAGGCTCATTTCTCATTTTTAAGCAAATGCATATAATACAGCAACAATTAGTAGATATGTGCATTCATTTTGTTCCAAATGCAAATTTGTTAATGAAACACTGATATTCATGTCATTTTCATGAAATGAATATCCGAACAAACGCATCACTACATTTTTAACAAAGAAATAAAAGTCATCAATATTAATTTGTTTCCTTTAATTGACCTTAGATAGGGTTACCATATTGCTGTTTTAAAAAGGGACACATATGATTTTAAGTTTTGACAGGATATGCCATGAGCAAACCCAGTGGGCGGGGATGCATCACAAGCACAGACGTGCGCCAAACGCTCGTAACTTGGATCGGTGACAGCAAACCTCAGAGCCCAGGCCTAGATGCTAAGTGGATCCTTAGGTATCGGTACTTTTTCCTGTCCTTTCCCAGGCGTGCAGGGGGATTGAGAAGCTGCCAGACGATTGGTAGCCGACTATAGGTCTCCTTCTTGGCAGCATACCTGGAGCGACAGGGTAGTGAGGGTTTTTTTACTACTTCCTCACACTGGATGGTAAGCATAGGGAGTGAAGCATGGTTGAAATAACAGTAAGTAAGTACAGTGAAGCAATTTTTCCTTTTCTAGGATAAGAACAGGATTTATTATAATTTAGTCTGGGTTACCTTATAGACTATATATATTTGGGGCTTTAGAAATTACCACATTAAGTCTCCCTTTATGCCACATATCTAATTAAGAATTTTCTGGATGAAATAATTTGTTTGGTTGAAAGAGATTTACAAGAACCTTGAAACTTTTTTTGACATATATATTTTTCCATCACTGACTTACGCTTGTTGGTAGATATAGGGAGTGAAGCACGGTTGAAATAACGTTGTGTGAGAACTGTATTACATTACTCGACACTTAAGATAAGCCCAGTGAAGCAAATTTCTGTTTCTGGGATTAGAACAGGATTTTTAATTATCTAGTCTGGGTTATTTTAGCTTATTCTACAAAATACATGTCTCTGGGACTTTAGAATTAATGCACTGTCTCCCTATATGCCAGATATACATTTAATTACGATAATTTCCGTTGAATTAATTTGCTTTGTTAAAGAATTAAAAGTAGTTAACAAATCTTTCAAGATAAAACAAGGGAATATAAAGAGGTTGTATCCGGATTCTCTGATTATACTTAACCTGCTTTGCTGTATTTTTCACATGATCAGTGGGATTTCTAGTCTCTCTTTTCAATAGAGTCAACGTTGTTGCTTTCCTTTATAAATATATATAAAGACTCTAACCCTGAACATCTCATATAAAGCTGACATCAAATTATAACCTTTTGCGGCTTCTAAAAAAATAAAGGCAGATTAAGAGAAAGCTATTAAGAGGATGGACAAATATCTTACAAATATAAAAATGGTTCCTAAAAATAAAAATCTTGAAAAAAGAACCTCTATCAGCAGTAATTATATTACTAAGCAAACTTCTCAAGTCTCAGTAAATGGGTCTATGAATAAATGTTCAACTACAGTTAAAGGTACAGACCCTATATCTACTCAGCTGAACAGTTTATCATCAAAGATTGACAAGGTTCAACTTGGACTGGATACTATAATCCAAGAAGTTAAACAAAATAATTAAAGGCTGAATATAATGAAGCAAAGAATATCTGATGCAGAGGATTTTCAGCTAGAACACGAGGAAAAGATAAAACATTTATAACAACAACATTTGGATCTAAGTGTCAGAGTAGAGGATTTGGAGAATAAAGCTAGACGCAATAATCTTCAGGTAATAGGCCTGCCAGAAAGTATGAATGGTTTGGCTATTAAGAAGTTAGTGGAAGAAGATCTACATAAGTTATTAAATATACAAAATAAAAGATCCTTTGAAACAGAGCAAATCTACAAAGCTGGCACATCTAAGCCACAAGATAAGAACAATGCATCCCAGAGATCAAGACTAGTTATAATCAGATTTTTAAATCTACAATCAAAAATGGATTTACTAAGAGCATAAAGGCCGAATCAATCGTTTCAGGGGGAAAACGTCCTCTTATTTCAGGACTATTCTACAGAAGTCTTGAAGAAGAGAAAACTATTTGCCAATCTGTGTAATCAATTGTATAAAGAAAAAATAACTTTTTCCTTACTATTCCCAGACAAATTGAGATTAAAGTCTGGAGATAAATATTACTAGTTTGATTCACCAGAGGACGCTATAAAATTCCTTGAAATGGAAAAATAGGAAATTTAGTCAAAACACTTTGAATATTGTCTTTTTTATTTATTTCTTCTTTTTTTCTCCTCTTTACTATTCCAATTGTTTTTTCCCCTCTTCTATATTTCTTTTCACAACTAGATAACTGTGGACATAATATGAGAATTATGAAATATTATTACAGGCTTCAATTTTTAATTGGATACATGTATGATACCTTTGTCTGATATATGCTTACTAATTCCAAGGATTTACTAATTGGGTTGAGAATCATTTTTAGTCATTTTATGGTCTCTCGTTTATGTGAGGGATACCTAAGTAACATCATATTCTCATATTTAAATATATATTCCAGAGCTTTTTTTTGGAAAGTTGCTTGGTACCTTTCTTATGGACAAGAGACATTTTCATACCTTCTTATTTTTCTGCATATGGAAATTTATGTTCTGTTGATTCAACTATTATTTATTTGTTTTTTTAAAGTTATGAGTATTAGATCACGATTAATATTTAGCACTTTTGTCTCACATATGGGTAAAGAATGTTCATATTATTTTATTTCTTGCTATTTAAGAAAGAGATCAAAAGTCCTTCTTTTCTGGGGACATATTATAATATTATTTTTTTATTTACACAATAGTTAATATACTCACAGGGAATGTGGGAGGTATTAACTCCCCTATTTAAAGAAAGAAAATTGTACACTATTTACAAAAACACAAGATAGATATAGCTTGTCTACAAGAAACTCACTTGTCACCTAGGGAACACACTAAACTGAAAACAGGGTGGGTTAATGAGGTTTTTTTTTTTCTCTTCATATAAAAATAATTAAGAGATGTGACAATTTTATTCAGCAAAAATATACAATATAAAACAATACATTATATACAAGATAAATTAGGAAGATATATTATAGTAAAATTCTCAATTGGGAAAGAAACGGTGGTGTTATGTAATATATATGGCCCTAATTAACAGAACCAACATTTTTGGGGGAAAAAAAAATGTTAAGATATATAGAGGGCCAAATAATTATAAAAGATGATTTTAACACAACCCCAATCCTCTATTGGATAGGAGAGGTGACCCAAAAAAAAAGAACAAATAGAAAATATGGGGTATATTTATCAAGCTCCATATTCTTGATAAATATGAGAGCAGGCTCCATAACCTGTCAGCCTGCTCTGAGGCAGCAAAAAAAACAGAAATCGACGGAAATCAACCCGATTGAATACAATCGGGTTGATTGACACCCCCTGCTAGCGGCCGATTGGCCACGAATCTGCAGGGGGGCGGTATTGCACCAGCAGTTCACAATAACTGCTGGTGCAATGATAACTACAGAGAGCGTATGCTGTCGGCATTTATCGATGTGCAGCAGACATGATCCACAATATCATGTCCACTCGCACAATGATAATTCGACCCCTATATCTCTACTAGAGTTAAATATGAGAAAGCGATTTTTGAGACCTTACAGGAAACTTTTAATCTTGTGGACATATGGCGAGTAAAAGATCCGACTGAAATAGATTTCACCTGTATTTCTAGAAATAATAATGCTATGTCTAGGTTAGATATATTTTTAATTTATGCAAAACAATTAAATAGAATAAATGAAGTTCAAATTAGGGATTTTACTTTCTCTGATCATTCCCCAGTACTTAAGAGAATAGATCTCCAACATAAAACATATAGTAATAATAGATTTTATTTCCCTGCTTATCTCATCAATTCAATTCAAACAATTTTTACAAAATAAATAGGAAGAATATCATATAAATAATAAATCATTTAAACAACAGTCAAATTACTGGGAAGTGGCCAAGGCTACTATAAAATCTGATTTGATAACATATGTGATAAATTATAGAAAAGAACAGAAAAAAAATTGATTTAGCACTTTCCAAAAAAGTTGTTTCAACATTTAGTAACTATAAAAATAAACCAAATATTAAGAATAAGGAAACCTTTTTGTTAGCTAAACAGGAGAGAGACAACTTTCTAGAAAGGGAAACTAAAGAAAAACTAAGACAAGTAGATGCAAGATTCTTTTGTTGGGGAATAAGATCAGGGAAGCTTTTAGCCTCCTTAAAAAAAAAACCCCAGAAATCTAGGAATCATATAAATAATTTTAATTATACAGGGGTGATTACTCAAGAGCCTAATAAAATAGCTAAAGCATTTGCAGATTATTATCAAATTTTATACACAGCACAAAAAAATGTAATAGAAGATCCTCGTAGTTTTTGGGAGAAAATTAATCTCCCCAAAATAGAAAAGGATCAATTAGATATGTTAAACCAACCTATTAATACAGAAGAGCTCAAATAAATAATTAATGGTCTCTCATTAGGGAAAGCAGCGGACCCTGACAGCCTTCCGGCCGAATTCTATAAAATTCTAATAGATAAAACTGTCCCTATTTTGAATCAGCTTTTTCATTCATACTTAACAAATAGTATTATTTCATCTCAAAATTTTAAATGTGCTAACATAATTGCTTTTCCAAAGCCAAATAAAGATCCTTCCCTACCACAATCTTATAGACCTATATCACTTATAAATGTGGACTATAAGATTTTAATGAAAATATTATCATATAGATTTAAAATAATAATACCACATGTAATAACTGTGGATCAAACAGGATTTATTTTGGGTAGATCCTCAGCCACAAATCTAAGGAAAATCTTATATGTTATAGAAAAATATGAAACTGGAGGTGGCGGAGAGGGGGCTGCCAAACTGCCGGAGGCCTTCCTGCTATCTTTGGATGCAGAGAAGGCCTTTGACAGAATAGAATGGCCCATCTCTTCACCACCTTGGAGAACTTTGGCTTTAATGTAGTCTTTCTGGAATATATAAAAAATATATATATACGAACTCTAAAGTGTATATCCAAATAAATGGACAGTACTCCGAGACTATTCAGGTGCAACGGGGAACCCGTCAGGGTTGTCCCCTGTCTCAGTTGTTTAATATTTCTCTAGAACCTTTGTTACTTATTCTAAACCAGATTATTCCAGGTATTGAAATCGGGAGACATAAATTGAAATTGGTTGCTTATGCAGACGATCTACTATTATTTATTACAGATCCTAAAGAACATTTAAATAATATCTTAAAAATTATAGATCATATAGTCAATTCTCAGGATATAAGATTAACTTTAGCAAATCTCAAATTCTCTGGCTAAAAAAAACTTCAAGAACTATCTGCCCAATGGAATATTTGGGTTTTAAAATTGACTCCAAACCCTCAAATCTTTATAAATTAAATGTGAAAGGAGCTATATTAAAATTAAAAGAAGAAATTAGAGCATAGGTAAATATACCATTATACCATTTGGACTTATTTCAAATTGAAAAAGCAATGAGATTATTTTTATGGAATAATAAGAAAGCAAGAATAGACTTAAAAAAAAAACCCTGTATATACCATATACTAATGGGGAATTAGCACTTTCTAATATTAAATACTATAATATTGCTATAATAATGAATTATAGTTTTAATTGGCTTGTAGATACAAAAAGACATTAACACCCATGAAATTGATCAAGAGAGATTAGGAAATATTAGTTTGGTTTTTATGGTACATAGATAGATTTACCTCATCATGTCAAATCTAGTTTATTATTTCATGATATAAACAACGCTTGGTATAGAGGAAATAAATATACTAACACTAATGATATGATTTCAGTCTATTTACAAATCTGGGGTAACCTTAAAGGGCCACTAAACCCCAAATCTTTCTTTCATGATTCAGATAGAACATACAAATTTAAACAACATTACAATTTACTTCTATTATTTATTTTGCTTCATTTTTGAGATATCCTTATTTGAAGAAAAAGCAATGCACATGGGTGAGCCAATCACATGAGACTTCTATGTGCAGCAACCAATCAGCAGCTACTGAGTATATCTAGATATGCTTTTCAGCAAAGAATATCAAGAGAATAAAACAAATTAGATAATAGAATTAAATTAGAAAGATGTTTAAAAATGCATTCTCTTTCTAAATCATGAAAGAAAAAATGTGGGTATCATGGCCCTTTATGTTTCCGGTAGGACTCCAATATCCCTTTAATCAATGGTATAAAAAGGTCTTAAATATATACATCAATGTTACGAAAGTAAAAACAATAAAATTAAAAAATTTAGAGAGATTTCTTCGATATATGATATTCCCTCTTCTCAGGAATTGTATTACTTTCAGGCACTGCATTATATTAAATCCCTTAGTAGCGTAAGTCTAGAAGCGTGGGTGACCTCCACTTTTCAGGATCTTTTTAATCTGGCAAAGAAAAGGAAAATTAAAATATCAGATAATTATAAAGTTATTATACAGAAATTAGAAGATAGGAAAATGGGTACATTTATTACTAAATGGAGCAAAGGTTGCAAGATAGAAATAAATAAACAAAAAATTTGGACTAAGACTAAGACTTCGTACTTTTTATCCAAACTTTGTAATACAGAGATTGTTCTAGACTGTTTGAGTATAGTCTTCCTAGATAAATTGGATTATGGAACAAACCTAAATAACCTAATCATTACTACAATAATATTGGCAAGAAAAAGCATTTTCAAGTTATGGATTGATAAGAAAGCACCTACTATAAAACACCTTAAATATAATTTGACCCATCAATTAATTCTAGAGAGGGAAAAGGAAATAATAAAGGGTTTAAAGAAAAATGGAAACCATTTGTTAGATGGTTAGATCAGTCCCAGCTTTGTACAGATCTAGATAAAAACTTGATTACATTTATTATGGGAGATAACTATTGACGCAATTTTTTTTTTGCGTCTGTTTTTGTCTTTTGTTTTTTGTTTCTTATCTTTGAGCTTTTGCTTATTGTTGTTGGTCATTTTATTTTTTATCTTCCACTATTGTGAGAGATATATAAGTTAAATATAAATGCTGTACTTGATATATTGTTTTATAATTCAAAAACTGTAAATCCAGATATCTTTTTTCAATATAAATAAAAAAAAAGGGACATATATGAAAAAGACATATGTCAGGGTTCTTATAATGGAATATTATTCAAAACATTTCTTTAAACAGCCCTGACATATGTATTTTTCCATACATGTCCCTTTTAAAGCAGCAATATGGTAACCCTAACCTTAGGGGTTAAAAACACTTACCTCTAGAATGCTGGAGAGCCCCGCTAAACTATTCTTCACAGAGCCCTGGTGTGCGCTAATAAGAGGCTTAGTAGGGAGGATCCGTGAGCTTGCACTAAAGACAAAGGACCTTTAGCGCATTGTTTCTCACCTGCTATCCTCAAGTACCCCCAACAGGCCAGGTTTTTATTATAGCTGAACTAGTGCACAGGTGAAATAACCAACTGATGGATGAGAGCAGGTTAGTAACAATGGTTACTAGTCAGCTGATTTAACCTGTGTACTGGTTCAGCTATAATAAAAACCTGGCCTGCTGGGAGTACTTGAGGACCGTGGTTGATAAACGCTGCTTTAGCATAGGCCCTGGGATCCCCGCGTTAAGCCTCCTATTAGCAAGCTCTGTAAAGAAGGGTCGGGATTTCTGCAGCTCTCCAGCATGCTAGAGGTAAGTATATAACGATACAGGTGAAGTTTTTCAACTGTAGCAAAGGATCATTTACATTTGTTTAACGAAAACAAATGTAACCTTATATCTCTGAATCCAAAACCTGTAGACTGTGAGGTCTCCGGAGCAGGGCCCTCTTCCTCCTGAACTAGATTTTTATTAGTATTTTATCACAAATCCTTGTCATTGTATACCCCTATCACTGTACCCAGCGCTACGGAATTTGGCGGCACCATACAAATAAAAAATAATAATAATAATGTAAATATTGCACAAACATTCTGTATTCATTTTGTTTAAACCAAAACAAATACTGAATAACACAACAGCAAAATATTAGTAAAACTAAATTTTCAGAATATTTGTCCGAACCAAATTTTTTGCCTGTGCACTTGTCTGCAAATTAGTATATATATATGTTTTAATCTGAATCCATGTCAAATAATCGTACATGTATATTTTATGTTTTTCAGCATTTTTACGCCCATCCTTTTCAGAACTTTTTGGATAAATATTTTTTATTCTGAATTAAAAGACCGAACACAATACGGATGCACAAAACGGTGCCTGATCAAAGAAACAGCATATAAAGAGTTGAGCGTTGCCTTTTTAAAGAAGGCAGATTGTTATATTAATGCTACGTGTAGACACATTGGCACGCAGGGAATTAAGAATGCCTTGCTGCAGAAGAAAGCTCTTAGCCGTGGGTTTTACAGGAGCACAAGACAGGGAGGAGTCTGAAAAGTTACAGGAGTAGGTTGTAGTTGGCAGTGATCTAAGGAAAAAATCCATCTTCATCCCAGGTCTCAATTTCCATAAACACCTCATAAGGACACACAAAAAAAGGAATCTTACTAAGAGAAGAGTGAATGTGAGAGAAAGAGGGAGAGAGAGAGTGACAGTTATACAGAGGGGAAGCAGAGACAAAGTAGTGACCTGAGAATAAAAAGTCACAGCATCACTTCCAAGGACACGTCACTGTATGTCTTTTTATAGTGTTAAAGCCCACCTGGACTGAACCCTGCGGCACACACACAGCCTGTAAGGACATTGAGCTGAGAGGAAACAAAAAAAGTTACAGCAGGTAAGGACATTTGTTTTATCTTTATATAAAGGTGGAAATAAAAAAGTAACACTATGCATTCACATTTAAATGGTTTGTGGTGTCTCTGAGTGTTGCATCTATGAGGGGTATTCCCTGGGGAGTTTGTTAATTGTTTGGATACAGACTTTGTGTGAATGCACTAACTATTTTTTTTTAACTCTTTCTTTCGCTATATGCCACACAATAGCTAACTATCTCAGATCTGATATTTATCTTTCATGCCAAAAAATGAATAGATCTCTTTTTCAGGTGCATAGAATATTTAAAGGAATGGTGTAATGTGATATTTTTTAATTTTATTTGCAATAGCTGCTTTTACCTGTTAAAACCATTATCTATACTGAAAATATCAGTACTGCAGTATTGGCTATAGAAATGTTATGTAAACAATAAGATGGAGATAAATTCACACTCCTTGTGTGTGTGTGTGTGTGTGTGTGTGTGTGTGTGTGTGAGGGGAGATATACTAAAACATTCAAATTTCAGTTTGGGAGATATAAGATAAATAGGGCTTTGTGTTTATAGTGAGAAATAAGATCATGCTCTCCCTGCAAGTTCAGCCCAATTAATACTGCTGTGGTTTCAATTAGTAAAAACATATATTTAAAGTCAAAAATAAATAAAAAAAAACTAAAAGGAGCAATCCCCAATAAAACTCTGCAGTTGGTATAACAAGTCATTGGTAACCAATTTTACAGTACACTGTTCCTTTAACAGCATAGAATATATATACTGTATACTGTATATATATATATATATATATATATATATATATATATATATATATATATATATATATATATATATATATATATATAAAAAATTTGCATGTATAAAAGTTCTCCTTTACAGATGTAAAGATGTATTTAACTACTATTTTTCTCTTTGTATGTGGATAGCTTTTCAGACCTCACAAGTTTTATTTTCACAAATGTAAAACTATTTAAACTTCACAAATCTAATTATAAGTAAAAAGCTTGTTTAAACTTTCCAACAATATGATGTGATAATCTTTCTGTATAAATTCAATTTTCCCTATCCTATCTCTTCTTCTTTTGAAACAGTTTTGCCAACTTTCTTCGGCTATTACAAAACCTCACAGGTCTGTACAAAGCTTCCAGTCTTATAAAAATATTTATTTTTCATGAGTACATAATATTTAGCTACTTTTATGTCCATAGCCAAGTAAAATTCCAAACTATATAGTTCTCTCAGTCCTAAAATAATTTCTTCTCATACATATCATATGCCCAGGGCCAGCTCTATAACTGGACCAGGTGGGATCACAGGCAACACTTGACAGGGGAAACACATAGGGAGACTATATTCTGGATTACTGTTTTTAAAGAGAATTTAAATTACCAGTAAATACAGTGGATTTGCATAAACAACAAAATACATGATAAAAAGACAATACAATAGCACTTAGACTGAACTTCAAATGAGTAGTAGATTTTTTTTTTCTGACAAATTTCAGGTGTCTTATTTCTACTCCCCCTGTATCATGTCATGACCATCAGCCAATCACAAATGCATATACGTCAGTAGGAGCTGGTGACTCAGAGTAAAGATAAAAAGACTGTGCACATTGGAAAGTTGAATAAAATTGCATGCTCTAGCTGAATAATGAAAGTTTAATTTTGACTTGAGTGTCCCCATCTATATGTTCTCATGTGAATTTTAAATCTGCTGAACTTTAATCTCTGAGACGACTGCCTGGGTTCAAACTGTAAAGTTTAGAGAGTTGAGAGGCGTCATTTTAGTTTAGGACTGAGGCAGTGCAATATCTTCAGTTGGCCCTGTATATGCCTAAAACCTTAAACGGACATTAAACATTTAAAGGGACAGTCTACACCAGAATTTTTATTGTTTTAAAAGATAAATAATCCCTTTATTACCCATTCCCCAGTTTTGCATAACCAACACAGTTATATTAATATACTTTTTACCTCTGTGATTATCTTGTATCTAAGCCTCTGCAAACTGCCCCTTTATTTCAGTTCTCTTGACAGACTTGCAGTTTAGCCAATCAGTGCCTGTTCCCAGATAACTTCACGTGCATGAGCACAGTGTTATCTATATGAAATACATGAACTAACACCCTCTAGTGGTGAAAAACTGTTAAAATGCAATCTGAAAAGAGGTGGCCTTAAAGGTCTAAGAAATTAGCATATGAACCTCCTACGTTAAGCTTTCAACTAAGAATACCAAGAGAATCAAAGCAAAATTGGTGATAAAAGTAAATTGGAAAATTGTTTAAAATTACATGCCCTATCTGAATCATGAAAGTTTATATTGGCCTAGACTGTCCCCTGTAAAAAAGTTTATATAAAAGACAAAACATCTTATATTTTCTTTGTTTATTTTGCCTACTTTTGCTATAAATTATCCATGGAAAGTGTGCTTGTTCCACATCCTCCCAGAGATCCTGATAGTAAATGCTCATTCCAAGCTTATTCACATCTGTCCCTAAAAAAGGAGATTAGGAACACAAATTTTACCAAGCTTTTCAAAAGGCAAGTCCATAAATAGGTCTTGATTAACAAAACCTTGTAAACTGTGCATCCAAAATTAAACAGTGTCTCTTTAAATGTCTCATTTTAAATGTGCTATAATTTGTATTACCCAGTACTCTTGTGTTGCTTCCTCAGAATCAACAGGATGAAGCTTCTTGCTCTACTATTAATGGTTTCCATCTGTGATATTGCCTGGTCCCAATATGAAGAGGACGATGCTTATTGGTGGCTTTCCTACATTCGTAGCCAACAATATAGTAGCCAGCAATACAGTAGTCAGCTATATGGCAATCAGGTATACAGTTATGGCCCTTCCTATGATTATGATCCAGGACCTCCACCACCTTCCGCTACTGATTGCCCCCAGGAATGTGAGTGCCCACCAAATTTCCCCACTGCCATGTACTGTGATAGTCGCAACCTCAAATATCTCCCTTATGTTCCATCTAGAGTCAAGTATGCCTACTTTCAGAACAACCAGATAACCGCTATTCCCGATGGAGCCTTTGATAATGCCACTGGGCTGGTATGGCTGGCACTACATGGGAACCAACTTTTAACTGATAAGGTGGGCAGGAAGATTTTCACCAAGCTCAAAGGGCTGGAGAGACTGTACCTACAGCACAACAATCTAACCCGCATTCCCAGTGGTCTACCCCGGTCATTGCGGGAGTTACACCTCTCTTCTAACCAGATATCACGTGTCCCTAGTAATGCCCTTGAAGGGCTAGAGAACTTGACTGCTCTATACCTGCATGAAAATCAGATTCCAGATGTTGGGGGTGCCCTGAGGGGACTGAAGTCCCTGGTGCATTTGGACCTAAGCAACAACCAGCTGAACAAGCTACCTGAAAAACTTCCTGACACCTTAGAACAATTGTATCTTGAGTACAATCAACTGAGTACAGTTCCTTCTGAGTATTTTAAGGCTTATCCCAAACTCCAGTATGTCAGGATCTCCCACAATCGTCTCACTAATGAAGGTGTACCAGGAACCACATTTAATACCAGCAGTATAGTAGAGTTGGACTTGTCTTACAATCAACTTCACCGTATCCCGACAGTTAGCACCAGCCTCCAACACCTCTATCTGCAGGGGAATCAGATTGCAGGTAAGACAGTAAAAAAGTCAAAGAAACCACATAATAATGTAGGGCAGTAATGTATAACTGGACGATAATGAAATTAAATGATATATTCATCTTTTTACTATAACCCCTTAATGTGCTTTCCTAAGGAAAATCTGCCATATGATTATATTTGTTACTCTTGTCCCAAATATCCTCTCACTCTTATTACCTCATACTATCATCTCTGTTGTAACTCCCTATTTAACCTAAATATTGCCCTGTCTTGCTAAATATAAATTTGCTCATAGTTTTTTTAATTTCTACATATAACTTCAATCTGTTCAGTCTATGACCCATAATGTATTCCTCCACTGCTTTTTATTTGGTTATACTCCTTCACAGCATAACTCCCTAACTGTTAGTACACAACACATTGTTGGGTGATATATTTTCATTCTGTGTTTCCATCCAAGAGAGGAAAAACGTCCTTCTCGTCTCTGGAAATTGCTCATTCCTGTCCTCGGATCCAGTGTCTATTTTTCCATGTTAAAAGCACTTGGTGACATTGGGGCATATTTATAAACCTTTGTATGGAGCTTGAAGCCCCGTGTTTCCGGCATGCCTTTAGGCTCGCCAGAAACACAAGTTATGAATCAGTGGTCTAAAGACCGCTGCTCCATAACCTGTCTGCCTGCTCTGAGGAGGCAGACAGCGATCGGCAGAAATCAAATCGATCGAATACGATCAAGTTGATTGACACCCCCTGCTAGCAGCCGATTGGCCGCAAATCTGCAGGGGGCGGCGTTGCACCAGCAGTTCACAAGAACTGCTGGTGCAATCAGTGGTGTCACTAGGGTTGGTGTCACCCGGTGCGGTAAGTTATGGTGTCACCCCCCCCCACCCACCAGAAAGCAGACACACACAAACACAAAAACACAGGCACACACACATGCAAACACTCAGACACACACACACACACTCAAACACACTTAAAAATACACTCAGATGCACACACAAATACTCGGAAAGACACTCAGACACACACAAAAACTATGAAAAGTCTGCTTTCTGACTCTGTTCCAAGTCTGTCAGTGCACAGCCCCGGGCCGCGTGCCTAAGGCTTCTTATGGCCAATCACCTCTGCACTCTGCCCACCCCCAGACCCCCGCCCGCCCTCCCCTCCTACCTCTTCAGTGTGCACTTAGTGTACCGTAACCGTACCGGTCTGGTGGGCATCATACATGGCTCTTTCACTTTAGAGACAGTGTCAGATAGTCATGTGGTCAGGTGCCAGGCATTCCCCTCATGATTTCCTCGTTCCCGTTTAGAGAGACATCACAGCAGTGAGTGACTCCACTGCTCCACACGTCACTGAGCAGTGAGCACAGATAGGCAGGCAGGATTAGGCTAATAACGCAACTTTGCATGCCCCACGGCACGCCCACAACATTCATAGTGAAATTGGGCAGGGGAGGAGCAAAGTACAAACAAGTAAAAGCAGCCAGGAAAACTATTTGTGGAAATTGCAGTGCTGGCTCAAGGGGCAAAAAATTAAGTGTCTACAACTTCCTCAGTCCCACTAATGTTCACAAATGCTGGCCCCTCTAATAAAAAAATCTATGCATTTCTACATTGTATTTCTTTGACTTTCAATAAAATTAAAAAACAAAACAAAAAAAAAATATTCTGGTGGTGTCACCCCCTGGAGGGTGCCACCCGGGTGCGGCCCGCACCCCCCTAGTGACGCCACTGGGTAAAATGACAGACATTTGATAAATAGGCCCCATAGGCATTTCTGGAGGGACAGAGAGGGCAACCTCTTTATAATGGCTGCCTCCCTCAACTGTGATTACCCCTCTCACTATAGTAATGAATCCCACTAAATAGATATCATATTTTAGTCAATCCTATCCAGTACTCATCAAAAACGCTAGGGGCTCTATTCACAAAGAGATGAATTGTAGGGGATTTACATTAACTATGCATTATCATGGGCCAAATTCAGCGAGTATCTCCTGCAAGAAGAGCTGAGTTAGCAATGCATATTAATGCTGCATACAATTTACCTGCAATTCTCTTATTTTAGGTGAATTGTACACAGCAATTCACTTACCTAATTCCATTACCTATGGAATATGCAGGGATAACTCAGCTCTTCTTGCAGGATATATTCACTGGGTTTGGCCCTTTATAATGCATAGTTAATGGTGGAAACTGGACCATAGGTGTTACCAGAGAAACTGCAGAAAAATCACCCAAACCACATTAGAAAATATTAATTGCTACAGTTCTGCATGATAAAAAAAAAAGTTGAATATGTTTTGAAATAATAAAACACATCAAAACATAATTTGCATACATGTCTTGAGTGTAAAAGTAGAAGAAAACAAAAAACAGCTTTGCAAAGTATTTCTGTTATCAAATTTACTTAGCTCTCTTGTTATCCTTTATTGAAAAGCAGGTAGGCAGGCTCAACGGTGTGCATATCTCTGGAGCTCTATATGACAGCATCACTTTAAATTGTTTTTGTTAACAAATTAATATATCAAAAAAGCTAAAAATAGTTGTGTGCCTTCCAATTGTTCGTTTACACTCTCCATTAGCAGAAAATGTGACCCCACTCTGCGGGATTAATCATTGTAGTTCACCAAACTTATATCAAAAATGTCACCTCTGTTTTTGGGAATAATAGAGCACAAATGTTGCTATTTCAGTGTTTCTTTTGATTAAAATACCCCGCTTGTCCATTTTTGTGAGTGTACTGGTTTTATGAAATGTAGCCACTACTCCAGTTCACATGTCTGTCTAATTGCTTCAAATGAATGGCTTCTATAATTACAAAATCCTTCAAAACAAGTTAGCTAGCAAAAATTTGCTGTGATACGCGTTTCATCCATAATGCTATTTGTTATTTTTATTTTTGCATTATTTTGCATTTTTTAGGTAAGTGAATAATTATTGACTCTGGCCAGATTACAAATGGAGCGCTAATTAACGCTTCCTCTCGAGCTGGAAAGTTGAAAGTTTTCGCTCACACTCTAAAACCCCAAAGTTAGAATATCCCATGCATCTTCATGTGTTTCCCCATAGAAGTCAATAAAGAAAAAAAAGTGGTAGAACAAACCGAGAAAAAAAAATACCCAGCATGAATATTTCACATTCCAATGTTCTTTGCATAGAATTTGTGGCACATTGTCAAATATACCAGAAGGGCGTGAAACCCATCACATGACATCACCCTTCGTATGTACAGTATGCTTCGTATGTACTATGCTCCAGGTCACTGTCTGTTCACTGAGACTGATTTGATGCCTTGCTCTAAGTTTATACTGTACCTCCGGTTGTGCGTTAGGGGTCACCTTTCTGTTATATATATATATATATATATATATATATATATATACACATACAGAGAGAAGTGCACTCACAGGAACGAACAACTGGCTCAATACCATTGTTAGCCTGTTCTATGGCGATTTACCACCTGGGTGCAGCTTTTTAGCCCAGTAATGCTTTTCACAGAGTAGAACTTTCCTGTAGTATATCAGTCTGATCCCGCCTATTACGGTCAGTCCAGCGCCGAAATACCAGGCAATTCCACTCTGAACAAGGAACACAGCAACCCCAGACGATCGTTTCGGCCGTGTATATATATATATATATATATATATATATATATGTTCAAATTTTGGACGATTCTGAGATTCAAATAAATCCGAATTTCCAAGTCGGCACCATAACTAAAATCCCGAAAAATTCCGAAAATGAATAAATCAGTTTCCGAATTTTCGGATCCATTCTTTATTCATATTCAGAATTTGTCATTGTTCTAATCTAAACCCCAGTTCCCCGACATCGCCGACACTAACTAAATCACTAAATAAAGCTATTAACCCCTAAACCGCCGTTCCCAGACACTAACTTAATCACTAACTAAACCTATTAACTCCTAAACTGCAGTTCCCCAACATCGCTGACACTAACTAAACCTATTTACCCCTAATCCGTAGTTCTCCGACATTGCTGACACTAACTAAACCTATTAACCCCTAAACTGCCATTCCCAAACATCGCCAACACTAACTAAACCTATTATCCCCAACACTAACTAAAACACTAAATAAACCTATGAACCCCTAAACAGCCGCTCCCAAACATAGTCAACACTAACTAAACCTATAAACCCCTAAACAGCAGTTCCCTGACATCGCCAACACTAATTAAAACACTAAATAAGCCTATTAACCCCTAAATCACCCCCCCACATTGCCAACACTAACTAAACCTATTAACCCCTAAACCGCCGTACACCCACATCGCCAACACTAACTAAAACACTAAATAAATCTATTAACCCCTAAACCGCCATACAACCACATTGCCAACACTAACTAAACCTATTAACCCCTAAACCACCGCCCCCATATCTCAATAACCTAAATTAAACTATATTAACCCCTAAACCTAACACCCCCTAAACCTAACACCCCCTAACTTTAACATAATTAAAATAGACCTAAATTAAAGTTACAATTATAAACTAACTACCTATTTCAAAATAATTACAAACTTACCTGTGAAAAAAAAACTAAGCTAGCTACAATATAACTATTTACTAACTACCTAGTTAAAATAAATACAAACTTACCTGTGAAATAAAAATAAAACCTAAGCTAAAACTAATAAAACCTAACATCACTAAAAATAAAAAACCTAACATCACTAAAAATAAAAAAACCTAAGACTACTAAAAAATTAAAACTACAATAAAAAAAATAGTAAACACTAAAATTACAACAAAAAAAATACCATTACAAAAAATAACAAACAAAATGATCCAAAACAATAAAAATGATTCCTATTCTAATACCCCTACTCCATTTAAAAAAAAAACACCCCAAAATAAAAAAAAAAACCTAATCTATAATAAACTACCAAGGGCCCTTAAAATTGCCTTTTAGTAGGGCATTGCCCTAAAGTTAACAGCTCTTTTGAAAAAAAAATTAAAGCAAACACACCCTAACATTACAAACCCCCACCCCCAAACCCACAAAATAAAAAAAAAACTAACTAAAAAAAAAACTAATCTACCCATTGCCCTGAAAAGGGCATTTGTATGGGCATTGCCCTTTAATGGGCATTCAGCTCTTTTTCGGCCCATTAAAATAAAAAAAACCCTAATCTAAAAAAACACCCTAAAAAAATAAAAAAAATACCTAACACTAACCCCAAAATCAGTACTGACAGTTGCTGAAGTCCGGCAAAAGATCTTCATCCCAGCGGTAAAGCATCTTCATCCAGGCGGCTCCATCTTCATCCATTGCAGGACCGGTATCTTCTATCTTCTTCATCCCTGCGGAGGCGGAGAGGTTAGTGGATGCGCGGAGGTCCATCAGTCCGACGTGAAGGTCCCCTTCATGTGATCGACTGCCGCACACTGAAGATTGAATGCAAGGTACCTCTTTTATATTGGGGTACCGTTGCATTCATATTGGCTGTTCAAATCAGCCAATAGGATTTAAGCAGCTCTCATTCCTATTGCCTGATTTGAATTTTTCAGCCAATAGAAATGCAACGGTACCCCAATATAAAAGGGGTACCTTGCATTCAATCTTCAGTGTGCGGCGGTCGATCTCATGAAGAGGACCTCTACATCAGAGCGACGGAGCTCCGTCTGGACCTTTGCCTCCGGCGCATCCACTGACCGCTCCGTCTCCACAGGGATAAAAAAGATAGAAGATGCCGGTCCCACGATGGATGAAGATGGAGCCGTCTGGATGAAGATACTTCACCACTGGGATGAAGATCTTTCGCAGGACTTCAGCAACTGTGAGTACCAATTTTAGGGTTAGTGTTAGGTATTTTTTGTTTCTTTGGGGTGTTTTTATTTTAGATTAGTTTTTTTTTTATTTGAATTGGCCAAAAAAGAGCTGAATGCCCTTTTAAGGGCAGGAAAAAGGCTGAATGCCCTTTTAAGGGCAATGTCCATACAAATACCCTTTTCAGGGCATTGGGTAGATTATGTTTTTTTAGTTTGGTTTTTTTATTTTGTGGGTTTGGAGGGGTGGGGGTTTGTAATGTTAGGGGGTGTTTGCTGTAATTTTTTAGCAAAAGAGCTGTTAACTTTAGGGCAATGCCCTACAAATTGCCCTTTTAAGGGCAATTGGTAGTTTATTATAGATTAGGGTTATTTATTTTGGAGGTGTTTAATTTTTTAAAAAAGGTATTACTATAAGAATACTTTTTATTATTTTGGATCATTTCATTTGTTATTTATTTTTATTTTTTTTGAAGGCGGAATACATTCATTTACTACAGTGAGAACCATAAAACAAAAAGCAGGAGCCCAGATTATAAGATGAACACAGGAGTGCCATCTATACAGAATATACATTTATAGAATGGGCCGTACAGGTTACAAGAATAAATATGTGAATAAAACATTGCAATGCAGAAGTTGCTTACAGGCGGCAAAATATTTTACTTTATGCAAAAACAAAAAGTATAGATCTATTCAACCTGGCTTCCTTTACTTTACAAAAATTCTGTTCATGCAAAACAAAGGAAGTTCAGAACCCACCCTTCTCTCCAATAACCCTCCCCTACAACGTGACCCTGCCATGCTACAGGAACATGCAAGGCAGGAACACGAAACAGCAGCTACCCCCTCCCAACAACGATTGAAAGATTAGGGTAGAAGAAATTATAATTCAGTTACATTTTTAACAAATTAAGCATATTCCTTATTTACAATTTCATACCCATGTATCATGGCAATACTGGGCACTATACTGTTTTTTTGAAACTAATATATATTATCTTATGACAAGGCACAACCCACAAAGCTTTGAAGGTCCAATGCAGTCATTGTGACAGAATTCCCAGCACCCTTTTCATGTGGTCATGGCTTTCATGCTGTAAGAGCAGCTTAGAGAAATCTGCTCTCCAGATCCTTGTACAGAAAGGGAGTCTGCTAGATTTAGGGGTGACCCTTGAATGCAGGTGTAATAGAACATATTTAGGGCCCACTTTGACAACTTCCCAGATAAAACTGGCTTTGGATTCTCACATAAAGATCACACTATAGGTAATTATGCCTTGACATTTCCCTGTTTAACAAACCTACTAAAAGACCAATAAATTCCCTCCAGCACCCCTATGAATGTCAGTACATTAAAGAGTTGTTTATAATCTTTCATTTTGTCAGGATCGTGAAGACCAGGAGAGCACTCACTGTAGGCACACGGCTCTTTAGTAGTCTCTGCAATCCTGACTGATGCTCCAACATCACTTTCATAATCAGAATAAGAGTTGTTTGAAGATACATTTAATTGGATCTGCTCATCTCTTACAGAAGAGGAAACACTTGGAATACTATCTGTTTCTTCTGCCTGAGAAATTGCAGAGGGCTGGTGAAAAGATGTATGTATTCTGTGAGGTTTCTTGGTGAGGAAGGTCATTGCTAGGTAAATGGGGATTTTTCCCAATGTTCATAAATCTTTCTCCGCAGTCAGTCCCGTCTTGTGCTAGGAAACTATTTATTTTCTGTAGTAGCTTGCCATCAGAATGTTCCACAGATTTTGATAAAGGATTATCAAATAGTGGATTTTCAAGAAATGCAGTTACAGTAGGATCACATTGTAGAGGATAAAGAAAAGAATTTCCTTCTTGTGAATTTGAGGGCGGTTTCTGTTCACAGAAATCTATCCTATCACAAAAGTCAGTCAAAGCGATAGCACCGGAATGTAAAGCACACTCTGTACACTGTTCTTTTTGACTTCCTGGTAGCATGCTCAGTGATAAATGCGTATGTTCCAGTGATGGCGTGGGATGTTCAGTAGTTAAACCATTAGACAGGATTACTGTAGGGCTTTCAGAGTTGAAGACAATGTCAACTTTATCTTTAAAGATTTTACTACTTCCATTTTCCTCATTGATTTTATCCATTTTCAATCTATTTTGTAAAATATTTGATACATCACTAAGAATAGAAGTCAGGTTACCAGCTGTATTGACATGAACAACTTGTTTAAAGCATTGTATGTTGGCAGTCTCTCCACCAGGTACTTGTAATGGAGAACTCTCCTTCTCAAGTGTCTCAGAGCTGTTTTCCATGACACCAATTAACTTGTTTTCCGACTTAGTCAGGGAGGGCTCCTTATTGTCAATTTGTTGAGCCACTGCCTTATAACATATTTTGGTGTTACTGGACATTGTCAAGGTCTCAGAGGATATATCTCCAGCTGTGCAATGTCCTTTTGTTTCACTGAAACGTATGCAGTTTATGCCAGAGGCCAAATAGATTTCATTCCATGTAAATGGTACAGAAGACTTGTCTGCTGCTCAAGAGTTTGCTTTGAGGATCTGCTTCTGAAACTGTAAGTAAGCCTGCTCCGCCTTTTATTGCCCCAGAGCTTCCTTTTCCCAACCGATTGTCGGGAGTGATTGCCACTGTTGTAACAGTCCGCTTCATTTGTTATTTTTTGTAATGGGATTTATTTTTATTTTTGGGGTTTTTTTTTTGTTTTTTTTAGATTAGGCATTTTTTATTTTTAATGGGCCGAAAAAGAGCTGAATGCCCTTTTAAGGGCAATGCCCATACAAATGCCCTTTTCAGGGCAATGGGTAGATTAAGTTTATTTTTATATTGTGGGTTTGGGGGGTGGGGGTTTGTAATATTAGGGGATGTTTGTTTTTATTTTTTGCAAAAGAGCTGTTAACTTTAGGGCAATGCCCTACAAAAGGCCCTTTTAAGGGCCCTTGGTAGTTTATTATAGATTAGTTGTTTTTTTTTATTTTGGGGTGTTTTTTTTTTTTTTAAACGGGGTAATAGAATAGGAATAATTTTTATTGTTTTGGATAATTTTGTTTGTTATTTTTTGTAATGGTAGTTTTTTATTTTTTGTAATTCTAGTGTTTCATTTTTTTTGTAATTGTAGTATTAATTTTTTAGTAATCCTACGGCTAGATTACGAGTTGTGCGTTAGGCTTAAAAAGAAGCATTAAGAGGTCCTAACACTGCTTTTTCACTACCACTGCTATTACGAGTCTTGAAGGTTTAGGGTCACCGCACACTTCTTTGGCCTTACCGCAAAACGACTTACGTAAACTTCATAAAGTCTTTTTTCTATGGGACTTCCATAGCGCTGATATTACGAGTCTGTCCTGGGAGGCCAAAAAGTGAGCGATACACCCTACCCTGTCAAGAGTCCTAACGCATTTAAAAGTCAGTAGTTATGAGTTTTATGGTACAACGCCGTAACATAAAACTCATAACTAAAGTGCTAAAAAGTACACTAACACCCATAAACTACCTATTAACCCCTAAACCGAGGCCCTCCCACATCGCAAACACTATAATAAAATTTGTAACCCCTAATCTGCCGCTCCGGACACCGCCGCCACCTACATTATATTTATGAACCCCTAATCTGCTGCCCCCAACATCGCCGACACCTACATTATATTTATTAACCCCTAATCTGCCACCCCCAATGTCGCCGCCACCTACCTACACTTATTAACCTCTAATTTGCCGCCCCCAACGTCGCCGCCACTATATTATTAAGTTATTAACCCCTAAACCCCTCTCCCGCCTCGCAAACATTAGTTCCAATCAGCCAATAGAATGCAAGCTCAATCCTATTGACTGATTGGATCAGCCAATAGGATTGAACTTCAATCCGAATGGCTGATTGCATCAGCCAATAGGATTTTTTTTACCTTAATTACGATTGGCTGATAGAATTCTATCAGCCAATCTGAATCTAAGGGACGCCATCTTGGATGACGTCACTTAAAGGAACCGTCATTTAGTAAGAAGACGTCGATTTAAGAGGATGCTCCGCGCCGGATGTTTTGAAGATGGACCCGCTCCGCGCCGGATGGATGAAGATAGAAGATGCCATCTGGATGAAGACTTCTGCCCGTCTGGAGGACCACTTCACCCGGCTTGGATAAAGACTTCTCCCAGCTTTGTTGAGGACTTTGGCCCGGCTTGGATGAAGACTTCTCCCGGTAAGTCGATCTTCAGGGGGTTAGTGTTAGGTTTTTTTAAGGGTGTTTTATTTTGAGGTTAGGGACTTTGGGCTTGCAAAATGGGGAGCTTAGGTTTTTTTAGCTAGTATTTTATTTAGGGGGTTGGTTGTGTGGGTGGTGGGTTTTACTGTTGGGGGGCTGTTTGCATTTTTTTCAGGTAAAAGAGCTGATTACTTTGGGGCAATGCCCTGCAAAAGTTCCTTTTAAGGGCTATTGGTAGTTTAGTTTAGGCTAGGGTTTTTTTTTTATTTTTGGGGGGCTTTTTTATTTTGATAGGGCTATTAGATAGGTGTAATTAGTTTAAAGATCTGTAATTTGTTTATTATTTTCTGTAATTTAGTGTTTTGTTTTTTGTACTTTAGCTAATTTAATTTAATTTATTTAATTGTTGTTAATTTAGTTCATTTATTTAATTATAGTGCAGTGTTAGGCGTTATTGTAACTTAGGTTAGGTTTTATTTTACAGGTACTTTTGTATTTATTTTAGCTAGGTAGTTAGTAAATAGTTAATAACTATTTAATAACTATTGTACCTAGTTAAAATAAATACAAACTTGCTTGTAAAATAAAAATAAACCCTAAGATAGCTACAATGTAACTATTAGTTATATTGTAGCTAGCTTAGGGTTTATTTTATAGGTAAGTATTTAGTTTTAAATAGGAATAATTTAGTTAATGATAGGAATTTTATTTAGACTTATTTAAATTATATTTATGTTAGGGGGTGTTAGGGTTAGGGTTAGACTTAGATTTAGGGGTTAATAACTTTAATATAGGGGCAGCGACGTTGGGGGCAGCAGATTAGAGGTTAATAAGTGTAGGTAGGTTGCAGCGACATTGGGGGTGGCAGATTAGGGGTTAATAATTATAATGCAAGTGTCGGCGATGTCCGGGGCGGCAGATTAGGGGTTAATAAGTGTAAGATTAGGGGTGTTTAGACTTGGTGTTAGGTGTAGACATAACTTTTATTTCCCCATAGGAATCAATGGGGCTGCGTTAAGGAGTTTTACGCTGCTTTTTTGCAGGTGTTAGACTTTTTCTCAGCCGGCTCTCCCCGTTGATTCCTATGGGGAAATCGTGCACAAGCACGTATGACCAGCTCACCGCTGACTTAAGCAGCGCTGGTATTAGAGTGCGGTAATGAGCAAAATTTTGCTCAACGCTCACTTCTTGTCTTTTAACGACGGGCTTCTGAAAACTCGTAATACCAGCGCTGCAGGTAAGTGAGCGGTGAGACAAAACTGCTCGTTAGCACCGCACAGCCTCTGGGACCTGCGGTTTAGGGGTTAATAGGTTTATTTAGTGTTTTAGTTAGTGTCGGTGATGTCGGGAAACTGCGGTTTAGGGGTTAATAGGTTTAGTTAGTATTGGTGATGTTTGGGAATGGCGGTTTAGGGGTTAATAGGTTTATTTTGTGTTTTAGTTAGTGTCGGCAATGTCAGGGAACTGCGTTTTAGGGTTTGTTAGGTTTAGTTAGTGTTGGCGATGTCAGGGAACTGCGGTTTAGGGGTTAATAGGTTTAATAGGTTTAGTTAGTGTCGGCGATGTCGGGGAACTGCGGTTTAGGGGTTAATAGGTTTAATAGGTTTAGTTAGTGTTGACGATGTCGGGGAATGTCAGTTTAGGGGTTAATAGGTTTAGTTAGTGTCGGCGATGTGGGGGGCGGCGGTTTAGGGGTTAATAGGTTAAGTTAGTGTTGGCGATGTGGGGAGACGGCGGTTTAGGGGTTAATAGCTTTATTTAGTGGCGGTGATGTGGGTGGCTGCGGTGATTTTAGATCATTTTGTTTCCGAAATTGGCGGCAAATTAGTTATGTTAATTTAAAAAGTTTTTCCGAATCCTTTCGTTTTTTGGATCCATTCTTTATTCATATGCATTATTCTATTATAAACTTTAGTATACAATAATGCATATGAATAAAGAATGGAATCCAAAATAACAAACAGATCCGAAAAAACTATGGCCTAGATTTGGAGTTTTGTCGGTAACGACCCGAAAAACTAACGCCGGCTTTTTTCTGGCCGCACCATAAAAATAACTCTGGTATTGAGAGTGTACATAAAGGCTGCGTTAGGCTCCAAAAAAGGAGCGTAGAGCATTTTTAACGCAGCTTCAACTCTCGATACCAGAGTTGCTTACGGACGCGGCCAGCCTCAAAAACGTGCTCGTGCACGATTCCCCCATAGGAAACAATGGGGCTGTTTGAGCTGAAAAAAAACCAAACACCTGCAAAAAAGCCGCGTTCAGCTCCTAACGCAGCCCCATTGTTTGCTATGCGGTAACCCTTCCTACGTCTGCACTTAACACTCTAACATGTACCCCGAGTCTAAACACCCCTAACCTTACACTTATTAACCCCTAATCTGCCGCCCCCGCTATTGCTGACCCCTGCATATTATTATTAACCCCTAATCTGCCGCTCCGTAAACCGCCGCTACTTACATTATCCCTATGTACCCCTAATCTGCTGCCCTAACATCGCCGACCCCTATATTATATTTATTAACCCCTAATCTGCCCCCCACAACGTCGCCTCCACCTGCCTACACTTATTAACCCCTAATCTGCCGACCGGACCTGAGCGCTACTATAATAAAGTTATTAACCCCTAATCCGCCTCACTAACCCTATCATAAATAGTATTAACCCCTAATCTGCCCTCCCTAACATCGCCGACACCTAACTTCAAACATTAACCCCTAATCTGCCGACTGGAGCTCACCGCTATTCTAATAAATGTATTAACCCCTAAAGCTAAGTCTAACCCTAACACTAACACCCCCCGAAGTTAAATATAATTTAAATCTAACGAAATTAATTAACTCTTATTAAATAAATTATTCCTATTTAAAGCTAAATACTTACCTGTAAAATAAATCCTAATATAGCTACAATATAAATTATAATTATATTATAGCAATTTTAGGATTAATATTTATTTTACAGGTAACTTTGTATTTATTTTAACCATGTACAATAGCTATTAAATAGTTAAGAACTATTTAATAGCTAAAATAGTTAAAATAATTACAAATTTACCTGTAAAAGAAATCCTAACCTAAGTTACAAATAAACCTAACACTAGACTATCAATACATTAATTAAATAAACTACCTACAATTATCTACAATTAACCTAACACTACACTATCAATAAATTAATTAAATACAATTGCTACAAATAAATACAATTAAATAAACTAGCTAAAGTACAAAAAATAAAAAAGAACTAAGTTACAAAAAATAAAAAAATATTTACAAACATAAGAAAAATATTACAACAATTTTAAACTAATTACACCTACTCTAAGCCCCCTAATAAAATCAGCCACCAATTGTGCAAGTTCTCCCACTTAAGAAGATGAGAGAGGCCTGTAATTTTCATCATAGGTATACCTCAACTATGAGAGACAAAATGTGGAAACAAATCACATTGTATGATTTACAGCTTCATTAGCTCCAACTATCAGCTGTAATATAACAGCTGAGAGCTGGAGCTCCTGAAGCCTTAGGCATCTGCCGCATATGGAGCCGGAGCGCGATCGATACTCCGCCTCCATATGAGGCCAGATGCCTGATTGTTACAGATGGTGACACTGTGTGTGTCACCGTCTGTAACGATCTTCTGCTGGTGCCAGTGGGAGGTGTGGGCGGCTCAGCAGGGAAGGGGAGGCAGTGGGAGTGCCCTAATAAAAAAAAGGACAGGGGGAGAGAGCAAAAGAGAGAGGAAAGAGAGAAAGCAAAAGAGAGGGAAGAGAGAGAGCAAAAGAGGGGGGGAGAGCAAAAAAGAGGGGGAGAGCATAAAAGAGGTTGGAGAGAGCAAAAGATAGCGGAGAGAGAGAGCAAAAGAGAGGGGTAGAGAGAGCAAAATAGAGGAAAGAGGGAGAACAAATGAGAGGAGAGAGAGAGAGCAAATGAGAGGGAAGAGAGAGAGAGCAAATGAGAGGGGAGAGAGAGAGCAAATGAGAGGGGGTAGAGAGCAAAAGAGAGGGAAGAGGGAGAACAAAAGAGAGGGGGAGAGAGAGAGAGAGAGAGAGAGAGAGAGAGAGAGCAAAATAGAGGGGAGAGGGTGAGCAAAAGAGGGGAGAGAGACCAAAAGAGAGGGGGGAGAGAGAACAAAAGAGAGAGGGAGAGAGCAAAAGAGAGAGGAGAGGGAGAGCACATGAGAGGGGAGAGAGAGATGGCAAATGAGAGGGGAGAGAGAGATGGCAAATGAGACTGGAGAGAGAGAGAGCAAATGAGAGGGGGAGAGAGAGCAAAAGAAAGGGGAGAGGGAGAGCAAAAGAAAGGGGAGAGGGAGAGCAAAAGAGAGGGGGAGAGAGAGAGCAAAAGAGAGGGGAGAGGGAGAGCAAAAGAGAGCAGAGAGGGAGAGCAAAAGAGAGGGGGGAGAGAGAAAAAGAGAGGGAGAGAGAGCAAAAGAGAGGGGAGAGAGAGAGCAAAAGAGAGGGGAGAGAGAGCAAAAGAGAGGGGAGAGAGAGCAAAAGAGAGGGGGAGAGAGCAAAAGAGAGGGGGGAGAGAGAGCAAAAGAGAGGGGAGCGAAAGAGCAAAAGAGAGGGGAGAGGGAGAGCAAAAAGAAAGGGGAGAGGGACACCAAAAGAGAGGGGGAGAGAGAGCAAATGAGAGGGGAGAGAGAGCAAATGAGAGGGGAGAGAGAGCAAATGAAAGGGGAGAGAGAGAGCAAATGAGAGGGGAGAGAGAGTGAGCAAATGAGAGGGGAGAGAGAGAGCAAATGCGAGGGGGAGAGAGAGCAAATGCGAGGGGGAGAGAGAGCAAAAGAGAGGGGAGAGTGAGAGCAAAAGAGAGGGGGGAGAGAGAGCAAAAGAGAGGGGGAGAGAGAGAGCAAAAGAGAGGGGGAGAGGGAGAGAAAAAGAGAGGGGGAGAGAGGAGAAGGAGAGAGAGCGCAAAAGAGAATGGAGAGCAAACAAGAGGGGGGAGAGAGAGCAAACAAGAGGGGAGAGAGAGAGAGCAAAATAGAGGGGAGAGAGAGAGCAAAAGAGAGGAGAGAGAAGAGCAAAAGAGAGGGGAGAGAGAGAGCAAAAGGGAGGGGGGAGAGAGAGCAAAAGGGAGGGGGAGAGAGAGCAAAAGAGAGGGGGAGAGAGCAAAAGAGAGGGAGAGAGAGAGCAAATGAGAGGGGGGAGAGAGAGCAAAAGAGAAGGGGGAGAGCAAAAGAGAGGGGGAAAGAGAGCAAAAGAGAGAGAGAGAGCAAATGAGGGGAGCGAGAGAGCAAAAGAGAGGGGAGAGAGAGAGTAACAAATCCAGACAATCACATTGTATGATTTACAGCTTCATTAGCTCCAACTATCAGCTGTAATATAACAGCTGAGAGCTGGAGCTCCTGAAGCCTCAGGCATCTGCCGCATATGGAGCCGGAGCGCGATCGATACTCCGCCTCCATATGAGGCCAGATGCCTGATTGTTACAGATGGTGACACTGTATGTGTCACCGTCTGTAACGATCTTCTGCTGGTGCCAGTGGGAGGTGTGGGTGGCTCAGCAGGGAAGGGGAGGCAGTGGGAGTGCCCTAATAAAAAAAAAGGACAGGGGGAGAGAGCAAAAGAGAGAGGAAAGAGAGAAAGCAAAAGAGAGGGAAGAGAGAGAGCAAAAGAGGGGGGAGAGCAAAAAAGAGGGGGAGAGCATAAAAGAGGTTGGAGAGAGCAAAAGATAGCGGAGAGAGAGAGCAAAAGAGAGGGGTAGAGAGAGCAAAATAGAGGAAAGAGGGAGAACAAATGAGAGGAGAGAGAGAGAGCAAATGAGAGGGAAGAGAGAGAGAGCAAATGAGAGGGGAGAGAGAGAGCAAATGAGAGGGGGTAGAGAGCAAAAGAGAGGGAAGAGGGAGAACAAAAGAGAGGGGGAGAGAGAGAGAGAGAGAGAGAGAGAGAGAGAGCAAAATAGAGGGGAGAGGGTGAGCAAAAGAGGGGAGAGAGACCAAAAGAGAGGGGGGAGAGAGAACAAAAGAGAGAGGGAGAGAGCAAAAGAGAGAGGAGAGGGAGAGCACATGAGAGGGGAGAGAGAGATGGCAAATGAGAGGGGAGAGAGAGATGGCAAATGAGACTGGAGAGAGAGAGAGCAAATGAGAGGGGGAGAGAGAGCAAAAGAAAGGGGAGAGGGAGAGCAAAAGAAAGGGGAGAGGGAGAGCAAAAGAGAGGGGGGAGAGAGAGAGCAAAAGAGAGGGGAGAGGGAGAGCAAAAGAGAGCAGAGAGGGAGAGCAAAAGAGAGGGGGAGAGAGAGAAAAAGAGAGGGAGAGAGAGCAAAAGAGAGGGGAGAGAGAGCAAAAGAGAGGGGAGAGAGAGCAAAAGAGAGGGGGAGAGAGCAAAAGAGAGGGGGGAGAGAGAGCAAAAGAGAGGGGAGCGAAAGAGCAAAAGAGAGGGGAGAGGGAGAGCAAAAAGAAAGGGGAGAGGGACACCAAAAGAGAGGGGGAGAGAGAGCAAATGAGAGGGGAGAGAGAGCAAATGAGAGGGGAGAGAGAGCAAATGAAAGGGGAGAGAGAGAGCAAATGAGAGGGGAGAGAGAATGAGCAAATGAGAGGGGAGAGAGAGAGCAAATGCGAGGGGGAGAGAGAGCAAATGCAAGGGGGAGAGAGAGCAAAAGAGAGGGGAGAGTGAGAGCAAAAGAGAGGGGGGAGAGAGAGCAAAAGAGAGGGGGAGAGAGAGAGCAAAAGAGAGGGGGAGAGGGAGAGAAAAAGAGAGGGGGAGAGAGGAGAAGGAGAGAGAGCGCAAAAGAGAGTGGAGAGCAAACAAGAGGGGGGAGAGAGAGCAAACAAGAGGGGAGAGAGAGAGCAAAAGAGAGGGGAGAGAGAGAGCAAAAGAGAGGAGAGAGAAGAGCAAAAGAGAGGGGAGAGAGAGCAAAAGGGAGGGGGAGAGAGAGCAAAAGAGAGGGGGAGAGAGCAAAAGAGAGGGGGAGAGAGAGCAAATGAGAGGGGGGAGAGAGAGCAAAAGAGAAGGGGGAGAGCAAAAGAGAGGGGGAAAGAGAGCAAAAGAGAGAGAGAGAGCAAATGAGGGGAGCGAGAGAGCAAAAGAGAGGGGAGAGAGAGAGTAAAAGAGAGGGGGGAAAGAAAGAGCAAAAGAGAGGGGGGGAGAGGGAGAGCATAAGAAAGGGGGGAGAGAGAGAAAAAGAGAGGCAGAAGAGAGAGAGCAAAAGAGAGGGGGGAGAGAGAGCAAAAGAGGGGGAGAGAGAGCAAAAGAGAAGGGTGAGAGAGAGCAAAAGAGGTGGTGAAAGAATCCACCTGGATATTCTTTCACCACCCTGCCATGTGTAATCTGCATCCAGGTGGACCGTGGATTCCAAAAATCGCAGGGTGGTTCGGTGGTTCTATCACCACAATAGACTGCCCTCTGGGCAGGCTTTCTCACTAGTCTATTTATAAATTCATAGAACATATTCTGCTTTGTGCAGCAGAATATTGGAATGTGAAATATTTACAGTAAATACACAGTATAAAACTTTATTAAAAACTAGTACTAAAGCCCGTGTACACGGGCCATTTTTTACAGTACAGCGGTCCCACCCCTTGCTCTCTCCCCCCTCTCTTTTGCTTTCTCTCCCCCCCTCTCCTGTGCGCTCTCTCTCCTCTCTTTTGCTCTCTCTCTCCCCTCTTTTGCTCTCTCTCTCCCCTCTTTTGCTCTCTCTCTCCCCTCTTTGGCTCTCTCCCCCCTTTCATTTGCTCTCTCTCCCCCCTCTTTTGTTCTCTCCCCCTCTTTTGTTCTCTCCCCCCTCTTTGGCTCTCTCCCCTCCCTCTTTGGCTCCCCCCCCACACCGCTTTAGCTCTCTCTCCCCCCTCTTTGGCTCTCTCCCCTCTTTTGCTCTCTCTCCTCTTTGGCTCTCTTTCCTCTTTGGTTCTCTCTCTCCCCCCTCTTTGGCTCTCCCCCCCCCCCCTTTTGGCTCTTCCCCCCCCTTTGGCTCCCCCCCCTTTGGCTCCCCCCCCCTTTGGCTCTCTCCCCCCCTTTGGCTCTCTCCCCCCACTTTGGCTCTCCCCCCCCCCTCTTTGGCTCTCCCCCCCCCTCTTTGGCTCTCTCCCCCCCCACTCTTTGGCTCTCTCTCCCCCCTCTTTGGCTCTCTCTCCCCCCTCTTTGGCTCTCTCTCCCCCCTCTTTTGCTCTCTCTCCTCTTTGGCTCTCTCTCTCTTTGGCTCTCTTTCCTCTTTGGCTCTCTCTCTCCCCCCTCTTTGGCTCTCCCCCCTTTGGCTCTCCCCTGCTTTGGCTCTCTCCCCCCCCCCTTTGGCTCTCTCCCCCCCTCTTTGGCTCTCTCTCCCCCCTCTTTGGCTCTCTCTCCCCCCTCTTTGTCTCTCCCCCCCCCTTTGGCTCTCTCCCCCCCCCTTTGGCTCTCCCCCCCCCCCTTTGGCTCTCCCCCCCTCTTTGGCTCTCTTCCCCCCCCCCCCCTTCTTTGGCTCTCTCTCCCCCCTCTTTGGCTCTTTCCCCTCTTTTGCTCTCTCTCCTCTTTGGCTCTCTCTCCTCTTTGGCTCTCTTTCCTCTTTGGCTCTCTCTCTCCCCACTCTTTGGCTCTCCCCCCCTCTTTGGCTCTCTCCCCCCCTCTTTGGCCCTTCTCCCCCCCTCTTTGGCCCCTCTCCTGCTCCCTCTCTGGCTCTGTCTTAATTGAAAGCCTTTGCCTCTCTGACCACGCCCCCATCGCGGCACCCCGTCTGGCCACGCCCCCATAGCAGCAACACCAGCCCAACCACGCCCCTTGCCGCGCCCGGCCATGCCCCTCGTGACACCCGGCCACGCCCCTCGCTACGTCCGGTCACGTCCCCATCGCAACGCTCCAGTCGGCCACGCTTCCTGACACTCCGCTTCAGCCTTGCTCTGTGCTGAGTGCTGAGTGTCAGGATCCAAACGGCCCGGTATGTTTGTCACATGTAGTCTCTACTGCGCATGACTGCATCTGATAAACATACTTGGCCATTTATTATATAGGATGAATATTACATAAATATGATTTTACATGTCTTCATTTACTTGTTAGCAAAGGGCTCCAATGCACTTATATATATGTCTATATATGTTTACCTATGTATTTATACATATATATATATATGTGTATCATATTAATAGTTATATATATATATATATAATATATATATATACTGTATATATATATATATATATATATATATATATATATATATAAATATATGAGTTTAAGAAAAGAAAAAACATATTCTGATATGTGAAGAACATTGGAATGTGAAATATTAATATTTTCATGTCGGGCTAGCGCACTTGAGAATATGCAATTGGGTTTGATTGCTATGGTGTAATACGTTAACGCACAATTTTTTTAAGTGCGTCAGTTTAGCATGCGAGCAATAACTTTTTACTTTTGCAATGCAGGCAAAAAGCTTAGTTCTATCACAGTTAACACTCGAGCAGAAGCGATAAATAATCTTCCACTTGTAATCTGGCCCTATGTTGGATTACCTGCAACAATAGCGCATCAGCTATCTTTTTCGGTTGCGTGCATCACATGTTTTTCAGCCTGAAACACACTGTCATATTGCACGTTAGGTTTTACAGAACACACTGGCCCCTATTTAAGAAAGTCTGGAGGACCTGATCCGACAGTGCGGATAAGGTCCACCAGACCTCGCTGAATACGGCGAGCAATACGCTCAGAGCAGGCGGACAGGTTATTGAGCAGTGGTCTTTGTGACCGCTGCTTCATAACTGCTGTTTCTGGCGAGCCTGCAGGCTCGCCAGAAACACGGGGCATCAAGCTCCATTCGGAGCTTGAAAGATAGGCCCCTATGTCTGGCTTTCTAATTTTGTGTTGGCTCTTCGTGTGCTATTTAAAGGCTATCAATTCAGTCTTTCTTTACCCGTGTATTAGTTTCTGCTACTGGGTGTGCTACTGGACTTTGACCCTTCTATTGGATATATGCTGAACCTGTTTTTTTCTTAACTCTGACCTTTTGGTTTGCCTTCTAACTGTGCTCTTGTCTAGTGGTTCTGCTTCTGTTTGTAACCTTTTGGCTTCTTCTCAACCACTGTCTTGGTCTGTGATTTTGTTCTACTATTCCCTGTTGCTAACCTTGCCTGCACTACTTTACCTTGGCCATTCATACCTGGTCACTTTCTGGGTTAAAACCCTCTGTGCTGGGATGTTGTGCTTTTATAACACTTCCAAACCTAAGGGTCCCTTACGGAAAGAACATTGTCACCTCTGGCCGAAATAGAATACACAGGCCTAAAAATTAAATGTAAACCAAAGTATATAGATTAGAGCAGTATGAAAGTCTTCAACTGCCAAAGAATGACACGGCCGCACCAAAGCATGATATTTTCAAATATAGCATTTATTGTGTGAGTGTAATAAGAACCACCTTACAATAATAAAATTAATTAAGACACCTATACTAATACCGGCACACACAGTGTGGTATGAAAGTGGTTCACATGGAGACATTGTAGCACTGGGAAGTTAAGAACGCCTATATTTAAAAAAAAAATTCAAGGAGTTGTGGAGATTTGTCAAACTAAAGGATTACAAAAAGCAGGATTGCTGTAGTGAAACTACGCTCCTAATACATAAGAAGCGAGAGGCTTTGAGAGGAAGCAGATTTTAGCCTGCAACTGGATAAAGCGGGGACGGCGATATACAAGTAATGCTTTGTGAGAGATATAAGCCAATGAATGTTTCACCTTTTGAAAAGGCTTATTCCGGGCGTGTGTATTATCATATTATGAACTTCTCCTATTAAATAGGATCCAGGTGCATAGCCCTCCGAAAAAGAATGCCGGTGAACATAGGTTCCTACTTTACGTAGGGAAACTGAATGAAACCAAATAGTAAAATTGTTAAATGTGACATAGCTATTTAGAATCAAAACATAATAACAGAACATATTACAATAGTATTCACAAAGTGCTGCAGCAGTATTCAGACTATGTACATTAAACAGAATTTATTGTCGAATATACACCTTTAAACAGTATATTGACATGAGGAAAGAAATATTGCTGTTTTAGATTCATTCTAGAGGAAATGGCCCAGATTTAATACTTCATTGAGGCCAAAGGGACTAAGGGTATTGAGGTTAAAAATCCACCAGCTTTCATGCTGCAGGAGGATTCTATCCAAGTCCCCTCCTCTAATACCTAATCTCACCCGGTCAATACCTATCACCTTAAGATCACGAGGATTCGAATTGTGGATCATTTTAAAATGTTAAATGGCATTGGTGTTCCTCCTTTTGGAGGTCCCTGATCTACTGGATAAACCTGATCGAGAGTTTCAGGATCTGCCCTAGTTTTAGTTGCAGCTTGTAAATCATGTTACACAATGTTTATTCTCTGGTATTTTAAACCTCCATTGGGATTGTTTGCATGCACTTTTGGTCATACCACCTGTTCCTGATTTCCTTGGGGTAAAGCCTGATTGGTTATATTTTTCAAAATACCTCCCTGTATGCCACTAGATTCCTCACCTCCTGATGTTCTTTCATCAGACGAGTACTCAGGGTCATTCTCAGAAAAGGAAACTGTATCCAGAGAACACTACTTGAAAGAATCTGAGACCAAAAGGGAGAAAAGTAATTTTGAGGGGGTAACATTTGTTACCGGGTACAGCGCCCAGATATATGTAAAATACTGAGGAAACACTTTCCACTTTTGGCAGCAGAAGATAAACTCACCTCTATCGCGAGCAAAAGTTTGAGGTGCTCCTATAAGAAGTGCTGCACGTTGGGTTCTATCCTATCACCAACTGAGTTAAGAGAGATTGACCACCCCAGAAATTCATGGCTGACTTGTGCAGGGATGTTCAAATGGGGCAGGAAATGTAAACCCTGTGACTATGTCATTACCACTAAAACATTTACATCTAGTGTTACAGGGGAGTCATTCAATATTGAGAATTATCTCAATTGTACTGCTACATACATCATATATTTCATTCTGTGTGACAAATGTGAGGATCAATATGTGGGTCTTACCTCAAGAGATATGAAATCGCACATTCGTGAACACATGTCTACAATCATGATTGGCAGATCATCTGCCCCTTTGGTACAGCATTTTGCTAAAAAAACATATCTATTTAGATCTAAAGGGGGGTGACCTGAACAAATTGCTGGTGAAAAGATAGGTCTACTGGATATTATTATTATTATTATCGGTTATTTGTAGAGCGCCAACAGATTCCGCAGCGCTATAAACAAAGGGGGAGTACAACAAAACAATTATATGGTAGAGGGCCCTGCCAAGAGTTGCACTGTTGTAGTCAGCTCTTAAGAAGGTGATCCACAAACAGCTGGACTATTAGGCTTACATGCTAAGAGGGTTCAGGGGATTGCAGTGGAGGAGAGGAACTGGTATTAGGAAGGTTAGCGTAGGTTGTATGCGTCCCTGAACAGTAGAGTCTTTAGGGAGCACTTGAAGCTTTTAAAACTAGAAGAGAGTCTTATGGAGCGAGGCAGAGAGTTCCACAAGATGGGAGCCAGTCTGGAGAAGTCCTGTAAACGGGAGTGTGATGAGGTGACAAGAGAGGAGGAGAGTAGGAGGTCATGAGCAGAGCGAAGGGGACGGGAGGGAGAGTATCTGGAGACAAGGTCTGATATGTAGGGGGGAGCAGTGCAGTTGAGGGCTTTGTATGTCAGAGTGAGAGTTTTGTGTTTGATCCTAGAGGCAAGAGGAAGCCAGTGAAGGAATTGGCAGAGAGGCGCAGCAGATGAAGAGCGACGTGTAAGGAAGACCAGTCTGGCAGAGGCATTCATTATGGATTGTAAAGGAGCTAGGCGGCAGGTGGGGAGACCAGAGAGGACAGAGTTGCAGTAATCAAGGCGGGAAAGAATGAGAGAGTGGATTAAAATCTTAGTTGTGTCTTGTGTGAGGAAGTGTCTAATTTTAGAGATGTTTTTAAGGTGAAAGCGGCAGGCTTTAGCCAGTGACTGAATGTGAGGAGTGAAGGAAAGATCTGAGTCGAATGTGACCCCGAGACATCGGGCGTGCGGGGTAGGGGTAATGATGGAGTTGTCGACAGTTATAGAGATATTGGGGGTGGAGATTTTGGAAGAAGGAGGGAAAATGAGGAGCTCAGTTTTGGAGAGATTTAGCTTGAGGTAGTTAGAGGACATCCAGGAAGAGATGTGAGAAAGACAGTTAGTGACACGGGTTAGCAAGGAAGGAGATAGTTCTGGTGCAGAGAAGTAGATTTGGGCGTCATCGGCATACAAATTATATTGGAAACCGTGGGACTTGATTAGGGAACCTAGTGATGACGTATAGATTGAGAAGAGAAGGAGACCGAGGACAGAGCCTTGCGGTACTCTGACAGAAAGTGGTGACGGGGCAGAGGAGGCACCAGAGAAGGCTACACTGAAGGTACGGTTTGACAGATAGGAAGAGAGCCACGAAAGGGCTGTGTCACAGATGCCGAAGGATTGTAGGGTTTGGAGAAGAAGAGGGTGGTCGACAGTGTCAAAGGCTGCGGACAGATCAAGGATGATAAGCAGAGAGAAGTGGCCTTTTGATTTAGCTGTAAGTAGGTCGTTGGTGACCTTAACAATAGCTGTCTCTGTGGAGTGATAGGGACGAAATCCAGATTGCAGCCGGTCAAGAAGGGAGTTTAACGTAAGGAAATGGGATAGGCGTGCATATACTAGTTTTTCGAGAAGCTTTGAAGCAAGAGGGAGGAGGGAAATTGGGCGGTAGTTGGATGGGGAGGTAGGATCAAGGGAAGGTTTTTTGAGGATAGGTGTGACCAGCGCATGTTTCATCGATGAGGGAAATGTACCAGTGCTGAGGGAGAGGTTGAAAATGTGTGTTAGTATAGGGGTAAGGGTAGCAGAGAGAGAGGGGAGCAGCTGTGAGGGGATAGGGTCAAGGGGACAGGTAGTGAGGTGAGAGCGCAGTATAAGTGCTGAAACTTCATCCTCAGTAACAGGGGAGAATGAACTAAGTTTTAGGTTATGAGGGTTGTGGTTGAGTGAGAGTATTTGAGGGGGGGGGGAGAGAATGGAATTGTGTTGAGAGCTGATTTCATGTCTGATGGAGTCAATTAATGAAGTGACTGGCAAAGTCTTAGGCTGACAGAGAAGTTGTATTAGGAAGTGGGGGAGGGCGGAGGAGAGTATTGAAAGTGGAGAACAGACGTTTTGGGTTTGAAGAAAGATTAGAGATAAGGGTAGAGAAGTAGTGTTGCTTGTGGAGATTAAGGGCAGAGTAGTAGGAGTTCAAGATGAATTTGTAATGAAGAAAATCAGCAGAACTCCGTGATTTTCTCCAATGCCGTTCAGCAGTACGGGAACATCTGCGTAGATACCGTGTCAGAGGAGTATGCCAGGGATGGGGATGAGTGTGTGATTTCCTAGCAGTGGTAAGAGGGGCGAGATTGTCATGGACGGATATAAGGGTGGAATTATAGTGGCAGATAGATTGTTCAGGGCAGGAAAAGGTGGAGAAGGATGAGAGAAGTGGTTGAAGGGAATTAGCAAGTTGTTGCTGATCTAAAGACCTAATGCTTCTGTGAAGTTTGGTGTGAGGAGTAGAAGGTGGGAGAGTTGTAGGAAGGGATGTTAAAACTGAAAACCAAGGGTACCATTAAGACTCAACTCCCGCTATGACATAATCAACTTTTGGGAATAGATAACTTGCTAATATTTTGTTACTATTTTGTATTTACATGATGCTTTTTCTCTTTTTCTTTTTGGGTTTCGTTTACCTTTGTACTTTGGCATGCAATTTATTGGCATTTGGACCCTCCTATTATGTTTATATTGCTTAGACAGTACACAGTATTGAATTAGGGGTTGTGAGATCTTTAAATATGAGACAGGTGTGATACAGAGAGGTGTGTTTGGTTTAACCTATTAGCAAAGACCTGTGATTTTAAATAGTGTGTGTTAAGAATGACCAGTCAGGCTATGATTACGGCTGAAAGCCGAAACGCGTAAGCCATTTGGTGTACGCCACCCTGTGATCCATATATGCTGCTGTGTTCTCCATTTGGATATTTTATCATTTGTTCAATAAAGTATACAAATTTTTAAGGAAACCAGACTTTCTCCTTTGTCTGCATCTTACCTTGACCAGCCAAGTCCTGGTTTCCTATAGCAACTGCTGTTCCGTGATTGGAATTTCTACCGCAATCTGTCAACCCCTGACAACCCTTGATGACGTCACTCACTGAGGACCAATGAGAGCAAAGGGATATGCCAGAGGAAGACGCCACGAGAGATTAGGACGCTGTGGTCCAGTATCACCAAGGCAATCTAAGAGGTAGAGGTATCCAGCTCCATTGTTATCACAGGGAAGGAAGGAGTATAACTCCAAGTGCATGTAGGAGCCAAGGTATTACCTTTATTTGTTCTGATGAACTTTACCTAAGGGGTGGGTTTTTCCCAGTATTTGATAGTTTTTCAATATATATACACGCACTGATGGTGCGCTCTGAAAGATTGTACAGATTTACCTTCTTTTAACTGTTTAACCGAATAGAGACACTTATTGGAAAGAACAACACCCCCTTTCTTATACTAACTGACCTTAAGAATCTTCTGTATCTCCAATCATCACATAGATTAAATGCCAAGCAAGCCCGTTGATTTCTGTTTTTTATGAGGTTCAACTTATGTTTCAGGCTCCATGAACAGTAAAGCAGAAGCCCTCTCTTGACAATTCTCTTCAGAAGAAACCACTAAGAATTACCATGAATACACCATTCCTACACACAAGATTATCACTTCCATTAATAGCAAGATCCTACAACAATTAAGTGAAGCACAAGATAGTCACCTCCTCCTGGCACAATTTATGTACCTTCTAACTTAGGTTTATTATCCTGGGCACATGATAACAAGCTTTCAGTACATCCAGGAATAGAAGAGACATTTAAGCGTCTTCAAGAATATGTCTGGTGGCCTACTCTGTCTCAACCTTTTCCTACTCCCTAGAGACCCTGGACCTAAGCATGGATTTTATTACAGATCTTCCTGCTTTTCAAAACCAAAACCTAAATATAGAAAATATATACTGGTGCTCCCCAGGTTACAGGAGTGGATATTATTATAATGAGTTAAAATACAAAAAAAAACCCTTTAAAATATATGTAATTAATATTTTATCCTCAGATTAATATGAATAATATATACAGAATATAAAAAATTCAATAGCTAAAATGTCTATTTATGTTATCTAAATAACCCTTGAAAAATGTATGTTGTATGTTTGTCTAAAATCATTATAAGTACAGGAAAAAATCAGCAATATGGACTTCCATAATAGATAATTATGATCAAGGTGCACCCCAAAATAATGTTAAAAATTAAGGATAATCTTATTCTACAAAGGGGGTTTAAAAGGGTGTAAATACAGTATTTCCAAGCTAGAAGATATCTTGTGGTATGCTATTATGTAGTAGTTCTAGATGTATTGTGTGTCAATTTCCAAACAAACACTAGTATCAGTTAATAGTTAATAGTATATCTTAACATATAGAGCAGACAAGCACTCTCGTCCCATGAAGAGTAACTCCAGTCCTCAAAGAACCAAGGAATAAGCTCCTTTGTGAACTTATTGCAATCTTGTTGAAGTTCTTTATTGTTCTAGCTGAACTTTTTAGTACTTTTGCTCCACTGTTTTTATCAGAGCTCAAAACAGGGGCGTTTTCAAACTTCACATATGTCTCTGATATGAGGGGGTTTTACTGATAATCAGTGTATGCTTTTCCAAATCGATGCTTTTCACCCTTCCGGCTTTCTCAAGACATGGTGAAGCCTCAATTTGGTTTCCTATTAAACTGTCCATCTTCTGGATTGGCTGCTTCCAGAAAGAGGTTAAAGGATTCTTGAGGTGATAATAGCCTATGCAGAATTTCCTGAAAGGAGTTTTCTAATCCTTAAGGCAGTGTATTCCTATTTAAATCCTTTATATAAATTATAGTCGCATTTTGTGTCAAATACTGAGAAAAAGTGTAAATAAAGTAAATCCTAATCCCAGTATCTGGTAACTGCGTTTGACCAACAAAAACAGATAAGTCCAATACCTAATCCATACAGTTTGGATATATCAGGGTAATAAAAATATGATACCAAAGATTATTTCAAAAATACCAAAAAGCTGTACTTATTATGGAAATAATTATAGAACCCTCTAGATACGAACCATAGTTATAATTTATAGACCCACATTAAAGCTATATGCATTTTAGTTGTACTTAAAGGGAGTGACATCTAATTCAGAATTTAAACCTTCCCGGTTTTTATTCTATAAATAAGCTCGGCTTCTTTCATTAGAAACTTATTTTCAAAATTTCCACCCCTCCATTCAGGTTTAATTTTACAAATGCCCCAAAAAGCGAAGTCTTTAAAGGGACAGTACACTGTAAAATTGTTTTTATATTAATGTATTTTCAATGACTTGTTGTACCAGCTGCAGAGTATAAAATGTATGAGAAATTGCATTTTCAGGTATATTGGTGTATATGAAGTAGCCGGTTTTGTGCTTTTAAACCACAGCCTATTACAATGGGTTGAGCTTCAGGTAATATAATATCTCATTATGTTATCACTTTGTGTACACACACTTGCTTCCTTATCATATATTTGTCAGGAAAACTAAAGCTTAACACATAGGGGCCTATCTATCAAGCTCCGAACTGAGTGTTTCTGGCGAGTACGATCGGGTTCATTGACACCCCCGCTGGCGGCCCATTGGCCGCGAGCCTGCAGGGGGCAGCGTTGCACCAGCATCTCTTGTGAGCTGCTGGTGCAATGCTGAATACGGAGAGCGTATTGCTCTCCGAATTCAGCGAGGTCTTGCGGACCTGATCCACACTGTCGGATCAGGTCCGCAAGACCTTTGATAAATAGGCCCCATAGAGAGAACAATGGAACATTATCATTTTATAACTTAACTATCCTGCACCCCACTGTGAGTGTAATTTCTACTGCTGGCTGTGTTTATTCAATAGCACATATTCCAGTATAGAAACTTTCAGTATAGTTTGGGATACACCAAGCTAAATCAGCTATTTCAAAGGCCAAAATAGGGGTAAAGGAACTACTTGTTAACAATTTAAAACACCCCAGCAGATAAAATGGATCATTGGGAACAATTTAAATGGGTAAACTGTCCCTTTAAGTCTATTCTGGTGGACTTCGCTAAAATGTCTTTAGAGGTGCGTATCTCGATTACCTTTACGTATAATAGAGAGGTGCTGTCATTATCTCTCATAAAATTCTAGAGATTTCCCCTATGTATTTTTTTTTTGCAACTGCATTAATTTATGTAAGCAATAGCTTTATCTGTGCACCTAATTGTGTCCTTCATTTAAAAGGATTCACCCGTTTGACTATAGGGGATATCCTTAAAGGACCAGTAAATAGAGTAGATTTGCATTGCCAACAAATGCATGATAAGACAATGCAATAGCACTTAGTCTAAACTTTAAATTAGTAGTAGATTTTTTTCTGACATATTTCAAAGATGTTTATTTCCACTTCTCCTGTATCATGTGGCAGCCATTAGCCAATCACAAATGCATATACGTATATTTTGTGAATTCTTGCACAGGCACAGTAGGAGCTGGTGACTGAAAAAGTGGAAATTTGTTTAAACTTGCCTGCTTTATCTGAATCATAAAAGTTTAATTTTGACTTGAGTGTGCCTTTAACTTTCTTGCTATGATGGCATGCCTTATATAAGGAGCATGGATAAAAACCATGTACTTCCTCACTTAGTAGATCTAATTGATTTTTTTTGTTTCTTGTTTTCTTTAAACTTACTAGCAGCTAAGATGTTTTTGATGTTTTCAATGTTTTATAATCTGGTATTTAGGGTTAGCGTATCTCCTATAATGGGATCTGTTCTGACTATATGCCAGTGCTTCCTAATTATCTACCTTCTTTTATTGGCCATTATAGGTCCAGATTACGCGCAAGCGATATAGGGTTTATCGTGGCTGTTTGTGCGTGTCAGTTGTAGCGATCATATTACAAGTTGAAAAGAAACGCGATCGCTTGAGCACAATTGTAGTTAATGCATGTCAGGATAGTGGGACATCAGAGCTCTTGTTAACTGTTTCACAAAACAAAAAGTGTCACAAAACAGATCAAAAATACATTTAAAAGTACAGTTACACTAATAATAATACTATCAAATAAAAATTATTTTTAAAAATGATTGCACAAAACAAGTTATAAGGTCTCAAAGATATAGGCCTCTATTTAACAAAAGTCTTGCGGACCTGATCTGACAGTGTGAATCAGGTCCGCAAGACCTTGCTGAATGCGGAGAGCAATACGCTCTCCGTATTTAGCATTGCACCAGCAGCTCACAAGAGCTGCTGGTGCAACGCCACCCCCTGCAGACTCACGGTCAATCGGCCGCCAGCAGGGAGGTGTCAATCAACCCGATCGTACTTGATCGGGTTGATTTCCGGTGATGTCTGTCCGCCTGCTCAGAGCAGGCGTACAGGGTTATGGAGCAGCGGTCTTTGTGACCGCTGCTTCATAACTGCTGTTTCTGGCGAGTCTGAAGACTCGCCAGAAACACGGGCCGTCAAGCCTTGATAGATAGTATATATATACTGTATGTATATGTGTGTGTGTACATATGTATTTATATGTGTATATATAAGTATTTACAGACAAGTATACACATATAAACACATAAATACATATGTATACATATATACATATATATACATACATAAACATATTTAGACATCTATATGTAATATCTCTATGTTAAAGACCTTTGTCTGCCTTTTTTTTCTAACACCTGAGACTATGACCTCTAGTTATCAACGTGCCTACCTCAAATACGCTGGAATTCCGCAGCGTATTTGAGGCGAGGCTGATTCGCCTTAGTTATCAAGCCCTAGATACCGTCAAAAGTAGAATTTTTTGACGTAAGCTTCGATCCGCCGGACTCAGTCCGACACAGATCGATTCTTACGTCACTCCAGATGTTCCGCACACAAGTGCGGCACAATCTGACTACTTTTGCTAGTTATCAAAAAACTAGCAGGTAGGCTCGGCACTTTTCCGGCCCAGCGTACCTGGTTTTCAAACCGCCGCCCTGGAGGCGGCGGATCCCATAGGAATCAATGGGAGTCTGACCATAGCGAAAGTTCATGTTTGCTGCTGCCAGACATCCCATTGATTCCTATGGGAGCTGTCTACACCTAACACCCTAACATGTACCACCTTCGCCACCTATAATAAATTTATTAAGCCCTATCCTGCCCCCCCTACACCGCGGCCACTGTAATAAAATTATTAACCCCTAAACCTAAGTCTAACACTAACCCTAACACCCCCCTAACTTAAATATTAAATAAATCTAAATAATATTTCTCTTATTAACTAAATTAATCCTATTTAAAACTAAATACTTACCTTTAAAATAAACCCTAATATAGTTACAATATAAATAATAATTATATTGTACCTATCTTAGGATTTATTTTTATCTTTCAATTTATTTTAACTAGGTACAATAGCTATTAAATAATTATTAACTATTTAATAGCTACCTAGCTAAAATAAAGAGAAATTTACCTATAAAATAAAAACTAACCTAAGTTACAATTACACCTATCACTACACTATCATTAAATAAATGAATCCTATTTAAAACTAAATACTTACCTGTAAAATAAACCCTAAGATAGCTACAATGTAATTAATAATTACATTGTAGCTATTTTAGGGTTTATATTTATTTTACAGGTAACTTTGTATTTATTCTAGCAAGTTAGAATAGTTATTAAATAGTTATTAACTATTTAATAACTACCTAGCTAAAACAAATACAAAATTACCTGTAAAATAAATCCTAACCTAAGTTACAATTAAACCTAACACTACACTATCATTAAATTAATTAAATAAATTACCTACAAATAACTACAATTAAATACAATTACATAAACTAACTAAAGTACAAAAAATAAAAAAAGCTAAGTTACAAAAAATAAAAAAATAAGTTACAAACATTTAAAAAATATTACAACAATTTTAAGCTACTTACACCTAATCTAAGCCCCCTAATAAAATAACAAAGCCCCCCAAAATAAAAAAATGTCCTACCCTATTCTAAATTAAAAAAGTTCAAAGCTCTTTTACCTTACCAGCCCTTAAAAGGGCCTTTTGTGGGGCATGCCCCAAAGAATTCTGCTCTTTTGGCCCCAACATTAAAACCCACCACCCACATACCCCTAATCTAACCCAAACCCCCCTTATATAAACCTAACACTACCCCCCTGAAGATCATCCTACCTTGAGTCGTCTTCAGCCAGCCGACCACCGATGGAACCGAAGAGGAGATCCGGAGCGGCAGAAGTCATCATCCAAGGCGCGCTGAAGAAGTCTTCCATCCGATGAAGTCATCATCCAGGCGGCGCTGAAGAAGTTTTCCATCCGGGCAATGTCATCTTCCAAGCGGCGTCTTCAATCTTCTTTCTTCCGGATCCATCTTCATCCCGCCAACGCGGAACATCCTTCTTCCCCAACGGCCGACGACTGAATGAAGGTTCCTTTAAGGGACGTCATCCAAGATGGCGTCCCTTCAATTCCGATTGGCTGATAGGATTCTATCAGCCAATCGGAATTAAGGTAGGAAAAATCTGATTGGCTGATTGAATCAGCCAATCAGATTGAAGTTCAATTCGATTGGCTGATCCAATCAGCCAATCAGATTGAGCTCGCATTCTATTGGCTATTCCGATCAGCCACTAGAATGCGAGCTCAATCTGATTGGCTGATTCAATCAGCCAATCAGATTTTTCCTACCTTAATTCCGATTGGCTGATAGAATCCTATCAGTCAATCGGAATTGAAAGGACGCCATCTTGGATGACGTCCCTTAAAGGAATATCCATTCGTCGTTAGTCGTCGGGAAGAAGAGGATGGCTCCGCGGCGGCTCGTCTGAAGATGGCTCCGCTCCGGATGGATGAAGATTGAAGACACCGCCTGGATGAAGACTTCTATCGGATGGAAGACTTCTTCAGCCCCACCTGGATGATGACTTCTGCCGCTCCGGATCTCCTCTTCGGTTCCATCGATGGTCGGCTAGCTGAAGACGACTCAAGGTAGGATGATCTTCAGGGGGGTAGTGCTAGGTTTATTTAAGGGGGGTTTGGGTTAGATTAGGGGTATGTGGGTGGTGGGTTTTAATGTTGGGGGGGTTGTATTTTTCTTTTACAGGCAAAAGAGCAGAATTCTTTGGGGCATGCCCCACAAAAGGCTCTTTTAAGGGCTGGTAAGGTAAAAGAGCTTTGAACTTTTTTAATATAGAATAGGGTAGGGCATTTTTTTATTTTGGGGGGCTTTGTTATTTTATTAGGGGGCTTAGATTAGGTGTAAGTAGCTTAAAATTGTTGTAATATTTTTTAAATGTTTGTAACTTATTTTTTAAATTTTTTGTAACTTAGCTTTTTTTATTTTTTGTACTTTAGTTAGTTTATTTAATTGTATTTAATTGTAATTATTTGTAGGTAATTTATTTAATTAATTTAATGATAGTGTAGTGGTAGGTTTAATTGTAACTTAGGTTAGGATTTATTTTACAGGTAATTTTGTATTTCTTTTAGCTAGGTAGTTATTATAGTTATTAACTATTTAATAACTATTCTAACCCCAGTAAGAATCTGGAGTGACGTAAGAATCTAATTCTAATTCAGATCGATTCTTACGTCACTCCAGATGTTCCGCACACAAGTGCGGCACAATCTGACTACTTTTGCTAGTTATCAAAAAACTAGCAGGTAGGCTCGGCACTTTTCCGGCCCAGCGTACCTGGTTTTCAAACCGCCGCCCTGGAGGCGGCGGATCCCATAGGAATCAATGGGAGTCTGACCATAGCGAAAGTTCATGTTTGCTGCTGCCAGACATCCCATTGATTCCTATGGGAGCTGTCTACACCTAACACCCTAACATGTACCCCGAGTCTAAACACCCCTAATCTGTCCCCCCTACACCGCCGCAACTAAATTTATTACCCCATAAACCGCCGCTCCCGGACCCCGCCGCAAGCTATACTAAATATGTTAACCCCTAAACCGCCGCTCCCGGTCCCCGCCGCAACTATAATATATGTATTAACCCCTAAACCACTGCTCCCGGACCCCGCCGCCACCTACATTATACCTATTAACCCCTATCCTGCCCCCCTATACCGCCGCCTTCTATATTAAAGTTATTAACCCCTATCCTGCGGATCCCGGACCTCGCCGCAACTAAATGAATAGTTTAACCCCTAAACCGCCGCTCCCGGACCCCGCCGCAACCTATATTAAACTTATTAACCCCTAATCTGCCCCCCCTACACCTTCGCCACCTATAATAAATTTATTAAGCCCTATCCTGCCCCCCCTACACCGCGGCCACTGTAATAAAATTATTAACCCCTAAACCTAAGTCTAACACTAACCCTAACACCCCCCTAACTTAAATATTAATTAAATAAATCTAAATAATATTTCTCTTATTAACTAAATTAATCCTATTTAAAACTAAATACTTACCTTTAAAATAAACCCTAATATAGTTACAATATAAATAATAATTATATTGTACCTATCTTAGGATTTATTTTTATCTTTCAATTTATTTTAACTAGGTACAATAGCTATTAAATAATTATTAACTATTTAATAGCTACCTAGCTAAAATAAAGAGAAATTTACCTGTAAAATAAAAACTAACCTAAGTTACAATTACACCTATCACTACACTATCATTAAATAAATGAATCCTATTTATAACTAAATACTTACCTGTAAAATAAACCCTAAGATAGCTACAATGTAATTAATAATTACATTGTAGCTATTTTAGGGTTTATATTTATTTTACAGGTAACTTTGTATTTATTCTAGCAAGTTAGAATAGTTATTAAATAGTTATTAACTATTTAATAACTACCTAGCTAAAACAAATACAAAATTACCTGTAAAATAAATCCTAACCTAAGTTACAATTAAACCTAACACTACACTATCATTAAATTAATTAAATAAATTACCTACAAATAACTACAATTAAATACAATTACATAAACTAACTAAAGTACAAAAAATAAAAAAAGCTAAGTTACAAAAAATAAAAAAATAAGTTACAAACATTTAAAAAATATTACAACAATTTTAAGCTACTTACACCTAATCTAAGCCCCCTAATAAAATAACAAAGCCCCCCAAAATAAAAAAATGTCCTACCCTATTCTAAATTAAAAAAGTTCAAAGCTCTTTTACCTTACCAGCCCTTAAAAGGGCCTTTTGTGGGGCATGCCCCAAAGAATTCTGCTCTTTTGGCCCCAACATTAAAACCCACCACCCACATACCCCTAATCTAACCCAAACCCCCCTTATATAAACCTAACACTACCCCCCTGAAGATCATCCTACCTTGAGTCGTCTTCAGCCAGCCGACCACCGATGGAACCGAAGAGGAGATCCGGAGCGGCAGAAGTCATCATCCAAGGCGCGCTGAAGAAGTCTTCCATCCGATGAAGTCATCATCCAGGCGGCGCTGAAGAAGTTTTCCATCCGGGCAATGTCATCTTCCAAGCGGCGTCTTCAATCTTCTTTCTTCCGGATCCATCTTCATCCCGCCAACGCGGAACATCCTTCTTCCCCAACGGCCGACGACTGAATGAAGGTTCCTTTAAGGGACGTCATCCAAGATGGCGTCCCTTCAATTCCGATTGGCTGATAGGATTCTATCAGCCAATCGGAATTAAGGTAGGAAAAATCTGATTGGCTGATTGAATCAGCCAATCAGATTGAAGTTCAATCCGATTGGCTGATCCAATCAGCCAATCAGATTGAGCTCGCATTCTATTGGCTATTCCGATCAGCCACTAGAATGCGAGCTCAATCTGATTGGCTGATTCAATCAGCCAATCAGATTTTTCCTACCTTAATTCCGATTGGCTGATAGAATCCTATCAGTCAATCGGAATTGAAGGGACGCCATCTTGGATGACGTCCCTTAAAGGAATATCCATTCGTCGTTAGTCGTCGGGAAGAAGAGGATGGCTCCGCGGCGGCTCGTCTGAAGATGGCTCCGCTCGGCTCCGGATGGATGAAGATTGAAGACACCGCCTGGATGAAGACTTCTATCGGATGGAAGACTTCTTCAGCCCCACCTGGATGATGACTTCTGCCGCTCCGGATCTCCTCTTCGGTTCCATCGATGGTCGGCTAGCTGAAGACGACTCAAGGTAGGATGATCTTCAGGGGGGTAGTGTTAGGTTTATTTAAGGGGGGTTTGGGTTAGATTAGGGGTATGTGGGTGGTGGGTTTTAATGTTGGGGGGGTTGTATTTTTCTTTTACAGGCAAAAGAGCAGAATTCTTTGGGGCATGCCCCACAAAAGGCTCTTTTAAGGGCTGGTAAGGTAAAAGAGCTTTGAACTTTTTTAATATAGAATAGGGTAGGGCATTTTTTTATTTTGGGGGGCTTTGTTATTTTATTAGGGGGCTTAGATTAGGTGTAAGTAGCTTAAAATTGTTGTAATATTTTTTAAATGTTTGTAACTTATTTTTTAAATTTTTTGTAACTTAGCTTTTTTTATTTTTTGTACTTTAGTTAGTTTATTTAATTGTATTTAATTGTAATTATTTGTAGGTAATTTATTTAATTAATTTAATGATAGTGTAGTGGTAGGTTTAATTGTAACTTAGGTTAGGATTTATTTTACAGGTAATTTTGTATTTCTTTTAGCTAGGTAGTTATTATAGTTAATAACTATTTAATAACTATTCTAACTAGCTAAAAATAAATACAAATAAATACAAAGTTACCTGTAAAATAAATATAAATCCAAAAATAGCTACAAAGTGTTAGGTGTAATTGTAACTTAGGTTAGTTTTTATTTTATAGGTTAATTTCTCTTTATTTTAGCTAGGTAGCTATTAAATAGTTAATAACTATTTAATAGCTATTGTGCCTAGTTAAAATAAATTAAAAGATGCCTCTAAAATAAAAATAAATCCTAAGATAGCTACAATATAATTATTATTTATATTGTAGCTATATTAGGGTTTATTTTAAAGGTAAGTATTTAGTTTTAAATAGGATTAATTTATTTAATAATAGATATATTATTTAGATTTATTTAATTAATATTTAAGTTAGGGGGTGTTAGGGTTAGTGTTAGACTTAGGTTTAGGGGTTAATAATTTTATTACAGTGGCGGCGGTGTAGGGGGGGCAGGATAGTGGTTAACAAACTTATTATAGGTGGCGACGGTGTAGGGGGGGCAGGATAGCGGTTAATAAGTTTATTATAGGTGGCGACGGTGTCGGGGGGGCAGATTAGGGGTTAATAAGTTTAAGATAGGTTGCGGCGGGGTCCGGGAGCGGCGGTTTAGGGGTTAAACTATTTATTTAGTTGCGGTGAGGTCCGGGATCAGCAGGATAGGGGTTAATAACTTTATTATAGAGGGCGGCGGTATAGGGGGGGCAGGATAGGGGTTACTAGGTATAATGTAAGTGGTTTCTGGGAGCGGCGGTTTAGGGGTTAATACATTTATTATAGTTGCGGCGGGGTCTAGGAGTGGCGGTTTAGGGGTTAATAACTTTATTGAGTTGCGGGGGGCTCCGGGGGCGCCGGTATAGGGGGTAGAACAGTGTAGTTAGTGTGGGTGCTTAGTGACAGGCTAGCAATAAAGCTGTCAAAAAGCCGAAGAGCAGCGAGATCGGATGAGTGATAACTCTCACAGTCTGCTGCTCATCGCCCCATACTTGGTGCGCGGCTTTTTGACAGTTTTTTTGATAACTTAGGCGAAATTTTGCCGGTCCACGGCGGCGATGGTAGGCGAGCTTAGGCGGGCATATTGAACCGGGGAAGGCAGGTAAAGTAGACACGTTGATAACTACCCCCCTATATCTTTAAGACCTCATAACTGTTTTGTGCTATTATTTTTTAAAAATAATTTCGATGTGCATTGGAGCGCTTTGCAGACAAGCAGATGAATACATAAAAAATCATATTTATGCAATATGCATATTTAATAAAGTGTTATACTGTGTATTTACTGTAAATATTTCACATTCCAATGTTCTGCACATTGCAGAATATGTTCTATATATTTATATATATATATATATATATATATATATATATATATATATATATATATATATATATATATATATATATATAGTATCTCACAAAAGTGAGTACACCCCTCACATTTTTTTAAATATTTTATTATATCTTTTCATGTGACATAACAGTGTAAATTTTCTGTCCCCTCAAAATAACTCAACACACAGCCATTAATGTCTAAACCATTGGCAAGAAACGTGAGTACACCCCTAAGTGGAAATGTCCAAATTGTGCCCAATTAGCCATTTTTCCTCCTCGGTGTCATGTGACTCGTTGGTGTTACATGGACTCAGGTGTTAATGGGGAGCAGGTGTGTTAAATTTGGTGTTATCGCTCTCACACTCTCTCATACTGGTCACTGGAAGTTCAACATGGTACCTCATGGTAAAGAACTCTCTGAGGATTTGAAAAAAAGAATTGTTGCTCTACATAAAGATGGCCTAGGCTATAAGAAGATTGCCAAGACCCTGAAACTGAGCTGCAGCACGGTTGGCAAGACCATACAGCGGTTTCACAGGACAGGTTCCACTCAGAACAGGCCTCGCCTTGGTCGACCAAAGAAGTTAAGTGCACGTGCTCAGCATCATATCCAGAGGTTGAAATATACGTATGAGTGCTGCCAGCATTGCTGCAGAGGTTGAAGGGGTGGGGGGTCAGCCTGTCAGTGCTCAGACCATACGCCGCACACTGAATCAAATTGGTCTGCATGGCTGTTGTCCCAGAAGGAAGCCTCCTCTAAAGATGATGCACAAGAAAGCTCACAAACAGTTTGCTGAAGACAAGCAGACTAAGGACATTGATTACTGGAACCATGTCCTGTGGTCCGATGAGACCAAGATAAACTTATTTGGTTCAGATGGTTTCAAGCGTGTGTGGCGGCAACCAGGTGAGAAGTACAAAGACAAGTGTGTCTTTCCTAAAGTCATGCATGGTGGTGGGAGTGTCATGGTCTGGGCCTGCATAAGTGCTGCCGGCACTAGGGAGTTACAGTTCATTGAGGGAACCATGAATGCCAACACATACTGTGACATAATGAAGCAGAGCATGATTCCCTTCCTTCGGAGACTGGCCCGCAGGGCAGTTTTTCAACATGATAACGACCCCAAACACACCTCCAAGATGACCACTGCCTTGCTAAAGAAGCTGAGGGTAAAGGTGATGGACCGGCCAAGCATGTCCCCAGACCTAAACCCTATTGAGCATCTGTGGGGCGTTCTCAAATGGAATGTGGGGGTGCAAGGTCTCTTACATCCACCAGCTCCGTGATGTCGTCATGGAGGAGTGGAAGAGAACTCCAGTGGCAACCTGTGAAGCTCTGGTGAACTCCATGCCCAAGAGGGTTAAGGCAGTGCTGGAGAATAATGGTGGCCACACAAAATATTGACACTTTGGGCCCAATTTGGATATTTACACTTAGGGGTGTACACACTTTTGTTGCCAACAGTTTAGACATTCATATCAGTGTGTTGAGTTATTTTGAGGGGACAGCAAATTTACACTGTTATACAGGCTTCACACTCACTATATTACATTGTAGCAAAGTGCCATTTTTTTCAGTGTTGTCACATGAAACGCTATAATAAAATATTTACAAAAGTATGTGGGGTGTACTCACTTTTGTGAGATACTGTATGTGTATAAATATATATACTATATATATATATATATATATATATATATATATATATATTGATTGATTGGAGTAGCCGTGTTAGTCCAGAGATTTAGATATCAAAATAACAAGAGTATTGCATTGAGCAATGATACTTTTGTTATTGGACTAACTATACATTTATAAGATAACAAGTTTTCGTAAGAATGTCTTCCTTTTTCAGTATTGCTTCAGACTTGATAAAGGAAGGAACTCTTCTGAAAGCTTGTCATCGTATAAATGTATAGTTAGTCCAATAAAAAAGTATCATTGCTCAATGCAATACTCTTGTTATTTTGAGATATATATATATATATATGTATATATCTATAACTATATATAATCATATATATATATATACACATAGGTATAAATATAACATACCAAAATATCATCAGATTTATGTAGAAATATGTATTTATAAAGATATAGAACATATTATGCTATGCGAAGTGGGAAATATTCATATTTTCATGTCATGTTAGCGCACTTGAGAATATGCGATTGGGTTTGTGTGTGTTCCACTTTTTTGCTCCATTGACTTCTATGGGGGAATATGTTAACACGCTCACAATACTCTAACTTTGGCTTTTTGCGCGCATCAGGTTAGTACGCGAGCAAAATTTTTTTACTTTCAACTTGTAATAAGAGCGATACCCGATGCACAAAAAAAAATCTTCTAGAATAGGGCAAGATTACAAGTTATGCGCTAAACCAGGTGAGTAAATAACGCAAAAACCATAATTTATGTAATAACTTACCTGATAAATTCATTTCTTTCATATTAGCAAGAGTCCATGAGCTAGTGACGTATGGGATATACATTCCTACCAGGAGGGTCAAAGTTTCCAAAACCTCAAAATGCCTATAAATACACCCCTCACCACACCCACAATTCAGTTTAACGAATAGCCAAGAAGTGGGGTGATAAGAAAGGAGCGAAAGCATCAAAATAAGGAATTGGAATAATTGTGCTTTATACAAAAAAATCATAACCACCACAAAAAAGGGTGGGCCTCATGGACTCTTGCTAATATGAAAGAAATGAATTTATCAGGTAAGTTCTTAAATAAATTATGTTTTCTTTCATGTAATTAGCAAGAGTCCATGAGCTAGTGACGTATGGGATAATAAATACCCAAGATGTGGAACTTCCACGCAAGAATCACTAGAGAGGGAGGGATAAAATAAAGACAGCCAATTCCGCTGAAAAATAATAATCCACAACCCAAAACAAAAGTTTTAATCTCAATAATGAAAAAAACTGAAATTATAAGCAGAAGAATCAAACTGAAACAGCTGCCTGAAGTACTTTTCTACCAAAAACTGCTTCAGAAGAAGAAAACATCAAAATGGTAGAATTTAGTAAAAGTATGCAAAGAAGACCAAGTTGCTGCTTTGCAAATCTGATCAACAGAACCTTCATTCCTAAACGCCCAGGAAGTAGAAACTGACCTAGTAGAATGAGCCGTAATTCTTTGAGGCGGGGATTTACCCGCCTCTACATAAGCATGATGAATCAAAGACTTTAACCAAGATGCCAAAGAAATGGCGGAGGCCTTCTGACCTTTTCTGGACCCAGAAAAGATAACAAATAGACTAGATGTCTTTCTAAAATCTTTAGTAGCTTCAACATAATATTTCAAAGCTCTTACTACATCCAAAGAATGTAAAGATCTCTCCTTTGAATTCTTAAGATTAGGACACAATGAAGGAACAACAATTTCTCTACTAATGTTGTTAGAATTCACAACCTTAGGTAAAAATTTAAATGAAGTCTGCAACACTGCCTTATCCTGATGAAAAATCAGAAAAGGAGATTCACAAGAAAGAGCAGATAACTCAGAAACTCTTCTAGCAGAAGAGATGGCCAAAAGGAACAGAACTTTCCATGAAAGTAATTTAATGTCCAGAGAATGCATAGGTTCAAACGGAGGAGCTTGTAAAACCCTCAGAACCAAATTAAGACTCCAAGGAGGAGAGATTGACTTAATGACAGGTTTGATACAAACCAAAGCCTGTACAAAACAATGAATATCAGGAAGATTAGCAATCTTTCTGTGAAAAAGAACAGAAAGAGCAGAGATTTGTCCTTTCAATGAACTTGCAGACAAACCTTTATCCAAACCATCCTGAAGAAACTGTAAAATTCTAGGAATTCTAAAAGAATGCCAGGAGAATTTATGAGAAGAACACCAAGAAATGTAAGTCTTCCAGACTCGATAATAAATCTTCCTAGACACAGATTTACGAGCCTGTAACATAGTATTAATTACTGAGTCAGAGAAACCTCTATGACTAAGAATCAAGCGTTCAATTTCCATACCTTCAAATTTAATGATTTGAGATCCTGATGGAAAAAAGGGCCTTCAGATAGAAGGTCTGGAGGTTTTCCGGTGGGAGGAGTCAGTCTGCGCGCACGCTGAGTTTTGCGTGCAGAGAGGAGTGAGGAGCTCAGGCACCTATACGGCCATCACCCCGGGCAGATGCTCCCGCTGCTGGCGTGTCTGACGCCCTAGGAAGCCGGGCTACTACATTACAAGCCCAAGCATGAAAACCTCTCGATACCAGTTTTTGGCTCCATGGTAAAGAGCCACAACTTTCGCTACAAACCGTAGCTGGAGGATAAGGGAAAGAGATAAACTCCCAGCCTGTCATAAGAAGTCAAAGGCGTCAATATACCCTGACAGGGGAAGAGGTAACCGGCGCACTGTGCTGTGGCTACGGACCCCCCTGAAGGGGTTGGTCGGACATATACTATTGAGCGTTGGCCTTAGTGGATTGTCCTGATACTGAAGATATTTTGCTGGCTCACTGGTAAAAGCTACAACTTGCTCTACTTGCCGTAGCTGGAGGGTAAGGAAAGGGGACAGACTCCCAGCCTTCTATAAAAGGTCAAAGATGTAAACATATTCTGACATGGAAAGAGATATCGGGCGTGCTGAGCTGCGGCTACTTTTTCGGATCCCCCTGGAGGGGTCAGACCGGCATATCCTGTAGAGATTGGGCCTCAGTGAGTCGCCCCGACGACGCGGAAGATAGTCAGTGCCCGTGGTGGGGCTAGGTTGGCGGTCTCCTAGGGCACTACTCTGGTGTCTCGTTAGCCCCGGCCGAGCTGGAGTTGGTCCGAGGGGCTGCCGTGATTGGTGAGCTGGGCTCTGGCAGATGGGCTAATCTGGCCAATTGGAAAGCTACCTGGAAACAAGCCCACTATCGCGGCCAAATAGGAGCTGGAGGCGCAACAGGAGTACGATGTACTCTGGCTGTTGTGATAATATCAAAGTTTCCTGAGTTTCTGAAAACCCGTGATGTGCCTAATCTGGTAAAAGGAGTAATAAGCCCTACTGCAGCGCAACTTGTTTTTACAGATCAACCCGTGTGGAGCAGTGTGCCTGGGAATCGTAGGCACGGACGTGAGTGTATGTGCCCCTGGTATTAGAAGGGAACTATTTAGGAAAACAGTGGCTCCATATATATTACTTACAGCAAACTTTGATGTCTTGAAAAGACACTATGAAATGCTCATAACAAGTGTGAACTGAACCATTTACAATTCTCTATTATTGTTTTTGTGCTGTATTATTGATTTAGCTTAAAAGGAAAAGGGGAAGGGAGAAGGGGGGAAAAACAAGGAAAAAAAAAACACATACAAGGAATATTTCATTTATATGGGCAACAGTTTAGAGCCTTAATTGTAAATTCCTTTTATCTTAATTTCATTTTCTGGTATATCAACCTTTATATTTGATTGTATTACTTGACAATGATATTGCTGATTTTTGTATTCTATATGTCTTTCTCTTAGGAGGCTAATATAACAAGTGTCTTTCTCTTTGGAGGTATATACAAGGGGTAAGGTAGATGGCTCATGTATAGCTGGGGCTGAATTTATCCCGATAAGGCCCTAGGAATAGAGTTTGTGTACTCAGATCAAGTAAGGGACTTTTTGTTTAACTTGGATAAAGTAGCTAGAGAATAAATCTCCAAGTATCTTTAAAGAAATCAATAAGGGTAAAAGCGGGCCAATATTATTATACATATAAGTATTAGACTATAAAGATCAATAGGGTTGTGTTTTGTCTGGTTTCAATTGAACGTGACCCTGCAGGCTCTTCATTTTTTGTTTGTTTTTTTCACAGAAGGTTTTTATTTTTATCTTTTTGCTGGTTGTATTTTTGCTCACAGTTCTCTCTTTCCCCCTAATTCCTTATTTTCAGCCATGCTCAGTTAAATAGTCAAAAGGGAAAAGGGGGAGAGGGGAAGAGGAAGGGGGAAAAAAGAGAAGGGAAAGGAAGTAAAAGGAAAAAAAAAAAAGGAGGGGGGGGGTGGGGTCTTCACATTTTTGTGCACAGATTCTATGAGAATTATATAAAGTGTGTAGTACCCGGGACTTCCTGGTTCGGTGTGGTGTGTGGTCTTATTTATGCACTATCCTTGAATGGAATGATATATCACTCAGGTGAAATCTTTTTCACCCATAATGCCTGCAAAAAGTGAAAGATAAGAGAAATAAAACAATTGATGCCAGCTTAGATAGCACTATGGAGACTAGTAAAATTTCATGTGATATGCAAGAGCTTACAGCTAAGTTGTCAGAAGTATTTTCACCCCAATTTGAAGCCATTAAAAAGGATTTAAGTTCTATCTCTAATGAAATTTCTACTCTAGCATCTGAGGTGAGACAGTTTTCAACCAGATTAACAGAGGCAGAGAATAGGATCTCTGATTTAGAAGATCAGGCCCATGTTTCTACAGAGATAATTAAAAAACAAGACACCAAAATTAGAAATATGCAGTTGCGCCTGGAGGATCTGGAGGATCGCTCCAGGCGTAACAAAATCAGACTGGTTGGGCTACCAGAATTACCAGAATTTGGTGATTTGTTAAAATTTACTTCCACTACGCTTCCCCTTGCTTTAGGGATGCCTTCCCATGCTTTACCACTCATGATTGAATGGGCTCATAGGCTAGGTCCCAAGAAAGTTTTTCCCGATGGAGCCTTGAAAAATAGAGCATGTTTATTTAAACTTTTAAAATATCAAGACAAGATTGAAATGCTGAGACTTTTTAAAACAGCCGAACCTCCAATATTTGGAAACTCTAGGGTGCTAATGTTTCAAGATTTTTCCTCTGAGACCTCCTCGAGGAGAAGAACTATGGCCCCACATTGTACTCATCTTATTAATAAAGGGTTAAAAGCGCAGATGATTTATCCAGCTCGAATAGTAGAAGATCGAGGCACGAGACATTCTTTCGATGAGGTCTCAGAGGTTAAAAAATTTATAGAGTCCCTCGAGAGTATATAGACTAAAAGCTGGCTTCGAAATGAAAGTTAGCCCTAATCCTCCTTTAGAATGGAATTGATGGTTTTGTTTTTAATTATGGTTAGCGAAGTTGTTTGTGTGTTATTTGTGATGTGGGGTGTATTTGGGTTTTTTTTTTTTTTTTTTTTTTTCTTCCCTCCCTCCCCTCCTCTCCACCTACTTACCCTTGCGTAGTAAACGGTGCGGGACATATATGGTCCCTTTGGAACCTTTTAGTGGAATGCTTAGACTAGATGGGTGAACAAATTAAGATATTATCATGGAATATAGGGGGAATAACTTCCCCCATTAAGCGTAAGCTGGTTATTAAAAAATTATCTAGGCATAAACCCGATATAGTCCTTCTACAGGAGACACACCTTAACAAGTTAGAAGCAGCGAAACTAAAGATAAAGTGGGTAGGGGAAGTTATATCTACATCCGGGGGAGCTAGGAGATGTGGTTTAGCTATTCTTTTACATAAAGATTTAGATTATAAGTTACTTAAAATAGAGGTAGACAAGGAAGCTAGATATATCATTCTTCAACTTCAGTTAAATAATGTAAAATTGGTGATTTGTAACATATACGCCCCTAATAAATTCTCTAGAGTCTTTTGGGACAATATAAAATTAAAATTATTTCCGTTCCTCTCTGAAAATTTAATTCTAGGGGGCGATTTTAACGCAACTCTCTGCCCTATCCTGGACAGATTTTTTTAAAAAAATGTTTCGTTACATAATAGTAACGCAAATTTTTTAAAACAATTCTGTAGCAAGCTGAAATTAGTTGATATCTGGCGCTTAAAAAACCCAGATAACTTGGCCTACTCATGCAAATCTAAAGCCCATGGGACATTTTCAAGAATAGATCTGTTTTTAATTTCTGGAACTCTTTCGACGCAGGAAGTAGAGTGTGAGATAGGAGAGATCTGTGTGTCAGACCACGCTATTATTCCAGTAGCTTTTTTATCCGGTAACAAAGATAGACCTAAAATTCCTAGATTTAGTTTCCCCAGATATCTATACACCAATCCGAAATTTGTTAATTGTTTGAAAACATCATGGCAGCGCTATTATAAAGAGAATTTAAATTATATTGATAAACCTGAAATATGCTGGGAAGCTTTTAAAGCTGTGTTACGGGGAGAGATTCAAGCTTATGTAAGTATTGGAAAGAAGAAGAGCAGAGCTCGGGAAATTCAAATTATAAATCAAGTAAGGAATTCTTATACAAAATATCGTCGGAATCCCACAGTAGGGAATTGGGGCAAATATAGAGAAAATAGAAAGGTAAGAGACCTCTTCTTAAAACAAAAATTAGTAGAGGACGAAGCAAAAATAAATCTTCACTATAGAGGTGTACATGGCTGTTCTGCTAAATATTTAGCCAAATTGGTCAAAAGTAGAAAAAAGAAAAATCTTATTGTAGCTATTCGATCGGATAAAGGTAGAGCAACAGAAACTAAAGGGATCTTAGAAACTTTTCATTCTTATTACCAGCAGCTTTATGCTGAATCGGCAATAGATAATGCTAATCAGGATTTGTTTTGGGGTACGACCAAGGTTCCTAAGCTAGCTAAGGAGGATCTCCTGTTGATCAATACACCGATTTCAATACAGGAAATTAGGAAGGCGATAGATAACTTAAAAATGAACAAAGCTGCTGGTCCCGACGGGTTCCCCGCCGAATTTTATAAATGTTTAGGTAATGATATACTCTTAATCTTAGAAAAACTCTTCAATTTATATTACAGTACAATGCATCCCATCTCAAATTACTTCTCTGCAGCGAATATCTCTCTTATCTTAAAGAAAGATAAGGATACGGAAGATCCGGCCTCTTATAGGCCTATATCAGTATTGAATATAGATTATAAAATATTAATGGCAATTATAGCTGCGAGAGTTTCTAAGTGTTTACATAAGATCATTCACCCAGATCAAACCGGGTTTATGCTCGCTAGAAATCCAAAAAAAAATATACGCAAAGTGATCAATGTCTTAGATTATGCGTGGAATGCGGATTTGGGTAGCAAGAAATCTTTGAGGCAAGACACTGCTATTTTATCGTTGGATGCTGTTAAAGCGTTTGATTCAATTGTTTGGGAATACTTATTCAGATCGCTGGAGCAATTTGGGTTTGAAGGAGAATTCTTATATTTCATCCATAGAATATATCATAATCCAATATCTTACCTTCTTGTTAATGGGATTCTATCGCCAAAAATTACGCTTCAGAGGGGCACCAGGCAAGGATGCCCGTTGTCCCCCCTTCTCTTTAATATTGCATTGGAACCTCAGGCAATAAGGTTCAGAGAAGTACTTTCTGGAATTCAGTTAGGTTCATATTCGTTAAAATTTTTATTATACGCGGATGATGTTTTATTATTTCTGACCGATGTTCAGCAATCTATAATGATAGTCTCACAAATCCTGAAATTGTTTAGCTCTTTTTCAGGATATAAGGTTTATTTAGAAAAGAGTGAATTACTGCATCTCAATAAGATATCGTCTGTATTACCCAATTCGCCTTTTAAACAAGTCGAGGCGATTAAATATCTTGGTTTAGTCTTGCACAGAAATCCTAGTTGTTGGTATAAAGCTAATTTTGAACCTTTGTTTCACAAGATTCGCACTGATTTACAACTCTGGGCCACCTTCCCGTTATCCATGATAGTGCGTGTCAATTTAATTAAAACTATTATTTTTCCTCGCTTATTATATCCGCTGCAGAATCTTCCTTTATTCATATTAAATAAAGATTTGAAAATTATCAATGCCTCATTTTCTAAATTTATATGGAATAATAGAAAGCCTCGGATGTCGTTGGAGAGACTTAAGCAAAAACTTGGGGTAGCCGGTTTAGCACTCCCTAATATAAAACTTTACAATCTGGCCGCTATGGCTAAAGTTGCAATAGATTGGCTAGCTGGATCTAATATTATTTCATCTAGTGAGATAGAATCTTTTCTAATTTTTCCATTCTCCTTGAAAGCGATCCTTCATTCTCATGCACAGAAGCTCCCTCAAAATGTTACTTGTCTTATCTCTATTAAAAATATAGTACATGCATGGCAAAAATTTTGTTCAATTTTGGAGTTGGATTATTCATTTTCAGAATTTCTACCGATTGTTAGTAATCCTAGTTTCCTCCCTGGATTATATCAAAAAGTGTTCAAAGAGTGGGGGGATAAAGGACTATATTATATAAAACAACTTTTTGATGATAATTCTCAGGTTATTTCGGCTGAGACTTTGTTTAGTAAGTATGCCAATACCTAGATACAACTTATTTGCGTATTTCCAAATTCGTCATTTTATTTTAGATCAGAAATGGCAGAGTAGTGCTACAGCGGATTGGGCCGGTATTAAACTATGTATAAAAAAATGTAACATGGGGGATGCATCAATCTCATTGATGTATGATATTATGTTAAACAAGCAAAGCCTATCTATTAGGGATAATATATGCAAGTCATGGATACCGGTGATCCCGTCGATAGACCATGAAAGGATTTCTCAGAGTTTTGAGTCTCTTCATAGATGCAAGGTTCCAGTAATATGGAAAGAATCACACATGAAGGTGATAAATAATTTTTATGTTTCCCCGTTGAAGATGAATAAGTATTACCCCTCCACGGTTAATGTGTGCCCACGGTGTGCACACTATAAAGCAGATATGCTCCACATGTTTTGGACATGCCCTAAAGTTAAACAACTATGGTTGAAAATCATTTTTTGGTTTAATAAACTGTATAAAGTTTCAATTGCGTTAGCGGCGGAGGATGTTATTTTGTTATTTTTGCGCAACAACGCTCTTAATAGTAATACTGTAAATACTATTAATACAATTATATTGGTGGTTAGATATTGTATACTCAGAAATTGGAAAAGTAAGGCGCTACCAGGATTAGCTATGGTGTTTAAAACACTTCAAGACCAAATAGTTTTTGAATCATTTCAGTTATCTGATGCAACGGAGAAAAGAATTAAGAAGTTTCTTTGGAGATGGTCCCCAGTCATTCTAACTTACTCTGTGGCTAGTCAAAAATTGATTCTTTCCCCATTTTTATCGTCGGTTAGCTTTGCGGAACTGACTTTATTGAATGTCTTTCCTCATAGCTGGATAAAACAATCGTGAAGAGTCTGGTTGTGGAGGTGGGGGGTGGGGGAGAGGAAATTTTATGTTGGTTTTTTTTTGTGTTTTTTTGGGGGTTTTAGTGTTGTTTTGTCATGTCTATTAGTTAGGAGGAATCGTATAGTTAGGTCTTCTATCTCCCCTTATAAGTGGGAATAATTTAGACTGTTTAAAAATAGAGTGGTTTTGAGATTCAATAACGCAAGTATAAAGAAAATAGGGGAATTAAGATGATATTGTTTTTTACGGAGAAACATTCCTATTTAATTTAAATTTGGGGAACAGACAATGCAGAGGCTTTTTTTTTTTTTTTTTCTCTGTTATAAATAGAACTGTATATATAGGATGCATTATGATTATTATGTTGGTGTTGTGTTTTTTTTTTTTTTTCTTTTCTTGGTTGTTATACATGAATGTTGATTACAATTATGACTTTATCCCATAAGAAGATGGAAGATGTGGACTATATGGAATGTTATTTTGTTGTCAAGGGGATACCTCCTCGATTTTTTTTTTTTTTGTTGTATGGTATTCACATGTGAAAAAACAATAATAAAAAATAAAAAAAAAGAATAAAAAAAAAAGAATGTCTGGTCTTAACGGAAGAGTCCAAGGTTGGCAACTGGCCATCCGAATGAGATCCGCATACCAAAACCTGTGAGGCCATGCTGGAGCCACCAGCAGTACAAACAAACGTTCCATTAGAATTTTGGAAATCACTTTTGGAAGAAGAACTAGAGGCGGAAAGATATAGGCAGGATGATAATTCCAAGGAAGCGACAACGCGTCCACTGCCTCCGCCTGAGGATCCCTGGATCTGGACAGATACCTGGGAAGTTTCTTGTTTAGATGAGAGGCCATCAGATCTATTTCTGGAAGTCCCCAGATTTGAACAATCTGAAGAAATACCTCTGGGTGAAGGGACCATCCGCCCGGATGTAACGTCTGGCGACTGAGATAATCCGCTTCCCAATTGTCTACACCTTGGATGTGAACCGCAGAGATTAGACAGGAGCTGGATTCCGCCCATACAAGTATCCGAGATACTTCTTTCATAGCCTGAGGACTGTGAGTCCCACCCTGATGATTGACATATGCCACGGTTGTGACATTGTCTGTCTGAAAACAAATAAATGATTCTCTCTTCAGAAGAGGACAGAACTGAAGAGCTCTGAAAATCGCACGGAGTTCCAAAATGTTGATTGGTAATCTCGCCTCCTGAGATTCCCAAACCCCCTGCGCTTTCAGAGATCCCCATACAGCTCCCCAACCTGACAGACTCGCATCTGTTGAGATCACAGTCCAGGTTGGATGAACAAAAGAAGCCCCTTGGACTAAACAATGGTGATCTATCCACCACGTCAGAGAGTGTCGTACATTGGGATTCAAGGATATTAATTGTGATATCTTTGTATAATCCCTGCACCACTGGTTCAGCATACAAAGCTGAAGAGGTCGCATGTGAAAACGAGCAAAGGGGATCGCATCCGATGCAGCAGTCATGAGACCTAGAATTTCCATGCATAAAGCTACCGAAGGGAATGATTGAGACTGAAGGTTTCGACAGGCTGAAACCAATTTCAGACGTCTCTTTTCTGTTAGAGACAAGGTCATGGACACTGAATCTATTTGAAAACCCAAAAAGGTTACCTGTGTCTGAGGAATCAATGAACTATTTGATAAATTGATCCTCCAACCATGTCTTTGAAGAAATGACGCAAGTTGATTCATATGAGATTCTGCAGAATGTGAAGACTGAGCAAGTACCAAGATATCGTCCAAATAAGCAAATACCGCAATACCCTGTTCTCTGATTACAGAGAGAAGGGCACCGAGAACCTTTGAAAAGATCCTTGGAGCTGTTGCTAGGCCAAACGGAAGGGCCACAAACTGGTAATGCTTGTCTAGAAAAGAGAATCTCAGAAACTGAAAGTGATCTGGATGAATCGGAATATGAAGATATGCATCCTGTAAATCTATTGTGGACATATAATGCCCTTGCTGAACAAAAGGCAGAATAGTCCTTATAGTTACCATTTTGAATGTTGGTATCCTTACATAACGATTCAATATTTTTAGATCCAGAACTGGTCTGAAGGAATTCTCCTTCTTTGGTACAATGAATAGATTTGAGTAAAACCCCAGACCCTGTTCCAGAACTGGAACTGGCACAATTACTCCAGCCAACTCTAGATCTGAAACACATTTCAGAAATGCCTGAGCCTTCACTGGGTTTATTGGAATGCGAGAGAGAAAAAATCTCTTCGCAGGTGGCCTTACCTTGAAACCTATTCTGTACCCTTGTGAAAGAATGTTCTGAATCCAAAGACTGTGAATCGAATTGATCCAAATGTCTTTGAAAAATCGTAACCTGCCCCCTACCAGCTGTGCTGGAATGAGGGCCGCACCTTCATGTGGACTTGGGAGCTGGTTTTGACTTTCTAAAAGGCTTGGATTTATTCCAGATTGGAGAAGGTTTCCAAACAGAAACCGTTCCTTTAGGGGAAGGGTCAGGCTTCTGTTCCTTATTCTGACGAAAGGAACGAAAACGATTAGCAGCCCTGTATTTACCTTTAGATTTTTTGTCCTGAGGCAAAAAAGTTCCTTTCCCCCCAGTAACAGTTGAAATAATAGAATCCAACTGAGAACCAAATAATTTATTACCTTGGAAAGAAAGAGAAAGCAAAGTTGACTTAGAAGACATATCTGCATTCCAAGTTTTAAGCCATAAAGCTCTTCTGGCTAAAATAGCTAAAGACATATACCTGACATCAATTCTAATGATATCAAAGATGGCATCACAAATAAAGTTATTAGCATGTTGAAGAAGTTTAACAATGCTATGAGTATTATGGTCTGACACTTGTTGCGCTAAAGCCTCCAACCAGAAAGTGGAAGCGGCAGCAACATCAGCCAAAGAAATAGGAGGTCTAAGAAGATTACCTGAACATAAATAAGCTTTCCTTAGGAAGGATTCAATCTTCCTATCTAAAGGATCCTTAAAGGAATTACTATCCGCCGTAGGAATAGTAGTACGTTTAGCAAGAGTAGAGATAGCCCCATCAACTTTAGGGATTTTGTCCCAAAACTCTAATCTGTCAGATGGCACAGGATACAATTTCTTAAACCTTTGAGAAGGAGTAAATGAAGTACCCAGATTATTCCATTCCCTAGAAATTACTTCAGAAATAGCATCAGGGACAGGAAAAACTTCTGGAATAACTATAGGAGGTTTAAAAAACGAATTTAAACGCTTAGTAGATTTAGTATCGAGAGGACTAGACTCCTCCATATCTAATGCGATTAAAACTTCTTTAAGTAAAGAACGAATAAATTCCATTTTAAATAAATATGAAGATTTATCAGTGTCAATATCTGAGACAGAATCTTCTGAACCAGATAAATCCTCATCAGAAACAGACAAGTCAGAATGATGACGGTCATTTAAAAATTCATCTGAAATATGAGAAGTTTTAAAAGACCTTTTACGTTTACTGGAAGGAGGAATAAAAGACAGAGCCTTCCTAATAGATTTAGAAACAAATTCTTTTATATTAACAGGAACATCCTGAGTATTAGATGTTGAGGGAACAACAACAGGTAATTGAATATTACTAATGGAAATACTATCTGCATTAGCAAGTTTATCATGACATTCATCACAAACTACAGCTGGAGGAACAGTTACCACAAGTTTACAACAAATGCACTTAACTTTGGTAGAACCAGCATAAGGCAGTGTCTTTCCAGAAGTAGATTCTGATCCAGGGTCAATTTGAGACATCTTGCAATATGTAAAAGAAAAAACAACATATAAAGCAAAATTTTATCAAATTCCTTAAATGACAGTTTCAGGAATGGGAAAAAATGCCAATGAAAAAGCCTCTAGCAACCAGAAGCAATGAAAAAAGAGACTGAAATAATGTGAAAAAAAGGTGGAGACAAGAATGACGCCCACATTTTTTGGCGCCAAAAATGACGCCCACATTATTGGCGCTAAGTACAACGACTAAATTTTTTGCCGCTAAGAATGACGCCACATCCGGTAACGCCGACATTTTTGGAGCAAAAACGTCAAAAAAATGACGCAATCACGCACAACTTCCGGCGTCAATTAGGGCGCCGGAAATGACAAAAAATTTTGCGCCAAAAAAGTCAGCGCCAAAAATGACGCAATAAATAGAAGCATTTTCAGCCCCCGCGAGCCTAACAGCCCACAGGGAAAAAAGTAAATTGAAACAATTTTAAGGTAAGAAAATAATGAAACTGACTGTCTGAAATAAGGAATACTGATCATCCTGAATCATGGCAAATATAAGTTTAAAGACATATATTTAGAACTTTATATATAAAGTGCCCAACCATAGCTTAGAGTGTCACAAAAAATAAGACTTACTTACCCCAGGACACTCATCTACATATAGTAGATAGCCAAACCAGTACTGAAACGAGAATCAGTAGAGGTAATGGTATGTAAGAGTATATCGTTGATCTGAAAAGGGAGGTAAGAGATGAATCTCTACGACCGATAACAGAGAACCTATGAAATAGATCCCGTAGAAGGAGACCATTGAATTCAAATAAGCAATACTCTCTTCACTTCCCTCTGACATTCACTGCACTCTGAGAGGAAAACCGGGCTCCAGCCTGCTGCGAAGCGCATATCAACGTAGAATCTAGCACAAACTTACTTCACCACCTCCACGGGAGGCAAAGTTTGTAAAACTGAATTGTGGGTGTGGTGAGGGGTGTATTTATAGGCATTTTGAGGTTTGGGAAACTTTGCCCCTCCTGGTAGGAATGTATATCCCATACGTCACTAGCTCATGGACTCTTGCTAATTACATGAAAGAAAAATTAGTGATATTGCACTCTCCATAGCACTGCCATTACAAGTTAGTGAGAAACCTTCTTTTGTTGTGCGGTATGGTGCGTTAAGCTCCATACCGCACAAAACCCAAGGCCTGACTTGACGTGCTTGTGCAAGTGTTCCTCCATAGACATCAACGGAGAGAAAGTCTATGGGGAAAAGAAAGTTACGTTAAAACCTTCACAAAACCCTAAAATTATTAAAATTAAAAAAACACATACATGTAGATTACGAGTTTTGTGTTACGGTTTTTAACGCTGAAAAAAATGGCAATTTCAGCGTAATGGCAGTAACGCACTATTACGAGTCGTGTCGGTATTGCTATACCGCAAGCATTTTAGCCTGTAAAGCAACGTCCATTCCGCACTCAAAAAAATGACGTTTTTGTGTGGGATTTTCATTGCGCCGGTATTATAGGTTGTGCGGTCCGGCTAAAATGCTTGTGTTACAGCCTATACTGACACAATACATGCCGCCATCTAAGACCAGTAATTATGAGTTTTGTGTAGCAAAAATGTTTCACAAAACTCATAACTTAAAATGTTACAAAGTACACTAACATCCATAAACTACCTATTAACCCCATATCTGCCGCCCACCCACATTGCGACTATTAAATCAATTTATTAACCCCTAATCTGCCACCCCCAACATCGCCGACACAATAATAAAGCTATTAACCCCTGATCGGCCGCTCCCTCACATCGCAAAACACTAAATTAAACTATTAACCCCTAAACCTAACACCCCACCTAACTTTAAATTAAAATTACAATATAACTATATTTAAATAAATAAAAACTTACCTGTGAAATAAAAATAAACCTAACATTAAACTATAATTTAACCTAACCTTACTATTCTAATAAAATTTAAAAAAAAATACCAATTAAAAAATCTAAAATTACAAAAATAATAAAGACTAAATTACGAAAAATAAAAAACAATTACACCTAATCTAATAGCCATATAAAAATAAAAAAGCCCCCCAAAATAAAAACACCCCCTAGCCTACATTAAACTACCAATAGCCCTTAAAAGGGCCTTTTGTAGAGCATTGCCCTAAGTTAAACAGCTCTTTTACCTGTCCCCCAACAGTAAAACCCACCACCCAACCAACCCCCCAAAATAAAAAGACATAACTCTAAAAAAAAACTAAGCTACCCATTGCCCCTAAAGGGGCATTTGTATGGGCATTGCCCTTAAAAGGGCATTCAGCTCTTTTTCAAATTGCCCAAACCCTAATCTGAAAAAAAAAACACCCCAAAAAATAAAAGAAATACCTAACACTAACCCCAGAATATCTACTCACGGTTCCTGAAGTCCGGACATCCATCTCTATTCAGGCGGCGAGAAGTCTTCATCTTTATCCTTTGCGGGGCTGTCTTCTATCTTCATCCCGGCGAAGACATCCAGCGCAGAACGTCCTCTTCATACGGTCCCCGCTTCAATGCAAGGTAGGCATTTCAAAATGGCGTACCTTGCATTCCTATTTACTAATTTGATTCTTTAAATTCAAATCAGCCAATAGGATGAGAGCTTCTGAAATCCTATTGGCTGATAGATTAGGGGTTAATAACTTTATTATAGTGTCGGCAATGTCGGGAAGCGGCGGAATAGGGGTTAATAGCTTTTATTAGTGTTGGCAATGTCGGGAGCGGCAGATTAGGGGTTAATAACTTTATTATAGTGTCAACGATATCGGGGAGCGTCGGAATAGGGGTTAACAGCTTTATTTAGGGGTCGCGATGTTGGGGCGGCAGATTAGGGGTGTTTAGACTTGGGGTTTATGTTAGGGTGTTAGGTTTAAACGTAACTTTTTTTTTTCCCATAGATATCAATGGGGTTGCGTTACGGTGATCAGGTGTTAGTTTATTTTTCACTCTCTCCCCATTGATGTCTATGGGATTAAGCGTGCATGAGCACGTCAAAGCAGCCCTTGGCTTCTGTGCGGTATGAAGCTTAACGCCACCATATCACACGCACAAGAGGCTTTTCAGTAACTTGTAATGGCAGCGCTATGGAGAGTGAAATAACGCAACTTTTTTGGTGTTAGTTTCGCACCCTGTTTAGTGCAAAACTCGTAATCTAGGTGTAAGATTACAAAAAAATAATAAACAAAATTATCCAAAATAATAAAAATTAAACCTAATCTAATAGCACTATAAAAACAAAAAAGCCACCCCAAAATAAAAACACCCCTTAACCTAACAATAAACTACCAATAGTTAAAAGGCCCTAAGTTAAACATCTCTTTTACATACAAAAATTACAAAGGTCTTCTTCCAGGCGGTGAAGGTTTTCTTCCAAGCGGTGACATCTTCATCCAGTATGGGGACCTCTTCTATCTTCATCCAGGGCTAAAATAATAAAAGTTCAAATCAGCCAATAGGAAGAGAGCTGTTTAAATCCTATTGGCTGTTCAAATCTCCCACCCAAACAACCCCCCAAAATATTATATTATAGTAGTAGTGATGTGGGGGCGGCGGTTTAGGGGTTAATAAATTTATTTTTATTAGTAGCGATGTGGGGGGCCGGTGGTTTAGGGGTTTATAGGTTTATTTAGTGTTGGTGATGTGGGTGGGCGGCGGATTAGGGATTAATAGGTTTAATATAGTATTTTTGATGCGGGGGAAGGTGGTTTAGGGGTTAATAGGTAGTTTATGGATGTTAGTGTACTTTGTAACATTTTAGTTATAAGTTTTGTGAAACATTTTTGTTTTGCAAAATCCATAACTGCTGGTCTCAGATAGCGGAATGGATCACGGCGGTATAGACTATAACACAGCATACGCTGATGGCATTTATCATTGCACCAGCAGTTGTTGTGAACTGCTGGTGCAAAGCCGCCCCCTGCAGATTCGCGGCCACCAGCAGGGGGTGTCAATCAACCTAATCGTATCGGATCAGGCATTTTAGCCGTACCGTACAACCTGTAATACAGGCGGTATGAAAATCCCACACTTAAAAGACATTTTTTGAGTGCGGAATGGAGAGTTGTGTAAAGGCTAAAACGAACGCGGTATAGCTGTCCTGCAGCGACTTGTAATATGGGAGACCTGAATTTTTCGTGCGCAAAGGTCAATTTTTCAGCGGTATGGCCGTACCGCATCATACCGCAAAACTTGTAATTTAGATGAGTGTTAGTGCACGAGCAGGAGCGATAAATACCGCTCCATTCGTAATCTGGTCCATAGTTGGTGATGAAAAGGATCTAAATTTCATGATCCTCCTTCTCAATATCTCTAATTTTGTTTTTATATATTAACAGATCTTCTCTCTTTCTCTCTTTAGCTCCTATATAAGCTTCCTCTACCACTTTTGCATCATATACCCTTTCAGAAAATTTCTTGCCCACAAATTTTGCTTATTCCTCGAAATCTATCATTTTTGAGCAATTCTTTCTTCTGCTGAATGTTTTCTGTATTTATACGGATGTTCTGTTAATGATGTTAGACAAACATTCAAAATAAATTTTTAAGGGTTATTTAGATAACATAAACAGATGTTTTAGCTATTGAATTTCTTATATTCTGTATATATTATTCATATTAGTCTGAGGATAAAATATTAATTAAATCCCCACTCCAGCGTCCTGGTGAGCGCCCGTATATATTTTCTACATTTGGAATCCAAGTTTTTTAAGACTGCAGGGTCCATTAATCATTGTGCGGACAGACATGATCTATATCGCTATATCGAACCATGTCCGCCGCACATCGATAAATGCCGACAGCATACGCTGATGGCATTTATCATTGCACCAGCAGTTGTTGTGAACTGCTGGTGCAAAGCCGCCCCCTGCAGATTCGCGGCCACCAGCAGGGGGTGTCAATCAACCCAATCGTATCGGATCAGGTTGATTTTCGGCATTGTCTGTCCGCTGCCTCAGAGCAGGCGGACAGGTTATGGAGCAGCGGTCTTTAGACTGCTGCTTCATAACTTGTGTTTCTGGCGAGCCTGATGGCTTGACAGAAACATAGGGCATCAAGCTCAGTTCGGAGCTTGATAAATAGATCCCTGTATGTCAAAATCTCTACAGCTTTCCATCCCCAGTCTAATGGTCTGACCAAATGTGTTAATCAAGACCTTGAAGCCTATCTTCGGAATTATGTCTCATCTACTCAAGATAATTGATCTGGTCTTCTATTATTAGCAGAGTTTGATCATAACTCATTTTACCCCACTGCCCATCAGACCACCCTTTCAAGTTGCCTTAGGTTACCAACCAAGATTCTTTCCTTTAAATTTTGCCCTCTCAAATGTACCAACAGCTAATGAAAGAACAATGTCTCTTCAACAGCACTGAAAACTGGTAAGAAAGCTACTATTACTGTCCACCCAACGATAACAAAAACCAACCAACAGAAAATGACTAATTGCCCCTTCCTATGAAACTGGTGATTTAGTCTGGCTAGCCGCCAAAGATCTACATCTAAGACAAATTTCTACCAAACTGGGTCCTTGATTCATTGGCCCATTTAACAGTTAACCCTGTGAAATACCATCTGGTTCTTCCATCCTCACGTATAAATCCTGCATTTCATGTATCCCTCTTAAAGCCAACAGTTAGAATCAGATTCAACAAAGTTCCTGCTCCGATTGAAATACATTTTTAAACTGAGTACAAAGTTGACAAAATCTTAAACTCAAAAGGGAAATCTGAAGACTTCTGTACGTTGTGAATTGGAAGGGATATGCAATCACTGAAAGCTCTTGGGTACCCACTGTGGATCTACATGCCTCCAAGCTTATCCTTGTCTTTCATCGCCAATTTCCTCACAAAATCCTTTTGAGGATGGGGCTCTGTCATATGAACTCTTACCTGCAACAATAGCATGCTCAGGTTTTCACATGTGCTTTCCTGATGTTTAGTGTTAGTGTGCCTCCGGTCATTATGCATGTCAGCTTTCCTTTTTGGGTGCGCGCATCGCATGTCTTTTACACACTTTCGGCCTGGAACGCGCTGTCATAGCGAGTTGGTTTTTCCAAAACGCACTCTAATGGCACGCTGATTTCATGTTGGCATACTATTTAAAAGTCTGCCTTTCCGTCTTTCTTTGCCCATGTATTGGACTCTGCTACTGGGCGCGCTACTTTAAGCTGATTATTAAACCTCTGGCATAGACTTTGACCCATCTATTAGATATTGCTGAACTTGTTTTCTGGAACTCTGACCCTTTGGTTTGCCTTCTGACCGTGCTCTTGTCTAGTGATTCTCCTTCTGTTTGTGACCTTCTGACTCCTGACATTTTAGCTTGTTCTCTTGGACTGTGATTTTGTTCTACTATTCCCTGCCTGTTGTCAACCTTGCCTGTATGACTTCTCCTTGGCCATAGCTAACTGGGCACGTTCTGAGTTACATCCTTCTGTGCTGGGACCTTGCACTTTTATAACACTTCCCAACCTAAGGGTCCCTTCTGGAACAGACATTGTCACCTCTGGCCGTGATAGTTAATAACCACGGTTTCTGATCAACTGATACTTTCACCTGTGCTCCTGTTCAGATATCTTGAAAATGGACTGGTATAAAGAAAAAAATTAATGTTTCTTTCTTTTTTTTTTTTTAAATTGGTGTTCCTGTATAATATCAGCCAGTTAGCAGTAGAGTCCCAGGACTCAGTTACACACAATCATGCACTTCCTGTTAAGTTCAGTTAAAATGTAGATAGTTTTTACAAAACCTTTGTCATACAATAATATTTTAAGCATGTTTTTCATATTAAATATATAAATATTTTGAGTAATATGTCCCTTTAAATTGATATATACATGGTTTAAAACTAAGGAGCTCTTACTTGAGAATTACTTGAGACAGGTAGATTTTAATTATTATTTTATCCGTAGAGAGTCACCAAATGCTGGGTTCATGAGTAGGAGCACACAGTGGTATAGATTCATAGATGATCGTGAGGATCTTGAGCAGTCTCATTGTAGTCGAGATTAAGCTTGAAATTCATTTAGCATTGCTTCACCTGTCTTTTCAAGCGTTTCACTAGCCCTGTCATTCACAGTGAAATGCAAACATATTAGCGCAATTGTAAGTTAACCGCTAAAGTGCAATCAATAGAGCTTCTATTTTTGCTCTGTCTAGTTATTTTCTGTCATTCTAGGGTGCACTAACATATGCATGTTGGATAGCTTAGGTGCGTTAAACCCCTCACATGATAGACATCTATGGAGGCGCCCTGAAAACTTGCAACTTGTGGCTGTGACGAGAGTCCATTTAAAAAAAAAAAACGTAATGAATTCCGCAAGTTTCAAGTTGTGATTTTGCTGCATGTTTTTTTCAGACACCATATTAAATTCATAAACAGTTTTTTCTGAACTTAGCACAAATACGCGGTAAAAAAGGAAATACAGATTAACCCCTTAGTGACCAGAGCACTTTTCCATTTTCTGTCCGTTTGGGACCAAGGCTATTTTTACATTTTTGCGGTGTTTGTGTTTAGCTGTAATTTTCTTCTTACTCATTTACTGTACCCACACATATTATATACCGTTTTTCTCGCCATTAAATGGACTTTCTAAAGATACCATTATTTTCATCATATCTTATAATTTACTATAAAAAAAATGATAAAATATGAGGAAAAATGGAAAAAAACACACTTTTTCTAACTTTGACCCCCAAAATCTGTTACATATCTAAAACCACCAAAAAACACCCATGCTAAATAGTTTCTAAATTTTGTCCTGAGTTTAGAAATACCCAATGTTTACATGTTCTTTGCTTTTTTTGCAAGTTATAGGGCCATAAATATAAGTAGCACTTTGCTATTTCCAAACCATTTTTTTCCAAAATTAGCGCTAGTTACATTAGAACACTGATATCTTTCAGGAATCCCTGAATATCCCTTGACATGTATATATTTTTTTTTTGTAGACATCCCAAAGTATTGATCTAGGCCAATTTTGGTATATTTCATACCACCATTTCACCGCCAAATGCGATCAAATACAAAAAATTGTTCACTTTTTCACAAATTTTTTCACAAACTTTAGGTTTCTCACTGAAATCATTTACAAACAGCTTGTGCAATTATGGCATAAATGGTTGTAAATTCTTCTCTGGGATCCCCTTTGTTCAGAAATAGCACACATATATGGCTTTGGCGTTGCTTTTTGGTAATTAGAAGGCCGCTAAATGCCACTGCGCACCACAAGTGTATCATGCCCAGCAGTTAAGGGGTTAATTAGGGAGCTTTTAGGGAGCTTGTAGGGTTAATTTTAGCTTTAGTGTAGTGTAGTAGACAACCCCAAGTATTGATCTAGGCACATTTTGGTATATTTCATGCCACCATTTCACCGCCAAATGCGATCAAATTAAAAAAAACGTAAAATTTTTCACAATTTTAGGTTTCTCACTGAAATCATTTACAAACAGCTTGTGCAATTATGGCACAAATGGTTGTAAATGCTTGTCTGGGATCCCCTTTGTTCAGAAATAGCAGACATATATGACTTTGGCGTTGCTTTCTGGTAATTAGAAGGCCACTAAATCCTGTTGCGCCTCACACGTGTATTATGGCTAGCAGTGAAAGGGTTAATTAGGGAGTTTGTAGGGAGCTTGCAGGGTTAATTTTAGCTTTAGTGTAGAGATCAGCCTCCCATCTGACACATCCCACCCCCTGATCCCTCCCAAACAGCTCCCTTCCCTCCCCCACCCCACAATTGTCCCCGCCATCTTAAGTACTGGCAGAAAGTCTGCCAGTACTAAAATAAAAGGGTTTTTAAAAAAAAATGAATTTTTTTTTTAGCATATTTACATATGCTACTGTGTAGGATCCCCCCCTTAGCCCCCAACCTCCCTGATCCCCCCCAAAACCGCTCTCTAACCCTCCCCTCTGCCTTATTGGGGGCCATCTTGGGTACTGGCAGCTGTCTGCCAGTACCCAGTTTGCAATAAAAAAATGCTTTTTTTTTGTTTTTTTTGGTTTTTTTCTGTAGTGTAGCTTCCCCCACCCCCCACCCCCCACAGACTAACCCCCACCACCTTGCTTATTGTTTAACATTTTTTTTTTAACATATTTTTTATTTCCCATTTTCTGTAGTGTAGCGGTTCCCACCCGCTCCCTCCCCGTGCACGCGCCCGCCCCCACCCTCCCGTGCACGCGCGCGCGCCCGTGCACGCGCGCGCGCCCGTGCGCGCCCCCAGCCACCCCCGCCCACGATCCCGCCCCCCTTCACATCCACATGGCCATCGATGGCCGCCACCCGCCTCCCGGTCCGGCTCCCACCCACCAACGCAGGTAGCCACCGATCTCCGGTGCAGAGAGGGCCACAGAGTGGCTCTCTCTGCACCGGATGACTTAAAAACGTTATTGCAGGATGCCTCCATATCGAGGCATCACTGCAATAACCGGAAAGCAGCTGGAAGCGAGCAGGATCGCTTCCAGCTGCTTTCCACACTGAGGACGTGCAGGGTACGTTCTCAGGCATTAACTGCCTTTTTTCTGAGGACGTACCCTGCACGTCCTCAGTCGTTAAGGGGTTAATAAAATATATTTGACAAAACAAATTATTACAAGAGGATGACCCTGCTCCAAAAAGCTTATAATCTACAGATTGTAATAGCAAGGTCATGAAAGACTTAAAGGGGCACTGAACCCAAATATATTATTTAGTGATTCATGCAATTTTAAGAAACTTTCTAATTTACTCCTATTATCAATTTTTATTGGTTCTCTTGCTATCTTTATTTGAAAAAGAAGGCATCTAAGTTTTTTTTTCGGTTCTGAACTCTTGACAGCACTTTTTAAATGGTGGATGAATTTACATTATTGCATTTCAAATAAAGATAACAAGAGAATGAAGAAAATTTGATAATAGGAGTAAATTAGAAAGTTGCTCAAAATTTCATGCTCTATCTGAATCATGAAAGAAAAAATGTGGGTTCAGTGTCCCTTTATGTCTGTAACAATCTTATATTCCTCTCAGCTACTTTTATAAAGTAACAAGCACAGATTAAAGCATTGCCTGCTTCTTTATTTTTCACCATGCTGAAAAATTCAGCACATAAATACAGAACAAGACTTTTCTCCACTCATACAAAAAGCATTACTAAATTAGCTGTTTCCTGCCTCCAGGCTGATGGACAGGAACATAACTTGCTAAGCCATAAGATTTAAATAGTCTGTACAGTTTTTCACGTTGCATTCTTTTGTGTATATCATAGTTAAAAATATTAACACAATGGCACCAAAACAGTGATTTTGATAAAGGTTTTATTTAAAAAATTAAAGGGACAGTCAAAATAAAATTTTCACGATTCACAGAGCATGCAATTTTTAGTTTACTTTTATTATCAAATTTTCTTTGTTTTCTTGGCATCCTTTGTTAAAGGGAAAACCCTAGGGGGTCGATCCGATAAAAATCGTCGCCCGCAAAAGCCGGCGACGCCAATATTTACGCTGGTTTGGTATCACATATACGGCGTAACCTAGAAGTTACGCGCGTATATTTCTGCCGTCGCCCGTAGTTTTTTGGGCTATAGGCAGGTATACCAAACCAGCGCAGTTTGGTATCCAATATGCAGCGTAAGGACTTACGTGGCGAAAATGGAGAAAACTTACTCCATTTTCACCTCGCCACAAAAAGCAGCCGTAAGAAGCCTTACGCTGACTATTGGAGCCCCGTAACTCCCTAAACTGGCTGCTAAAATAAACCTAACACCTAACGCATGCGCAATGTCTATCTCCCTGTCAACCGCGATCTTCTAAAATAAACCTAACACCTAACGCATGCGCAATGTCTATCTACCTGTCAACCGCGATCCCCCCCCGAAATCCCTAATAAAGTTATTAACCCCTAAACCGCCGCTCCCGTACCCCGCCGCCAGCTATATTATATCTATAACCCCCTAAAGTGAGCCCCTAACACCGCCGCCATCTATATTAAAATTATTAACCCCTAATGTAAGCCCCTAACACCGCCGCCATCTCTATTAAAATGATTAACCCCTAATTTAATCTACCTACCCCCGCCGCCAGCTATATTATCTATATTAACCCTAAGTATATTATAGTTAATATAGGTATTACATTATATATATTAACTATATTAACCCTAATTATATTAGGGTTAATATAGTTAATATAGTTACTATAGTATTTATATTAACTATATTAACTCTATCTAACCCTAACACCCCTAACTAAATTTATATTAAGAAGCAATTCAGACATCCAGCACTCAAAAAACTTGATAGGGTGCATACTGCAGTAGGATTACTGCAAAAATCCTCAAAGTAATATAGAACAAAAGTAGCAGACGCACCACAAAGTCCTTATGCAGAGGTTCTCTTTATTGTCACAAACTGGGAGCCAGGAAAGCAGAACAACGTTTCGGGCTACAAACCCTTATCCATTTTCATAACTTGTACATCACACATAATCACCTTAAATACCTACAACCAGGTAAAAGTCAGATTCAAGTTCAATCCGATTGGCTGATCCAATCAGCCAATCAGATTGAGCTTGCATTCTATTGGCTGATCGGAACAGCCAATAGAATGCGAGCTCAATCTGATTGGCTGATTGGATCAGCCAATCGGATTGAACTTGAATCTGATTGGCTGATTCAATCAGCCAATCAGATTTTTCTAACTTAATTCCGATTGGCTGATAGAATCCTATCAGCCAATCGGAATTCGGCGGACGCCATCTTGGATGACGTCATTTAAAGGTACCTCATTCGTCGTTCAGTCGTCGGCCGGGATGGATGCTCCGCGGCGGCGGAGCGAAGAAAGAAGATTGAAGATGCCGCCGGAAGAATGAAGACTTTGCTGCCGCTTGGAGGAAGACGTCGCCGGAGGAAGAATTCTTCTTTGCCGCTTGGAGGAAGACATCGCCGGAGCAAGAATTCTTCTTTGCCGCTTGGAGGAAGACATCGCCCGGATCGGATCAGGAGTTCGGCCCGGTGTGGTGAAGACAAGGTAGGGAGATCTTCAGGGGGGTAGTGTTAGGCTTTTTTAAGGGGGGTTTGGGTGGTTTTAGAATAGGGGTATGTGGGTGGTGGGTTGTAATGGGGGGGGGGGTATTGTATTTGTATGCAAAAGAGCTGAATTCTTTGGGGCATGCCCCACAAAAGGCCCTTTTAAGGGCTGGTAAGGTAAAGAGCTTTGAACTTTTTTTAATTTAGAATAGGGCAGGGAATTTTTTTTATTTTGGGGGTTTATTATTTTATTAGGGGGCTTAGAATAGGTGTAATTAGCTTAAAAATCTTGTAATCTTTTTTTTATTTTTTGTAATTTAGTTTAGTTAATTTAAATGTATTTTTAGATAGATGTTTGTAGTTTATTTAATTTATTGATAGTGTAGGTGTATTTGTAACTTAGGTTAGGATTTATTTTACAGGTAATTGGGTAATTATTTTAACTAGGTAGATATTAAATAGTTAATAACTATTTAATATCTATTATACCTAGTTAAAATAATTAACAATTTACCTGTAAAATAAATATTAACCCTAACATAGCTACAATGTAATTATTAATTATATTGTAGCTATCTTAGGGTTTATTTTATAGGTAAGTATTTAGATTTAAATAGGAATATTTTAGTTTATAAATGAATTAGATTAATTTAATATAAATTTAGTTAGGGGTGTTAGGGTTAGATAGAGTTAATATAGTTAATATAAATACTATAGTAACTATATTAACTATATTAACCCTAATATAATTAGGGTTAATATAGTTAATATATATAATGTAATACCTATATTAACTATAATATACTTAGGGTTAATATAGATAATATAGCTGGCGGCGGGGTAGGTAGATTAAATTAGGGGTTAATCATTTTAATAGAGATGGCGGCGGTGTTAGGGGCTTACATTAGGGGTTAATAATTTTAATATAGATGGCGGCGGTGTTAGGGGCTCACTTTAGGGGGTTATAGATATAATATAGCTGGCGGCAGGGTACGGGAGTGACGGTTTAGGGGTTAATAACTTTATTAGGTTGCGGCGGGGTACGGGAGCGGCGGTTTAGGGGTTAATAGCTTTTTTATTGTTAGGATAGTGAGGGGGGATAGCGGATAGAGGGTTAGACGTGTCGGGCTATGTTAGGGAGGCGTGTTAGACGTGTCGGGCTATGTTTAGGAGGCGTGTTAGACAGTGCGGGTGATTTAGACTTTAGTCAGGTTTTATAGGCGCCGGCAGTTTCTAACGTGGCGCAAGTCACTGGCGACTCCAAAAATCTGTACTTACGCAGATTTCTGGACATCGCTGGTTTGTGAGACTTGCGCCACTTTAGCAAGTGACGGCGCCGCATATTGGATGGCTCGAGTTGCGAGCTGAAACTGCGGGCGACGTGGGTTCCCTCGCTTGCGCCGCAAACTGCGATCTATATCGGATCGCGCCCTAAGTCTCAGAAGTGTGAGTGATGTGCATATCGATACAGGAAATGAAACATACAAAATGTTGGCAGCGTTAAAAGAAGAACGCACTAGTTACTAGCAGCATAAGTTATATACATACTGATGCAGAAAGCAAAACATTCGAATTCCTAACTGCGTATCTAATTAAAAAAAACAGCAAAAAAAAAACAAATTTAGGATACTAAAAAATGCTAAATAAAAAAAAGCAAAAAAGCTGTGAATAGAAACACTTGCCTGGCCGACCATAGTTCCACAACACGTTGCAGAGAACACGCCACTTGATGAAGAGTGGGAGCGTTAATTAGTGATTCACTTGTAATCTGGCCCTTAATAGGTTTGTCCAGAAGAGTTAGAGCTTATCTCAATAGATATCCCAAAATATAATCTCCATAGTACATAGGTTTATTTCACTCTTGGCCAATGAGACTTCAAATATGTAAGTGTACACATACTTGATGCACATTACAGACCAATCCACACACACTGGAGATACTTCTAAATGTGTTCTTCCCAGTGCTTTTTACCCTATGTTCACCGTTAAAAAAAATAAGTAAAACATAAGGTCTTTGACGGCACCATTTAATCTCATGAGATTTTCTGGATATCTGGTCAATCCTTCTGGCATTTTTAAAAAGATTAATGGATCTACCATAGTGCCTCAATGTCTACATTTCTCTTGTCTTAGACATGAAGCATGGAACTCAGAAAGCCTGAAAATACAAAATGTAAGAATGAAGAAACTGGTTTTTAACAGATAGTCAAATTTGCACACCCAAAAGCCCCCTTGGTCATAACCGTATCTGTAGAGACACAGGAATGGGTGGCTCCATGACTTTGATTGGCCACCATTGCATTCCATAACAGTTTTCCATGAAAAACTTGGTGTGCAATCCAATCAATTTGAATATCCATCACTCTATTTTGTTAAATTGCAAAAACAATTCAATTCACATGATCAACATATTATTTATTACAGTTAAAGGGACAGTCTAGAATAGAATTGTTGTTGTTTTAAAAGATAGATAATCCCTTTATTATCCATTCCCCAGTTTTTCATAACCAGCACACTTATATAATTATATTTTTTACCTCTGTGATTACCTTGTATCTAAACATCTTCTGACATCCCCCTGATCACATGACTTTTTATTCTGATTAGAATAGCCAATAGAATTACAGTAGCTCTTATTCTATTGGCTATTCAAATCAGCCAATAGAATTAAAGTAGCTCGCATCCGATTGGCTGATTTTAATTTGAAGGCTCAAATCAGCCAATAGGAATTCAAGGGACGCCATTTTTAATCGCGTACCTTGAATTCCTATTCAGTGTACGGCGGCAATCGTATGAAGAGGATCCTCCACGCTCCGGCTCCGGTCTTCAGTTCCAGAATCGCCAGTCTTCAGTTCCAGATGGACGGTCTTCAACTCCGCAGTCATCGGTCTTCAACTCCTCCGCTCCACGCCGGCTGGATCCTGGAAGAAGAAGAGGTCGCTGCCTGGAAGAAGACTTCTCCGCCTAGAACAGGACCTTCTCCACCGGTCTTCAGGACAGGTAAGGAGCACTTGGGGGTTAGACTTAGGTTTTGTTAAGGGGGGATTGGGTGGGTTAGAGTAGGGGTATGTGGGTGGTGGGTTGTAATGGGGGGGAAGTTGTTCTTTTTTTTTTACAGGTAAAAGAGCTGATTACTTTGGGGCAATGCCCCACAAAAGGCCCTTTTAAGGGCTGGTAATAGAGCTGATTACTTTTTGTAATTTAGATTAGGGTAGGGAATTTTTTTTATTTTGGGGGGCTTTGTATTTTATTAGGGGGCTTAGATTAGGTGTAATTAGCTTAAAATTCTTGTAATCTTTTTTTTATTTTTGTAATATAGTGTTTGTTTGTTTTTGTAATTTAGTTTAGTGTATTTAATTGTATTTTAGTTTAGATATTTGTAGTTTATTTAATTAATTTATTGATAGTGTAGGTGTATTTGTAACTTAGGTTAGGATTTATTTTACAGGTAATTTGGTCATTATTTTAACTAGGTAGCTATTAGTTATTAACTATTTAATAGCTATTGTACCTAGTTAAAATAAATACCAATATAATTAGGGTTAATATAGTTAATATAGGTGGCAGCGGTGTAGGGGGGTCAGATTAGGGGTTAATATATTTAATATAGGTGGTGGCGGTGTAGGGGGATTAAATTAGGGGGTAATACATTTATTATAGGTGGCGGCGGTGTAGGGGGATTAGATTACAGGTAAAAGAGCTGATTACTTTGTGACAATGCCCCGCAAAAGGCCCTTTTAAGGGCTGGTAAAAGAGCTGATTACTTTGGGGCAATGCCCCGCAAAAGGCCCTTTTAAGGGCTGGTAATAGAGCTGGTTACTTTGGGGCAATGCCATGCAAAAGGCCCTTTTCAGGGCTATTTGTAGGGTTAGACTGTGGCGGCAGTGTAAGGGGGTCAGATTAGGGGGTAGTACATATAATATAGGTGGCGACGGTGTAGGGGGCTCACATTAGGGGTTAATATAGTTTAAATAGGTGGCGGCGGTGTAGGGGGCTCATATTAGGGGGTAATATAGTTTAAATAGGTGGCGGCGGTGTAGGGGGATCATATTAGGGGTAATATAGTTTAAATATGGTGTAGGGGGATTAGATTACAGGTAAAAGAGCTGATTACTTTGGGGCAATGCCCTGCAAAAGGCCCTTTTAAGGGCTGGTAATAGAGCTGGTTACTTTGGGGCAATGCCCTGCAAAAGGCCCTTTTAAGGGCTGGTAATAGAGCTGGTTACTTTGGGGCAATGCCTTGCAAAAAGCCCTTTTCAGGGCTATTTGTAATTTAGTTTAGGGTAGGGACATTTTAGTATTTTAGGGGGCAATACATTTATTATAGGTGGCGGTGGTGTAGGGGGATTAGATTAGAGGGTAATATAGTTACAATAGGTGGCAGCGGTGTAGGGGGCTCACATTAGGGGTAATAATTTTAATATAGATGGTGGCGGTGTAGGGGGATCACATTAGGGGGTTAGACATTTAATGTAGGTGGCGGCGGGGTCCGGGAGCGGCGGTTTAGGGGTTAAACACTTTATTAGGGATGCGGCGGGGGATCGCGGTTGACAGGTAGATAGACATTGCGCATGCGTTAGGTGTTAGGTTTTATTTTGCAGCCAGTTTAGGGAGTTACGGGGCTCCAATACACAGCGTAAGGCTTACTACGCCTGCATTTTGCGGCAAGGTGAAAATGGAGTAAGATTTCTCCATTTTCGCCACGTAAGTCCTTACACTGTATTTTGGATACTAAACTGCACTGGTTTGGTATACCTGTCTATGGGCCAAAAAACTATGGGCGAAGGCAGAAATATATGAGCGTAACTTCTAGGTTACGCGGTATATAGGATACCAAACCAGCGCAATATTTGGCGTCGCCGGCTTTTGCGGGCGACGCTGCATATCGGATCGGGCCCCAAGGATGTGTCAGGCACGTCCTACAAAAAAATACAGTTAAGGACCAAGGACCTGACTGACACGTCCTCTGGGGTTTCAAGAGCTGGAAGCGATGGTGATCGATTCCAGACGCTTTGAGGGTATTGCAGTGATGCCTCTATTTTGAGGCATCCTGCAATACCCTTTTTTAGGCACTAATGCAAAGAGAGCTGTGGCCCTCACTGCATCGGTCATCGATGGTGCCGATTGTTGGTGAGTGGGAGCCGTAGCAGGTGGACGGCCCATGATTGGTCAGTTCTGGATCCGGTCACACAGAAGTGCACGCAATGCAGCGGGATCACGGGGGCGACGGGCGTGCGCGTGCCACATTTACATTAATGTATTGAAAATGTATGGGAAGGAGGGAGAGGGAGGGGGTGAATAAATGTTGGGCAAGGGATCTGGGAGGGGGAGGGGGGTAGAGTATTGAGGGGGGCAGCTACATTACAGAAAATGTTTTATTGTATATAAAAAATAAAAACAATTTTTTTTGCAAACTGGGTATTGGCAGACAGCTGCCAGTACCCAAGATGGCGGCAAATAGGTGGAGGGAGGGTAGAGAGCTGTATGGGGGGGATCAGGGAGGTTGGGGGCTAAGGGGGAATCCAACACTGCAGAATCAAAATAAAAAAAAAGCTTTTTATTTTAGTACTGGTAAACTTTCTGCCAGTACTTAAGATGGCGGTGACAGTTGTGAGGTGGGGGAAGGAAGAGAGCTGTTTGAGGGGGGTCAGGGAGGGATCAGGGGGTGCGATGTGTCAGGTGGGAGGCTGATCTCTACACTAAAGCTAAAATTAACCCTACAAGCTACCTAATTAACCCATGAACTGCTGGGCATAATACAAGTGTGGTGTGCAGCGGCATTTAGCAGCCTTCTAATTACCAAAAAGCAACGCCAAAGCCATATATGTCTGCTATTTCTAAGCAAAGGGGATCCCAGAGAAGCATTTGCAACCATTTATGCCATAATTGCACAAGCTGTTTGTAAATAATTTCAGGGAGAAACCTAAAGTTTGTTAAAAAGTTAACGATTTTTTTTTATTTGATCGCATTTGGCGGTGAAATGGTGGCATGAAATATATCAAAATGGGCCTAGATCAATACTTTGGGTTGTCAACTAAAAAAAATATATACATGTGAAGGGTTATTCAGGGATTCCTGACAGATTTCAGTGTTCCAATGTAACTAGCGCTAATTTGAAGAAGAAGAAAAAAGTGGTTTGGAAATAGCAAAGTGCTACTTGTACTTATTGCCCTATAACTTGCAAAAAAGCAGAGAACATGTAAACATTGTGTATTTCTAAACTCAGGACAAAATTTAGAAACTATTTAGCATGGGTGTTTTTTGATGGTTGTAGATGTGTAACAGATTTTTGGGGTCAAAGATAGAAGAAATTTTTTTTTTTCATTTTTTCATCATATTTTATAATTTTTTTATTGTAAATTATTTAAAGGTAGTACTAAAGCCTGTGTACATGGGCCATTTTTTGCAGTACAGCGGTCCCACCCCTTGCTCTCTCCCCCCTCTCTTTTGCTCTCTCTCCCCCCTCTCTTTTGCTTTTTCTCGACCCTCTCCTTTGCGCTCTCTCCCCCCTCTTTGGCTCTCTCCCCCTTCTTTTGCTCTCTCTCTCCCCTCTTTGGCTCTCTCCCCCCTTTCTTTTGCTCTCTCTACCCCCTCTTTTGTTCTCTCTACCCCCTCTTTGGCTCTCTCCCCCCTTTCTTTTGCTCTCTCTCCCCCCTCTTTTGCCCTCTTTGGCTCTCTTTCCTCTTTTGCTCTCTCTCCCCCCCCCTCTTTGGCTATCTCCCCCCTCTATTTGGCCCTTCTCCCCCCTCTATTTGGCCCTTCTCCCCCCTCTTTGGTCCTTCTCCCCCCTTTCTTTTGCTCTCCCCCCCTCTCTTGCTCCCTCTCTGGCTCTGTCTTTCAAACCCTTTGACTCTCTGGCCATGCCCCCATCGCAGCACCCCACCCGGCCACACCCCATCGCAGCGACACCCATCGGCCACGCCCCTCGTCGTACCAGGCCATGCCTCCATCGTGATGCTCCCGTCGGCCACGCCGCCTGACACTCCTCTTGACCTCTTCAGCCTTGCTCTGTGCTGAGTGTCAGGATCCAAACGGCCAGGTACGTTTGTCATGTGCAGTCTCTACTGCGCATGACTGCATCTGACAAACATACTTGGCCATTTATTATATAGGATGATGAAAATAATGGTATCTTTAGAAAGTCCAATTAATGATGAGAAAAAATGTATATAATATGTGTGTGTACAGTAAATGAGTAAGAGGAAAATTACAGCTAAACACAAACACTGCAAAATGTAGAAATAGCCCTGGTCCTTAAGGGTAAGAAAATTGAAAAAGTTAAAGGTACAGTCTAGTCAAAATTAAACTTTCATGAGTCATGCAATTTTAAACAACTTTCCAATTTACTTTTATCATCAAATTTGCTTTGTTCTCTTGGTATTCTTTGTTGAAAGTTAAACCTAGGTAGGCTCATTTGCTTATTTCTAAGCCATTGAAGGCAGCCTCTTGTCTCAGTGCATTTTGACAGTTTTTCAGAGCTAGACAGGGCTGGTTCGTGTTTTTAAAAATTACTCAGATATATATTGAAATATAGAAATATATATTTATTGAAATTGTTTTTATTAAGTTTTTACATATAAAATAAAATATACATTTGTCAAACATTCTGCTTTACATTATTCATGTGCTAAATGATACAGTTCTAAAAAGGTACAATCCTTCACACCAAGGCACAGTAGTCAAGAATAAACTTCGAGTGTATGCATTCGATTTAAGTGGATACCAGTACTAGGTCTTGGTATAGGAGCAAGGTTCCATGCCTCTCTATACCACTCTTTAACTTTCAAAACCGCTGCAGATGCAATTGTAATTGCAGTTGTCTTTGTCGTGGGTCTCAGCTCGTATTTTTATGAAGAACTTTTAAGGTAATACCATTACTCCCTCTGTCTTCTATTGGATTTATAGTACATAATGAAAGGTTCCCATCTTGCTAAAAATCTCTCTGTATCGTTAAGGGTTTCAGCGGCTGCACATGCCATATTGTAGTGATACTCTAGTTTATTATGTATAAAGGAGAAGTCAGGTGGGGGTAGACTTCCAGAATTGAGCCACGCTAATTCTAACTGTGGTGCATATCATCATAACTAATTTAAGGTGGATCTTAGGGATACCTGGGATCGGGAAGTGAAGTAAAGCATGTTCTATTGTTAGTGTTATTTGTTTTTGGAAAATTGCACTTAATAGTTGCGAAGTATAGTTCCAAATCTTTCTAATTTGTTCACATTCCCACCACATATGAATATATATACCTCTTTCCCCACATCCTGTGTAACAAAGGTGAGATAGCGAACCCTCTGATTCGCGTGACTTAGTGGGATGAAGGTACCATCTGAAAGCTACTTTTATATAGTTTTCTTTAAGCAAAGCATTTTGTGTGAAGTATAATCCGTTTAACAGATTTGTGTCCATGTTTTAATTGGCCAGGTTTTGCCTATATCTCGCTCCCATCTAAGCATGATTTGCGTTTTAGCTTCACTACAAGGGGAATTGAAAATGAAGTATAATATAGATATCGCTCCTCATATTTGGGAAGTGGTGAGGCATAGCGTTTCCAAAGTTGTATTTGAGAGAAGATTTGTGTTGCCTAGTATTTTGTTTGCCCTCGCTCTCAACTGTAGATAGTGATACCATATATTTTTATCGTTAGTGTCTAATTTCTGATATTGTTCAAAAGATATTATTTTATCTGCTACAACAATGTCTGCCATTATGTAAAGTCCTTTATTGGACCATTTCTGTTGCACTCTCAGATCTACAGAGGAATTAAGAATCACCAGTGGGGTTAATCTAGATCTATCTCTAGTAAGGGAGAATTTAGTGTTTAGTATTTTCCATAAATAAATTGTATGATTGAGACTTAGCTTCCACTCTCTGTGGATTTTGTGAGATTTGGGGCCCATAGCAGTCTGGTCAAGAAATCTGTCCCCATAATATTTGACTCAATGTGAGTCCATCGCTTTTTTTGACACTCTCTAAACCAGTGTAAGGTCTGGGACATCCTCGCTGCATAATAATATGGGATTAAATTGGGTACTCCCACCCCTCCCTCCCTCCTGTTGGTACACATCACTTTTTTATTGATTCTAGCTCTTTTCCCCTGCCAAATAAATCGTAACAGGTCTCTTTGAAGTTTATGTAGTTCTGAGAGTGGTATAGAGATAGGGAGAGCTCTAAACAGGTATAATAATTTTCGTAGTAAGGTCATTTTAGTGGAGATGATTCTACCATATAGGGAGACTTTAAGTTTGATCCATTTTGCAATTAAATCTCTAATGTGTTTAAACATGGGGACTTAATTAGCTTGGTAGAGGGTGTATATGTTAGTGAGTAGATGGATCCCCAGATATTTGATGGACTTTTTAGCCCATTTAAACGCAAAATTTAGTTCCAGCAATTTCTTAGTGTGTTGTGGGAGTTTAATGCTTAATGCCTCACATTTTTCCTCATTAACTTTATAGCCTGAAAGGCTGCCAAATTGTTGCAAAATTTGGTATAAGGGAGGGAGGGACAGCAATGGTTTGGACAATGAATGGATGATATCGTCCGTGAATAGGGACAGCTTGTGTTCCAGCGCACCATCGTTAATACCAACAATATTATGATCATTTCTAATTTTAACTGCCAGCAGCTCTATACAGAGCGCAAATAGTAGAGGTGAAAGCGGGCAACCTTGGCGAGTGCCATTATTAATATGTATTGATTTGGAATGATAGCCCGACAATTCGACAAATGCCGTTGGGGATAATTAAAGAGTAGCAAGGGCGTCGTGGAAAGCTCCCGTAATACCTATTTTCTTAAGAACCACGAACATATACTTCCAATTAACTCTATCGAACACCTTCTCTGCATCCAGGGCAAGAAACAGAGAAGGCGCTCCCCGGACCGTGGCAATGTTAATCAAATCTATCACTTTGCGTGTGTTATCTGGTGCTTCTCTGCTAAATACGAATCCTACCTAATCTAAATGTATCAAATTATTAAGAATGGGGTTAAGATGATTTGCTAGTATTTTTGTAAATAATTTTATGTCCTGGTTTATCAAAGAAATAGGCCTATAATTTTGGCAATGTTGTTTATTTTTGCCTGGTTTCGGGATTACTGCGATTTTTGCCATTAGCATCTCTTTAGGGATTACCTTATTTTGAAGTTTGGAATTGAATACTTGTACCAGTTGTGGTATTAAAATAGATTGCAATAGTTTGTAAAAAATTCCAGAGTTCCCGTCCGGCCCTGGTGTTTTTGAGCTTTTCCAATTTTTTATGCCTATTCTGACTTCTTCAAAAGTGATAGGTTTATTTAGGGACTCCCTATCCTGTTCGGATATTGAGGGTAAGGCGCTATCTTCTAAAAATGTATCTAATTCTGTTGTTTTATCTGCGTCTGCTTTATCTAGCAGAAGGTTGTATAGCTTATGATAGTAATCCGCGAATGTGTTCGCGATGGACAATGGATCATTAGTTGTTTTATTGTCAGGAAAATGTAATTGAGGGACTGTAGCAGTTCTAGTAAACTCTTTCAATTTGTTGGCCAGCATCCTATCTGGTTTATTACCGTAAATATAGTATTGTGTATCAATCATTTTGATTGCCCTAATTGCATCTTTATTCAAGAGGTGATCTAGTTTTTCATTTTTGGTTTTTAATTGTTTTAGCAAAACTTTGGTAGGGTTATCTAGAATTTGGGTTCGTAGAAGGTCAATCTCTAATCTTAACTTTTCGTGCTGGGCTTTTCTGTGATCAGTAGAAATATATATTTAAAAATTAAAAGAACATTTTCTTCTATGTGGAGAACACTGAAATGTAAAATATTCATAACTACCTTCGGGTTGAGCGCACTTGGGCTAACACAGTGTTGGGTTAGCATGCAAGCGATAAGTGTTAGATTTTTATTAGCAGCACGCTCTATTAAAGTCTATGAGAAAAAGAAGGTAACAGGGTTGCTATATCCAAAGTCCTGAAGTTAGTTCACATTGGGTTTTGCTCGAGCACAAACCATTTAGTTTCAACTTGTAATACACGCACTAACCTGTGTGCATTAAAAGTTTACTACCGGCGGTGTTTGCTGTGGAGTGAAATCGTTAAATAGCGCAGCTCTTTTAATCTAGACCTAAATACATTTTATAAGCATATTTTTGAGGTTATTCCCCCACCTCTCTCTAGTCATGGGTACCTCCATGTTGAAATCTATTTTTCACTACATTCCAGTGCTTACCTCTTTGCACATGTGCAGTAACTCTCTTTCATATACACGCAGTATAACCTAAGTTACAAAATGGCAGCACCCATGATTAGAGGGAGGTGCAGGAAATGTGTTCAGGGTCCCTTTAATTTTCCTTTGGGCTTACCCAATTATCATCACTAAGTTTCATTTGTCTACATTTGCTCCTAAAGATGTAGAAATAAGAAGAGAGATGCTAAACACAAAAACATGCCATTACTAGAAAGCAGAGTGCAAAATGGATTTATTTCACATTCAGGTTAGATAATATAAAAGCAATGTAAAATTTGGATGCAAAAAAACAATTAGTAAATGTTAAAAACTTGTACCTCTAAAAAACACATCATGTTTAAAAGGGAAAACAATTGATGTTACTGTGTTCCTGCTAATCTGCCTATGTAATGTGAAGATAAATGTTTGTTATAGGCAATAGCTGGTCTCTCCAGAGTCCTGTAGTAGTTCCAGAACATGAAAATATTTAGAATTCTCTAACATGAAGAAGAGTAGCATGGATGTAGGTACAAGCACAGAAAAGGCTGGGATTTTGTAAAAAGCTCCTGTAACTGAACATTAGCAAAAAAAAGGTATTGCTTCTTGCATTTTATTTAATATTTTATTTAAAAATCTGTACAGTTAACATAACTCAGGGCTGACAACATGAGCCAAGAGTAGGGTTGCCACCCGTCCCTTAAAATACAGAACACTTATAAGTTACACATGCTGCAGGGTGTGCAGGGAGGAATATGAATAGTGCTGTCCAGAAACAAAATACAAGTTCCTCCCTGCATACCCTGCAGCATGTGTAACTCATAAGTGTCCAGGAAAACATGACTGAGGTGGCCACTCTAGCCAAGAGTATCTTAATTGCTGTCATTTTCTCTTTAGTGTACAGAACTAAGGTGATGTGTCCTTATGAAAATTTACCATTTATAGGCTGCTTAAGGAAATGTCGCAATTACAAACTCATTGGTTGGGATTAAAAGGGACAATAAAGTCCAAGTTAAACTTTCATGATTCACATAGATTATGCAATTTTAAATAACTTTCCAGCTTACTTCTGTTATCAAATTTGCTTTGTTCTCTTGGTATCTTTTATTGAAGCGTAAAACTAGGTAGGCTTTTAAGAGCTCAGGAGTGTGCACGTGGCTTTAGTACTCTATGGCAGCAGTGTTTTGCAACTGCTGCCATAGAGTAATAAGGGCACGTGCACACTTCTGAGCTCTTATAAGCCTACCTAGTTTTACTCTTCAATAAAAGAGACCAAGAGAACGAAGCAAATTTGATAACAGAAGTGAACTGGAATGTTATTTAAAATTGCATAATCTATGTGAATCATGAAAGTTTAACTTGGACTTTACTGTCCCTATAACCCATAGAGAAATGTGATGCTCTGCAAAGGAATGTGTTGCAACAGTCTGTGGCAGCAATAGGGTTAACTTAGTTAAATATGAGTGATTCAAACATTTTAAAGGCAACATTTAAGATGCAGGATATTAATAGCAAATCTTGAGTGTTTGTGGTGCAGGTTGTGATCTCTTCTAGCTGCTGTTGGTAACATTATAATGTTGTTATTTATTCTGCAGAGTTCTCCGTCAGCAGTTTCTGCTCGTTTGTGGACATCACCAGCTTTTCTCGACTGCAGGTTTTAAGAATCGATGGCAATGAGATACGAAGCAACGCCATCCCACCGGATACGCCTCTCTGTCTGCGCAATGCTGACATCATCCATATGTAACATGGTTAAAGGACTTTGGACTGACCCCAACATCTCTGCAGCCCTTCCCTCCCCCTTTACCAGTCACCCACGGACTGACATGGTGCACAGCACGTTATGAAAACTGATATAATACATGGCAGCTTCCATCATCATGCACCCAAAGAGTTAAAAGATCATTTAATGGCTCTTTAGGTCGATAAAAAAAAAAAAAACTTAGTTTGTGCAATCTTGAAACAACTGTGACATGTCACTAACTCTGTTTCCGGTTGGCTTTATAAAGTTGCACCAAAAAAAAAAGAAAGTGCATTTCCTCAGGAAATATAGGTCATTTGTTCCACCCTAAAAAAAAGACACCCACACTAGCACTTCAGGAATTGCATAATATTTCTGTACAGGTGTAGCTGAAGTGGAAAAACTGTATTAAAGGGTAAATAGTCATAACTTAACCAGAAATAGAGTTTTTCCGCTTATGCTGACTCAGAGCAATATAAACTGCAGTTCAGTGCTGAAGTGACACTTCCATTAGTAGTTTTCTGTACAGTGTCACTGTAAAAAAAGGGACGAGTGAGTACTGGTAATTGGTTTACTTCTGACTAAAAAAGTCATTAAAGGGACATAGGATTCAAAATGAAAAAAATCATGATTCAGATTGAGTGTAAAATTTAAAATAAACGTTGTAATGGTTTATTTTGTTGACATTTAGCTACTTTCTATGAGAGCATAACAAGGTAGGTACTATATATGTAACATTGTTGCAAATACCCCTGCTATATAGTGCTCAAGACATATGTAATGTCCTGAGCCTACCTCAGTATGCTCTCATGAAAAGGAACTAAAAGGAAGCCAAGAGAAAGAGGTTCATTTGAATTTGTTTTTAATATTTAATTTAATTGAATGCTGTATCTGAATTATGAAAGTTTAATGTTAGCTTTCTTGTTCCTTTTATGATAGGATAGCTTGCAAACAACAGTACTCATTTTGTTCCTATATGAAATGTAAAGAGAGCACATGATTCACAGCAAAAAAATTAGCTTCTGTACATATAAAATATCAATGCTTAATCTTATTCTAAAAAATAATTTAACAGCATATATGCAGATTTAAGTGAGGTAATTCTGATATAAAAACAGCTTTACAAGATACACAGGGTGGACGTGTTTAGTGATGGCTTTTAGTTAAAAGGGACATTAAACACTAATTACATTTCATGCACCTCCCTTTAAATATGGGTGTAGCCATTTTGGAACATAGGTTTCACTGCAGGTATCTGAAGGAGAGTTGCTGCACACATGCAAAGACTTTAGTAATGAAATGCAGTTAAAATTAGATTTCAACATTGTGGCACCCATAACTAGAGGAAGGCGAGGAATGACGTCAATACTATGCTTATAAAATATATTTAGTGTCTTATGTCCCTGTATAAACCTCTTGCACATTCCCTAGGATGGTCAAAGAGGGTGTTCTGTAACCAGCTGAAAACGAAATAGCTGGTTAAGACATCATTTTAAAAACTTTTGCTTTTTGTCCACTTGTGGGACAAAGCTCAATTTTTCCCAAAAGCAAGAGGTGTTTAATGTCTCTTAAAGGGACACTGAACCCAATTTTTTTTTCGGGATTCAGATAGAGCATGCAATTTTAAGCAACTTTCTAATTTACTCCTATTATCAATTTTTCTTCGTTCTCTTGCTATCTTTATTTGAAAAAGAAGGCATCTGAGCTGGACAGCACTTGTTTATTGGTCGGTTAAATTAATCCACCAATCAGCAAGAACAACCCAGGTTGTTTACCAAAAATGGGCCGGCATCTAAACTTTCATTCTTGCTTTTCAAATAAAGATACCAAGAGAATAAAGAAAATTTGATAATAGGAGTAAATTAGAAAGTTGCTTAAAATTGCATGCTCTATCTGAATCAAAATTTGGGTTCAGTGTCCCTTTTAGGTTGCTAGGTGACCAATTTAGAGATGTGCATTTGTTTCGTTATGAATGTACATTTGTAATGAAAAACGGATATTTGTTTCATCTTTTAAGAAACGAATATCTGAATAAATGCATCAATGAAATTTAAAGAAAACCGAAAAATAATGACAAAATGACATCAGTATTAATTTGTTTTCTTTAAATTACTTTTAAGGAGTAATACCTTTTGCGCAATGGAGAGCTGTGCTAACCCGGCCGCTCCTCTTTTTCACAGAACCACGGCGGTGCTAACAGAAAGTGCGTGGCTCCCAAGGCCTGCACTAAAGGAGAAACCTCCTATTAGCATGGATAGGGTTCTGTGAAGAAGAGAAGCGGGTTAATGCAATCTCCAGTGCGCAAAAGGTAAGTATAAAACTACAGGTGAACTTTTCCTCCTGTAGCTTTTGAACATTTACATTAGTTTAATGAAAACGAATATAAATGTTTAACGAATATTCATTATTCGTTTCATTTTAAAACAAATATTTGGGGAAACGAATATTCGTTACAAAAAATTTGGACATATGAAACAGCAGCATATGAACATTTTTGAAATTTGTTCTTCCTGAGAAAATGCAAAGTGAAAGCTATTTAAAATTATAACTAATATAGATGTAATCATTGTATAGTTCCTTGGAATGCTCTTTGACTGACAGGTACTTCCTGCTTATTCTAATTGGCTGAGAGGTACTTCCAGCTTATAAACATTAGTATTGAGTGCCTGTAATCAAAGGAACATTAGTATGAAGCACTCAACAGATACTGCTGTATTAGTTTATTTAAAGGGACACTATACCCAAATGTTGACGCACTTCAAAGTCATGTAGCATAGCTGTAAAAAGCGGACTAGAAAATATCACCTGAATATCTCTATGTAAAAAAAGAAGATATTTTACCTAAAAATTTCCTAACTATTCACATCCGCTGTAAAGAGACTTTAAGCAGCAAATCAGTATGCTAGTCCTAAGACTTCCAAGGGAGTGTGCATCTGACATGTGTAGGCACAGTCGTGTTATTTTCCTATTCAGTTTAAGAAAGTTTACTATGAAATCTCACGACATTTCAGTGAAATGTCATGAAATCACAGCAAAGCAAAGCATGACCTCAGCACTGCTGATGCTGATTGGCTATTGTTTATGGGGGGGTTTTCAGCTTGCAGCTGGACAGAAGCTGAAGTATAACTATTCACAGAGCACTTACTCTGGTGAGCCGAAGACATTTTGAAGTAAAATATCTTCCGTTTTTACATAGAGATGTTCAGGGGATATTTTCATGTCAGCTTTTTACAGTTATCTATCACTTTCAAGTGATTTAGCATATGGTGTTATGTGTCTTTAAGCAGCTTATTTTTCATTTCAGCATGTTGAAACGTTGCTCTTTCATATGGATTTTAAATTATTTTTAGTTGAATGTGATTCTAAATTGGGTCTGACCTGATATTTAATGTGGGCAAAAATTAATGGCAGGGGCTTTAGAGCTATCCGTCTGATATGAGGTCTTCAATGGGCATGTAGCAACTAGCAAATATATAGCTGATAAAGAACTGCTAGCAACGGGGTCTTATCTGAGGTGCAATATTGGATGTATGGCCAATCCCCACCTATAGTACTCCCTTATTACTCAATGCCCCCCACCCTGTATTTTTGTTAAAGGGATAGTCTAGTCAAAGTTAAACTTTCATGATTAAGATAGAGCATGCAATTTACAGCCACTTACAAATTTACTCCTATTATCAATGTTTCTTCTCTTGGTATCTTTATTTGAAAACACAAGAATGTAAGCATAGGAGCCTGACCATTTTTGGTTCAGCACCTGGGTAGCGCTTTCTGATTGGTGTCTAAATGTAGCCACCAATCAGCAAGTGCTACCCAGGTTCTGAACCAAAAATGGTCCGGCTTCTAAGCTTTCATTCAAATAAAGATACCAAAAGAAGAAAGAAAAATTGATAATAGGAGTAAATTAGAAAGTTGATTTGAACTGCATGCTCTATCTGAATCATGGAAGTTTAATTTTGACTTGACTATCCCTTTAAGGAAATTTAGTTACCCAAAGGGGCTGACAAATGTTTTTTATAAATAAAGTCCATGCATTTGTATAACTGTAAGACAGAATGCATTTGTGTAGCTGGATATAGATTACTGTGTGTATGGGTTTTACAATATATTGCTGTTATAGCTATTAGTTCTAAGATTATCAATATGTTCTTACTGACCTATCAAGATCAATTGCCTTTTGCACTGATACCTGGATATAACAGCCCTGCATTTTACACACTGTGTGCTGTACTATATGCAGTGTTTCTTGTGGGTTCTTGTCAGTTTGGTTAGTGGGTGACTGTGTCAGCCTTACAGATCAAAATGCAGATCTCTGTGGCAGACAACTCTTACACAGGCCTCTCCCTGCTTACTGCAATATAATCATCTGTATGTATTCTTTTTAAGGACAATGTACATATACAATAACTATCAATAAAATTATTTTGTTGAGCAACAGTTGTGAGAGTTGTTTTTTTACAGCATTACCTGTTTTCTTATAGAGAGTTAAAGGTAGGTAAAACGATGCAGGTTTTTTTATTCTATGTTTTTGGTGCCATCCAGTGTCTACTACTAGAATCGCAGCTTTAGCTGCTGAATACAAATATATCTGCAGTGCACCTTATTTATCATTGAAAATAAGCAACTATTATGCCATGTAAGTCATATATAAACCAATATAAATATTTGTACAGCCCCACTTGTAGCTTTGTTAACGCCCCTCTTCAACAAACTATCATGGAAGAAAATAAAAAGTTTTCATTGTTTTTGTGCAACTATTTTAGTTCTTTTATATATACTGTATGCGAGGAAAAGATATTATTTGTGCGCTCTGTTATATATTATTTTAGCATTTTTTTAGATATTATTTTTGCGCTCCAATATACATTATTATTGTGCTGTGTTATATATTATTTGTGTGCCTTGTAGAGCTTTTTTTATTTATAACATTGCTTCTACAACTGCTAGAGAATAGATTTCTAATGCTGTTCTGCACTGTAGTTATGGAGAACATTTAGTCCTCTATAGGAGAAAAGAAATGATAAATGTGTTACTAGGAGAATTAATGAGCAGTACTTTAGGAAATTTAATTAAAAGGATCTAATTTAACCCTTTTTTAGGAGCACATGATCTCCAAGGAGAATGGGAACAAAGTAGGAGAATTTTACAGTCGAAGTTGCCCAATTTTAGGCACATTTTTGAATGATAAATAGGGTAAATTTTTCTCATGCACATTTTTGTGTGAAAATATAGGAGAATAGCAATGATAAATCTTGCCTTTTTTTTTTTAAATATACTTACCTTTTCTTTTTGATGCCGCTCCAGTGCTTCACCAGCCCGTCGCAAACCTCTTCATACGTCAGCAATGACGATTGTGACATCCTCCAATCACGGCTTCCCCCCGGGGTAATCATTGCCTGAGGCAACGCCGTGATTGGAGGAAGCCGTTTTCGTCATTGCTGGGTAAGTAAACCAGGAAGAAGCAGGCGGGGCATCGTTTCAGAACTGTGATCCGGCATTTCAGAAGAACAAGGTAAGTATTTTTAAAATACGGTGCAATGTCAATTTTCATGAATGAAAGTGCCCCTGTTTTTAATAGTTTTTTTAAAAAAACCGGGCACTTTCACATGAAAATTGACCTTCACTTTAATATGGCATACATTATTGTATTGTTGTCTGTCACTATTTTTTAATATTTATTCCATTACCATGAGAAATGCTGTAAAGGGTTAAACCTACCAATCACTGCCATAGCTGTAGTCAAGATATGGCACATATCAGCACAACCTAAAGTTGCAGGCTGAACTGATTATACACTTGCAAGTAGATATGTGCGATTCGGTTCGATTCGGAAATTCGGAAAATTTGGCAAATTTGGCGATTCGGATCTAACCGAATTTCCGAATTAAAATACTGCTGAATTTTCCGAATACATCAGAATTAGTTCGAATTCATTCGTAAATTCGGATGGCCATTGGATTACACTAGTATTGTACAGTATGTTAGGTTATATCACTCTGCTATGGGTTACACCTAATATACAGTACATAATACTAGTCCAATCCCACCTAACACTTACCGAAATTCCAAATTTCCGAACCGAATCGAACCGAATCCAGCCGAATTTCTTTGAATCCGAATGAATCCGAAACGAATCGATTCAAAATTTTCCGAATTCGAATCGATCCGAACCGAACTTCGAAAAATTCCGAATCGATCCGAACCGAATTTTTTCGCCATGCACTGGCAAGCTGCCTTACTTACATATAGAGAGCTCTCTCATATTTTCAGCTTCCCAGGTTGCCCAGTCTGTTCATTATCATCAGTTCATTTGTTATTCGAAGCAGCTGATTGCTCATTTGTCAATTATTTAGAATTTAGATTTAATCATAAATGGACAAAACCCATTTTTATATATGCAATATATCAGCATCCAAACGCGATATTGCAGAAGGACTGCATGCAAAATAAATGTTTGAAAGGCGCACACACACTGCTGCCACATACTGCTTAAAGGGGTATAACATTTTAAACAACTTTCCAGTTTCTATAATTATATTTGCTTCATTCTCGCTTCATTAAAGAAGCAGCAATTGGCTACTGGGAGCTAGCTGAACACATCTTGTGAGCCAATAACAGGAGGAATATATGTGCAGTCACCAAACAGCAGCTAGTTCCCAGTGGTGCGTTGCTGCTTCTGAGCTGATCCTAGATATGCTTTTCAACAATGGGTCTCAAAGAAACAAAGCAAATTAGATAACAGGAATAAACTTGAAAGTTGTTTAAAATCTATCGGAATCATGAAAGGTTCATTTTTACTTTACTGTCCCTTTAAGACACTTGTACAATACTGAACCTACGTTAGTATGCTGTCATGGAAAGAATGCAAGTTTCAACCATGGAGACTGAGAAAAAAAGGTAAATCTGATTACAGACAATATATGAATCATAAGACATTAATTTGACATTCATGTCCATTAAAGGGACAGTAAACACCTTGAGATTTTTATATAAAATATTTTATGTGTAATAAAACAACTCTGCAGTATATTTTTATTATTTATTTTGTCTCGTTTTCATGCAATATAGCACTGAAAATCTAGCAATTTCTAATACGCAGAACTTGAAAATCACTCTGCTGACTTCTCAAGGCTAAATCTGCTACATACCTGTCCCTAATTGGCTTTAACTGATAACAACCACAAACAAAAGCATTTTATACTAACTTTATGACAGTGGCTAGCCTGGTAGTCTGATGACTAATGCCCAGATTGGCTACTCCAATTAAGGCAAATGGTGGGTGGAGTTTTGCTATTGATAAATAATTGCAGAAAAAAAGGATGTTAACCTTTTAATGCCGTTATGGCGTTCTATTCAATACAGCGCATAACGGCATTAAAAGGTTAACATCCTTTTTTTCTGCAATTATTTATCAATAGCAAAACTCCACCCACCATTTGCCTTAATGGAACACACACTGTTTGGCTAGCTGTTTGGTTTCAAGACATCCGACGAGGAGCATCCTCTTCTTTCCACGGCTATGACTGAATGACTGAATCAGCCAATAGAATTGAGCTGGCATTCTATTGGCTGATTGGAACAGCCAATAGAATGCCAGCTCAATCCTATTGGCTGATTGGATCAGCCAATAGGATTTTTTCTATCTTGATTCTGATTGGCTGATAGAATTCTATCAGCCAATCGGAATTGAAGGGACTCCATCTTGGATGACGTCATTTAAAGAAACCTTCATTCAGTCATAGCCGTGGAAAGAAGAGGATGCTCCGCGTCGGATGTCTTGAAGATGGACCCGCTCCGCGCTGGATAGATGAAGATAGAAGATGCCGTCTGGATGAAGACTTCTGCCCGTCTGGAGGACCACTTCTGCCCGGCTTGGATGAAGACTTCTGTCTGTCTGGAGGACCACTTCTTCCTGGTTGGGTGAAGACATCTCCCGGTAGGGTGATCTTCAGGGGGTTAGTGTTAGGCTTTTTTAAGGGGGGATTGGGTGGGTTTTAGAGTAGGGTTGGTTGTGTGGGTGGTGGGTTTTAATGTTGGGGGGGATTTGTAATTTTTTTTACAGGTAAAAGAGCTGATTACTTTGGGGCAATGCCCCGCAAAAGGCCCTAGTGTAGGGTAGGGCTTTTTTTTTATTTTGGGGGGCTTTTTTATTTTGTTAGGGGGATTAGATTAGGTGTAGTTAGTTTAAAAATCTTGTAATTATTTTATTATTTTCTGTAATTTAGTGTGTTTTTTTGTACTTTGGATAATTTTATTTAATTTATGGAATTAATTTAATTATAGTGGTAGTGTTAGGTGTAATTGTAGCTTAGTTTAGGTTTTATTTTACAGGTACTTTTGTCTTTATTTTAGCTAGGTAGTTATTAAATAATTAATAACTATTTAATAACTATTCTACCTAGTTAAAATAAATACAAACTTGCATGTAAAATAAAAATAAACCCTAAGATAGATACACTGTAACTATTAGTTATATTGTAGCTAGCTTAGGGTTTATTTTATAAGTAAGTATTTAGTTTTAAATAGGAATAATTTAGTTAATTATAGTAATTTTATTTAGATTTATTTAAATTATATTTAAGTTAGGGGGTGTTAGGGTTAGACTTAGGTTTAGGGGTTAATAACTTTAATATAGTGGCGGCGACGTTGGGGGCGGCAGATTAGGGGTTAATAAGTGTAGGTAGGTTGCGCCAACATTGGAGGTGGTAGATAAGGGTTTAATAAATATAATGTAGGTGTCGGCGATGTTGGGGGCAGTAGATTAGGGGTTCATGAGTATAATGTAGGTGGCGGCGTTGTCCAGAGCGGCAGATTAGGGGTTAATAATATAATGTATGTGTCGCAATGTCGGGGGCGGAAGATTAGGGGTTAATAAGTGTAAGATTAGGGGTGTTCATGTTAGGGTGTTAGGTGTAGACATAAATGTATTTTCCCCTTAGGAATCAATGGGGCTGCGTTAGGAGCTTTACACTGCTTTTTTGCAGGTGTTAGGTTTCTTTTCAGCCGGCTCTCCCCCATTGATTCCTATGGGGAAATCGTGCATGAGCACTTTCAGCCAGCTCACCGCTAATGTAAGCAGCGCTGGTATTGAGGTGAGATGTGGAGCAAAATTTTGCTCTACAATCACTTTTTTGCGGTTAACGCCGGGTTTGTAAAAACCCGTAATAGCAGCGCTGTCTGTAAGTGAGCGGTGAGCATAAACTGTTCGTTAGCACCGCACAGCTTCTAATGCAAAACTCGTAATCTAGCCAACCACTCTTCAGACCATCATGGTCCTGTCCACAACACAACTCCATCCCAGACCTTTAGCCCTGGATATTACATTTCAAAATATGTTACATTGGCAATGAAAAAGTAAGTACAAGCACATTTCATAAATCTTTTGGCAAGGTAACCATTTTTAAACACTTTAAAATGTTTGCATTTATTATTATTATTATAATCATTTATTTGTATAGCGCCACCAAATTCCGTAGCACAGGGTATAGAGGGGTATACAATGACAAGGATTTGTGATAAAATACAAAACATAACAAAAGTAAATAAATCTAGTACAGGAGGAAGAGGGTCCTGTTCTGGAGAGCTCACAGTCTACAGGTTTAGGGTGCAGAGACATAAGGTTGGGGGTAATTCAAACTTACAAGAGAGGCTAAAGCAGCCCACACTTGAGAAAGACTACATATATAGCACTGAACTTTCCCTTGAATGCTATATATGTAGTCTTTCTCAAGTGTGGGCTGTTTTAGCCTCTCTTGTAAGTTTGAATTCTTGGTTTTTACTACATAGCACCACACTATCCCATTATTAAATACAGTGACATAGTTCACTCATTACACAAGGGAACACGGGGTGTAGCATATTCTGCTAGTAGTGCCATTGGTCCTCTCTTTGGTTTCGTAATAAGGTTGGGGGTAGCTTGTCACATCGGTTGTAATTGCAGCAGTGAGTCAGGCAGTTCATGCATTAGTTTGGTTTAGATGACGTATGGAGGAGAGATGGTACGGCTCTCTGAATAGGTGGGTTTTCAAGGAGCATCTGAAGCTATACAAGGTTGGAGACAGTCTTATGGAGCAGGGTAGAGAGTTCCTGTCACGGATACCAGACCCCCAAAGCTATCCCCCACCCCCTTACTACCTCACCCCTGTTGTTTCTCTGTGGTTTTGGGCTCCTCAGAACAACTGCGGTCTCTGGAAGCTTTTGGTTGCTTGTTTTGTCACCAGTACTTTGTCAGAGAAGAGCTGGCCTCTGACCGGAAAAAACCCTCCTAGGCTGGCCAGGCTCCTGAAACTCCCGGTCGGCCGCCTCACATTGGACACCCACCTAACCCCTCTCAGGCCAGCCAGGCTCCTGGAACACCCGGTCGTCCACAGAACAGCAGGACACCTGCTACCTTTAACCCTGGTCGCTCCAGCGACCCTTTGTCCCAGAGCTCTGCTCTTTTGGGGATTGGTAGCTCCTAGAGAGGACAAGAGGTGGTGGAATTGCCGGAGGGGATCTACTTGGGAAACTGGGAATTTCGGACACTCCTACCCCCCAATCTTTAACGGGCTGTAACTCCGGTCCCCAGTAACGAATCACGCCGCTTTTTGGACTGTGGCATCTGGGGACCCGAGCTTTCAAATGACACGCTGGAATAAAAGAGTGTGTGTTTCCAATGAAATCAGTTCCTGTTTCACCTGAATGCTAGTATGTCTAGTTATTTGGGTGGGCTCCAGCTAAAATCAATTTCCTGGGCTACATAGCAGCCGGTTCCAGGCAGAGGAAGGACCCTCTGGCAGAGCTACCTAGTCTGGGTAGCCAGAGTCTGCCACAGGGTGGGACCCTAAATACTTGTGCTGACTGACGGCATCAGAGGTGGCTACAGGCTGTGGTCACTTGCCAGCTACATAGCTGCAGTCGGTAGGGAGGAATCAGGACTCGTTTGGCGGAGCTACCCAGTTGGGGTAGCCGGGGTATCCGTCACAGTTCCATAGGACAGGAGCAGCACGTGCAAAGTCTTGGAGAAGGGAGTGGGATGTAGAGATAACAAGGAGTGGAGAGACGTAGGTCAAAGGTTGATCAAAGAGGAAGGGATGGGGAATATTTCACGATGAGAGAAGAAATATAGTTGGGAGTTAGACTGTTGAGTGCTTTGTAAGTTAGGGTTAATACTTTAAATTGTATTCTGGAGTGTATGGGGAGCCAGTGTAGAGACTGGCAGAGCAGAGCAACTGATGTAGATCGAAGACTTAGGTGGATGAGTCTAGCCAAAGCATTCATAATAGATTGGAGGGAGGAGACAGGACAGTCTTTAACACAGGGCAAATGGGGCAGCTGCCCTGGGCCCAGTCTCTGTTGAGGGGCCCAAGAGTCCTAAAAAAAAAAAAAAAAATTTTTTTTATGGTTCATACCAGACTGCTGATGTGACATGGGGAACACACACATTCAGTCCTAATACTGTCACAGTCAAAAATACTCTGCTTATATTTTTTTTTTAAATTGTGCCAGACCGTGCCGTTGTCATGTGACATGCCAAGCTATTGCCATGTGCTGTTTTAGATGTGCACTGTGCAGCACTGAATGCAAAGCCCTAACTCGGTATCCAGCCATTCCTACTGCATCAGAAAAGGTCCTACTGGGGTTACCACTGTTACCAGGTAACTGCTCTGGCGGTGGGGATTGTTTCTGGGTAGGGCTGACTGTAGGCGCATGCATCAGAAAGCTGGAGCGGCAGGCACATGAGGATTTCAGCATCTGTGCAGCTGCATACACTGCTCTCTTCAGTCTTGAGGCTGTGTGACTCATCTCACACTGTATCCATGCAGCCTTGGACAGACCGCATCCAGTCTACTGGTCCCCTTAGCCCTGCTCTTTCTGCTGTGGCCCTAAGATCAACTAACTGAAGTCTTTAGGGGAACAGTGCTTTGTAGAAAGGTGTCAGTGGGAAGAATAGGTGAGTGCACACACGCTCCTCCACATGCAGCATTGTCTAGTGCAGGGTGAGAGGGAACTTGTTCCTAGAAAAGAAGTGACATGTGCTGCTGTGGCTGATGTATAGTATCATGCTGATACTTCACACATTAATATAAGGTTTATTGTTATAGTTTTTGTTTTCTCTCTGTCTCAGATTTTACAGCTTACCATAGTAGTTCTGCTGTTCCAGTCAGTAAAACTTATATTTGTCTGCACCTCCATGCTTCCTCCTCAGTCTTTACCTTGCTTTGCTCCTGTTGGCTGCCCTAAATCTCTTTAACCAGCTAACCTCACACCAGAATCACATTCAAAAGAATATTAAATGAATCCACAGTGGAGGAATTTATATATTTATTTACTTATTAGTACTGCTTAGGTCCAGTTTCACATAATGCAATTTTTTTTTTTTTTTTAAATTGATTAGCCCAGCAGTGGATGATCCACCGCTGGGCTAATAATAATAATAAAAAAAAAATGATTTAGTTGTTTTTTGGGATGTTGGGGTGGAGAGCGAAATTGCATGTTGGGGGGGGGGCCAAGAAAATTTTTGCCCAGGGTCCAATCAATATTAAAGATGGCCCTGGGAGGAGAGGCAGTGTTTTGGAAGGCCATTTAGAAGTAGATTGCAATAATCAATGCATGATAAAATGAGGGAATGAATAAGTATTTTTGTAGTTTTTTGAGTAAGGAAGGGACAAATTCTGGAAATGTTGCATAGGTGTGAACGGCAGGATTTGGTAAGCGCTTGTATATGTGGGTTGAAAGTGAGTTCTGAGTCAAGTGTGACCCCAAGACAGAGGACCTGGGTGAGGTATTGAGAATAGAGTCTCCAACCGTCAGAGAAATGTCAGGTGTTGGATGTCTCGAAGAGGGGGGATAAGAAGCAGCTCAGTTTAGACAGAGTTAGAGGTAGTGTGAAGACATCTAAGAGTAAATTGCAGAGGCAGATGGAAATCGGGTTGAGTAAAGAGGGAGAGATATCAGGAGAGGAAAGATAGATTTGGGTATCATCAACCAAGTCAAACCATCTCCTTAGCAGCTGCTGCCTGTGTTCCAAATAGCTTTGCCAACTCAGCCATGTTTTCCAGGACACTTATGAGTTATACATGATGCAGGGTGTGCAGGTAGGAACATGAATTTCAGCCCTGGACAGCACACAAATAGTGACACTGAACAGCATTATTCTCTGCATACCCTGCAGCATGCATAACTCATAAGTGTCCAGGAAAACAAACAGGAAGTCACAGGCGGTAAGATGGTTGTGTTCAGTGTGAAAATGAGGAGCTTCACCCAATGGCAACTGTTAAAGGGACACTGAACCCAAATATTTTCTTTCGTGATTTAGATAGAGCATGCAATTTTAAGCAACTTTCTAATTTACTCCTATTATCAATTTTTCTTCATTCTCTTGCTATCTTTATTTGAAAAAGAAGGCATCTAAGCTTTTTTTCTTGGTTCAGAACTCTGGACAGCAGTTTTTTATTGGTGGATGAATTTATCCACCAATCAGCAAGGACAACCCAAGTTGTTCACCAAAAATGGGCCGGCATCTAAACTTACATTCTTGCATTTCAAATAAAGATACCAAGAGAATAAAGAAAATTTGATAATAGGAGTAAATTAGAAAGTTGCTTAAAATTTCATGCTCTATCTGAATCATGAAAGAAAAAAATTGGGTACAGTGTCCCTTTAAAGATTAAAAAAAGAGATCAACTGAAATTAGTGACAGACATGAGTGGAAAATAACAGGTGAGAAGTAACAATTAAGTTGTACTTGTGTTTAGCAGTTGATTGTTCCTTTAAAAGAATATTAAAGGGATACTAAAACCCAAATTTTTTCTTTCATGATTCAGATAAAGCAGAAATTTTAAGCAACATTCTAATTTACGCCTATTATCAATTTTACTTTGTTCTCTTAGTATCTTTATTTGAAAAAGAAAGGCTGATTGGTTGGTACATTAAGCCAACAATCAGCAAGCTCTACCCAGCTGCTGAACCTAAATTGGGCCAACTCCTAAGCTTTCATTCCTGCTTTTCAAATACAGATATAAAGAAAACGAAGAAAAAAATGATAATAGGAGTAAATTAGAACGTTGGTTAAAATTGCTGCTTTATCTGAATCATAAAAGAAAAATTTGGGTTTAGTGTCCCTTTAAAGAGACATAAAAGTGCACAAAGAAAATGCTCTAATGTGTCTGAGCATTTTATTTTTGTACTGTTGCTTGTATATAACAATGTTTCCAGAATCCAGCAGCGGACTGGGCCAGGGGGCACAGGAAAGACTAAGAGCTGAATTAAGGGACTTTTATAAATGTCAGAAGAGTTGAGAATTTTATAAGGTCTATTTTTCAGTAAAATGCTATTTTAGACTGCCTTGCTTTATTATTTTCCTTTAGGTTTCCCTTTTTTTTAAAATATTGAATAAAAAAGGGGGCATACCTGGGCCACTGGGTTGTACTCGACCCCTAGGTCAAAAGTTGCCAGACCTCCCCTTTTTTAAACCCTGCAAATTGGTTAAACACATAGTTAAACTCCACTCCAGAGCAGCAATGCATTACTGGGAGATAGCTGAACATATATGGTTAGCCAATGACAAGAGATAAATGTGTGTAGTCACCAATCACCAGCTAGCTCCCAATAGAGCATTGCTGCTCCTGAGTCTACCTAGGTATGCTTTTAAACTAAGGAACATTGTAAATGTGATAACAGAAGTTTGAAAAGTCTATTAAACTTTCATGATTTAGATAGGGCAATTTAAAAAAAACTTTCCAATTTACTTTTATAATCAAATTTGCTTTGTTCATTTTGTATTCTTTGTTGCAAGCTAAATCTAGGCTGGCTCATATGCTTATTTCTAAACCCTCGAAGGCCGCCTCTTATCTCAGTACATTTTGACAGTTTTTCACAGTTAGACAGCGCTAGTTCATGAGTGTCATATAGATAGCATTGTGTTCACTCCTGAGTTATTTATGAGTAAGCACTGATTGTCTAAAATGCAAGTCTGTCAAAAGAACTGAAATAAGGGGGCAGTCTGCAGAGGCTTAGAAACAAGGTAACTACAGAGGTAAAAAGTGTATTATTAAAACTATGTTGGTTATGCAAAACTGGGGAAAGGGTAATAAAGCGATTATCTATATTTGTAAACAATAACAATTCTGGAGGAGACTGTCCCTTTAAGTTGCATGCTTTATCAGAACCATGAAAGTTTTTTTTTTGTTTTTCTTTAAATATCAATTTAAACTAACAAGATGTGCAAAACTTGTCCTTGGGCAACGCGCTCTCTGGTACAACTATCCACAGCGCTATAGGTAGAGTTACCAGCTCTCCTCCACAGAAATATTGTACAGTCTTTTGGTGATCAGGCACAATGGTACGTGGAATCACATAATGCCTCTCCCAAAAGCCCTACCTTAGCCTCCATTCTAGAACCCACCATAACTGAGAAGTTATTTTACCCGTTAGCATACAAATCTTTTGCTGCTATTAATATATGTAAACAGAAGTGATTTCACCCCCTTGACTGACCCTCATTTCTTTCTGCTCCATACAGGGAGTGCAGAATTATTAGGCAAATGAGTATTTTGACCACATCATCCTCTTTATGCATGTTGTCTTACTCCAAGCTGTATAGGCTCGAAAGCCTACTACCAATTAAGCATATTAGGTGATGTGAATCTCTGTAATGAGAAGGGGTGTGGTCTAATGACATCAACACCCTATATCAGGTATGCATAATTATTAGGCAACTTCCTTTCCTTTGGCAAAATGGGTCAAAAGAAGGACTTGACAGGCTCAGAAAAGTCAAAAATAGTGAGATATCTTGCAGAGGGATGCAGCACTCTTAAAATTGCAAAGCTTCTGAAGCGTGATCATCGAACAATCAAGCGTTTCATTCAAAATAGTCAACAGGGTCGCAAGAAGCGTGTGGAAAAACCAAGGCGCAAAATAACTACCCATGAACTGAGAAAAGTCAAGCGTGCAGCTGCCAAGATGCCACTTGCCACCAGTTTGGCCATATTTCAGAGCTGCAACATCACTGGAGTGCCCAAAAGCACAAGGTGTGCAATACTCAGAGACATGGCCAAGGTAAGAAAGGCTGAAAGACGACCACCACTGAACAAGACACACAAGCTGAAACGTCAAGACTGGGCCAAGAAATATCTCAAGACTGATTTTTCTAAGGTTTTATGGACTGATGAAATGAGAGTGAGTCTTGATGGGCCAGATGGATGGGCCCGTGGCTAGATTGGTAAAGGGCAGAGAGCTCCAGTCCGACTCAGACGCCAGCAAGGTGGAGGTGGAGTACTGGTTTGGGCTGGTATCATCAAAGATGAGCTTGTGGGGCCTTTTCGGGTTGAGGATGGAGTCAAGCTCAACTCCCAGTCCTACTGCCAGTTTCTGGAAGACACCTTCTTCAAGCAGTGGTACAGGAAGAAGTCTGCATCCTTCAAGAAAAACATGATTTTCATGCAGGACAATGCTCCATCACACGCGTCCAAGTACTCCACAGCGTGGCTGGCAAGAAAGGGTATAAAAGAAGAAAATCTAATGACATGGCCTCCTTGTTCACCTGATCTGAACCCCATTGAGAACCTGTGGTCCATCATCAAATGTGAGATTTACAAGGAGGGAAAACAGTACACCTCTCTGAACAGTGTCTGGGAGGCTGTGGTTGCTGCTGCACGCAATGTTGATGGTGAACAGATCAAAACACTGACAGAATCCATGGATGGCAGGTTTTTGAGTGTCCTTGCAAAGAAAGGTGGCTATATTGGTCACTGATTTGTTTTTGTTTTGTTTTTGAATGTCAGAAATGTATATTTGTGAATGTTGAGATGTTATATTGGTTTCACTGGTAAAAAATAAATAATTGAAATGGGTATATATTTGTTTTTTGTTAAAGGGACAGTATACTGTAAAATAGTTTTTCCCTTAATGTGTTTAGAATTGCTTTTTTTACCAACTGCAGAGTAAAAATGTATGAAAATTAGTTTTTTAAGGTTTATTTGTGTATATTAATACTCTGATTTTGTGTTTTGAAGCCACAACCTAATAAAATGGGTTGAGCTTGTAGGCATAATCAGACCTCATTACTGTATCACATTGTGTACATATACCTGCTTCTTTATCTTATATCTGTCCATAAAACAATCACCAGTACTTGGAGAGAACAATGGAAAATCAACATTTTATTACCTTATCTCTGCTATATCTCACTTGGAGTGTAATCTCTTCTGCTGGCTGTGTTTACAAAGCTTATCTATAGCTTGGACCTGCGGCCACAAACTTTCCGAATAGGTGGGGATGCAACATGCTAAATCAACTATTTCAAATGCCAATATAAGGGTAATGGAGCTACTTGTAAACAATTTAATACACTCCAGCAGGTAAAGTGGATCATTATTAACAAATTAAAGTGGAGAAATTTTTTGAGTAAACTGTCCCTTTAAGTTGCCTAATAATTATGCACAGTAATAGTCACCTGCACACACAGATATCCCCCAAAAATAGCTAAAACTAAAAACAAACTAAAAACTACTTCCAAAAATATTCAGCTTTGATATTAATGAGTTTTTTGGGTTCATTGAGAACATGGTTGTTGTTCAATAATAAAATTAATCCTCAAAAATACAACTTGCCTAATAATTCTGCACTCCCTGTATTTATAATGTGCATACATTTATCTAACACACAGGGACTTTAAAAAAACTAGACATGTAAGCGTCCAGTAATTTTGTGTAGATTATACTTGACAGTCTGCTAAAATACTGTACCGTCCTGTTGAATAGTAGACAGTGAAATGCCCACAGCAAAGATATAAAACAAAAAAGTATTTATTTTTAACCACGCAAAGGGCTCCATGTATGAAGCAGCGTTCGCACATGCAAGTCTGCTTCCCGCATTAGACCGCTTCTTCTTCACCTCTGAGGTGGCAAAGAGAAATCACTGAGAGCTCGCTCTGGGTGATTGACAGTCCCTTCTCTCGCGCAAGTTAAGGGGCGGGCATTACACACTCATCGGAGTGTGTAATGACGCATATAGGCCAGTGGATGAACAGATCCGCAGCCCCAAGTTGAGAAGTTTGTCCTCACGCCAGTTAATACATGGGGCCCAAAGAACTGCTTAAAACAAACAATCTGTAATTTATATGAAATGTCCTCTTTTTAGATGCAAAAAAGAAGTCCTTTGAAAGACTTTAAAAAAGGACGTAATGTATAAAAGATTAAATATTTATATCATTTGATGCTAAGGGAGTTGAAGGCCTGTTTACAACATACAATTTAGAGCAGTGGTTTTCAACAAGGGTGTCCCCGCTCTGAGCTGACTGTCAAACAGAATTAGGTTTAAGGATGAAAAAGCTCATACTTGATATAGTCTTGAAAGGTTTTTAGTGACACACACACCAGGTAATATTATGTAGCCATAGTTTAAAGAGACCTAAAACAGCAATAATAAAATGTTCTAATGTATTATTTTCTTATTGCACTATTATTAGGGGCAACATATTTGAGTTACCACTAATCCATAGCTGTGTGTAAAGTGCATTGTTACTCTTCCGGGCTGACTTTGACTACGCATTTCACCTCTTGTGGGGGTGAAACATATTTTTCTTTTTTTGTGCAATAATAAATTACTCTTGTACATTGGAGCATATTATTTTAACACTTTTATATTTCTTTAAATTCAGTCAGGTATTCTATATAAAATGCTGTACACATCATATAACATGTTTATCATTATTGAGTGGCTGAGTGAATCTGGCTAAAATTTGATAGTTTTCCTCAAGCTGGTATTATGTACAAACCCTCCCATTTGTAAGTAAATCTGTCCTAATTTGTAATTTTTTTTTTAATTATTGGATAACATGTTCTTCATAAAGATGTTTTAGTAAAAACTACTGCACTAGTCACCAGGTAATCTGACACAGTGGCAAATCATATGGAGTTGTGGTTTCTTAACTTTATTTGGTGAACATGTGTTCAGTATATCCAGAGATGAAAAAACTCAGTGATACTGCTTAGATATGCACAGTATATAACATTTCATTACGCAGTGCTTGTACATTACAGTTTTTAAATACCGGATCATCATATTTACAACCCATTTTTACAATAAATTAAATTGAATGTTATGGTAGTCTGAAAATACTTTAATTTACTTTTATGCATATTTGGAAGTTAGAGTGATTTGTGATCAGGGCCGGCTCAACCATGGGACCAAGTGGGCGTCCACAAGGGGGGGCAAGAAGGGGCATCTGTCCCCCCCCCCCCCCCCCCGGATATTCCTCCCCACCTGGAGTAAAACTGCAGGGGGAAAAAGAAAATTTAAAGGGACAGTCAACACCAGAATTTTTATTGTTTTAAAAGATAGATAATCCCTTAAAGGGATAGGAAAGTCAAAATTAAACTTGCATTATTCAGATAGAGCATGTAATTTTAAGACACTTTTAAATTCACTTCTATTTTCATATATGCTTTGTTCCAATGTATCCATTGTTGATAAAGAATATACACATATCCTACACTAGTGGGAGCTAGTTGCTGATTGGTGCCTGCACACATTTGTCTCTTCTGATTGGCTAAATAGATGGGTTCAGCTAGCTGCTAGTAGTGCAATGATGTTCCTTCAACAGAGGATAACACGAGAATTAATCAAATTTGATAATAGAAGTTATTAGGAAAGTGGTTTAAAATTGTATGTTTTATCCAAGTCATGAAAGAAAATTTTGGGATTTCTTATCCCTTTAATTACCCATTCCCCAGTTTTGCATAACCAACACAGTTATAATAATACATGTTTTACCTCTGTGATTACCCTGTATCTACGCCTCTGCAGACTAACCACTTAATTCGGTTTTTTTTTTACAGACTTGCATTTTAGCCAATCAGTGCTCACTCCTCTGTAAATTCACGTGCATGAGCTCAATGTTATCTATATGAAACACATGAACTAACGCCCTCTAGTGGTGAAAAACTGTCAAATGCAGAGGCGACCTTTAAAATCGAAGAAATTAGCAAATGAACCTCCTAGGTTTAGCTTTCAACTAAGAATACCAAGAGAACAAAGCAAAATTAGTGATAAAAGTAAATTGGAAAGTTGTTTAAAATGACATGCCCTATTTGAATCATGAAAGTTTTTTTTGTACTTGACTGTCCCTTTAACCCCTTAACGACCGAGGACGTGCAGGGTACGTCCTCTTAAAAAAGTCACTTAACGACCAAGAACGTACCCTGCACGTCCTCGGTTTGGAAAGCAGCTGGAAGCGATCCTGATCACTTCCAGCTGCTTTCCGGTTATTGCAGGATGCCTCGATATCGAGGCATCCTGCAATAACAATTTTTGCCCCTCCGGTGCAGAGAGAGCCACTCTGTGGCCCTCTCTGCACCAGACATCGATGGCCGCATTCGTTGGTGGGTGGGAGCGTAAATGGGAGGTGGGTGGGCGGCCATCGATGGCTTCTTAGTCAGAGAGGGGGGCGGGATCGGGGGCGGGATCGCCGGGGGGGCGCACGGGCGCGCGCACGTGCACAGGGGGCGGCGGGAGGGCGCGTGCACGGGGAGGGAGCGGGTGGGAACCGCTTACACTACAGAAACTATTTTGGATATTATTGTAGAAAATAATAAAAAAAAAACGTAATGGAAATCATCTAAGGGATCTGGGAGGGGGTGGGGGATTGATCTGGGGGGGGGGAGAGCTACACTACAGAAAAAACTAAAATAAATTAAAAAAAAACATTTTTATATGCAAACTGGGTACTGGCAGACAGCTGCCAGTACCCAAGATGGCCCCCAATAAGGCAGTGGGGGGGGGGTAGAGAGCTGTTTTGGGGGGGATCAGAGAGGTTGGGGGCTAAGGGGGGATCCTACACAGCAGCATATGTAAATATGCTTAAAAAAAAAAGTAAAAAAAAACAACCTTTTATTTTAGTACTGGCAGACTTTCTGCCAGTACTTAAGATGGCGGGGACAATTGTGGGGTGGGGGAGGGAAGAGAGCTCTATGGGAGGGATCAGGGGGTCTGATGTGTCAGGTGGGAAGCTGATCTCTACACTAAAGCTAAAATTAACCCTGCAAGCTCCCTACAAGCTACCTAATTAACCCCTTCACTGCTGGGCATAATTCACGTTTTGTGCGCAGTGGCATTTAGCGGCCTTTTAATTACCAAAAAGCAACACCAAAGCCATATATGTCTGCTATTTCTGAACAAAGGGGATCCCAGAGAATCATTTACAACCATTTGTACCATAATTGCACAAGTTGTTTCTAAAAAATTTCAGTGAGAAACCTAAAGTTTGTGAAAAAGTTGACTATTTTTTTTTAATTTAATCGTATTTGGCGGTGAAATGGTGGCCTGAAATATACCAAAATGGGCCTAGATCAATACTTGGGGTTGTCTACTACACTACACTAAAGCTAAAATTAACCCTACAAGCTCCCTACAAGTTCCCTAATTAACCCCTGCACTGCTGAGCATAATACACTTGTGGTGTGCAGCAGCATTTAGCGGACTTCTAATTACTTAAAAACAACGCCAAAGCGATATATGTCTGCTATTTCTGAACAAAGGGGATCCCAGAGAAGCATTTACAACCATTTGTGCCATAATTGCACAAAATGTTTGTTAATTATTTCAGTGAGAAACCTAAAATTTGGAAAAATTTTACTTTTTTTTTTTATTTGATCGCATTTGGCGGTGAAATGGTGGCATGAAATATACCAAAATGGGCCTAGATCAATACTTTGGGATGTCTTCTAAAAAAATATATATACATGTCAAGGGATATTCAGGGATTCCTGAAAGATATCAGTGTTCCAATGTAACTAGCGCTAATTTTGAAAAAAAGTGGTTTGGAAATAGCGAAGTGCTACTTATATTTATGGCCCTATAACTTGCAAAAAAAGCAAAGAACATGTAAACATTGGATATTTCTAAACTCTGGACAAAATTTAGAAACTATTTAGCATGGGTGTTTTTTGGTGGTTGTAGATGTGTAACAGATTTTGGGGGTCAAAGAAAAAGTGTGTTTTTTTCCATTTTTTCCTCATATTTTATAATTTTTTTTATAGTAAATTATAAGATATGATGAAAATAATGGTATCTTTAGAAAGTCCATTTAATGGCGAGAAAAACAGTATATAATATATGTGGGTACAGTAAATGAGCAAGAGGAAAATTACAGCTAAACACAAACACCGCAAAAATGTAAAAATAGCCTCGGTCCCAAACGGACAGAAAATGGAAAAGTGCTGTGGTCATTAAGGGGTTAATGTCCGTTTCTATGCCTTTTAATCAGTTTAGTTTTAGAGGAAGAAACACAGTATTCTGGGAGTTACCAAGCATTCTGGAATTAGTTGTTTACTGTATCCTACTGTATTGTGTTACTGCAGTTTTGGACTCTAATTCCCAGCATACATTGTACAGTTATTTCTTGTTTGAACTCTATAGAGGGAACACTGCATAGCAAATGGATGATATGTAAGCCTGTTATTAGATAGTGTAAGCCTGTTCTTATATAAAATCACTGACCATGTTGCTCTTTACTTATAAATACATTTCTGAGATATTACCAGTGGCGGTTCTAAACAAATTTTACTGGGGGGGCCAAGGTGGGGCTAGTGTATAATCAGAGGGGCACATTAAAAAACGGAAACAAATTATATTTAAACATGAAATACTTTAATTTTGCTTTAAATTAAAATCATACCCTAGCATCATATTGAGCCTTCCAAACATAGGAACATCATGGAGGCAAGCACCTCAAATCAGCTCTTTAGTCTTTAGAATGTTTTATGGGCATAAAAAATTTGTCTGTGGGCATACCCACCCATGCAGCCTTCAGAATATTTTTTTATGGGCATACAAGAGAGACCTGGAGGTAATTAGGTTATACTAATCCACTTCAGGCTTCACAAGGAATAACCTGTTGGAAATCATATTATAACCCTAAAATATCATAAGCATCCCAGGCTCAGTTAACTATTTGGCTGCCACAGTGGTTCCATGAATCGAACATCAAAGCGTATCAGTTCTGTTTGGTAGCCAAATGGTTAAATTGGACATATGCACCCCATGCCATATATGACACAAACCCCATTAGAGGCTGCAGGGGGCTAGAGCAGTAAACTGCAGAAGAGAGAGTGAGAGAAAATGCAAGTGAAATAGATGAATGAATGGAGACAAAAGGTTTGGGAAATTTTGCAGACATCATTCTATCCAATAGGTGTTTACATCAACCTTACCTCTCTTAGCTATACCGATCTGCCCCAGTTTGGGGGGGTCTCTTCTGCTTATTTCCCCCAAAAAAGGAACTAGTATCCTGCAGGCGTCAGCTGAATGATATTTGCCCGACCTCGGCATCAAAATAATCTCAGTCACTGTTAGACCAAGACCACTCCTGTCCTCTGTCTCCATGGGAGAGGTCATAGACTCCCAGCAGCATAACCTCATCAAGCACAAAGACACCAAACCAGTCAGGGGCAACATTCAAGGTGGGTGTCATGAGATGCAGGACACAGCATAGAAAGTACAACGCTATTTTATTGCAGAGCATAGAGGTACAGCTTGCACAACACATCTAACTTTGTGACTGCCACATAGATGATAACGGCTATATGCCACCCTCCCACTCTCATCACAGTGGGACAAGTACATCTCTTCCCTAACTACCTACCCATTTATTGTACAATTGTGCATAAGCATTGGTTGCATGCAGGTAGGCAGGCTTAGTAAGGTCAGCAGCCAGGCTAGTAGGTTGATATGCTAATCATTAATGTTACTACTGGGGAGGGCATCATTTCATTTTCGGACCCAGGCAGAAAAATATCTTGAGCCAGCCCCGTTTGTAATGGCACATTCATTTACCTCCCAAAATTTGTGACTAGGTATTAGGGACTCGGGAGGTTGAGGGGGCCATCGACATTTTATGGGGAGTGGGGCAGTGTGGGGATTGGCGGAGCCACTGGTGAATAGGGTTGTGGGCGTGTCTGAATGGACAGTGGGTGTGTTTGGTGGTTAATTGTGGGCAGTCTATGTGCAAGTCTATGGGACTGTCACTCTCAAATAGGGACATTTGGGAGGTTTGCATTAAATTGCTTTACCTGTTAGGCTTTTTAATTTATATGTTTGGCTTATGCTAAGAATAAAAGGCCCTATCCTGACCAGACTGGAGAAATATACACAAACACAGACTGACAGACAATAAGATATTGAAAAATATCTCATTTTATTTGTTTGGTCACTAAAAGTAAAAAAGTTTAGAAAGCAGTGCCTTTCAAACACAAGAGGGATTTTTGTATCTGCAAAAAAAACTATTAAAATTACAATTATAGCTACAAGTTATAATCTTAACAGTGATTGTTAAGCAAACACAAGTTTATTACAAAACACAGTTTTCTGCCTCTTTAAAGTTAAGAAGACAGAAAGCTATTTCATTTTTCATTATTCTGAATATTCTAGATCCAGTGGTATAGAAATGTGAGAATTTGCAGATGATTTACAGTGGGGCAGCAGGGAAAGGTTTCTAATGTGGGTATGTGGCTGACCGAGTATGCAGGGTAGGGGACATAATGTGATCTGGGTTTGGTATATGGCTGACTGTGGGATTGTGGGGCCAGACTCTGCTCCGATGTTGGTATATGGTTGGCACGGTGACTGTAGGAAGAGGATCTGAGTTGTGTCCAATATAGGTTTTGCAGGGCCATGGGTATGTCTGTTATAATTTATATTAAATATGTAAAGGCCCAACCATTACTACTCCAATTTCCAACTGCTTATGCCCAAACAAATATTACACTTTTGGACCTACAAATGTTGGAAGGCCTGCAAAGATATTTTGGAAAATGTTAGAAACTATAGCTAAATTGCAATACTTCTGGTTGCCAGCTAATATCACTTTCAATTAAAGAATTCAAGATGCTAATTACTATAACTGGAATTTTTTTCCAACAAAGGTAGGCACTATTGCTCATTTTCTTCTGAAAAACCTTTGTATCCTCCACTTCAGTTTCTGATTGACTTTTCTGGATAGCCAAGCGTACATAGCACAGAATATAACACAATAACAATAAAAAAAATATTATTATCTTTATTTCTAATCTATCAATTCAGAGCCACTATACAAAAAATGGAAGGCAGGCTATTTTTCTGCTTTCTTAATGTAAAGTGCAGGCTACTCAGATGCAAAAAAAAATCAATAAATAAAAGTAATTAAAAAAATATATACATACTGTATATTACATGACTAACAAATACCTAACATCTGATTCAAACAGCAAAAAAAAAATTAAAAAAAAAATAGAGAGAGATATAATAGACAAAACACTCTCTGGTCTTATCAAGTGTATAACACAATTTTATTACCGTGACGTTTCAGGGTATACACCGAATCGTCACTGTAATAAAATTGTGTTATACACTTGATAAGACCAGAGAGTGCTTAGTCTATTAGCTCTATTTACCACTCCTAGCACCATGGCATATGAAGTTTGTTAGTGGGAGTGCACCTATCTCTACAGAATATATATATATATATGCCAAATCTTGGGGCATAATTTTCCACTGTGGAATGATTTCCGGGACAGGAGGCCCAAACAGGACTGTCTTGAGAAAATCATAACAGTTAGAATGGTCTACGGCAATTGATAACTGTGAAAATATCAAGAAAAAATAGTACCTTAAGAAAACATAAATATATTTAATCAACTAATAAATCCCCATAGATTTCCAGGGCACTCGGTTAAGATACAGAGTAAAGAGGCCTTTATTAAAGGGACAGTCTTATGCAAAAATGATATGCTATAATTTAGTAGAGCATATACTTTTTGCACTACTCACCCTTGTGTGCTGCAGAGAATTGCTGGTCCCAAGCTGTGTTTTCAGCTTATTCCAGGACCTCAGATATTGAGGTTTGTATTTTTCATGGAACTCTGCCAAATCTCCCAATATTAAGTTGGACCCATCACATCTAGGACAGAGAGAGATGTAATGGAGTTGTATGGGAGTGACCTGAAATATGAATAATTTAAGAATGTTAGAAACCTGCACATATCGTTCATCTACAGCAGCCAAGTGCCGCAGCATGTGCAATATGCCTGTAATCTATCTAGTAAGCACTTCTACTTTCCACTGTCTAAAATGGCATAAAGGCAACCCTGGATGAATATTTATGAAGGAGGGTCTATTGACCCCAGGGCAGGCCAAGTAAAGTGTAGTGAGGTGGTGGAAAGGTCAAAGGGGTGGTTTTGCTGGGGTGTATAAGAGGTTTAGGAGGAACTTTGGGCCTCTTCATTTCAGGACCAGCAGGTAAGAAGAAGCTTCTGCCCTCCCTCCCTGTATATCATTTTGGAGGTTTTATGCTTTGTCATGGCTGGCGGAGTGCTTGCCTTTTGAAAATGGTGGATTGTGAACTGGGTATCTCCTGGCGATTCAGGAGAGATTTAACAAATATGTTACTGGGTTGTTGTTCACATTTATTAGATCTTTTATGGGGCAAGCACTATGGGGTTGTTTATTTCAATTACTTGTTATTTATAATGTTGTAAAATGTTTGGTTGTTTATCTGTTTTTATATTAAATAAGCTGCGGCCTTTATAACCCAAGCATTGGTGTATGTGTATTGATTTATGAAGAAAGTAGTGCCTAATTATGGGGTCAAGTATTACATAAGCAGAACAGTCATCACACATTAAAGGACCAGTCAACACAGTAGATTTGCATAATCAACAAATGCAAGATAACAAGACAATGCAATAGCACTTAGTCTAAACTTGAAATGAGTAGTAGATTTTTTTTCTGACAATTTTAAAAGTTATGTCTATTTCCACTCCCCCTGAACCATGTGACAACCAATCACACATGCATACACGTACCATGTGACAGCCATCAGCCAATCACAAATGCATACACGCTTATTCTTGCACATGCTCAGTAGGAGCTTGTGACTCAAAAAGTTTAGATATAAAAAGACTGTGCACGTTTTGTTAATGGAAGTAAATTGGAAAGTTGTTTAAAACTGCATGCTCTATCTGAATAATGAAAGTTTAATTTTGACTTGAGTGTCCCTTTAATGAGCGAGAGAATCTTCTACCATACACAGGGAGCTGTTATGAACAGTTAAAATAGTTTAATATGGTATGTTCTATCTGGATCATGACAGAAATAAATTTGGTTTCATGTCCCTTTAACTAATCACACCCTTTCCTGCTAGCAATCAGTGTGGAGCCCCCAAAATAGAATACAAACAAATCAGTTAATTAGAAGCTGCAGCAGAATCCTGACTGATCCGTCTGTGTTCTTTTATGGGAGTATCACCTGAAACTCACTAGGTGTGCTGTTTTTTTTGGTGTTTTTTTTTTGCATTGTTTTAAAATACAGAATAAGCAGGGGAAAAAACAGGGATTAGGACAATTAGAAAAAAATAAGTAACCATTTTTTATTCTTTTATGCTCCAATTTCTATGACTGATTATTCTTGGGTCTCACAGAAATGTTAGGAGATGTGTGAGGTCTATAAAGCAAGTGTTCACATGGTCCCAGGTTACAGGTTTACAAGACACATGCATGCTCTTTAGTCTTTAGCCTATCTCAGTATGCTCTCATGGAAATGCAAAGAGAAAGATCTCCATTTGATAAGTGAAGTAAATTGGCATAAAAAAAGAAGGTATGTTCTAGCACAATTGAGAACGTTTTTAATTTTGACGTCCATTTTTTTTTATCCTTAACCCCTTAGTGACCAGACCATTTTTGAATTTTCTTACTGTTAGGGACCAGGGCTGTTTTTACATTTCTGTGGTGTTTGTGTTTAGCTGTAATTTTCCTCTTACTCGTTTACTGTACCCACACATATTATATACCATTTTCTCGCCATTAAATGGACTTTCTAAAGATACCATTATTTTCATCATATCTTATAATTTAATATAAAAACAATTATAAAATATGATGAAAAAAATTAAACAAACACACTTTTTCTAACTTTGACCCCCAAAATCTGTTACACATCTACAACCACCAAAAAACACCCATGCTAAATAGTTTCTAAATTTTGTCTTGAGTTTAGAAATACCCAATATTTACATGTTTTTTGCAAGTTATAGGGCAATAAATACAAGTAGCACTTTGCTATTTCCAAACCTTTTTTTAAAAAAAATTAGCAATAGTTACATTGTAACACTGATATCTGTCAGGAATCCCTGAATATCCCTTTACATGTATATGGTTTTTTTTAGTACACAACCCAAAGTATTGATCTAGGCTCATTTTGGTATATTTCACCGGCAAATGCGATCAAATAAAAAAACGTTTTTCACAAACTTTAGGTTTCTCACTGAAATTATTTACAAACAACTTGTGCAATTATGGCACACATGGTTGTAAATGCTTCTCTGGGATCCCCTTTGTTGAGAAATAGCAGACATATATGGCTTCGGCATTGCTTTTTGGTAATAAGAAGGCCGCTAAATGCTGCTGCGCACCACACTTTTATTATGCCCAGCAGTGAAGGGGTTAATTAGGTAGCTTGTAGGGTTAATTTTAGCTTTAGTGTAGAGATTAGCCTCCCACCTGACACATCCCACCCCCTGGTCCCTCCCTGACCCCTCTCTAACAGCTCTCTTCCCTACCCCACCTCACAATTGTCACCGCCATCTTAAGTACTGGCAGAAAGTCTGCCAGTACTAAAATTAAAGGCTTCTTTTTTAAAAAAAATAATTTTATATATATATATATATATATATATATATATATATATATATATATATATATATATATATATATTATTCTGCAGTGTTGGATCACCCCTTAGCCCTCAACCTCATTGATCCCCCCCAAACAGCTCTCTAACCCTCCCCCCTCTACCTTATTGCCTCTATCTTGGGTAATGGCAGCTGTCTGCCAGTAGCCACTTTGCAATAAAATTGGGCTGTTTCTTTTTTAGATAATCCCTAATACCCTCCCCCCCTCCCAGATCCCTTTCCCAACATTTATTCAACCCTCCCTCTCCCACATTCCCTTACACTTGCTGTGATCTGTAGCAGTCGGGCGCGCTCCCGCCCCCTTGTGTGCACTCCGGGAACTCAGATCCCCGCAGGCCGGAATTGCTCCAGCGATGGGCCGCCCACCCGCCTCCCTCGTATCACTCTCACGCCACCAATGATCGGCACCATCGCTGACTGATGCAGAGAGGGCCACAGAGTAGCTCTCTCTGCATCAGATGCAAAAAAAAGGGTATTCCAGAATGCCTCAATATCGAGGCATCACTGCAATACCCTGAAAGCGTCTGGAAGTGCGCTTCCAGCGCTTGAAAACCCTGAGGACGTGCAGGGTCAATCCTTGGTCATTAACAACGGGTTTTTGTAGGACGTACGTCCTGCATGTCCTTGGTCGTTAAAGGGATATGAAACCCATTTTTTTTCTTTCATGATTCAGATAGAGCATGCAATTTTAAACAACAATCTAATTTACTTCTATGATCAAATTTTCTTCATTCTCTTGATATCTTTTGTTGAAAAGCAGGGACATATGCTGAGGAGCTGGTGTTTTTCTGGAGCAATATATGGCAGCAGTTTTGCAAGAAGGTTATCTGTTTGCAAGAGCACTAGATGTCAGCAGTTTTCCTGCTATGTAGTGTTCCAGACACCGACCTAAATATCTCTGCAACACAGAATACCATGCGAACAAAGCAAATTTGATAATAGAAGTAAATTGGAATTTATTTATTTCTAAATGATATGCTTTGTGTAAATCACAAAATATTTTTGGGGGGTTTCATATCCCTTTAAATGGGATGACAGGTTGTGAGAAATAGAACTTTCATTATTGTCAATGGGAAACATCCATCTATGGTTTTTAAAGTACATTTTGAGGTTGACCAAACATCCCTGATTTTTAGGGACATACTTTTAAACAATGCCTGTTTACACAGAGGAAAATGTGCTCTAATCATGCTGCTAAATAGCAGGATTCACAAGTGATCACACTATATTTGTATATTAACAAAAAGGAAGAACACATGCAAGGATCTATCAATACACAAATAGGTTGTCTGGGGTGGGATGAACTACGGTTGCCACCTTAGCCATTTTTTCCTGGACACTTATGAGTTATACATGCTGCAGGGTGCGCAGAGACGAACATGAATAGTGATGTTCAGTGTCACTATGTGAGCTGTCCAGGGTTGAAATTATACACCCTGTAGCATGTATAACTCATAAGTGTATAGGAAAACATGGCTGAGGTGTAACCCTAGATGAGCGAGTCCCTAATCAAGTGTCAACAGTTCCCAGGTAATTGCTGATCGTACAGCTTTTTGTACACTCAGTTAAGGTGTGTTCTGTTCTCTACACGTTGTGATTCTCTCTTCTCACTGCCTGTCCTAATCTGTTACTGACTATGTGCTTATTTATCATCTGTCCTCACCCTGTCTATGCTTTCCCTATTAATCACAATTACTCACACAGTTAGTGAATGTCATCCTAATAACTACTGGAGGGGGGTGGGGGGGGGAGTTAAAGGGATAACAATCAGTGCTCTTTCTGTAAAAATGAATATGTTAAATCAAATTAAACCTAAAAAGAAACAGATTGTATAAAAAACAGCAAACAATTTACGTGTCTTGCATAATAAGCATTTAGAAATTCTCAGTGTAACCCTGCCCTCAGTGTGATATGGGAGCTGAGTTGACATCTATGAAACTTAGATACATTCCTGAACAAGTCTGACTCCCTGTTATCTAGTCTATTCACTTAAAGGGACAGTCAAGTCCCAAAAAAAACTTTCATGTTTCAAATAGGGCATGTAATTTTAAACAACTTTCCAATTTACTTTTATCAGCAATTTGCTTTGTTTTCTTGGTATTCTTGTGAAAGCTAAACCTAGGAAGGCTCATATGATAATGTCTAAGCCCTTGAAGGCTGCCTCTTATCACATGCTTTTTTATTTGCTTTTCACAACAGGGGAGAGCTAGTTCATGTAAACCATATAGATAACATTGTGATCACGCCCGTGGATTCTGGCAGACACTGCACTAATTGGCTAAAATGAAAGTCAATAGATAATAAATAAAATGTCATGTGATCAGGGGGCTGTCAGAAGATGCTTAGATACTAGGTAATCACAGAGGTAAAAAGTATATTAATATAACAGTGTTGGTTATGCACAACTGGGGAATGGGTAATAAAGGGATTATCTATCATTTTAAACAACAAAAATTCTGGTGATGACTGTCCCTTTAATAGTAATCAGCCTAGAAGTTTATGACATCAGGTTAAGATAAACCTTCCTACAGAGGCCCCCTCCTCCTCCTTATAAGGCTGTAACAGGAAGTAAAGGATAATGCACAAATGTAGGAAGGGAAAAATAAATATAAAGGTAAAAATATATTTAAAAAGATGAATAATGTGTATTGCAATTATTTTTATTAAGTATAAGGCACAACTTAGTTCTTTTTATTACAACAATGAAACAGACTGTTTAAAACCCCTTTAAAGAAATAATAAACACTTTGAGATTGTAATATAACATACGTAATTATGTATAGTAAATCAACCTTACTATATACTCTCATTATATATTTTGCTCTCTTTTTCTATAATTTAAAGGAACATGATGGTCAAAACTGAAATGTGCATGCATGCATTTAAATTCCAAATAAATGCAGTTTTGAATATATTTCCATTAGCAAACTTACTTCTAGTCAAAATTATAACTTTTATCCTTGGCATATGCACATATGCTGTGAGGGCTCATGTACCAGCATACAAGAACAACACCACCACCAGCGCTCTGAAATTGAATACTGGTGCATTTGTGCGTACGTCACTAAAAAATAGTAATAGCTTAAACTAGAAGCATTTTTGATAATGGATGAATATGCTTGAACTCGTGCACATTTCAGCTTTGACCTTTCTATCCATTGAAGTATGAAACTTGTGGATTTTCCAGTCCTGAAACTTGAATGAGCACATGGCAAGCTCCACAAGGCTAACCTTGCCACATATCAACCCGTTTGTCCCGTTTTGTGGCATGCCCTGTTGTCTTGTGACTTGATACCAGATTGTGCAGGGTGGACTTTGACCCACTGAACAGTAATTGCAGCAAACAAGGTGTTCATTTGTTCTTATAACATTTAGAATCTGCTGATATGTTAATCTATTGGAAGACTGCAAAACAGACATTGTACTATAAAATTAATTTCTCATTAATGTGTTTCAATGGGCTTGTTATGCCAGCTCATAAAATATATGAGAAATACAATTTCTCCCCCATGTTTGGTTTTGTTTTTGTGGCTAAATGAAATAGCCCCAACTCATTCAAATGGTCTGAGTTTGCAGGGAAAGCAGATCTCCTTACCTTATTTTTAAAGGACACTTTGAGACTACAATATGATATTTTTAGTTATGTGAAGTAAAATAAAAAAATTAAATAAAAAAACAACAACTTTGCAATGTGCTTTCATTAATTTGTCTTTTGTGGAAAAATTAAAACTCCCGCTTGCACTTCGCTAGACGGAGGAGGTTTGTGTGCATTGGCTTTTACTCGTATTACAAGTTGAAAGTATAAATATTGCGACCATGTTAATTTCTTCTCCCATAGATGTCAATGTAGTGTGAAAATGTAGAAACACCCATTCTCGCGCTATCTGACCATGTATATTCAAGAGCGCTATATATATCTGCATATACCTATATATCTATCCTTATAGATATATATATACAGTAGTATATTTAACAATTTTTAATAAAACATTTTTATTTTTATATTTTATATGTAATATTTCAATATCGTGACTTTAAACCTAATAGATGGTAACATAACCAATGCTTGAATAAAAACGATCCCAATGCAAAAAATGATAAGAAGAATAAGTTGTCCAGTACTGTGACAGGTTAGGTTTAGGGGTTAATAGTTTAATTTAGGTTGTTGCGATGTGGGGGGCTGGCGGTTTAGGGGTTAATAGGTTTATTTAGTGGTAGTGATGTGGGAGGCCAGAGGTTTAGGGATGTCGGGGAGCGGCGGAATAGAGGTTAATAGATTTAGTATAGTGACGGTGATATCGGGAGCGGCAGATTAGGGGTTAATAAATTTATGTAGGTGTCGGCGATTTTGGGGGCGGCAAATTAGGGGTGTTTAGACTTGGGGTTAATGTTAGGGTGTTATGTTTAAACGTTACTTTTTTTTCCCCATAGACATCAAAGGGGCTGCGTTACGGAGCTTTTTCATTCAGCGCTTCAGGTGGGGTTTTTTCTGACACCTTCTCCCCATTTATGTCTATGGGGAAAGCGTGCACGAGCACGTCAAAACAGCGCTTGAATTGTGTGCGGTATGGAGCTTAAAACCACCATATCGCACACACAAGCCAGCTGTTTGAAAACTTGTAATGGCAGCGCTACAGAGGGTTAAATAACGCAACTTTTGTTGTATTCGTTAATTTCCCTATAGCGCGCATAACTCGTAATCTAGCTGAATGGTAGATGAAGATCTCCTATGTAGAAGTATTAAAAGTGTACAGAAAGCCACATTATTATCCTCTTTGAGGGAATACCACTTAAAATTAATACATTTTGCATACATTACAATCGACAAACTTACTAAATGGAATCAAGAGAGAACAGTTGCATGCTATAGATGTAATTTCCCAGCTGCTAATAGTGTCTACTGTATAGGGACATGTCCCAAAGTCAGGAAATTCTGGAATACGATCAACCATTGGATATCTAAAGTAATGAACTCCCCTATCCAGGTTAATAAAACATATATTGTAAATGTTAATGTTGTAAATTTTGCTATTCTATGTGCCAGCAATATACTATTTTCCAGCTGGAAGTCAAATAGATCCCCAAGTTTCAGGAAAGTTTTAGAAGTATTGAAAATTAAAATGGTAATAGAACAACATGATACACTTAATAATTTAAAGTCTGAGCTCCAAGCCTTTTTCCAGAAATGGGGGGACTTTATAAAAACTCATCCCTCAGCTATCCAGAAAAAAATAATTTGCCCTTTCTTAAAGGGACAGTCTACCATAGAATTGTTATTGTTTTAAAAGATCGATAATCCCTTTATTACCCATTCCCCAGTTTTGCCTAACCAACACAGTTATATTAATATACTTTTTACCTCTGTGATTACCATACCTTGTATCTAGGAACCTTCTTCCAGCCCCCTGATCACATGACTGTGACTGTTTATTATCTATTGTCTTAAATTTAGCATTGTTTTGTGCTAAATCTTAAATAACCCCGTGTCTGAACACAGTGTTATCTATATGGCCCACATGTACTTTCTGTCTCTTTGTGTTGAAAAGAGATATAAAAAGCATGTGATAAGAGGCAGTCCTCAAAGGCTTAGAAATTAGCATATGAGCCTACCTATGTTTAGTTTAAACTAAGAATACCAAGAGAAAAAAGCAAATTTGATGATAAAAGTAAATTGGAAAGTTGATTAAAATTGAAAGTCCTATCTGAATAATGAAAGTTTAATTTATACTAGACTGTCCCTTTAAATACAACTTATATACAGAAGGCATTGTTAAGAGGGGAATACAAGACAGAATAAATAACTAGTGAGTGGGGGAGGTGAAAGGGGAGAAGACTTTTATTTCCTTTTTTCTCTCTCTCTTTCTTCTTCTTATGTTTATGGAAAAATTATGGAAAAACATAATTTATGTAAGAACTTACCTGATAAATTAATTTCTTTCATATTAGCAAGAGTCCATGAGCTAGTGACGTATGGGATATACATTCCTACCAGGAGGGGCAAAGTTTCCCAAACCTCAAAATGCCTATAAATACACCCCTCACCACACCCACAATTCAGTTTAACGAATAGCCAAGAAGTGGGGTGATAAAAAAGTGCGAAAGCATATAAAATAAGGAATTGGAATAATTGTGCTTTATACAAAAATCATAACCACCACAAAAAAAAGGGCGGGCCTCATGGACTCTTGCTAATATGAAAGAAATGAATTTATCAGGTAAGTTCTTACATAAATTATGTTTTCTTTCATGTAATTAGCAAGAGTCCATGAGCTAGTGACGTATGGGATAATGATTACCCAAGATGTGGATCTTTCCACACAAGAGTCACTAGAGAGGGAGGGATAAAATAAAGACAGCCAATTCCTGCTGAAAATAATCCACACCCAAAATAAAGTTTAATGAAAAACATAAGCAGAAGATTCAAACTGAAACCGCTGCCTGAAGTACTTTTCTACCAAAAACTGCTTCAAAAGAAGAAAATACATCAAAATGGTAGAATTTAGTAAAAGTATGCAAAGAGGACCAAGTTGCTGCTTTGCAAATCTGATCAACCGAAGCTTCATTCCTAAACGCCCAGGAAGTAGAAACTGACCTAGTAGAATGAGCTGTAATCCTCTGAGGCGGAGTTTTACCCGACTCAACATAGGCAAGATGAATTAAAGATTTCAACCAAGATGCCAAAGAAATGGCAGAAGCTTTCTGGCCTTTTCTAGAACCGGAAAAGATAACAAATAGACTAGAAGTCTTTCGGAAAGACTTAGTAGCTTCAACATAATATTTCAAAGCTCTAACAACATCCAAAGAATGCAACGATTTCTCCTTAGAATTCTTAGGATTAGGACATAATGAAGGAACCACAATTTCTCTACTAATGTTGTTGGAATTCACAACTTTAGGTAAAAATTCAAAAGAAGTTCGCAACACCGCCTTATCCTGATGAAAAATCAGAAAAGGAGACTCACAAGAAAGAGCAGATAATTCAGAAACTCTTCTGGCAGAAGAGATTGCCAAAAGGAACAAAACTTTCCAAGAAAGTAATTTAATGTCCAATGAATGCATAGGTTCAAACGGAGGAGCTTGAAGAGCTCCCAGAACCAAATTCAAACTCCAAGGAGGAGAAATTGACTTAATGACAGGTTTTATACGAACCAAAGCTTGTACAAAACAATGAATATCAGGAAGAATAGCAATCTTTCTGTGAAAAAGAACAGAAAGAGCAGAGATTTGTCCTTTCAAGGAACTTGCGGACAAACCCTTATCTAAACCATCCTGAAGAAACTGTAAAATTCTTGGTATTCTAAAAGAATGCCAAGAAAAATGATGAGAAAGACACCAAGAAATATAAGTCTTCCAGACTCTATAATATATCTCTCTAGATACAGATTTACGCGCCTGTAACATAGTATTAATTACAGAGTCAGAGAAACCTCTTTGACCAAGAATCAAGCGTTCAATCTCCATACCTTTAAATTTAAGGATTTCAGATCCTGATGGAAAAAAGGACCTTGCGACAGAAGGTCTGGTCTTAACGGAAGAGTCCACGGTTGGCAAGAGGCCATCCGGAAAAGATCCGCATACCAAAACCTGTGAGGCCATGCCGGAGCTACCAGCAGAACAAACGAGCATTCCTTCAGAATCTTGGAGATTACTCTTGGAAGAAGAACTAGAGGCGGAAAGATATAGGCAGGATGATACTTCCAAGGAAGTGATAATGCATCCACTGCCTCCGCCTGAGGATCCCGGGATCTGGACAGATACCTGGGAAGTTTCTGGTTTAGATGAGACGCCATCAGATCTATTTCTGGAAGTTCCCACATTGGAACAATCTGAAAAAATACCTCTGGGTGAAGAGACCATTCGCCCGGATGCAACGTTTGGCGACTGAGATAATCTGCTTCCCAATTGTCTATACCTGGGATATGAACCGCAGAAATTAGACAGGAGCTGGATTCCGCCCAAACCAAAATTCGAGATACTTCTTTCATAGCCAGAGGACTGTGAGTCCCTCTTTGATGATTGATGTATGCCACAGTTGTGACATTGTCTGTCTGAAAACAAATGAACGATTCTCTCTTCAGAAGAGGCCAAAACTGAAGAGCTCTGAAAATTGCACGGAGTTCCAAAATATTGATCGGTAATCTCACCTCCTGAGATTCCCAAACTCCTTGTGCCGTCAGAGATCCCCACACAGCTCCCCAACCTGTGAGACTTGCATCTGTTGAAATTACAGTCCAGGTCGGAAGCACAAAAGAAGCCCCCTGAATTAAACGATGGTGATCTGTCCACCACGTTAGAGAGTGTCGAACAATCGGTTTTAAAGATATTAATTGAGATATCTTTGTGTAATCCTTGCACCATTGATTCAGCATACAGAGCTGAAGAGGTCGCATGTGAAAACGAGCAAAGGGGATCGCGTCCGATGCAGCAGTCATAAGACCTAGAATTTCCATGCATAAGGCTACCGAAGGGAATGATTGTGACTGAAGGTTTCGACAAGCTGAAATCAATTTTAGACGTCTCTTGGCTGTTAAAGACAGAAAGAAAGGTTACCCTTGTCTGAGGAATCAATGAACTTTTTGGTAAATTGATCCTCCAACCATGATCTTGAAGAAACAACACAAGTCGATTCGTATGAGATTCTGCTAAATGTAAAGACTGAGCAAGTACCAAGATATCGTCCAAATAAGGAAATACCACAATACCCTGTTCTCTGATTACAGACAGAAGGGCACCGAGAACCTTTGTAAAAATTCTTGGAGCTGTAGCTAGGCCAAATGGCAGAGCCACAAACTGGTAATGCTTGTCCAGAAAAGAGAATCTCAGGAACTGATAATGATCTGGATGAATCGGAATATGCAGATATGCATCCTGTAAATCTATTGTGGACATATAATGCCCTTGCTGAACAAAAGGCAAGATAGTCCTTACAGTTACCATCTTGAACGTTGGTATCCTTACATAACGATTCAATATTTTTAGATCCAGAACTGGTCTGAAGGAATTCTCCTTCTTTGGTACAATGAAGAGATTTGAATAAAACCCCATCCCCTGTTCCGGAACTGGAACTGGCATAATTACTCCAGCCAACTCTAGATCTGAAACACAATTCAGAAATGCTTGAGCTTTCACTGGATTTACTGGGACACGGGAAAGAAAAAATCTCTTTGCAGGAGGTCTCATCTTGAAACCAATTCTGTACCCTTCTGAAACAATGTTCTGAATCCAAAGATTGTGAACAGAATTGATCCAAATTTCTTTGAAAAAACGTAACCTGCCCCCTACCAGCTGAGCTGGAATGAGGGCCGCACCTTCATGTGGACTTAGAAGCAGGCTTTGCCTTTCTAGCAGGCTTGGATTTATTCCAGACTGGAGATGGTTTCCAAACTGAAACTGCTCCTGAGGATGAAGGATTAGGCCTTTGTTCTTTGTTGAAACGAAAGGAACGAAAACGATTATTAGCCCTGTTTTTACCCTTAGATTTTTTTATCCTGTGGTAAAAAAGTTCCTTTCCCACCAGTAACAGTTGAGATAATAGAATCCAACTGAGAACCAAATAATTTGTTACCCTGGAAAGAAATGGAAAGTAGAGTTGATTTAGAAGCCATATCAGCATTCCAAGTTTTAAGCCATAAAGCTCTTCTAGCTAAAATAGCTAGAGACATAAACCTGACATCAACTCTGATAATATCAAAAATGGCATCACAGATAAAATTATTAGCATGCTGAAGAAGAATAATAATATCATGAGAATCATGATCTGTTATTTGTTGCGCTAAAGTTTCCAACCAAAAAGTTGAAGCTGCAGCAACATCAGCCAAAGATATAGCAGGTCTAAGAAGATTACCTGAACACAGATAAGCTTTTCTTAGAAAGGATTCAATTTTCCTATCTAAAGGATCCTTAAACGAAGTACCATCTGACGTAGGAATAGTAGTACGTTTAGCAAGGGTAGAAATAGCCCCATCAACTTTAGGGATTTTGTCCCAAAATTCTAATCTGTCAGACGGCACAGGATATAATTGCTTAAAACGTTTAGAAGGAGTAAATGAATTACCCAATTTATCCCATTCTTTGGAAATTACTTCAGAAATAGCATTAGGAACAGGAAAAACTTCTGGAATAACCACAGGAGATTTAAATACCTTATCTAAACGTTTAGAATTAGTATCAAGAGGACCAGAATCCTCTATTTCTAAAGCAATTAGTACTTCTTTAAGTAAAGAACGAATAAATTCCATTTTAAATAAATATGAAGATTTATCAGCATCAATCTCTGAGACAGAATCCTCTGAACCAGAAGAGTCATCAGAATCAGAATGATGATGTTCATTTAAAAATTCATCTGTAGGGAGAGAAGTTTTAAAAGATTTTTTACGTTTAGTAGAAGGAGAAATAACAGACATAGCCTTCTTGATGGATTCAGAAACAAAATCTCTTATGTTATCACGAACATTCTGCACCTTAGATGTTGAAGGAACTGCAACAGGCAATGGTACTTTACTAAAGGAAATATTATCTGCATTAACAAGTTTGTCATGACAATTAATACAAACAACAGCCGGAGGAATAGCTACCAAAAGTTTACAGCAGATACACTTAGCTTTGGTAGATCCAGCACTAGACAGCGATTTTCCTGAAGTATCTTCTGACTCAGATGCAACGTGAGACATCTTGCAATATGTAAGAGAAAAAACAACATATAAAGCAAAATTGATCAAATTCCTTAAATGACAGTTTCAGGAATGGGAAAAAATGCCAAAGAACAAGCTTCTAGCAACCAGAAGCAATGAAAAATGAGACTTAAATAATGTGGAGACAAAAGCGACGCCCATATTTTTTAGCGCCAAATAAGACGCCCACATTATTTGGCGCCTAAATGCTTTTGGCGCCAAAAATGACGCCACATCCGGAACGCCGACATTTTTGGCGCAAAATAACATCAAAAAATGCTGCAACTTCCGGCGACACGTATGACGCCGGAAACGGAAAAGATTTTTTGCGCCAAAAAAGTCTGCGCCAAGAATGACGCAATAAAATGAAGCATTTTCAGCCCCCGCGAGCCTAACAGCCCACAGGGAAAAAAGAGTCAAATTTTTGAAGGTAAGAAAAAATGATTAATTCAAATGCATTATCCCAAATATGAAACTGACTGTCTGAAAAATAAGGAATGTTGAACATTCTGAGTCAAGGCAAATAAATGTTTGAATACATATATTTAGAACTTTATAAACAAAGTGCCCAACCATAGCTTAGAGTGTCACAGAAAATAAGATATACTTACCCCAGGACACTCATCTACATGTTTGTAGAAAGCCAAACCAGTACTGAAACGAGAATCAGCAGAGGTAATGGTATATAAATAAGAGTATATCGTCGATCTGAAAAGGGAGGTAAGAGATGAATCTCTACGACCGATAACAGAGAACCTATGAAATAGACCCCGTAGAAGGAGATCACTGCATTCAAATAGGCAATACTCTCCTCACATCCCTCTGACATTCACTGCACGCTGAGAGGAAAACCGGGCTCCAACTTGCTGCGGAGCGCATATCAACGTAGAATCTAGCACAAACTTACTTCACCACCTCCATAGGAGGCAAAGTTTGTAAAACTGAATTGTGGGTGTGGTGAGGGGTGTATTTATAGGCATTTTGAGGTTTGGGAAACTTTGCCCCTCCTGGTAGGAATGTATATCCCATACGTCACTAGCTCATGGACTCTTGCTAATTACATGAAAGAAATTAAGTTTTTTTTGTTTTTGTTTTTTGGGGGGGAGGGTTTTCCACCCTTCTGAGGTTAACTTAATTTTAATTTTCATAAATGCTTCATACTTAGATGTCTGCTGTATTTAAGACAAGTAATTATTTGTTTATCTGTCGACTTCAGAAGAAATGTATGACTGGCTATGCTTTCTCCGCATTAATTTTGTTTTTGTAATATCTCTTAATTTCAATTGTCTCTGCTGAGTATATGCTGTTAAAAAAATAAATATTTGAGTAGTACTTTTTGTTTTACAGAGGAAGATGTTTCAAGAGCTTTATCAAAAATAAAAGTGAATAAGTCTGTGGGTCTAGATAATATTCATCCAAGGGTTCTAAGAGAACTTAAATCTGTGATAGCTACTTCATTAGGTGATTTATTTAATCAGTCACTGCCAATGTAGTCTCTCTTCATAAAAAGGGTAGTAGGGAAGATTCTGCTAACTATAGGCCAGTCAGTTTGACCTCAATTGCAGGGAAATTAATGGAAACTCTTTTAAAGGAAAGACTTGTGTCTTTCCTTCAGACAAACAACTTAGAAGACAAAGGACAGAATGGTTTCATTGCTGGAAGATCATGTCAGACTAATCTAATTGATTTCTTTAACCATGTAACTAAATTAATAGACCAGGGAGGAGCCGTAGATGTTGCATATATAGACTTCACAAAATGCATTGCCTTGGAGTAGATGGTAAGATTGTTAAGTGGTTAGAATGCTGGCTTAAGTATAGACGGCAGAGGGTTTCAATTAATGGAAAAATATTCAAATGAGGGGTCAGTTACAAGTGGTGTTCTCCAAGGGTCAGTTCTTGGGCCAGTTTTGTTTAACATGTTCATAAGGGATATTGGAAGTGGGCTTAAGGGAAAGGTTTGCTTATTTGCTGATGATACAAAATTTTGTAAGAGTTGATATTCCAGGAGGTGTTGATCAAATGAAACAGTGATATTAAAAAAAACTAGAGGACTGGTCAAATAAATGGGATCTAAAATGTAATATTACCAAGAGCAAAATTATGCATATATGATCCAAAAACCCAAAGGCCAATTATAGTCTCAATGGTACATTACTGACTGTAACTAAAAAAGAAAGGGACTTGGGAATTATTACGTCAGATAATTTAAAATGTGGTACACAATGCAGCAGTGCAACCAGCAAGGCCAGTCGAATACTTGGTTGCATTGGGAGAGGTATTAGTAGTAGAAATAGCAAGGTTCTTATGCCACTTTACAGATCATAAGTTAGGCCATATCTGGAATACTGTGTACAGTTCTGGAGACCAAATCTTCATAAAGATATAAATAAACTAGAAGCTGCCCAAAAGAGGGGTACTAAAATGGTACATGGTCTAAAATATAAAACATACAAAGAAAGACTCCATGACCTAAATATGTATAGTTTAGAGAATATAAGGGAAAGAGGTGACATGATAGAAACCTTCAAATATATGAAGGGACTTAATAAAGTAGAAGTGAGGAAAAAGGAGAGGTGCTTGTGTGTACCAGTATAGAACAGGTTAATCAACCTAAAGTCCCCAAATCAGGGTACTCACATTTTTTTGGAGCACTCAGACAGTGCTATCAGACACAGGCTGGGTATTTAACAGCAACCCAGCTTACTGGGACCCCCACGCAAGAGCAGGAACACTGGATCAGGAAAGCTGGAACACTGGAGCTCTGGAGCCCCAAGGGCTGGGAGTAGGGGATAGTCCACAGCCGACAGCTCCCAATGGGAGTGATTGGTAAGTGGTGAATCGTAGGCAAACAGCAAAAGGTTCCAGTATATATAAAAAGATTTATTTAAAATCATACACAAATAAAAACAGGAACCATAAGGTAGGGTATGTGGATAGCCCTCCTTATATATGCAACGCGCTTCTCAGCGCTTCACAACGCTGTTTCATCAGGTTGGTGTATTTAAAGGCTATGAATTGTTTGTACTTTATGCCTGATGAAACAGCGTTGTGAAGTGCTGAGAAACGCGTTGCATATATAAGGAGGGCTATCCACATACCCTACCTTATGGTTCCTGTTTTTATTTGTGTATGATTTTAAATAAATCTTTTTATATATACTGGAACCTTTTGCTGTTTGCCTACGATTCACCACTTACCAATCACTCCCATTGGGAGCTGTCAGCTGTGAACTATCCCCTACTCCGTCTCCCAGCCCTTGGGGCTCCAGAGCTTCAGTGTTCCAGCTTTCCTGATCCAGTGTTCCTGCTCTTGCCGTGGGGGTCCCAGTAAGCTGGGTTGCTGCTAAATACCCAGCCTGCGCCTGATAGCACTGTCTGAGTGCTCCAAAAAATCGTGATTTGGGGACTTTAGGTTGAATAACCTGTTTTATACTGGTGCACACAAACCTCTCCTTTTTCCTCACTTCCCCAGACTCCATGACACTTTGCTGTGAGGAGAGTGCAGACTGTTCCTGCTACATCTTGTACATCTGAGCCACATATACGTCATCTTAGAAATTACTGGGTCGTCTACCTAAAGTGGAATACATTTATAGAGACTCATTTGTACTCTGTCTCTCTAATCATATTTTGCTGTATATCTTGTTGTTGTATATCTTGCTGTGTATATTTACATTTTGTTTTTACTTTTCTCAGATGTAGTGGAGAGATACCCACCTGCATATAGTCTGTATTATATGATATTGTGCTATATATGCATAGAGTTGTATATGGATAACATTTCATTATTTTATCAACAGAATCAAATAAGATAAGACACACCATCTATGATAGATTTGATTTTGGGAAGCATCTTCGTATAGCAAATTTGTTTATAACACACATACCAGTGCCCCCTATTAGGATTTCTTGTATTAGTAATACCTCTGTTTTATAAGGGACTTAATAAAGTAGAAGCTGAGTAATAAGGATAACATATCATATAGCCAAATATGTTGTTCAGACGTAAGATAACACTCCCTATGATGTCAGATGGTTTATTCAGGGTGTTCAAATGCTATGACCCAATAAAACTCACTTTCTCTAAAACATAGGCTATCTGTACTTGGGGATATTATAATTAATGTAGCCCTCCTGTGCGATCTAGCTAGTCCGGATTCTAATTCAGAATTTTAATAGACCACTCTATCTTATTAATATTTGTGACATAACGAAGGCGGAGCATAGCTGTTCATGAGAATGGCTGCACTTCAGTGAAGCTCCGTGGCAGTTTCCCTGTCATCAGCCCTTATAGCGCCTGGGTCCCCCCTAATCTTATGCCAGCAAGCGGGGTATCTAGCTGTGGCAACTCGACAACAACTTGAGCAAGATGCGCTGAGATCCGAGCGCAATACACAGCAAATTTATACTTATGCGCATACGACCGATCGCCATCTTTGATTGTGGCCTGTGTTCCCGGCCCCCTGAAAAGCCGCAGTTTAGTTACGAAGTGAAGGGGAGAGCTGATTGTTTACTGAACTCCGGTACCGGAGTGATTTGGAGTGCGAGAGACCTCTTCAGACATACGCCATGAGGGTGAGATGAACCGCTAAAGCAGACAGGAGTGATATGCAAATTTTTACACTACTCCACGCCGCATGACACAAACAACTAAGTTGCTCTTAAAAGGGTCACAAATATGTTTTCTCAGCCTCTAACAACACAATGTCTAACCAGCAAAATAAAAGGATGAGTCCTGTGACTTTGCCTGCCTTTTTCTATGCCTGACTGTTGGTACTGAGCCCCTGCTTTAAGTGAACCTAGTCAGCGACGCAAGCTATACACACAGGGCTCTACTTCATCATCGGTTTAATAGTGAGACACATAGATAGGCACCTAAAAATTATTATAATAAAACTACAAGTGAGGACAGGTCCTTTCTGTCAGGACTTAAGCAACAAGTTACAGTATATAACTCCTGTGGTCTATGATTGTGAACTCCTTACTCAGAGCATATAAAGCACAGGGGCTGTATGTTCATATTACTCTCTATTTGTGGCACTTTCCTAGACATACTAGGCCTCTTCTACGCATATGGCAGCTAGGAAAACTAATAGATCAGGCAAGAAACTGACGTCCTCTAAAACCCCATCAGTTAGCTCCTTTTTTGTTCAACAAGACCAGGATCTATCCCAGTCACACAGTGACAAGCAACCTCTGGACATGGCGACCCCTTCGCCTACACAGCTCCCTCAGGCTTCGATAGACCAGTTATCACAAATTCAAACAACTATAGCTGCACTTCCTTCCAAATCGGACATTGCAGACCTTAAAACCTTTATTAAATCTGAGATTTCAAATATTAGAAAAGATTTAAACGAAATGGGCTCCAGGATTGAGTGTTTGGAGGAGGGGCAGGAACATCTAGAGGCCATAGTCAGTAACAACAATCAGTACCTAAACTGCCAAGACTCTGTAATCCAAGATTTACAGTTAAAGGTTGAAGACCTTGACAATAGAAACAGACGCAGCAACCTGAGGGTTAGGGGGGTCCCGGAGGACATCTCTCAGGAGAATATTGTCACATACTTACTTCAACTATTTAAACAACTTGACCCTTCATTAGATCTGTCAGCAATGTCTCTGGAGAGGGCCCACAGAGCCCTTCGCCCGAAACCTCAACCCACAAACCCCACCAGGGACATAATCTTGAAGTTTGCTTTTTTCCCACATAAAGAAGCGATATGGAAACAGGCAAGATCCCAGGGCACAATAACTTTTCAAGACCATAACCTGCAAATTTTTCAAGACCTGTGTCCAACCACTATTGAGAAACGCCGCTCACTGAGATTTATCACCACCGTATTACAAGAAAATAAGATAAGATATCGGTGGGGATTTCCATTCAGCCTTTTAGTCCAAAAAGATGGGAAAACCTTACGGCTAGATTTAGAGTTCGGCGGTAGCCGTCAAAACCAGCGTTAGAGGCTCCTAACGCTGGTTTTGGGCGCCCGCTGGTATTTGGAGTCAGTGATTAAAGGGTCTAACGCTCACTTTACAGCCGCGACTTTTCCATACCGCAGATCCCCCTACGCCATTTGCGTAGCCTATCTTTTCAATGGGATCTTCCTAACGCCGGTATTTAGAGTCGTTTCTGCAGTGAGCGTTAGAGCTCTAACGACAAGATTCCAGCCGCCTGAAAATAGCAGGAGTTAAGAGCTTTCTGGCTAACGCCGGTTTATAAAGCTCTTAACTACTGTACCCTAAAGTACACTAACACCCATAAACTACCTATGTACCCCTAAACCGAGGTCCCCCCACATCGCCGCCACTCGATTAAAAATTTTAACCCCTAATCTGCCGACCGCCACCTACGTTATACTTATGTACCCCTAATCTGCTGCCCCTAACACCGCCGACCCCTGTATTATATCTATTAACCCCTAACTTGCCCCCCACAACGTCGCCGCAAGCTACTTAAAATAATTAACCCCTAATCTTCCGACCGCAAATCGCCGCCACCTACGTTATCCCTATGTACCCCTAATCTGCTACCCCTAACATCGCCGACCCCTATGTTATATTTATTAACCCCTAATCTGCCCCCCACAACGTCGCCGACACCTACCTACACTTATTAACCCCTAATCTGCCGAGCGGACCTGAGCGCTACTATAATAAAGTTATTAACCCCTAATCCGCCTCACTAACCCTATCATAAATAGTATTAACCCCTAATCTGCCCTCCCTAACATCGCCGACACCTACCTTCAATTATTAACCCCTAATCTTCCGATCGGAGCTCACCGCTATTCTAATAAATGTATTAACCCCTAAAGCTAAGTCTAACCCTAACACTAACACCCCCCTAAGTTAAATATAATTTTTATCTAACGAAATAAATTAACTCTTATTAAATAAATAATTCCTATTTAAAGCTAAATACTTACCTGTAAAATAAATCCTAATATAGCTACAATATAATTTATAATTATATTATAGCTATTTTAGGATTAATATTTATTTTACAGGCAACTTTGTAATTATTTTAACCAGGTACAATAGCTATTAAATAGTTAAGAACTATTTAATAGTTACCTAGTTAAAATAATAACAAATTTACCTGTAAAATAAATCCTAACCTAAGATATAATTAAACCTAACACTACCCTATCAATAAAATAATTAAATAAACTACCTACAATTACCTACAATTAACCTAACACTACACTATCAATAAATTAATTAAACACAATTGCTACAAATAAATAAAATTAAATAAACTATCTAAAGTACAAAAAATAAAAAAGAACTAAGTTACAGAAAATAATAAAATATTTACAAAGATAAGAAAAATATTACAACAATTTTAAACTAATTACACCTACTCTAAGCCCCCTAATAAAATAACAAAGCCCCCCAAAATAAAAAATTCCCTACCCTATTCTAAAATACAAATATTACAAGCTCTTTTACCTTACCAGCCCTGAACAGGGCCCTTTGCGGGGCATGCCCCAAGAATTTCAGCTCTTTTGCCTGTAAAAAAAAACATACAATACCCCCCCCCAACATTACAACCCACCACCCACATACCCCTAATCTAACCCAAACCCCCCTTAAATAAACCTAACACTACCCCCCTGATGATCTTCCTACCTTGTCTTCACCATGCCAGGTTCACCGATCCGTCCTGGCTCCAAGATCTTCATCCAACCCAAGCGGGGGCTAGACATCCACTGAAGAAGTCCAGAAGAGGGTCCAAAGTCTTCCTCCTATCCGGCAAGAAGAGGACATCCGGACCGGCAAACATCTTCTCCAAGCGGCATCTTCTATCTTCTTCCATCCGATGACGACCGGCTCCATCTTGAAGACCTCCAGCGCGGATCCATCCTCTTCTTCCGACGACTAGACGACGAATGACGGTTCCTTTAAGGGACATCATCCAAGATGGCGTCCCTCGAATTCCGATTGGCTGATAGGATTCTATCAGCCAATCGGAATTAAGGTAGGAATTTTCTGATTGGCTGATGGAATCAGCCAATCAGAATATAGTTCAATCCGATTGGCTGATCCAATCAGCCAATCAGATTGAGCTCGCATTCTATTGGCTGTTCCGATCAGCCAATAGAATGCGAGCTCAATCTGATTGGCTGATTGGATCAGCCAATCGGATTGAACTTGATTCTGATTGGCTGATTCCATCAGCCAATCAGAAAATTCCTACCTTAATTCCGATTGGCTGATAGAATCCTATCAGCCAATCGGAATTCGAGGGACGCCATCTTGGATGACGTCCCTTAAAGGAACCGTCATTCGTCGTCTAGTCGTCGGAAGAAGAGGATGGATCCGCGCTGGAGGTCTTCAAGATGGAGCCGGTCGTCATCGGATGGAAGAAGATAGAAGATGCCGCTTGGAGAAGATGTTTGCCGGTCCGGATGTCCTCTTCTTGCCGGATAGGAGGAAGACTTTGGACCCTCTTCTGGACTTCTTCAGTGGATGTCTAGCCCCCGCTTGGGTTGGATGAAGATCTTGGAGCCAGGACGGATCGGTGAACCTGGCATGGTGAAGACAAGGTAGGAAGATCATCAGGGGGGTAGTGTTAGGTTTATTTAAGGGGGGTTTGGGTTAGATTAGGGGTATGTGGGTGGTGGGTTGTAATGTTGGGGGGGGGGGTATTGTATGTTTTTTTTTACAGGCAAAAGAGCTGAAATTCTTGGGGCATGCCCCGCAAAGGGCCCTGTTCAGGGCTGGTAAGGTAAAAGAGCTTGTAATATTTGTATTTTAGAATAGGGTAGGGAATTTTTTATTTTGGGGGGCTTTGTTATTTTATTAGGGGGCTTAGAGTAGGTGTAATTAGTTTAAAATTGTTGTAATATTTTTCTTATCTTTGTAAATATTTTATTATTTTCTGTAACTTAGTTCTTTTTTATTTTTTGTACTTTAGATAGTTTATTTAATTTTATTTATTTGTAGCAATTGTGTTTAATTAATTTATTGATAGTGTAGTGTTAGGTTAATTGTAGGTAATTGTAGGTAGTTTATTTAATTATTTTATTGATAGGGTAGTGTTAGGTTTAATTATATCTTAGGTTAGGATTTATTTTACAGGTAAATTTGTTATTATTTTAACTAGGTAACTATTAAATAGTTCTTAACTATTTAATAGCTATTGTACCTGGTTAAAATAATTACAAAGTTGCCTGTAAAATAAATATTAATCCTAAAATAGCTATAATATAATTATAAATTATATTGTAGCTATATTAGGATTTATTTTACAGGTAAGTATTTAGCTTTAAATAGGAATTATTTATTTAATAAGAGTTAATTTATTTCGTTAGATAAAAATTATATTTAACTTAGGGGGGTGTTAGTGTTAGGGTTAGACTTAGCTTTAGGGGTTAATACATTTATTAGAATAGCGGTGAGCTCCGATCGGAAGATTAGGGGTTAATAATTGAAGGTAGGTGTCGGCGATGTTAGGGAGGGCAGATTAGGGGTTAATACTATTTATGATAGGGTTAGTGAGGCGGATTAGGGGTTAATAACTTTATTATAGTAGCGCTCAGGTCCGCTCGGCAGATTAGGGGTTAATAAGTGTAGGTAGGTGTCGGCGACGTTGTGGGGGGCAGATTAGGGGTTAATAAATATAACATAGGGGTCGGCGATGTTAGGGGTAGCAGATTAGGGGTACATAGGGATAACGTAGGTGGCGGCGATTTGCGGTCGGAAGATTAGGGGTTAATTATTTTAAGTAGCTTGCGGCGACGTTGTGGGGGGCAAGTTAGGGGTTAATAGATATAATACAGGGGTCGGCGGTGTTAGGGGCAGCAGATTAGGGGTACATAAGTATAACGTAGGTGGCGGTCGGCAGATTAGGGGTTAAAATTTTTAATCGAGTGGCGGCGATGTGGGGGGACCTCGGTTTAGGGGTACATAGGTAGTTTATGGGTGTTAGTGTACTTTAGGGTACAGTAGTTAAGAGCTTTATAAACCGGCGTTAGCCAGAAAGCTCTTAACTCCTGCTATTTTCAGGCGGCTGGAATCTTGTCGTTAGAGCTCTAACGCTCACTGCAGAAACGACTCTAAATACCGGCGTTAGGAAGATCCCATTGAAAAGATAGGCTACGCAAATGGCGTAGGGGGATCTGCGGTATGGAAAAGTCGCGGCTGTAAAGTGAGCGTTAGACCCTTTAATCACTGACTCCAAATACCAGCGGGCGCCCAAAACCAGCGTTAGGAGCCTCTAACGCTGGTTTTGACGGCTACCGCCGAACTCTAAATCTAGCCGTTAGTTTGTAAAACTTCAGAAGATCTGGATGAACTCTCCAAAAATTTAGGCCTAACATTCCAACAGCCACAACCTCAGCGACCTTCCGCACGTGGCCCTGACTCAAGGGTCAATGCGGTCCACCAAGGATCCAAGTGGACTCTAGTAACCGGCAAAAAAAAGAGCTGAGGTCCCTTATGACTGTGAAGACATGTCGGCCTAGATTTGGAGTTCGGCGGTAGCCGTCAAAACCAGCGTTAGAGGCTCCTAACGCTGGTTTTGGCCGCCCGCTGGTATTTGGAGTCAGTCAGGAAAGGGTCTAACGCTCACTTTTCAGCCGCGACTTTTCCATACCGCAGATCCCCCTACGCCATTTGCGTATCCTATCTTTTCAATGGGATTTTTCTAACGCCGGTATTTAGAGTCGTTTCTGAAGTGAGCGTTAGAGCTCTAACGACAAAACTCCAGCCGCCTGAAAATAGCAGGAGTTAAGAGCTTTCTGGCTAACGCCGGTTCATAAAGCTCTTAACTACTGTACCCTAAAGTACACTAACACCCACCAACTACCTATGTACCCCTAAACCGAGCTCCCCCCACATCGCCGCCACTCGATTAAAATTTTTAACCCCTAATCTGCCGACCGCCACCTACGTTATACTTATGTACCCCTAATCTGCTGCCCCTAACCCCGCCGACCCCTGTATTACATTTATTAACCCCTAACCTGCCCCCCACAACGTCGCCGCCAGCTACTTAAAATAATTAACCCCTAATCTTCCGACCGCAAAGCGCCGCCACCTACGTTATCCCTATGTACCCCTAATCTGCTGCCCCTAACACCGCCGACCCCTATATTATATTTATTAACCCCTAATCTGCCCCCCTCAACGTCGCCGACACCTGCCTACACTTATTAACCCCTAATCTGCCGAGCGGACCTGAGCGCTACTATAATAAAGTTATTAACCCCTAACCCGCCTCACTAACCCTATAATAAATAGTATTAACCCCCTAATCTGCCCTCCCTAACATCTCCGACACCTAACTTCAATTATTAACCCCTAATCTGACGACCGCAGCTCACCGCTATTCTAATAAATGTATTAACCCCTAAAGCTAAGTCTAACCCTAACACTAACACCCCCCTAACTTAAATATAATTTACATCTAACGAAATTAATTAACTCTTATTAAATAACTTATTCCTATTTAAAGCTAAATACTTACCTGTAAAATAAATCCTAATATAGCTACAATATAAATTATAATTATATTATAGCTATTTTAGGATTAATATTTATTTTACAGGCAACTTTGTAATTATTTTAACCAGGTACAATAGCTATTAAATAGTTAAGAACTATTTAATAGTTACCTAGTTAAAATAATAACTAATTTACCTGTAAAATAAATCCTAACCTAAGATATAATTAAACCTAACACTACCCTATCAATAAAATAATTAAATAAACTACCTACAATTACCTACAATTAACCTAACACTACACTATCAATAAATTAATTAAACACAATTCCTACAAATAAATACAATTAAATAAACTAGCTAAAGTACAAAAAATAAAAAAGAACTAAGTTACAAAAAATAAAAAAATATTTACAAACATAAGAAAAATATTACAACAATTTTAAACTAATTACACCTACTCTAAGCCCCCTAATAAAATAACAAAGACCCCCAAAATAAAAAATTCCCTACCCTATTCTAAATTAAACAAGTTACAAGCTCTTTTACCTTACCAGCCCTGAACAGGGCCCTTTGCGGGGCATGCCCCAAGAATTTCAGCTCTTTTGCCTGTAAAAGAATAAATACAATACCCCCCCCCAACATTACAACCCACCACCCACATACCCCTAATCTAACCCAAACCCCCCTTAAATAAACCTAACACTAAGCCCCTGAAGATCTTCCTACCTTGTCTTCACCATCCAGGTTCACCGATCCGTCCTGAAGAGCTCCTCCGATGTCCTGATCCAAGCCCAAGCGGGGGGCTGAAGAGGTCCATGATCCGGTCAAAGTCTTCATCCAAGCGGGGCAGAAGAGGATCTTCCATCCGATTGAAGTCATCATCCAGGCGGCATCTTCTATGGTCTTCCATCCGGAGCGAAGCGGCAGGATCCTGAAGACCTCCAGCGCGGAACATCCATCCGGACCGACGACTGAACGACGAATGACTGTTCCTTTAAGGGACGTCATCCAAGATGGCGTCCCTCGAATTCCGATTGGCTGATAGGATTCTATCAGCCAATCGGAATTAAGGTAGGAAAATTCTGATTGGCTGATGGAATCAGCCAATCAGAATCAAGTTCAATCCGATTGGCTGATCCAATCAGCCAATCAGATTGAGCTCGCATTCTATTGGCTGTTCCGATCAGCCAATAGAATGCGAGCTCAATCTGATTGGCTGATTGGATCAGCCAATCGGATTGAACTAGATTCTGATTGGCTGATTCCATCAGCCAATCAGAAAATTCCTACCTTAATTCCGATTGGCTGATAGAATCCTATCAGCCAATCGGAATTCGAGGGACGCCATCTTGGATGACGTCCCTTAAAGGAACAGTCATTCGTCGTTCAGTCGTCGGTCCGGATGGATGTTCCGCGCTGGAGGTCTTCAGGATCCTGCCGCTTCGCTCCAGATGGAAGACCATAGAAGATTCCGCCTGGATGATGACTTCAATCGGATGGAAGATCCTCTTCTGCCCCGCTTGGATGAAGACTTTGACCGGATCATGGACCTCTTCAGCCCCCCGCTTGGGCTTGGATCAGGACATCGGAGGAGCTCTTCAGGACGGATCGGTGAACCTGGATGGTGAAGACAAGGTAGGAAGATCTTCAGGGGCTTAGTGTTAGGTTTATTTAAGGGGGGTTTGGGTTAGATTAGGGGTATGTGGGTGGTGGGTTGTAATGTTGGGGGGGGGGTATTGTATTTATTCTTTTACAGGCAAAAGAGCTGAAATTCTTGGGGCATGCCCCGCAAAGGGCCCTGTTCAGGGCTGGTAAGGTAAAAGAGCTTGTAACTTTTTTAATTTAGAATAGGGTAGGGAATTTTTTTATTTTGGGGGTCTTTGTTATTTTATTAGGGGGCTTAGAGTAGGTGTAATTAGTTTAAAATTGTTGTAATATTTTTCTTATGTTTGTAAATATTTTTTTATTTTTTGTAACTTAGTTCTTTTTTATTTTTTGTACTTTAGCTAGTTTATTTAATTGTATTTATTTGTAGGAATTGTGTTTAATTAATTTATTGATAGTGTAGTGTTAGGTTAATTGTAGGTAATTGTAGGTAGTTTATTTAATTATTTTATTGATAGGGTAGTGTTAGGTTTAATTATATCTTAGGTTAGGATTTATTTTACAGGTAAATTAGTTATTATTTTAACTAGGTAACTATTAAATAGTTCTTAACTATTTAATAGCTATTGTACCTGGTTAAAATAATTACAAAGTTGCCTGTAAAATAAATATTAATCCTAAAATAGCTATAATATAATTATAATTTATATTGTAGCTATATTAGGATTTATTTTACAGGTAAGTATTTAGCTTTAAATAGGAATAAGTTATTTAATAAGAGTTAATTAATTTCGTTAGATGTAAATTATATTTAAATTAGGGGGGTGTTAGTGTTAGGGTTAGACTTAGCTTTAGGGGTTAATACATTTATTAGAATAGCGGTGAGCTCCGGTCGTCAGATTAGGGGTTAATAATTTAAGTTAGGTGTCGGCGATGTTAGGGAGGGCAGATTAGGGGTTAATACTATTTATGATAGGGTTAGTGAGGCGGATTAGGGGTTAATAACTTTATTATAGTAGCGCTCAGGTCCGCTCGGCAGATTAGGGGTTAATAAGTGTAGGCAGGTGTCGGCGACGTTGTGGGGGGCAGATTAGGGGTTAATAAATATAATATAGGGGTCGGCGGTGTTAGGGGCAGCAGATTAGGGGTACATAGGGATAACGTAGGTTGCGGCGGTTTACGGAGCGGCAGATTAGGGGTTAAAAAAAAATGCAGGGGTCAGCGATAGCGGGGGCGGCAGATTAGGGGTTAATAAGTGTAAGGGTAGGGGTGTTTAGACTCGGGGTACATGTTAGAGTGTTAGGTGCAGACGTAGGAAGTGTTTCCCCATAGGAAACAATGGGGCTGCGTTAGGAGCCGAACGCTGCTTTTTTGCAGGTGTTAGGTTTTTTTTCAGTTCAAACAGTCCCATTGTTTCCTATGGGAGAATCGTGCACGAGCACGTTTTTAAGGCTGGCCATTTCCGTAAGCAACTCTGGTATCGAGAGTTGCATTTGCGGTAAAAATGCTCTACGCTCCTTTTTTGGAGCCTAACGCAGCATTTGTTTGAACTCTCGATACCAGAGTTAAATTTATGGTGCGGCCAGAAAAAAGCCCGCGGAGCGTTAACAGCCCTTTTACCGCCAAACTCCAAATCTAGGCCGTCATCTTTGTCTAGGGATGGACATACTCCTAGGCAGTCAATACCCTGATGTATCTCCACTAGCACGAAGGTCGTATGTATATGTATTAAACAGTTAAATTTGAATGTTCATACAAAAGTTAATTGTGTCTACAATACCTGTGCTTTGTTTGGTTTACACATTGGACGGGGTTACAGACTCTCTCTAGTATAACAAAGTTAGCTTGTCGCACACAGACAACAGCAACTTAACTTCACAATGTATATATTATTACCTTAAGTTGTCACTTGCTCTTGTTTGTTCTAGTAGTGCGAAGGCCATCGGTAAATGTACTAGGCAGTTTATTTTGTTTGTTTATGCCAAAGTCATTTATGCATATACTTCCTGTGTTCTGTTTGGTGTACGCATTGGACAGAGGCACTGACTTTATACAGTGCAATATGGTTAGCTTTTTGTACACAGTCAACAGCAATATATCTCTGAATTGTATATAATAATGTTTTAAGTTGTCAATACCTCAGGATGGCCTTGTTTGACATGTTTTGAAGAGGTTAAGCTGAAGTGGGCCCTGGGGTCACCGTAACCGCTGAATACCCTAAAGCTATAATCTTAGGGGCTATACTAGAGTCATATGGACTGTTATATGGTTAACACCTGTTTGTGTTCTGCTTTCCCACTAGGTATGCGGTTCTGAGCTAGAGTTCGTAGATTTTACAAGTCTGGTATTTCTGATTCTATGCATATTTTATATGTTCTACTATGTTTTTTCTTTTTGATGGGCTGTGACGGGGAGAATGCTTCCTCATCTTAGTCACCACTGTCAATATTAATGTTTTTGTTACATGTAACCTGTTATTCTTCTGTCCCCTTTCCTTTTCCTTCTGCTGCAGACCTTGTTCACACTCTCCACAATGTTCTATTATCCCACTATCATAATATAGCTGTCTGGTGTCCAGGTGTTCTAATTATACCCCTTACCAACTTACCCACTAATGGCTAACACATCACAATCTACAAAACCACTAGATTCAATCCGGATTCAAACGATTAATGCCAAAGGCCTTAATATTCCTTCCAAAAGATCCCAAGCAATTAGAGACTTTGATAGAAATAAAACAGACATAAGCTTTATCCAAGAAACCCACTTTATTAAAGGTAGAGAACCCCTCACCTTTTCAATTAAATTTGGCGCTTGCTATTACTCTTCCCACCCTAAAGTTAAGAAACAGGGAGTGAGGATCCTTATCAGGAAAAACGTACCATTCACAGCAATTAAGACACTTAGGGATAGAGAGGGCAGATACATTATATTAATAGGACTGTTATACGGACGCCCCGTCACTTTGGTTTCTCTGTATACCCCGAATGCTAAACAATCACGTTTCATTAAAATTGTGACTGACCTTATCTTAGAACACCAGAAAGGTGTATTAATAATTGGAGGTGATTTAAATTTACCCCTAAATCCTAGAGTAGACCGTTCGAACGCAAAGTCATCGATACCGGACTCACAAATTACCCGCACTAACAATTGCCTTAAAAAACTCTGCGTACACGACCTGTGGAGGGTATCTAACCCTGAGAAATGGGATTACACGTTCTATTCGTTCCCCCACAAACTCTACACTAGGATCGATTACATCTTCACAGATGTAACAGGTCTATCATTGTTTCACTCCTCACAGATAGCCCCGACGACTTGGTCAGACCACGCAGCAGTAATGGGAACACTAACGTGGCCAACCAAACCCATACAAGATTTTATTTGGAAAATGGATGATTATCTTTTACTAGACCCTTCAGTAGAGCAGCAAATATCACAGTTAATCACAGAATATTTTACCAATAACGTATCCCCTGATATCTCCCCCTTCGATGTCTGGGAAGCACATAAATGTGTGATACGGGGAGAACTTATGGGTATCAAGGCAGCTATTCTTAAGAGGAAGCGTATTTACTTAGCATCCTTACTATCCAATATAGAAGTTTTAGAACAAAACCATAAAAACTCCCCATCTGACCACACGTTGCTTTTAGCATTACAAGCTGAATGAGAAAAATTATCCTCACACTATAATAAAGAACACAAAAGACAATCACTTAGACTACAACAAACACACTATGAAGGGAGGAATAAAGCTGGATGGTCCCTTGCGCGATACCTTAAACAAAAAGCACACAAATCCTATATTATGCGCATAAAAGACGATAAGAACACAGAACACTTTTCTTCCAAGGCTATTTCAAACACTTTCAGGAATCCAAGGCTATTTCAAACACTTTCAGGAACTTCTACCAAAAACTATATAACCTAAAAGACATTTCCAAATTAAATCCTTCAGATCAGATGGTAAAAACCAATGCCATTAATACATATCTGTCTTCACTCCATCTCCCCCACTTGTCTCCCCCTCAAAAAGACCAATTAGAGGAACCCATATCAGCAACGGAAATTAAATTAGTACTAAAGGATCTCCCAAGTGGCAAGGCTCCTGGTCCTGATGGATTTAGCAATAAGTACTACAAACTGTTCCAGGAGGAATTGGTGCCACAGCTTACCCAATTTTTCCGCCATATAGATGAAGTTAAAATATTATCTCCAAGAGCTTTAGAAGCTCATATTATACTACTTCCAAAACCAAATAAATCACTGGATCACCCCTCGCATTATAGACCAATTTCACTCTTAAACTCTGATATAAAAATTTATGCAAAAGTCATAGCAAACCGGGTGAACCGCCTCATATCAGATATAATCCATCGGGACCAGGTGGGGTTTATCCCGCAACGTGAGTCCAAAGATAACACGGTCAGGGCCTTAAATCTCATCTACTTTGCACAAGATAAGAACATCCCGACAGTTTTACTGTCCATAGATGCAGAGAAGGCCTTTGACCGTGTTGATTGGGAATTTCTGCGCCTTACTCTGACCCACATGGGTTTTGGCCCTAAAATGCTAGATAGAATATTTTCCCTATACTCAAACCCTAACGCTAAACTGTTAATTAATGGAACCCTTTCTAAACCCTTTGCTATTTCAAATGGTACCCGACAGGGCTGTCCGCTGTCCCCTCTTTTATTTGCATGCTTTATCGAAACTATTGCGACCAAAATTAGGCAAAATCCCTATATTACAGGTGTGAAGATTGACAAACATGACTTTGTCCTTTCTCTTTTTGCGGACGACATACTGTTCTCATTGACTAACCCAGAAGCATCTATCCCCCCCCCCCTATTACAAGAATTTGAACTATTCAACTCACTCTCCAACTTTAAAATAAACTCCACCAAATCTGAAGTGCTTAACATTAATCTAGATGGCAACACGTTACAGTCAGTTAAAAAGATAACCCCCTTTACTTGGTGTAGACGGTCTCTACATTACCTAGGAATAGAGTTAGCAGCCTCAGCAGAAGTAACTTTTGAGAAAAATTTCAGTCTGATCAAAAAACATATCATTAGAGACCTTTCATCATGGCTATCAAAAAAATTATCATGGTCCAGTAGAATAAATGTCATCAAGATGAACATTTTTCCCAGGTTATTATATGTTCTTCAGGCACTCCCAATTCCCTTACCCAAAAGTTATATCCCCAGCTTACAGAAAGCATTTAGCGACTTTGTTTGGCACAGAAAACGACCGAGGATTAATGCTAAAATTATGCAATCTCCTAAATCCCAAGGCGGCCTAGGACTACCTAACATCTCTCTCTATAGACAAGCCATCTTTTTACAAAGAATAGTAGACTGGCATATACACTATTTCCATAAGCGATGGGTACTCCTGGAACACTTAATATCTAACACCTCTCACTTGGGGAGACAGTGCTGGAGTTTGGAGACAACAAAAAACACTCATTCCCAAATACCACCCATGGTGACAGAAACCTATGCTATATGGGAAAATGCTCTGTCCCACAACATCTATATCTCATCCAAGCCATCTCCATTAACATCCCTCATTGATAACAAACAATTCTCACTTGGACCCAATACCATTCACATCATACCAGATAGTAACATTCGTGATCTCACTATACATATGATTTCATCCAATAAGAAAGTCCTCTCTCAACCTGAGCTAGTGGAAAAGGGATTCATATACTTTCGTAACTGGTATAGCTATCATTGTTTACATCAATACATTACCCGCCATGAACACTATAGAAACATGCTAAGACCCTTAACAAATTTCGAAGTTCTTTGTACTCGAACCCCCCCCTATCACACACTCTCTCAAAGATATATAAATTGTTATCCACTAACCCTCCAGGCTATATACCCCCTTTTATGGAGAGTTGGGAAGATGACCTGGGTGTTATTGTTCTCCCACAAAAATGCTTATCCATCTTTCAGAACATAACTAAATCATCAATCTCACTTTCTATAGTGGAAATTAACCTTAAACTACTTCACAGGTGGTACCTCACCCCTCGAAAACTCCACCGCTTATTTAATCATAGACCAGACCACTGTTGGCGTTGCGGCCACAAGGGCAGTGAAGCGGCGCACATGTGGTGGTGGTGTAATACGATTCAGACTTTCTGGAGAACCACCATAGCGGAGATGGAGAAAATTTTACAGACTACTTTCCTCCTAGACCCATTAATATGGTTGCTAGGTTACCCACCTAAAATAAAATGCAAACCCTATTATAAATTATTTTATATTATGACAAACAGTGTCAAATACTTAATAGCCAAAAATTGGAAAAGTAGAACTGCCCCATCATTAGAAATGTGGTCCCGCCGGGTTTCGGAATTTCTAGATCTAGAAGAATACTTCTACATGGTAAACGATAAAATGGATACTTACGCAGAGATTAGTGCCACATGGGATCACTATTTAGAGACGGATTCTAGCAATAAGTTATATCCCTAAATAGACTATAGCAAATCCAATTTCATATACTAACTAACCTTAAAACAGATATAAATTTTCTAAAAACTGAACTCAACATACTTATGTGGACAGGGTCATGCAGCATCTTCCTCTTTCCCAGATACCCTTCTTCGGGTATTCCCACTTTCACCCCCCCCCCCCTTTTTTTTTTTTTTTCTCTCTTCTTTTTCCTTTTTCTCTTAACCTCTATTTAATAGTAATATCTTACACAATCTTAGAGTATACTGAGGTTTATTTCTTTTTTTCTGTTATTGTTGGATATTATGTAAAACTCACTGACAGGATTGTTGTACCAAAGGGAGCTGCGTCTCCCATTTTGTACCAAATATGCCCTTTTTTCTTTCAATAAAGTCAGTTAAAAAAAAATAAAAAAAAATAAAAAATATTTGTGACATAACTGTTATTTTGTTCTTCTTGTTTATTTGTTTATATTACTATTTTTCTTTATGTTCATTGTAAAACATTATCCAATAGGGCTAAGCAATGACTTTGATGGACTGCTTCATATATGTACATTGCTTCTTTTTACCTTTATATATGTTCTAACTCTAGATAATGAATAAATACGATAACAAAATAAAAATAAAAATAAAGTAGAAGCTGAAAGCATTTTCCACAAAAAAACAAATGCCAAAACAAGGGGTCACAATTTAATGTTAGAGGGTAGCAGATTCAGGAGAAATGTGAGGAAGCATTTTTTTACAGAAAGGGTGGTGGATTAATGGAATAAACTTCCAATTGAGGTGGTAAACACAAAGGGGCTGATTTATCATCGGTCTGTCCGACATGATCCACTCAGCGGATCATGTCCAACAGACATCGATGAATGACGACAGCATACGCTGTCAGCATTTATCAAGGCACAAGCAGTTCACAAGAACTGCTTGTGCAATGCCGACCCCTGCAGATTCACGGTCATTAAGCCGCTAGCAGGGGGTGTCAATCAGCCCGATCATATAGGATCGGGCGGATTGATGTCTGCAGCCACAGAGCAGGCGGACCAGTTATGGAGCAGCGGTCTTAAGACCGCTGCTTCCTAACTGCTGTTTCCAGCGAGCCTGAAGGTTCTCGTAGAAACAGGGGCATCAAGCTCCATTCTGAGCTTGATAATTCGGCCTCAAAGACTGTAAAGGAATTCAGAAATGCCTGGGACATACATAAGGCTATCCTAAGAAAAAAGTAACATGTAATATGGGTAGACATGATGGGTCTTTTTGGTTCTTATCTACCATCAAATTCTATCTTTCTACAAAATGTATTTACAATAAAAAGCACATTATCCTGTAAGTAAAGAATTTCGGAATGTTAAATATGTACTGTAAAACACATAAATACATATGTACACACATATATATATATAATCAGGTAGCCCTCAGTTTACGCCGGGGTTAGGTTCCAGTAGGAATGGTTGTAATTCGAAACCGTTGAAAATTGAAACCCAGTTTATAATGTAAGTCAATGGGAAGTGAGGGAGATAAGTTCCAGGCCCCTCTCAAAATTGTCATAAGTAACAACTTAATACATTATTTTTAAAGCTTTGAAATGAAGACTTTAAATGCTAAACAGCATTATAAACCTAATAAAATAATCACACAACACAGAATATATAACTCAACTAATTTAAATGAACAAAAACATTTGCTAAAGAGCATTATAAACCTAACAAAATAATCACACAACACAGACTTCACTTGCATTTTTCTGCAAACAGTTCTTTCTATGCATTTCAATCTGTACTGATTTATAGACAGGAAGATCTTGTTCCTTTGAAATCTGCTCGATAGCTCAGGTCTGGTTAAACTGATTAATTTCAGCTTGCTTGGCTTTGCTGCAACACAAGCGGACAGCTCCACCTACTGGCTATTTTAATAAATGCATTGCTTCTCAATGCTTTTCAATAGCAGTCACATGACTGGGAAAAAAGGTTGTTATTCGGAAACGGTGTAAATTGAACCGTTGTAAAACGAGGGCCACCTGTATATATATATATATATATATATATATATATATATATATATATATATATATATATATATATATATAGTTATATATATTATTTATACATGTGTATATACAGTTAGGTCCAGAAATAATTGGACACTGACACAAATTTTGTTTTTTCGGCTGTTTACCAAAATAAAGTTACAACTAAATAATGAATATGGGCTTAAAGTGCAGTCTCTCAGCTTTAATTTGCGGATATTCACATCCAAATTGGAGAGTTTAGAAATTACAGCTCTTTAAGATGTAGCCCCCTCTTTTTCAAAGGACCAAAAGTAATGATTAAAAGCATTTTCGCTGAAACATCACTTATTGATTGATTTTTGCACCTGATTGCTCTAATAAAAGATTTATGAATTGTGCTCTGGATACCTGAGATGTTCTCTAGTTCACAAAACACATCAAACTGTTCCATAATCATATAATCTTTTACTAGATTTAATAGCGTAGATAATCTTGGTGGATAATTGTATCCACAATCCAAATATTAATTTTCTGGCTATTAATCATATTTATATTATAAATGTCTAGAATTCCTGCCATCCTTCCGAATTTAAAAATAACAAAATAAACTTTTTGTTAACTTGAAATTTTGTTTTACATATCTTGTTAATCCAATGTATCATTTTATACCAGAATTTTTGGGCAACATCAAATATAGTGTATCAAATACAGGAATCTAGTTCCATTTCAAACTGTTTTCTATTTCTTGCCTTGTCCACTTCCTCAGAAATTGTGGGGTGTAATATGCAAAATCTATTAGTTTAAAATGGGATTTCCTTAATTCTGAGGATAGCTTTATATACTTGTCAAATCCTTCTGTGATGTCTGCCTCACATAGCCTATTTAGAAATAGCTTTTCCCAATTTCCCACAACCTTATTTCTTTGTATTTGGGATTTCCTTGTATTGGATGTTATCTAGCTATTTCTTTCTCTATTTATTTGTATATAATTGTTCATTTTGTTCCTTGTAAAGCAATGGATTATAGAAAATATTTATTTTTTTAACCTTCTCAGTCAATTATTGATAAAGCCAGCCAGAATCGGGAGATTGGTCTAATCATATTTTATATCTAGGTTTGTTTCATATGAATAATCTTTGTTTATGAGCCATTCCAAAACATTTTATAACTATAACCACCCAGTTATGCAAATCAAAATTAGGGGGCATCTCATAGATTTGATAGTCTGTTTCATATTAGTTTATTATAAACATCTAGGTTTTGGGGAATCATGTGAAGCTACTAAACAATTTTGAAGCTCATTTTCTATCTAACCACCAGATGTCACTGTTGCATATATTGTATTTCACATGATGCAAACAGGAAATCTGGATAGACAAAAACATGTATTTATATCAGGGATGGTCAACTAGTGGCCCGAGGGCCACATGAAGTTCTCAGTCCACAATGTTGCAGCCCCCAGAAAAAAAGTAGAGCTAAAAATGTGTGCATGGGGTGGCCACAACTCAAAAGAACTGCCTGGGGGAGATCTGCAGATAATGGGTACCCTGCAGCCAACCTCACATAAATCTTGCCCTGTGTCACTACTCACAGGACATTTTAAGAAAACATTATTATTTGTTTAATACACAAACATTTATAAAACTTCTAAAATAATGATCTTCCATTGGTTAGGAAGTTGACCATTACTGATCTGTATAGTCTGTAGCATTCTTTAATCGAAAATCAAAGCATTTGATTAATAATTAAAGGGATAACTATCTCTAGAAACTTAGACTTAGCATACATTTTATTATTTCTGTACGCATGCAACATCCCACTCCACTAATTTAATGCAACAATAGAAGAAATATGTAAGTATTATAAACTAAAATGAGTATTGCACAATATGCCTCACTTAAAGTAAGTTATAATAACAATACTAATAATATTAAAATCTTATTTTCAAAAAAATATGCAATGAACCATTTGGTTCTAACGAAAGTAAATTGCAAAGTTATTTTTTACTACTTATAATTAAACATTTTGGGTCAGATTACAAGTGGAGTTGTATTTAACGTTCCCACTCGCATGTTAACTATGTTACAAGTAAGTTTTTTACACGTGTCAGGTAGCGCTCGTATTACAAGTTGAAAGTAAATTGTTTTCGCACGAGCGCTAAGCCAATGCGTGCAAAAAGCCAAAGTAAGGATATTGCGTGCGCGTCAACGTAGATGTCAATGGAGCAAAAAAAAAGGTGAAAAAAAATCGAATACCCTACTCGCACGCAAACCCGATTGCGAATTCTCAAGTTTGCTAATCTAACTTGAAAATTCGAATACTTCACACTCCAATGTCTTCACATAGCTGAATATGTTCTATTTATTCATAAATACATGTCTACATATATCTGATGGTATTGGTAAATAAATATATACAGCTATACAGTATATAGGAATATCTGATCTCTGATCTCAATAGTATTGAGATGAACTTTTGATATTGACCAAATACTTATTTTCCACCATAATTTGCAAATCAGACAATGTACCAAATACTTATTTTCCACGATAATTTCCAAATCAGACAATGTGATTGTCTGGATTTGTTTCCACATTTTGTCTCTCATAGTTGAGGTATACCTATGATGAAAATTACAGGCTTCTCTCATCTTCTTAAGTGGGAGAACTTGCACAATTGGTGGCTGACTAAATACTTTTTTTCCCCACTGTATATATATAGTTGTATACATATGTATGTATGTGTTTATATGTGAATGTATGTCTGTAAATACATATATACACATATAAATAAATCTGTACATTCATATAGAGATATATATATTTTTTATGTGTATTATTGCGTCACTATTTTGTTTAGCAAAACAGTTAACCAGAGCTCTGAGGATGTTCTGTCCCAACGCGCAATAGCTTAAATTACACTCAAGCGATCACGTTTACTTTCAACTTGGAATACCAGTGAAAAATCCGACACGTGCAAACACCAGCAATAAACCCCTTTTGGCTTGCGCGTAACTGTTAGCACTCCACTTGGAATCTGGCACTTTGTGTATAATATACCTTGAATTACCTTCCCTCTCCATAAAGGGATGCTAAAGATAAAATGCAGTTTTAAGAGAATTTCTAATTTACTTCCATCACTAAATTGTGCACAGTTAACATCACAGTGTGTATGTATATGAGTCTGTGATTGGAGGATGACTGTCACATGATCCAGGGGGCTGTCAAATTAAAGTAAATTTTTAAATGTCAGAAAAAAATCTACTACTCATTAGAAATTTAGAATAAGTGTTATTGCATTGTCTTTTTATTATGCATTATTTGATTATGCAATTCTACTGTATTTAATGGTACATGTAACCACTTTTCTTGCTATAAACAAGGCATTGGGCGTTTAAAGAAGCGAAACTTCAGGGAAGCTGGCATCTTTGAGGTGCGCGGATGCTGCAGTACTGAAAGGATGTATGGAACTCCTCAGATCCTTGTAGAACTATCACTGCTTTAGTGCTTTAGGCCTAGCACCATTAACTAAAAACTCTAATGGCTGTCGCAACAACATAATTAAAGGGAAAGTAAAGTCAAAATTAAGCTTTCATGATTCAGATACAGTATGTCATTTTAAACAGCTTTTTAGTTTACTTTTATTATCAAAATGTCTTTGTTCACTTAATATCCTTTGTTGAAGAGTCAATTAGGAGTGTGCACGTGTCTTTAGTACTTTAAAGCAGCATGTTTTGCAACATTGTTTATAGCAGCGTTATACATGGTTGCAAACACTGCTGCCATAGAGTGCAAAATACACAGACACACTCCTGAGCCCCTATAAACCTAACAAGATTTAATATCCAGCAAAAGATACTAAGAGAACAAAGAAAATTTGATAACAGAAGTAAACTGGAAAGTTGTTTCAAATTGCATGCTCTATCCGAATCATGAAAGATTAATTTTGACTTAAAGGGACATGAAACCCAAAAATGTTATTTCATGATTCAGATAGAGAATACAATTTTAAACAACTTTCCAATTTACTTCTATTATTTAATTTGCTTCCTTCTCTTGTTATCCTTTGCTGAAAGGTTTATCTAGGCAAGCCTGGGACAGCAGAGAACCTAGGATCTAGCTATTGATTGGTGGCTGCATAAATATATTGATTGTGATTGGCTCACCCATGTGTGTACAGTTAGAAAACATTAGTGTATTGGTGCTCCTTCAACACATGATACAAAGAGAATGAAACAGATTAGATAATAGCAGTAAATTATAAAGTTGTTTAAAATTGTATTCTCTATCTGAATCATGAAAGATTTTTTTTGGGTTTCATGTCCCTTTAACTGTCCCTTTAAAAATCACTGCTCTAAATTACATGGACACAAAAAAATGTACAACTTGTTGAATACATAATAACATATTTCTTGGCAAAAGAATAAATAATCTGATAACTTTACTTTGGATGTTCTTTAGCCCTAAATGAAACCGAAAACTGGGTCACCAAACTATTTTTAGTGGGTCACCAACTGTAGAAACAGAAGCCTCATCTATTAGTCAGACTACAGGCAGCTACCCCCTGTAAATCCTTTTAATTCCTTCTGCAACCTATTTGCCGCTACAGGGCATCCGAGTGCAAATGAAGCTACCTCTGACCATGGGAAGGAGCTAATGAACGAATATACTGGATTATTTTTGAGTATATTATTATGGCAATTAAATAATTGGTCACCAAGGTAATATTAATGGCTCACTGAGCCACATATGTAATTTGGATTGCTATTAAATTAGCATTTTCCCAACAGCTGAATAATTACTGTACTATATGGGGAGTTGACACATGCAAAGCATTAGATGGAGCAAACCTTAAAGTGTGAAGAGATGCTGTGCAGTGGCACAAAGACCTGACACATCATTTGTCACCTTGCAAAAACTCCTCCTAACCCCCTCCTTCCCCTTCCTGCCTAGGTACTCATATTGTGATAAGGAGGAACCCAGAATTAACCCTTTCCTTGCTGTAAGAGTCTGGAAATAGTAACTAGTAGATTCACCGGCACCAGCTCATGTAAGTCAGTTGTGTACACAAAGATAACCTCTGTTGCTTGCTTGGAATTGCATGACTAGCTAAGAAGGCTGCAAGTAAATATGTGTTACTTGTTACTACAGAATATGTATGAGGGACATTTAAATATGTATATTTAATTTTATTTATATATATATATATATGTGTGTGTGAGTATATATATATATATGTGTGTGTGTGAGTATATATATATATATATGTGTGTGTGTGTGAGTATATATATATCTATATATATATATATATATATATATATATATATATATATATATATATATGTGTGTGTGTGTGTGTGAGTATATATATATATATATATATATATATATATATATATATATATATGTGTGTGTGTGTGTGAGTATATATATATATATATACGGTATATATATATATATATATATATATATATATATATCATATGTGTGTGTGAGTATATATATATATATATATATATATATATATATATATATATATATATATATATATATATATATATATATATATATATATATATATATATATGTGTGTGTGTGTGTGTGTGAGTATACAGGTAGCCCTCAGTTTATGCCGGGGTTAGGTTCCAGAAGGAATGGTTGTAAATCGAAACCGTTGTAAATTGAAACCCAGTTTATAATCTAAGTCAATGGGAAGTGAGGGAGATAGGTTCCAGGTCCCTCTCAAAATTGTCATAATAACACCTAATACATTATTTTTAAAGCTTTGAAATGAAGACTTTAAATGCTAAACAGCATTATAAACCTAATAAAATAATCACACAACAAAGACATCACTTGCATTTTTCTGCAAACAGTTCTTTCTATGCATTCCAATCTGGACTGATTTATAGACAGGAAGATCTTGTTCCTTTGAAATCTGCTCGATAGCTCAGGTCTGGTTAAACTGATTAATTTCAGCTTGCTTGGCTTTGCTGCAACACAAGCGGACAGCTCCACCTACTGGCTATTTTAATAAATTCACTGCTTCTCAATGCTTTTCAATAGCAGTCACATGACTGGAAAAAAAGGTTGTTATTCTGAAACGGTGTAAATTGAACCGTTGTAAAACGAGGGCCACCTGTATATATATATATATATATATATATATATATATATATATATATATATATATATATATCATATGTGTGTGTGTGAGTATATATATATATATATCATATGTGTGTGTGTGTGAGTATATATATATATATATATATATATATATATGTATATAAAATCAGAAATGGTTTAGATAAATATAATCAACTCTAAAATATCCTTAAAGGGACAGTCTTTAATAACCAGAATTGTTATTGTTAAAAAAATATATAGATAACGCCTTTTACTATCCATTCTCCAGCTTTGCACAACCAACATTGTTATATTAATATACTTTATAAGGTTTAAACCTCAACATTTCTGACTGTTTCTAAACCACTACAGACAGCCTCTTATCACATACTTTTTTTATTAGCTTTTAACAACAAGAGACTGCTAGTTCATGTGTACCATATAGATAACATTGTGCTATCTCTCGTGGAGTTGTACATGATACAACACTAATTGGCTGAAATAGATAATAAATAAATAGCCATGTGATACGGGGGCTGTCTGCAGAGGCTTAGATACAAGGTAATCACAGAGGTTAAAAGTGTATTAATAGAACCATGTTGGCTGTGCAAAACTGGAGAATGGGTAATAAAGGGATATCTATCTATTTAAACAAAAACATTTTTGGCTTAGACTGCCCCTTTAAAGATAAAATGTAGACAAGTTAGGTGGGCTTTCAAGATTCACATTTATTTTTTAACTGGGTTTTCAACATTTTTTTTTTTAATCTTTTTTTGATTGTATGATTTAGTTTAGCTAGTAAGTCCTGTATTATAGTAGAGATACACCCTTGCTGTATACAATGTATGGCTAGTTTGCAGTTAGTGTGCATTATTTGTATAAAGGACCCCCAGAGGATATTCTGTCCTATGGTAATGCACTTTCTGAGGATCTCCCATGTGGCAGTATGTTTTTCTTTTCCTGACTCTTGGGTTTGGCCTTGGAAAAGCACTTTATCCTCAATTGCACAAAAGACAAGGAAAGATTCATTGCTGGCTTTTGTTATGGGATTTGGAGCAGCTGCAACCCCCCAGACAAGTAAACAAGGGAGTGGGGGGAAGCAATTCCTGGTGCCATTCCATTCTGAATGGCCAGGAAATTGGAGAGGGGCTGACCGGGTAGGTCAATCAGCCATAGAAGTGAGGAGGCATAATGTTTCTTCACCTGTTAGGTTACTCTGCAGGGAATGTAAAGGGGCAATGAAAGATCAGTCTTGGTATTATGCCTTCAAAACACACATTATAAAGATTAGAAAATCTTAGTTGTTATGACATAGAGTGTTCTGATGCCTGTATATGTTATGTGTTGTGCACGAGCACAAGCGAATGACTGTAGGCACAGATTCAAGCTCTTCCTGTCTCACAAAATGGAGAGCACTTGCTTAGTTCATTTGTAAATAATACTGTGTTTCTAACTAATTTGCTAGAGAGACTGTAATTTAGTGAAAGCAGATGGGTGGACGTCTACGTCACAAACTAAATCAAAGTTCTCTAAAAGCTGGATAACAGATCACACTTAATAAAATCAACTTTTATTTTTAAAGGGACAGTAAAGTCAAAATTAAACTTCCAAGATTCAGATAGAGAATGCATTTTTAAACAACTTTCCAGTTAACTTATACTATCTAATTTGCTTCATTCTCTTGGTATCATTTGTTGAAAAGCATACCTAGAAAGGTTCAGGAGTAGCAATGTTCTGGGAGATACAGTAGCTACTGACTGGTAGCTGTATATATATATATATATATATATATATATATATGCCTCTTGTCTTTGGCTCATCCGATTAGTTTAGCTAGCTTCCAGTAGGGCAGTGATTTTTAACCTTTTTTTTGCCGTGGCACACTTTTTTACATTAAAAAATCCTGTGGCACACCACCATCCCAAAAATCACACATTGTAGCCTAATACAGCATATATATATACACATACACACAAACACACATACTGTATGTATTGTGCTGTTATGCCATGCCTCCTACAAACTACCCCTGCACTGGGAGTAAAAAACAAGCAAAGTTTAAAAAATATGTCACACTGTTGTCAGTCTGCCGTGGCACACCTGAGGATCTCTCACGGCACACTAGTGTGCCACGGCACACTGGTTTAAAAACACTGCAGTAGGGTATAGCTGTCCCTTCAAAAAAGGATAAGAAAATAATCAAGCAAATTTGACAATAGACATAAACTTGAAAGCTCATTAAATATGCATGCTATGGGGTCGATTTATGAAGCACCGAATGCTGCTTCCGACCCACTCCGCTTCAGGTCCGCCTGAAGCAAAATTTAAGAAGCAGCTCCTTAACTCGTCCGCCACCTCTGAGACGGTGGACAGCAATCAACACGATCGGATACGATCGGGTTAATTGGCACCCCCTGCTAGTGGCCGATTGGAAGCGATAGTGCAGGGGGTGGCATTGCACAAGCATTTCACTAGAAATGCTTGAGCAATGATAAATGCTGACAGCGTATGCTGTCGGCATTTATTGACGTGTGGGGCGGATATGATACGCTACAGCGGATCATGTCCGCCCGCACATTAGTAAATCGGCCCCTATATCAGAATTATGAAAGAAAAATGTTGGGTTTCATATCCCTTTAAATCCATCATATAAACAATGCATGATCATTTAACCAATATATTTGTTTATCTTCATAGAATTATTTTAAATAATTGTATTGGGCCATATTTAACAAATCCCAGACATTCATGGATCACTCCCACAAATCTGTGTGGCCTGTATCATGGCCAACAGACAGCAATATGCTGCCTGCATTTAATTTTGCACAAGCTGCTACTTGTGCAGCCAAATGCGCGTGATCAGGGGCTGGCAGTCACCCCAGTCGGAATAGTCCGTAATGATTGCAAACTGCCAGCTCAGAGCTGGTGTATGTGTTAGGAAGCAGTTGTCTCATGTCCGTGGATATCGGCTGCAGATTGGCTCATGCAAGCCTGCACCATAAGCGCTCCAAAGTGGAGCCTATTATATCTTCAGGAATGAACCTCTACCGCTTGATAAATTAAATGTATGTAATAATAACCCTGGTTTATTTTATATATATACAGTGGGGCAAAAAAGTATTTAGTCAGCCACCAATTGTGCAAGTTCTCCCACTTAAGAAGATGAGAGAGGCCTGTAATTTTCATCATAGGTATACCTAAACTATGAAAGACAAAATGTGGAAACAAATCCAGACAATAGTGAAAAAGGGGGTAGTGTACAAGCGCTAAGGTAATCCCCAAGCTGTATCCAAACAGAGATCCTAACCAACCTCCAAAAAATATGCACAAATAGTAAGAAGTGAATACAGCGCCAACAAGAGGCCAAGGGATAAATATACTCACAGAGAGATAAAAGAAGATTATTTAATGAACCATGTCAAAAAGCATCAGTAAAAAATGTAAAAAACACATATAGATTACAAAAACAGGAATATCTTGCAGGAGCGGCTAAAGCTGATAATTACAATAAAAACAGAGAAAATCACAGGTGATCAGTGTGAGTGGTACACCAGATTCAGAGTGTAAACTAGTGAAACAGAATAAGCCTAAGTGCAACTATAACAAGTGCATCAAGCAAGAAATTAATAAACAATAGTACAAACAATAATGTTCAAAAAATAGTGTGTCAAAAAAATAGAAAAATGCACTGCAGTGCAAAAAGAGGGTCAAATAGTAAGTGAGTGCAAATGGATATAACAAATGCTAGCTACTAATCCAGTGAGGTAAAGATATAATTAAATAAAATACACAATAACAATAACATAAAAAATATATTCCAAAAAAGTGTTCCAAAAAGTTGATTAACAAATGTTAGTGAAGAACAAAAATGAGTCAATCAAAACCAAAAAAATGAAAAAAATGGGTGATGAAAAACAAGGTGAAAGTGAGGAAATTGGTTCCTTCAATATTAGTTACTTTAACAGATCCAAATTCCTGAGTGTGGTAGCTGAAGTCAAAAAGTCTTTGGAGAGGAATTTTATGAAGACATTGGCAGATACATATCATAAATTGAAGAGGTAGGTAAGATCCTCCCTATTATTCAGACCTTTCGGGTGTAAGCAGTCTAATAAGAAGATCCATTTGGATTCTGCTTTTAAGAGGCTCTTTTCAAAATTACCCCCTCTCCAGTTCTTGGCAACTTTTTGTATACCTATAAATTTCATGTCTTGTATTCTACCATTGTGCTTTGTGGCAAAATGTTTATAAAGTGTTGTTTCTTTATTTTGTTTTTCGATCAACAGTATGTGCTCTCTGAGCCTATCTCTGAGACTTCTAGAGGTTTGGCCGATGTATTGGAGCCCACATGAGCATTCCATAAGGTAGATGATCCCCGTATTTTGACATCTAATCAGATCTTTGAAAGTAAATTCTTCTCCAGTCTGATTGGACTTGAATTTTTTAGTCTCTACCCCTCTTCTGCATGCTTTGCAGGTGGGGCACGGACAAAATCCCTTTACTGGTCTCCCCATTGCATCATGTGTCTTGGTCTTCTTCTTCTTGGGTAGATTTGGTGCTAATCTATTTTTGAGATTCCCTGTCTTTCTATAAACAAATTTTGGCTGGTTGGGGAGTTTATCTCCAATAATGTCATCATTTTTTAGAAGGTGCCAGTGTCTTTTGAAGATATTTTCAATGATATATCAATTGCTGCTGTATTCTGTTATTAAAGGTACAGGTAGGTTTTTTTAGATGTTACACTTTATGGGGGAATCTTTTAGATGTTACACAGGAAGTGGAGGGACTTCCGGTTTGCCACATAGGGGAATTTTTTAGATGTTACATAGGAAGTGATGTTACACTTTATGGGGGAATCTTTTAGATGTTACACAGGAAGTGGAAGGATTTGGCGCCCAAACAATACAATTAATCAATTAAACTAACACATAGGCTACTTCTAAACTGTATATAAGGCTAGCTGCCATTACCAATATTTTAGTCTTGAGAAAGGTCCTTTTTTGAGGGCAGAAACGCGTTGACATATTGGTAAGCATTATTTTAATCTTTACTTCATTCTCATATTGGATACACTATGTTGTGAATTTCTTTTTTCCAGGGACACTTTTTAGGATACCATAGGAGCAGCTGACAGGTGCTAGGATCCAATCAGCTACTTCAGCTACCACACTCAGGAATTTGGATCTGTTAAAGTAACTAATATTGAAGGAACCAATTTCCTCACTTTCACCTTGTTTTTCATCACCCATTTTTTTCATTTTTTTTGGTTTTGATTGACTCATTTTTGTTCTTCACTAACATTTGTTGATCAACTTTTTGGAACACTTTTTTGGAATATATTTTTTATGTTATTGTTATTTTGTATTTTATTTAATTATATCTTTACCTCACTGGATTAGTAGCTAGCATTTGTTATATCCATTTGCACTCACTTACTATTTGACCCTCTTTTTGCACTGCAGTGCATTTTTCTATTTTTTTGACACACTATTTTTTGAACATTATTGTTTGTACTATTGTTTATTAATTTCTTGCTTGATGCACTTGTTATAGTTGCACTTAGGCTTATTCTGTTTCACTAGTTTACACTCTGAATCTGGTGTACCACTCACACTGATCACCTGTGATTTTCTCTGTTTTTATTGTAATTATCAGCTTTAGGCGCTCCTGCAAGATATTCCTGTTTTTGTAATTTTATCTATATGTGTTTTTTACATTTTTTACTGATGCTTTTTAACATGGTTCATTAAATAATCTTCTTTTATCTCTCTGTGAGTATATTTATCCCTTGGCCTCTTGTTGGCGCTGTATTCACTTCTTACAAATCCAGACAATCACATGGTCTGATTTGGAAAGAATTAATTTGCATATTATGGTGGAAAATAAGTATTTGGTCACCTACAAACAAGCAAGATTTCTGGCTCTCACAGACCTGTATCTTCTTCTTTAAGAGGCTCCTCTGTCCTCCACTCATTACCTATATTAATGGCACCTGTTTGAACTTGTTATCAGTATAAAAGACACCTGTCCACAACCTCAAACAGTCACACTTCAAACTCCACTATGGTGAAGACCAAAGAGCTGTCGAAGGACACCATAAACAAAATTGTAGACCTGCACCAGGCTGGGAAGACTTAATCTGCAATAGGCAAGCAGCTTGGTGTGAAGAAATCAACTGTGGGAGCAATAATTAGAAAATGGAAGACATACAAGACCACTGATAATCTCCCTCGATCTGGGGCTCCACGCAAGATCTCACCCGGTCTGGTCAAAATGATCACAAGAACGGTGAGCGAACATCCCAGAACCACACAGGGGTGAAGTGAATGACCTGCAGAGAGCTGGGACCAACATAACAAAGGCTACCATCAGTAAAACACTACGCCGCCAGGGACTCAGATCCTGCAGTGCCAGACGTGCCCCTCTGCTTAAGCCAGTACATGTCCGGGCCCGTCTGAAGTATTCTAGAGAGCATTTGGATGATCCAGAAGCGGATTGGGAGAATGTCATATGGTCAGATGAAACCAAAGTAGAACTGTTTGGTAGAAACACAACTCGTTGTGTTTGGAGGAGAGAGAATGCTGAGTTGCAACCAAAGAACACTATACCTACTGTGAAGCATGGGGGTGGCAACATCATGCTTTGGGGCTGTTTCTCTGCAAAGGGAACAGGACGACTAATCCGTGTACATGAAAGAATTAATGGGGCCATGTATCATGAGATTTTGAGTGCATACCTCTTTCCATCAGCAAGGGCATTGAAGATGAAACGTGGCTGGGTCTTTCAGCATGGCAATGATCCCAAACACACCGCCCGGGCAATGAAGGAGTGGCTTCGCAAGAAGCATTTCAAGGTCCTGGAGTGGCCTAGCCAGTCTCCAGATCTCAACCCCATAGAAAACCTTTGGAGGGAATTGAAAGTCCGTGTTGCCCAGCGACTGCCCCAAAACTTCACTGCTCTAGAGGAGATCTGTATGCAGGAATGGGCCAACATACCAGCAACAGTGTGTGACAACCTTGTGAAGACTTATAGAAAACGTTTGACCTCTGTCATTGCCAACAAAGGATATATAACAAAGTATTGAGATTAACTTTTGATATTGACCAAATACTTATTTTCCACCATAATTTGCAAATAAATTCTTTCCAAATCAGACAATGTGATTGTCTGGATTTGTTTCCATATTTTGTCTCTCATAGGTGAGGTATACCTATGATGAAAATTACAGGCCTCTCTCATCTTCTTAAGTGGGAGAACTTGCACAATTGGTGGCTGACTAAATACTTTTTTGCCCCACTGTATATAGACAAATGTCCTTTTAAATATAAGCTTTAATTGTAAAGTATAAATGTTATATTGGAATGTAATTATTTTAATCTGTAATTGTTCTCTAATTATTCTCAGCTATAAACCAACTGAATGTAATATTTTCAGTAGATGGATTTATAAAATTGATTGAAATAATACAAATATATACTCTGCATAATTTTAATACATTGTCCAGCTCTGTTATCTGGAATTACAAAACTTAGGGGTCGATTTATCAACGGCTTCGCAGGCCTTTTGACCCACTACGGCTGCAGGTTCTCACAAGAGAACCTGCACGCCATATTTAACAAGAAGCGGTTATTAGAACGCTGCTTCACTAATCTTTCACCACCTATAAAGTGGCAAAATTCAATCTCTGCGGTCTAGTCTGACCGGGGAGATTGACCGCTCCTGCACGAGCGTGATTGGCTGTTCGCGGGAAGGGGGCAGGATTGCAAGCGAGCGCAAACTAGCACTCGTGTGCAATGCTGAATTCCGCCAGGGGAATGCAGCCCGCCAGAGGCGAGCTGCGGCGGACAGGGGTACGTATGTGCGCCCCTATCTGCCTCAGCTTGATAAATTGCCCTCTAAGTATAGAAAAAAAAAAAATTCTTAAAAATATAGGGGTCTTCAGCCTAGCAAATATATTGCTTTATGATTAGGCTGCATTAGGTAAATATGCAATAGATTGGCTGTTGGACACAGACCACTTTTTTATGCAAGAACTATAACATTCAGTAATCTTTCTTTATTTGATTTGGTTCCTCCCCAAACCGTCGGAATAACGAATAACCTAGGGAGTTTGCAATTAATCCTGTGCACAAAGACATTTAAACAGCATGGAGGAAAAGCCACACAAGCTTTAAAGATCAATTTCAGCCCTTCTTTTTATTTACCTCTACAACGGAATCCCAATTTCCCAGCAGGTGATCTTACCTCCCCTTTTCAATTATGGAAAGCTTGTTGTGTTACTTTATTAAAGCATTTGGTACAGCAACTCGCTAAGCAAAGAGAATCCATCATTCCTTACCAAACGAGCTGTGCATATTTTTCAAGTAAAGTCAAGTTTTAATTCTTGTATGTATGTAAAATTTTAATAAACTTCTCACTCAAGGCATGGTGAGAAATATTACACCACCCTCACATGTTTTTTTTTTTAGAGCTCTTGTGGTTTGGCAATCTTTGCCTCCTCCTAGTGGTAAGGAATTCCCAGGAGTAATGGATCATAGACTCTCACCACCCGTATGAAAGAAAAGTAATGAAACTCTATGGAATGATAATCTAATAAATAAATTTACCTCACATTCTTTTTTAGTTTTGAAAATGTCTTTTTCTTTCCATTTAATAAGCACATTGCATATTTTGAAACAAACTTGCCTGCTTACATTTGGCGAGACGGGCAGGTGTAACATTCTTAGAGAATTCTGATGAAAGCTGCAAAAAAATGTCATACACTCTCTGCTTTAGCCAGCTTGCCAAGACTGAAAGATATATTTTAGAATAAAAATATAAAGAACCCTTTAAATTTTGAACTCTTGATTATGATTTAAAATTAATTTTTCAGAAATGACAGAAATTGTATGATAAATATTAGTTCTACTGTTTAAATTAAACACACGTTTTATGCAAAATTTAAATGGATTTGAAAACAAAAATTTCAACAAATTTAAAAAAAGTTTCCAATTTACTTTCAAATTTGCTTTGTTCCCATGGTATTCTTTGTTGAATAGATACCTAGGTAGGTGTCTGGAGCACTACATGGCAGGATGGTGATGCCACCTAGTGCTCTTGCAAATGGGTAACATTCTTACAAAAGTGCTATCAGACACGTACAAGCTCCCAAGCTTACATCCCTGCTTTTTAACAAAAGAAACTAAGAAAATGAAAAAATATATGATAATAGAGGTAAATTAGAGAGTTGTTTAAAATTACATGCTCTATCTCTTTAAGAAAGAATTGCACTCCTTAAAGTGAAGTTAAAGTTATGCTGTATTAAAGGCAACCTAGCATATATCAAATTGACCTTAATGAAGTCGCAAACTTATTTTTGGGATTACACCTATATTTTCCCAAAAAAATATTTATTTTAAATTCCCTACCGTTTGGCTCCCGACTCCTCCCAAGCCCTACTTCCTTGTTCTTCAAGTTGTGATGTGGAGAGCGGTCCCACCCGCTCTCCACATCTCTCAAATGCGCGTTCACGATTATGAATTCAAATGCGCATGCGCAACTCGAGATGGTTCTTTTCACTCCGCATGCGATAATCGGCGATCCTTATTATTTTCTGCGCTTGTGCTAATTGTCATTGTGGGATTCCTAGCTGTAATTAATATGCATGCGCGAAACAGGTGTGTGTGTAGTTCTCAATGTTTAGAATAATGAACTAGCGCATGCGCTAATGCTTAAAGGGGCGGATGACGTTGAGTGACGGTCGCCTAACAGCCAGAATATCAATTGGCTTACAAAAAAACGTGGCCAAGAGAGATTTTTTTTTTTTATTTGGGTTGAATTTGGGAACATTTCTTAAAAACTTTATAAAGGTAATAACTTTATTTTTACGAGAATATATAGAAAGTGATAAATGAAACTTATATTTAATTAGCACACATAATGCTATAGTTGATAGACATTAAGCTAACTTTACCATCACTTTAATGTAAATTCACATTGTGCTGACGGCTTTAAATACAAATTTTGATGTCTACTATTAATATGAGTTTGTATGTATAACTACATTTTTAGATTTTTAGAAAGAACATTCAATATGCTTTTGTAATACTTATTTTATTAACCACTTTATTGTTTATTTGTGACTCGCCTTTGCATAGGAAAATGTAGGCTACACCCTTTAGCAAGATACACAGTAAGATCCCTTGAAGCTTTTTTTAGCACAGACAAGTCATTTCAGACCATGGTTGCCTGAGCAGTGACCTTTAGATAATTGGGCCCTCAGTAACAACATTGCTTATTTTTTTTAAATCTGCATTCAAACTAAACAATTCAATGTACTCTGTTTACACAGTGCCATGTTGTGTTTTCCAGATTTTCAACATCTTAATCTTAGCATTCAAAATATTGATGTCATAATATCAAATGAGGGGCACTCAAGTGGTTGCGCTACACAATGTCCACATTAAAGTATCTGCATTGTGATGCAGTGTTCCTAGGTTCGGTTTATAACTTTCTTTACAAAGTGAGACACAACCTAGGTTTGACTTGGTACCTGCTACTGCAGTATCAGCCAAAGTGGTACCGATCAGCCTGGGCATAGCTAGAAAAGTGGACAACTACCAACAGCTACTTCGTATTACAGTTACCCTTTTGTTCAGATTTTATCTGATGTTGTAGGAATGAAAGCATTTAAAGGGTCACTGAACCCAATTTTTTCCTTTCATGATTCAGATAGAGCATGCAATTTTAAGCAACTTTCTCATTTACTCCTATTATCATTTTTTCTTCATTCTTTTGCTATCTTTATTTGAAAAAGAAGGCATCTAAGTTTTTTCTTGGTTCAGAACTCTGGGCAGCACTTTTTTATTGGTGGATGAATTTATCCACCAATCAGCAAGGACAACCCAGGTTGTTCACCAAAAATGGGCCGGCATCTAAACTTATATTCTTGCATTTCAAATAAAGATACCAAGAGAATAAAGAACATTTGATAATAGGAGTAAATTAGAAAGTTGCTTAAAATTTCATGCTCTATCTGAATCACAAAAGAAAAATTTGGGTTCAGTGTCCCTTTAAGAGACTTGTATCTGCTGTCACATCTTAAAGGGACATGCAACTCAATTTTTTTTCTTTCATAATTCAGATAGAGCACACAATTTTAAACAACTTTCCAATGTACTTCTAATTTCTAATTTGCTTTGTTTTCTTGGTATCCTTTGTTGCAAAGTATACCTAGGTAGGCTCAGGAGCTGGGAACTAGCTGCTGATTGGTGGCTGCACATATATATACCTCTTGTCATTGGCTTACCAATGTGTTCAGCTAACTCCCAGCTCCATCAATAAAGGATACCAAGAGAATTAAGCAAAGTTGATAATCGAGGTATGAAAGGAAAAAAAAAGTACCTTAGGAAACTGAGGTGCTTTTATTTATATAACAACAGCCAGTGCCAGCAGGAAATAGGAACAACAGCCACGCAGCAGGAAAACCCAAGACACATTAACAAGAACCGGCTGTAACTAGTTGGCCATATTCCCAGCTATCCATGGACTGGCTGGGTAACACTTGGTTGGCCTTCTGCCACAGATGCTAACTCAGACCTATCACATGACTCTGTTTCAGATAAACCGGTGGTATTGTATCACAAAGTTGAAAAACATTGAAAATTCAAGAGTTGGTTGCATGATCACCGGTTATGTGGCCCTACATCTTTTCGCAATCACTATTTGAAAATGTTGAGATTTATATCTTGCGGTCAGAGGTGCCAAAAAAGCGTGAATGAAGTGAGCCAGTGATCCGAGGCAGGAAAGAATTATAATCACAAAGCTAGGCATTCACTAATGGGTCAGAATCAAAGTGACGCTGCTAGTGCAACAATAATGATGTCAAGCTTCAGATTTCAACAACCTGGATGCATGTTGCACAAGCCTAACCATCAATACATGAGTGAGTTACCCCAGCGCCGGGACACTGAAGTTAAAATAAACTTTCATGATTCAAATAGAACATGAAGTTTTAAGAAACCTTCCAATTTACTTCTATTATCCATTGCGCAGGGGGACGGAAAATGGGAGGAAAATTATTTTCCAGTGCAGCTTCTTTGAACTTTTCTGCCCCTTTAATAATTGAAGCATGCACATCCGTGCTTGATCCCTATGCTGGGAGTTGTAGTTTCTTAAAGAGATAGGAAACACCAAAAAATTATTTTGTGATTCAGACAGGGCACACCGTTTTAAAAAAAAATTCCAGTTTACTTCTATTATCAAATTTGATTTGTTCCCATGTTCTTCTGTGTTGAAGAGATACCTAGGTAGGCATCTGGTGCACTGCATGGCAAGAAATAGTGCTGCCCTCTAGTGCTCTTGCTAATGGATAACATTCTTGCAAAACTGCTGCCATATAGTGGTCCAGCAATGGGCCGACTCCTAGGCATATGCTGCTGCTTTTCAACACAAGATACCAAGATAACAAAGAAAAATTGATAATATATGTAAATTAGAAAGTTGTTTAAAATGGCATGCTCTATCTGAATCATGAAAGAAAAATGTTGTGTTTCATGTCCCTTTAAGGAGGTAGATGTAGGCATATGCTGATTATAGCCAGCTATAATGTTGATGGGTGGATGTAAGTATAGAGGTAGCACAGGGGTGATTGTGCTCTGTTACCATATGAAGACAGATGCTGGAAGTACGCAATCAGCAAGTCTCAGTTGTCACTTGACAGCAAAGACTGCTTGGGATTCCGTCATGTTGGATGTAGATCTAAGTCATGCGGTACGCTGGGCTTTGTACCACATGACATAGATCTATGTCCGATTGGGCAAAGTGGTTAAATTATTCAACTGATGAGGCATCTCCTCTGGGCTCTGTGAAATGGCTCACTTTTAATATAAAAAAGGACAAGGCCTGAAATCCACAAGGTGTTCACAGAACAGGATTGATAAAGAGTTACAGAATCAGCCTGTAAAGGATTAATGAGCAGGTTTACAGTTCCCAAATGCAAGCACCCATGCAACATAACAAGAAAACATACAACAGTCTAAGGGGGATATTTATCAAAGGTCTGGTGGACCTGATCTGACAGTGCGGATAAGGTCCGCCAGACCTCGCTGAATGCGGAGAGCAATACGCTCTCCGTATTCAGCATTGCACCAGCAGCTCTTGTGAGCTGCTGGTGCAACGCCGCCCCCTGCAGATTTGCAGCCAATCGGCCGCCAGCCGAGGGGGTGTCAATCAACCCAATCATACTCGATCGGGTTGAATTGCAGTGATGTCTGTCCGCCTGCTCAGACCTAGAGGCCTATTTATCAAGCCGTCAACCGCAATTCCGCAGCGTAATTGTGGTGAGCTTGATTCAACCTATTTATCAAAGCCTACAGACCGGCAAAAGTTGAAATTTGTGACGTAACATACGATCCGCCGGTCTCAATCCGACACAGATCGATGCTTACGTCATTACAGATGTTCCGAATACAAATTTGGCACTATCTGACACCTTTTGCCATTTATCAAACATCTAACAGGTACGCTCGCCACTATTCTGGCCCAGCGTACCTGGTTTTCAATCCGCCACCCTGGAGGCCGCAGATGCCATAGGAATCAATGGGAGTCTGAAAGCAGCAAAAGTTTATGTTCGATGCTGCCCGATATCCCATTGATTTCTATGGTAGAAAACAAGTAACGTTTACACCTAACAACCTAAAATAAGCCCTGAGTCTAAACAACCCTAATCTGCTGCCTCGACATCGCCGCAACTTAAATAAAATGTATGAACCCCTATCCCGCTGCTCCTCGACCCCACCGCAACTAAATAAAATGTATTAACCCCTATCCCGCCGCTCCCCGTCCCCACCGCAACTGTAATAAAATTATTAACCCCTAAACCCCTGGCCTCTCACATCACTACCATTAACTAAACATATTAACCCCTAAACCGCCAGCCCCCACATCACCATAAACTAAATTAAACGATTAACCCCTAAATCTAACAACCCACTGGGGCCTATCTATCAAGCTCCGAATGGAGCTTGATGCCCCGTGTTTCTGGCGAGCCTGCAGGCTCTCCAGAAACATAAGTTATGGAGCAGCGGTCACAAAGACTGCTGCTCCATAACCCTGTCCGCCTGCTCTGATGAGGCGGACAGGAATCGCCGGAATTCAACCCGATTGAGTACTATCGGGTTGATTGACACCCCCCTGCCAGCAGCTGATTGGCCGCAAATCTGCAGGGGGCGGCGTTGCACCAGCAGTTCACAAGAGCTGCTGGTGCAATGCTGAATATGGAGAGTGTATTGCTCTCCGCATTCAGCTATGTCTGTCGGACCTGATCCGCACTGTCGTATCAGGTCCGACAGACATTTCATAAATAGGCATCACAAACTTTACATTAAAATTACAACATCCCTATCTTATAATAAATTAAAACTTATCTGTAGAATTAAAATAAACTATATTAAACTATTAAATAACCTACCCTAACTATTATACTAAAATTACATTAAACTACCAATTAAATTAACTATATTACATATTTAAAAACCTAACCCTACTCAAATTATTTAAATCTACAATTAAAAATTACTAAATTACAAAAAATAAAAAACACTAAGTTACAAAAAATAAAAAACAATTACACCTAATCTAATAGCCCTAACAAAATAAAAAAGACCCCCCAAAAAAAAAAAAAAACTTAGCCTACAATAAACTACCAATGTCCCTTAAAAGGCCTTTCTGTGGGACATTGCCCCAAAGAAATCAGCTCTTTTACCTGTAAAAATAAATACAAACACCCCCCCAACAGTAAAACCCACCACCCACACAGCCAACACCCCCAAATAAAACTCTATCTAAAAAACCTAAGCTCCCCATTGCCCGTATGGGCATTGCCCTTAAAAGGGGCATTTTGCTCTTTTACTGCCCAAAGACTTCGTCCCGCATGGATGAAGACTTCGGCCCGCTTGGATGAAGACTTCTGCCGGCTTAGCTGATGACTTCTGCCGCTTGGATAAGGATGGATGTCCGGTCTTCGAAAATTGTAAGTGGATCGTCGGTGGTATTGGGTGGGTTTTATTTTTAGGTTAGGGACTTTGGGCAGTAAAAGAGCCAAATGCCCTTTTAAGGGCAATGCCCATATAAATGGGGAGCTTATGTTTTTTAGATAGGGTTTTATTTGGGGGTGTTGGTTGTGTGGCTGGTGGGTTTTACTGTTGGGGGGTGTTTGTATTTATTTTTACAGGTAAAAGAGCTGATTTATTTGGGGCAATGCCCCGCAAAAGGCCCTTTTAAGGGCCATTGGTAGTTTATTGTAGGCTAGGGTTGTTTTTATTTTGGGGGATCTTTTTTATTTTGATAGGGCTATTAGATTAGGTGTAATTGTTTTTTTATTTTTGATACTGTGGTTTGTTGTTTATTTTAACTTAGTGTAATTTCTAATTGTAGATTTAAACAATTTGAATAGGGTTAGGTTTTAAAATATAAGTTAATTTAATTGGTAGTTTAATGTAATTTTAGTATAATAGTTAGAATAGGTTAATTAATAGTTTAATATAGTTTAATTTAAGTGTAGTATAATAGTGTAGGTTAATTAATATTTTTATATAGTTTATTTTAATTCTAAAGGTAAGTTTACATTTATTATAAGATAGGGATGAGGTAATTTTAATGTAAAGTTAGTGGGTTGTTAGGTTTAGGGGTTAATAGCTTAATTTAGTTTATGGCGATATGGGGGGTTGGGGGTTTACGGGTTAATAGGTTTAGTAAGTGGTAGTGATGTGGGAGGCCAGGGGTTTAGGGGTTAATACATTTATTTAGTGGCGGTTGGGTCCGGGAGCAGCGGGATAGGGGTTAATACATTTATTTAGTTGCGGAGGGGTCTGGGAGTGTCAGGATAGGGGTTAATACATTTATTTAGTTGCGCAGGGGTCCGGGAGTGGCGGGATAGGAGTTAAACATTTTAGTATAGTGACAGGATATAAATAAAGTTGGGAAAAAACGAATAGCAGCGAGATCGATGACTGCTAGTTAACAACAGTCTGCTGCTCATCGCCCCATACTTGGTGCGCAGCTTTTTGTTGGCTTTTTTGATAAATATGGAGAGCGTATTCAGGTCAGCGGCCGCGATGTTAGGCGAGCGTATTGGTGCCGGTGAATGCAGCATAGTTGACGGCTTGATAAATAGGCCTCCTAGCATGCTCATGGTAAGCATACATGTAGAACTAGCATTCTGCAGCAACTCTGACACTAATTAGAAAAGAGAATATAAAGTTAACCCATGTTTTTTAAAGTTCTATTTTACAAATTATGAAACAGAGAAAAAGAGTCCTAGATTGCAAGTGAAGCTCAAAAATATTTTTCACTTTGCAGGGAACATGTAGATTTTGTGTCTGCTGAGTTGCCTCCTCCTCAGAGCTGCACTATACAGGCCTCCTTTTGGGAGATAGTACAACAGCACCAAAAAATTATATTTCCCTCTCATTCTCTTGGGCTAGACATGCAAATCTCATTAAAGCAGTTTCCTGTATTTACTGTATGTTCTTGTTGTAAATCAAGATGGCTGCCAAGATGTATTTATTTCCATGCTTAAAATGGCTGATGACAATGCACATCAATTATTTTATAAAACACTTACACTTTTAGTGGTATTGATACAAATAATGTACATAACAAAAAAGACTAAACTCAAAAATGTAAACAAAGCACTGCATGTAGGATAAAATAGAGCATTTATGTAAATAGTTTCTATTAATAAAACAATTAATCGTGGCCTTTTTTATAGAGTCTGTTAAAATGAACCTCTAATAATGTACTTGCAATAGTAATTTATTAAGGGCACACTAAATAAAAGCACATTACAAATACTTTTAACTGTATCCAAAGCATTTGGCACAAAAGTTTATAAGCAAATACAGCATTTAAAAGGACAATCAAGTCAAAATTAAACTTTCATTATTCAAATAGAGCACACGATTTTAAACAACTTTCTAATTAACTTCCATTATCTAAATATGCACAATATTTTAATATTCACACTTTCTGAGGCACCAGCTCCTAATGAGTATGTGCAAGATTCACAGAATATACTGTACGTTTATGCATTTTGTGATTGGCTGATGGCTGTCACATGATGCAGTGGGAGGGAAAATAGAACGAACTATAAAATTTGTCAGAAAACAATTTACTGTTTATCTGAAATTCAAACAAAGTGTTTTTGCATTGTCTTTTTTTACAATGCATTTGCTGATTATGATATTCTACTGTGTTTAGTAAGGAAATCTACAGTAGGTTATAAATGCAGTGCCCTTTACATTATAGAAACTAAAACGTTGGTCTTCAATATTTATATAAAAAAAAAAATTCAATAAATACATCTGCATATTAACCTTAAAGGGACAGTCAACACTAAAATTGTTATTGTTTTAAAAGAAAGATAACCTCTTTACTACCCATCCTGCAGCTTTGCGCAATCAACATTGCTATATTAATATACTTTATAACATTGAAACCTCTAAATGTCTGCCTGTTTCTAAGCCATTAAAGACACCCTCTTATCACATGCTTTTTTATTAGCTTTTCACAACAGGGGAGTACTAGTTCATGTGAACCATATAGATAACATTGTGTTCACGCCTGTGGCTTGTGGCAGACACTGCACTAATCGTCTAAAATGCAAGTCAATAGATAATAACTAAAATGTCATGTGATCAGGGGGCTGACAGAAGATGCTTAGATACAAGGTAATCACAGAGGTAAAAAGTATATTAATATAATTGTGTTGGTTATGCAAAACTGGGGAATGGGTAATAAAGGGATTATCTATAACAATAAAATGTTTGGTGTAGACTGTCCCTTTAAGCTAATGGTTGCTTAGAACACATCATTAAATATCTAGACTTTGTTTAGTATTTAATGCCCATTTAATGTGGAGGGAGGATGACTCCTTAAAATAGATCATACTAGTTTAACTTGTTCTATTTACTGTGGTTGTTTTGTATCTAGTAAGATCTTAATTATAGTAAATATTAGTAAGATCTTAATTATAGTAAATATTTGTAAGATCTTAATTATAGTATAAATATATGTAAATATGTATGAGCTATATATTCAGCTGAAAGTGTGGGGTGTGTTCTGGAAATGTTTAGCTTATTGCAGTGTGCCATGTTATTGAAAAGCTTGGAAAAAGCTGCAGTATAGCTCTGTTTATAGTAGCACAGGTACAGTTATTGCTGTTTGAAGTCTGTTTACTATACACAGTATTTAGTTATACAAAATTCCCTACAACAAATAAAAGGGCTATAGTACTTGCCTTCCAAGGCATTGTCTTTGCAGTGTTTGAAAACATTTGTCGAGAAAGCTGCCTCCAGCTTACTTTACTGCCCAGAGAGGGCTAGATTACGAGTGGAGTGGCAGTTTGCGCTCCCGCTTGTGTGACCCGCTAGACTTCAGCTTTTACAAGTTGACAGTAAAATGTTTTTGCTGGCGTGGTAACCCAACATGCGCAAAAAGCTGAATTATTGCAACCATGTTAACTTATTCCCCCATAGACTTCAAAGGAGCCGAAAAGTGGAAAAAACACCCTTTCTAGCGAGTAAACCCGCATTTTGTTTAAGTGCATTAACTCGACATGAAAATATGAATATTTCACAATCCAATGTTCTTGACATAGAAGAATATGTTCTATTTATTAAAAAAGTGATATACTTTATATATATATATATATATATATATATATATATATATATATATATATACATACATACAAGATATATGAAGGCACACTCATTAAATACTTTTTGAAAAGACCAGTGAGTGCCTTCATATATCTTGTATATTTAACCCGCTGGCACCCTGGTTGATTAGGTGAGAGTGCTCTTTTCTGGACTATATATATATATATATATATATATATATATATATATATATATATATATATATATATATATATATATATATATATATATATATACACACAACAACATTTTAAATTAGGGGGAGATAAAAGGCGAGTTTAAAATCCTCCACTACGCACAAAATATAGAAAAAATAACTCATTGTGTAGTTCATTAACAGATCTAGACAGGCCCAGAGGCTTGTTTTCCCACAGAAAACCTCTGAATTGCATTGTTTCCAATGCAGCAAATGATTCTGGGTAAGATATGCAAATTAAGTACACAATGACACACCTTTTTACTTCAGTCTGCTTTTCAGCAGGTTCCCTTTATGCCAAAGTATCGCTGTTCACACAGCTTATAAACTTAGCTAGGGTTAGTGCAGTGATTCATAACCATCCCAGGACAGACTGTTTCATGGGTTTTGCCACTCATCAGCTGGGAGAAGGTTAGAATCACTGCTGGGTGAAGTTGATTCCAGGCAGAATACAACAACATTTTAAATTAGGGGGAGATAAAAGGCGAGTTTAAAATCCTCCACTACGCACAAAATATAGAAAAAATAACTAATTGTGTAGTTCATTAACAAATCTAGACAGGCCCAGAGGCTTGTTTTCCCACAGAAAACCTCTGAATTGCATTGTTTCCAATGCAGGAAAGGATTCTGGGTAAGATATGCAAATTAAGTACACAATGAAGCAGTGATTCTAACCTTCTCCCAGCTGATGAGTGGCAAAAACCACGAAACAGTCTGTCCTGGGATGGTTATGAATCACTGCACTAACCCTAGCTAAGTTTATAAGCTGTGTCATTGTGTACTTAATTTGCATATCTTACCCAGAATCCTTTGCTGCATTGGAAACAATACAATTCAGAGGTTTTCTGTGGGAAAACAAGCCTCTGGGCCTGTCTAGATTTGTTAATAAACTACACAATTAGTTATTTATATATATATATATATATATATATATATATATATATATATATATATGTACAGTGGATATAAAAAGTCTACACACCCCTTTTAAAATGTCAGGTATTAGTGCTATAAAAAATGAGACAAAGATAAATCATTTCAGAACTTTTTCCACCTTTAATGTGACCTTTAAACTGTACAACTCAATTGAAAAACAAACTGGAATCTTTTAGGTGGAGGGAAGTAGACAAAAAAAACTTAAAATAATATGGTTGCAGTAGCTGTGTTCAGAATTAAGCAATCACATTCAAAATCATGTTAAATAGGAGTCAGTACACACCTGCCATCATTTAATGTGCCTCTGATTAACCCCTAAATTTCAGCTGTTCTAGTAGGTCTTTCCTGACATTTTCTTAGTTGCATCCTACAGCAAAAGCCATGGTCCACAGAGAGTTTCCAAAGCATCAAAGGGATCTCATTGTTAAAAGGTATCAGTCAGTAGAAGGGTACAAAAGAATTTCCAAGGCATTAGATATACCATGGAACACAGTGAAGACAGTCATCATCAAGTGGAGTGTAATATACCTTTAAGGTATATTCCCTCCTACTCCTTTCCTGTCTCTATTTAAGGAGTCTCCTCCCTCTCTTACCTGCCTGATTAATAGATTAGTTTCTGCCTATGTAGAAGCAAGTAGTCTATTCACTCGTTTCCAGGTCTGAGTTAAAGGCTAAGTAAAACTCTTTATACTTGAGTCTTATTTTGTATATTTGAATAATACCTGTTATCCTCTGTTTGGAGTCATTCACCTCTCTCAGCAGTTCAGAATCTCTATCTCCGGATTCATCATCACCGCTACAGCTGAATACTACCATCTTACACTCTGCATCAGATCACCGATACAGGAACTCTCAGCCTGCACTTCCGGTTTGCACATAGAGCCGCTCTGCCGCTGTTTTCTAAACATCAGAACCGGAGATCTCCACAGAGTAAACCCTATTGATTTCAGGACTTACAGGTACCTTACTTCTTGTACCTAATGAATACTTGAACGTTACTTACCTTGGTAACTTGATCTATATTGGTTTCATGTACTGTTCCTAAGATCTTGGCACTGGATTGTATATATGTGTCTACATTAATTACACTTTCGTCTGACTCATTGATACTCGCTTTGGATACAATTTCTCTGAACATTCACCTCTGATTCCAAGTTATTAACATTCTGATAAACCAAATTGTACCATTCCTATTATTAGCTCAAGTTACTCTGAAATATACTCTGACTGAGTTCATACATATAGAGGCTATCTCAGTGCTGTTTTCATTTAAGCAATAAGCTCACTATATCTTTCTCAGTAGCTGTACCTTTAACTATTGAGACAGGTTATACTGGAGCAACAAAATTTATTAGTTTCATGGTGTAGAAACAAAGTAATTGTTTAGAAAGATCATATTATATATATCTAAACATTACAGATTAATCAGGCCATAAACATTGTTAAATTTCATCCAAGTTATGGATCCCACTGAAATTAACAATGAGATTGCCAGCCTTAACAGAAAGGTTGAATATCTTGCTCGTGGTTTAACTGAGGTTCAGGCTGAAAACACAGCTTTGAAAGCTTTAATTAAAGACTGTCTACCTGTCAAACAACCGGAAATACCTGAACCCCATATACAATTACCACAACCCTTTTCTGGAAAACGCTCTGAATACAGAGATTTTAAAAATGCATGCAATCTCCTTTTCACTTTAAAACCCTGCACCTATCACACTGACCGGATAAAGGTGTGTACAATAATTTCTTTTTTGGTAGGAGAACCCAGAACATGGGCTAATAGATTTTTCGAGAGCAATAATCCAATACTGGACTCTACAGGATTTTCTTTCAGCAATGCCAAGTTTATATGAAGATGCTAACACACAACTCACTTCTGAGAATAAATTAAGAGCTCTGAAGCAAGGCTTACGAACTGTGGAAGAATACACAACAGACTTCCAGATGTGGGCAACAGATTTCAAATGGAATGAAGTAAGCTTAAGAAATCAATTTCGTTTGGGCCTGTCAGAAGCCTTAAAGGATGAGCTTTCCCGTTTAGAGTTTCCTGACACCCTGTCAGGCCTTATTAAACTTAGCACCACGTTAGACAGAAGATTAAGAGAGAGAAAGGCCGAGAAGGGTTTATATGAGAATCCACAGAGAAGTACCTTCCCACCTACTACTGGTTTGGAGAGATCTCAACCACACACCGTACCCATGGAGATTGGCACAATAAAAGGACCCTTATCACAAGAGGAAAAGAACCGAAGAAAATTGGCAAATCTATGCCTCTACTGTGCCAACAAGGACCACACCGTGTCAAGCTGCCCTCTACTCGCTAAACAAAAGAAGGGTAAGCCTAAAATGATTGTACATATATGCAATACTAACTCACCAAATCAACTTACATTGCCTGTCTCATTGCAGTGGGACAAACAAGTCATCCAGACTAACATTCTCGTAGATTCAGGAGCTTCAGGGACTTTTATGGATGCTTCATTCATTAAACAAAATAAAATCCCTATTGTGTGTAAGTAAGCTCCTGTCTTTGTCAAGTTAATAGATGGCACTTTCATACAAAAAGGTCCCATAACACACCACACTATTCCGTTACTTATCACCACTTTAGATGGACACACTGAATACACCTCTTTTGATATCATTACCATAGCAATGCACACATTTATCTTAGGTTACTCATGGTTAAACAAACACAACCCACAAATCAACTGGTCACTAAACAAGGTTGTTTTAAAATCTGACTATTGTAGTAAGACCTGCTATCCTCATTGCACAATTTCTAACATTGAGACTGTGGTACCGGTTGCATATCAGGATTTGGAGGAGGTATTTAACTTAAAAGAAGCTGAAAATCTTCCCCCACACAGGGATTTTGATTGTCCTATAGTTATAATACCAGGTTCAGCTATACCATATGGCAGGATATATCCTTTATCGCAAAAAGAATTGACCTATCTGCGATCCTACCTAGATGACAATCTTCGAAAAGGTTAAATATCACACTCCACCTCCCCTGCAGCAGCAGGAATGTTTTTTGTTAAAAACAAAGACGGAAGTCTCAGACCAATAATTGACTATAGAGCTATGAATGCAATAACCATAAAAAATCGTTACCCTTTACCCCTCATACCGGAACTGTTGGAACGCCTTACAAAGGCAACAATTTATACTAAACTCGATTTGAAAGGGGCTTACAACCTCATCAGAATTAAACAGGGCGATGAATGGAAGACAGCTTTCCGTACGAGATACGGTTTATTCCAATATAATGTAATGCCCTTCGGACTCACTAACGCCCCAGCAACGTTTCAACATTTTATAAATGAGATATTCCGTGACTTAACTGATATCTGTGTCATAATATACCTCGATGACATACTCATTTATTCAACAGATATTCATGAACATCAGAAACATGTACGCTGGGTTTTAACCAGATTGAGAGGGCATTAACTTTATGCCAAACTAGAAAAATGCATTTTTCACGTCAATCAAATAAAGTTCCTGGGGTACATAATAACCCCCAATAAGATACAAATGGATCCGGACAAGATCAACACTATTATTAATTGGCCACAACCTACTTCTGTAAAATCATTGCAGAGATTTTTGGGATTTTCAAACTTTTATAGACAGTTTGTACAAGACTTCTCTACCATAGTCAAACCTTTGACTCAACTTACCAGTAAAAAACGCAAGTACGTTTGGTCTGAAGAAGCGCAACAAGCATTTCTATTACTTAAAAATCGTTTTACAACAGCTCCCATCCTAACTTTACCTGACTATGAACAGCAGTTCATACTAGAAGTTGATGCGTCTAATTCTGGTCTAGGTGCAGTACTCTCACAGCAAGATAAAAACACTCACCTTATACATCCTATAGCGTTCTACTCTAGAATATTGATGCCCGCAGAATGCAACTACAGCATTGGTGATAAAGAACTACTGGCTATCAAAGCCGCCCTCGAACAATGGAGACATCTCCTGGAAGGTACTGAGATACCATTCTTGATCTTCACAGATCACAAAAATCTTCAGTATCTGAAGAAAAATAAAACCTTATCGGACAGACAAGTTAGATGGGCACTGTTCATGGATCGTTTTCATTTTCAAATCACGTACAGATCCGGTTCTCATAATACGAAAGCTGACGCATTGTCACGAATAACAAAGACATCTCCAGAAAGGGATCTGTTACATTCAATTATTGCAAAAACAAACAAAGTTTCAGCGCTACTGATAGAAAATGGAGACTTAGAATATTGTATCACTCTATAAGTAAAAATGCATGACAATTAAAAATCAGATGAGCCAAAAATTCAAATCAATGAAAATCCTAATTAAACAATAGCTATAGAATATTTCAGTACACTTCACATAGAATCCTACACAGATATGTTACACAGTATAAAACATAAAAAAGGCCCAATAAAAATAATATAATATGTTAAGTCCCGCAATTGAGAAAAAACATAAAAAAGGCCCAATAAAAATAATATAATATGTAAAGTTCCGCAATTGAGATAAAACAAATAAATAAGTCCCAATGAAAATAATATAGTGTATTATGTCCCACACTTGAAATAAAGTAAATTGATGACTGTCCTCACCAAACAAATGGTGTGTGCTGCTCTTCCAAGGGTGTATCACACAAAATCCCTGAAGCAAACGAACAAACTGAAAAACAAAGAAAGGAGAGAGCAACTGGACTCAAGTGCAGTTTATTTAAACAGATAAAACAAGAACGATTAAAATCCTAGAGTGGTAAGTATTTGTGCGTACCAAATTCATAAATAAATGTGCATATAAAAAGTCTTTAAAAGTTCCACAGATTACCGCTCCCCAGGTCGCCTTATGATCCAGCCAGAGCACGAACTGTATCCGCAGCTGATCACTCTGCAATGCGTGTGTATAGCTCATCAGCTGTTTGGTCTCTGTCAGAAAGCCGGTTCCGGTCCAAGCCGGAAGTCTGTGTCTCTTAGAGAATAGATACAATGTATCACAGGAATAGAAGTCCTCGACGGCCGTTTCGTTCCCTAACGAGAGACCTTTTTATGAGGTCCCTCAGAAAAATTCTTGGGATCATCGACTAATTTAGAAAAAGATGTAAGATATGCCTTAAGCTTAGAATCTAGTCCTCCTCCTGATTCCATTAAAGATCCAATCTCAGGGTTGTTCTACCATAAAAAACGGTTATATATACCCAAGACATTGAGAGAAGCCATACTTAAACATTCTCATGATAATGTACTTTCAGGACATATGGGGATACAAAAAACTTTAGATCTAACTAAAAGATACTTTTGGTGGCCCCAAATGGAAAATTCAGTACAACATTACGTTAAAACTTGTGACATCTGTGCAAGGAACAAGATAGCACATAGAAAACCCATTGGCTTACTGGCATCACTTCCAATTCCTGATATGCCCTGGTCTGTTATTTCAATGGACTTTATAGTCGACCTACCTCTATCTCAAAATTGTAACACCATATACGTAGTGGTAGACCATTTAACCAAATTGGCTCATTTTATCCCACTTAAAAACCTTCCAACAGCCATGATTACTGCTAGAGTATTTATAGAATCTGTTGTACGACTTCATGGTCTTCCTACAACCATAATAAGCTACAGGGGTACACAATTCACCTCCGCCTTCTGGAGATCTCTATGTAAACTTCTGAGTATTGATGCAAGATTCTCTACATCTTTTCACCCACAAACAAATGGCTTAACCGAGAGATTAAATCAAATATTAGAACAATACCTAAGGTGTTACATCACGCATTTGCAGGATGATTGGGTCTCTTATTTGGCCATGGCAGAGTTTTCATACAACAATTCTGTATCATCGTCCACTAAGATGACTCCGTTTTTTGCTACCTACGGGTATCACCCATCCACTATATCATTATCCAGAAGTAGTGTAACTTCACCTAGTGCATCTCTCTTCGCTTCAGATTTGCAGCAGAGAATGACCCTTCTCAAATCCCATTTAATTGAGGCAAAAGAAAGACAAAAATTCTATTATGACCAACATCATAGAGAAGCTCCAGTCTACAAGGTTGGGGATTTAGTACTAATATCCACCAAGCATCTAAAGTTGCTGACTCCATCAAAGAAATTAGCTAACCAGTTTATTGGCCCTTTCAAGATTAATAAAGTAATTAATTCCAATGCAGTACGAGTAACTTTACCCAGGGATTATAAAATCCACCCTGCCTTCCACGTTTCATTGCTTAAGCCATATATGAAAAATACCTGAACATCTGATAGAGATCTGCCACCTCCTGTGATTTTGGACAACCATGAAGAGTTTGAGGTGGAATGTATTCTGGATTCCAGAATTAGAAGACGGAATTTAGAGTATTTGGTCAAATGGAGAGGTTACGGACCGGAGGAAAATTCCTAGATTCTTCACTCGGAACTCCATGCTCCACTCCTCCAACGAGCCTTCCATCGCAGACATCCCTTTAAGCCTTGTTAAGGATTCCCTGAGGTAATCCCTTGATGTGAGGGGTATGTAATATACCTTTAAGGTATATTCCCTCCTACTCCTTTCCTGTCTCTACTTAAGGAGTCTCCTCCCTCTCTTACCTGCCTGATTAATAGATTAGTTTCTGCCTATGTAGAAGCAAGTAGTCTATTCACTCGTTTCCAGGTCTGAGTTAAAGGCTAAGTAAAACTCTTTATACTTGAGAGTCTTATTTTGTATATTTGAATGATACCTGTTATCCTCTGTTTGGAGTCATTCACCTCTCTCAGCAGTTCAGAATCTCTATCTCCGGATTCATCATCACCGCTACAGCTGAATACTACCATCTTACACTCTGCATCGGAACACCGATACCGGAACTCTCAGCCTGCACTTCCGGTTTGCACACAGAGCCGCTCTGCCGCTGTTTGCTAAACATCCGAACCGGAGATCTCCACAGAGTAAACCCTATCGATTTCAGGACTTACAGGTACCTTACTTCTTGTACCTAATGAATACTTGAATCGTTACTTACCTTGGTAACTTGATCTATATTGGTTTCATGTACTGTTCCTAAGATCTTAGCACTGGATTGTATATATGTGTCTACATTAATTACACTTTCGTCTGACTCATTGATACTCGCTTTGGATACAATTTCTCTGAACATTCACCTCTGATTCCAAGTTATTAACATTCTGATAAACCAAATTGTACCATTCCTATTATTAGCTCAAGTTACTCTGAAATATACTCTGATTGAGTTCATACATATAGAGGCTATCTCAGTGCTGTTTTCATTTAAGCAATAAGCTCACTATATCTTTCTCAGTAGCTGTACCTTTAACTATTGAGACAGGTTATACTGGAGCAACAAAATTTATTAGTTTCATGGTGTAGAAACAAATTAATTGTTTAGAAAGATCATATTATATATATATCTAAACATTACAGATTAATCAGGCCATAAACATTATTAAAATTCATCCAAGTTATGGATCCCACTGAAATTAACAATGAGATTGCCAGCCTTAACAGAAAGGTTGAATATCTTGCTCGTGGTTTAACTGAGGTTCAGGCTGAAAACACAGCTTTGTTTTTATTAACATTCTGATAAACCAAATTGTACCATTCCTATTATTAGCTCAAGTTACTCTGAAATATACTCTGATTGAGTTCATACATATAGAGGCTCTCTCAGTGCTGTTTTCATTTAAGCAATAAGCTCACTATATCTTTCTCAGTAGCTGTACCTTTAACTATTGAGACAGGTTATACTGGAGCAACAAAACTAATTTATTAGTTTCATGGTGTAGAAACAAAGTAATTGTTTAGAAAGATCGTATTATATATATCTAAACATTACATGGAGAAAATATGGCGCAACAGTGACATTACCAAGAACTTGATGTCCCTCCAAAATTGATGAAAATACAAGAAGAAAACTGGTCTGGGAGGCTGCCAAGAGGCCTACAGCAACATTAAAAGAGCTGCAGGAATATCTGGCAAGTACTGGCTGTGTGGTACATGTGACAACGATCTGCCGTATTCTTCATATGTCTGGGCTATGGGGTAGAGTGACAAGACGAAAGCCTTTTCTTACGGAAAAAAAACATCCAAGCCCGGCTGAATTTTGCAAAAACACATCTGATAGGATGTTTTCAACCTTAATTCTGATTGGCTGATAGAATCTAAGGGACGCCATCTTGGATGACATCACTTAAAGGAACCTTCATTCGTCGGGAGTCGTCGTAAGAAGAGGATGTTCCGTGCCGGATGGATGAAGATAGAAGATGCTGTCTGGATGAAGACTTCTGCCCGTATGGAGGACCACTTCTCCCGGCGTGGATGAAGACTTCTCCCGGCTTCGTTGAGGACTTCTTGTCGCTTCGTAGAGGACTTCTCCCGGCTTCGTTGACGATGGATGTCCGGTCTTCAAAACTGTAAGTGGATCTTCGGGGGTTAGTGTTAGGTTTTTTTAAGGGTTTATTGGGTGGGTTTTAGTTTTAGATTAGGGTTTGGGCAGCAATAGAGCTAAATGCCCTTTTAAGGGCAATTACCATCCAAATGCCCTTTTCAGGGCAATGGGGAGCTTAGGTTTTTTTAGTTAGGGTTTTATTTGGGGGGTTGGTTGTGTGGGTGGTGGGTTTTACTGTTGGGGGGTTGTTTGTATTTGTTTTACAGGTAAAAGAGATGATTTCTTTGGGGCAATGCCCGCAAAAGGCTATTAGATTAGGTGTAATTAGTTTAAATATTTGATAATTTCTTTTTTATTTTGTGTAATTTAGTGTTTGTTTTTTTGTAATTTAGTTAATTGTATTTAATGAATGTAATTTATTTAATTTTAGTGTAATGTTAGGTGTTAGTGTGAGGCAGGTTAGGTTTTATTTTACAGGTAACTTTGTATTTATTTTAACTAGGTAGTTATTAAATAGTTAATAACTATTTACTAACTAGTCTACCTAGTTAAAATGAATACAAACTTATTTTACAGGTAAGTATTTAGCTTTAAATTGGAATTATTTAGGTAATAATAGTAATTTTTATTTAGATTTATTTTAATTATATTAAAGTTAGGGGTGTTAGGGTTAGACTTAGGGTTAGGGGTTAATATATTTATTTAGTGTTACTGATGTGGGAGGCCAGAGATTTAGGGGTTAATAACTTTAGGATAGTGGCAGCGGCGACGTTGGGAGGCAGCAGATTAAGGGTTAATAAGTGTAGGTAGGTGTCAGCAATGTCGGGGGCAGCAGATTAGGGGTTAATAAGTATAATGTAGGTGTTGGCGATGTCGGGGGCGGCAGATTAGGGGTTAATAAATGTAATGTAGGTGTCAGCGATGTCAGGGGCAGCAGATTAGGGGTGTTTAGACTCAGGGTTTATGTTAGGATGTTAGGTTTAAACATAAATTTTCTTTCCCCATAGGAATCAATGGGGCTGCGTTAAGGAGCTTTACGCTCCTTTATTGCAGGTGTTAGGCTTTTTTTTAGCCGGCTCTCCCCATTGATGGCTATGGGGAAATCGTGCACGAGCACGTAAAACCAGCTCAAAGCAGCGCTGGTATTTGTGTGCAGTATGGAGCTCAACAATGCAATATTGCCCACAAACACAGGTTTTTGGAAAACCTGTAATAGCAGCACTATTAAAGGTGAGCTGTGGAAATAACTTGCAAGTTATTACAGAGCCGCTCATAACGCAAAACTCGTAATCTGGCCGTAAATTTCCTTAACAAAGAACAAAAAAATTTCAAATGAAAAATAAGGATAATTTTTAACAAACTGTCTAATACAGGTTCCTTTGAACCAAAGAAACCTTCATCAGTAGAATAAACTTAAGTATGCTGTTGGTCAGAACAAAATTAATTAAATCTTAAGAATTTTGAACATGGGGCCTATTTAACAAAGTTTTGTTGCACCTGATCTGACAGTGCGGATCAGGTCCGACAGACCTCACTGAATGCGGAGAGCAATACACTCTCCGTATTCAGCATTGCACCAGCAGCTCTTGTGAGCTGCTGGTGCAACGCCGCCCCCTGCAGATTCAAGGCCTATTGGCCACCGGCAGGGGGGTGTCAATCAACCCGATCGTACTTGATCGGGTTGAATTGCTGCAATTGCTGTGATGTCTGTCCGCCTACTCAGAGCAGGCGGACAGGTTATGGAGCAGCAGTCTTTATACCGGTGCTTTATAACTGGTGTTTCTGGTGAGCCTGCAGGCTCGCCAGAAACACGGGCCCTCAAGATCCATCCATAGCTTGATAAATGGGCCCCTATGTGATGTTTGCAGATGAAATCAAGTACATGAACTGAATATGTAAAAAAACAGTAAATGTCATTGTACATGTAGAAACATTGCTAGCATAAAACATGATAAATAAATGCCACATAATTGAGCTGAAGAAATAACAACAGCTTAATAATGAAAAGAACACATTTAGAGTTGTAGAATTGTGTTCCAGGGCATCATAGTTTCTACAGTAACATCAGAGTCAGGATCAGAATGAGACATCTCACACTATGTAACAGAAAAATAAAAATATCATTAGGCAAAACATTAAATTTCCAGAAAGTAACAGTTTCAGTAGAGAAAAACAAAAGATAGTATTTTTTTTTTTATTTAAAAAAAAAAAAAAAAAAGCAGGTATAATAGCTTTCAAAGTTCATGAAAACAGCGAGCAATAGAGGGAGAGGGGTAAAATAACTAAAATTTGGTGCCAAGAATCACGCATTAAAGCAAAAAGAAGTTAAAAAATTTTGCCGCAAAACTAACACCAGGAAATGACACAACTAGCGTCTTAAATGCGATTTCGCACCAAAACAACTAGCATCAACAAAGACACAGGAAATTACGAAATTTGCGCCATCAAATTTGCCCGCTAAAAAATGAAAGTCAAATTATAAAAAGACTGAACGCCAGGTAAGAAAAAAGTTTAAATAAACTTCCCAAACATGATTCCTATACTGAAACTGTTTAGACTGCAAATGGGAAATATACATAGACCTGACTCATGGCAAATATAAGTAAAATACATATATTTAAAACATTATATTAATACATAAAGCGTCAAACTATAGCTGAGTGTCTTAAATAATGATATATACTTACCGAAAGACACCCATCCACATATAGCAGATAGCCAAACCAGTACTGAAAACTATCAGCAGAGGTAATGGTATATAAGAGTATATCGTCGATCTGAAAAGGGAGGTAGAAGATGAATCCCTACGACCGATAACAGAGAACCCTTGAAAAGATTTCCCGTGAGAGAAACCATAAAATCAATAGGCGATACTCTCTTCACATCCCTCTGACAAACACTGTACTCTGAGAGGAATTGGGCTTCAGAATGCTTAGAAGCTCTTATCATAGAAGATATCATAAAAATCAAGCACAAACTTACTTCACCACCTCCATAGGAGGCAAAGTTTGTAAAACTGATTGTGGTGGGAGGTCTATTTATAGGCATTTGAGGTTTGGGACACTTTGCCCCCTCCTGGTAGGAATGTATATCCCATACGTCACTAGCTCATGGACTCTTGCCAATTACATGAAATAAATCTAGTTATCACATTTATTCTATAGTGTTCTACTTATTAGCTTTGCGTTAAATGCATGCTTACATATATTTTAGACATTTCTTGAGAAAAATATTGTTTAGAGTAATTTTGATTCTCAAAATTTGTAACAAATCGAACTTCTCCGGATACATAGCAAAATACTCCATCTGGTATTAATATTACTGGGCTGAAGGCCTATGCTGTTCTAAAAATGGCGTCCAATATGGTGATGAATATACAATCTGTTTTTAACCTGTATATATTTGTAAAAGTACAAGAACATATGTAAAATTGTGGCACAGGTGAATCGTAACAAAAAGGTGGTCTGTGATCACACCCACTTTTCCTCTGGCCCAATAAGTAAGGTTGATGTACCTGCAATAATCAGTCCTGACGAGGCCCGGATAGTTACAAAGCACTGTGGGGTGAAACGTACGTTGATTGAGTGCAACAGCAGAGCACACCTGTTCCAGTTACTTGGCGTCCATACGTGCCAAAGAATGAGAGTCTCTGTAACGGATGATATTCTTACCTCGTGGAAATAAATAGCTGATCTGATACGGCAGCTCAAGACAAGCTACTGAAGCCGCAGTTGTTATATCCGGAGGTTCCTGGAAGCGTGTAAGGAGGCTTTTGAATTTGATGATAAGACCGCTGATTGGAAATTATCAGTTGTGAGGTTCAGAGCTCCTTGGCAGCAGTTTGTATCGATCTGTTATCCCGGTTTGAGGCTCCAAAGGCAGTATGGTTCATTTGTTTGCTGGATACTTGTAAGTCAGATGGTCAGGGCATTTCTTTGTTGCATCTCACTGCATCAACAATGTTCCTCATTATCTGTACGAGGCTTTGCATCTAAACAGAAGGCAAGTTTAAAGGGACAGTCTACACCAGAATTGTTATTGTTTTAAAATATAGATAATCCCTTTATTACCTATTCCCCAGTTTTGCATAACCAAAACAGTAATATTTATATATTTGTTACCTGTGTGATTACCTTGTATCTAAGCCTCTGCAAACTGCCCCTTTATTTCAGTTCTTTTGACAGACTTGCATTTTAGCAAATCAGTAATGGCTCCCAGGTAACTTCATGTGCATGAGCACAATGTTATCTCTATGGCACACATGACCTAATGCCCTCTAGTGGGGAAAAACTGTCAAAATGCATTCTTAAAAGAGGCGGCCTTCAAGGTCTAAGAAATTAGCATATGAACCTCCTAGGTTAAGCTTTCAACTAAGAATACCAAGAGAACAAAACAAAATTGGTGATAAAAGTAAATTGGAAAATTGTTTAAAATTACATTCTCTATCTGAATCATGAAAGTTTATTTTGGACTAGACTGTCCCTTTAAGAGGACGCTTTCACCTCATAGTCCTTGCTTAACACAATATAGAGAGGTAAACTCTGCTGACTGTTTTGTTTTCATTTACAGGTTTGTGCCACTAGTGTCTAATAGTGGCAGGATAGTCTGCATATACCTCTGCTGCATACAAGCCCTCTTGTTCATTATGACTACCACATAAAAATATATGTGTGTTTGTACAGTTAGTTGATCTTTGTTAGTGGCTATATGCCTCTATTTGGTCAAGTATTGTACTTTATATGTGGTTTACTAGGATAAGTACATTTTGTTTATTATTGTGATGCATCACTGATTTGTCCTGTGTTTTTCCTTTGACTTAATAAATGTTGTCTGCACTTTAATATCTACTTGGTCGCCATTTTTAGTTTGTGTGTGGGTGTGTGTCTTCCCCTCTGGGGTGACTTTTGAGCAATAAAAGAGTGCTGAAACCCCTCTCCTTACTATATACATATGTATATTTATTTTTCTTATAGTTCCTACTTTATATAAATTAATATACATACATATATATATTTAGACATGTGTATGTATCTCTATATTAAAGTCCTTTGCAGACCTTTTGTTTCTAACACCTGAGACCTCATATGTTTGAGCCCTTATAATAAAAATGTTATGCAATTTTTTTTTAAATTATATTTATTAGTATTATCATGATTGTAACTGTACTTTACAATGTATTTTTGATATTAAAAATATAAAAATATAGGTTATTTTGCTTTATTGTCAATTTAATAAAAAGCAATAATGCATTGTATATTTTTTCCTCTACAGATTACAAAATTGTGCAGTCACTCATAACGTAAAGAGAAAGGAAGCCTTATAAATGTGTATCATGCACTTGAAAACACAGGATCAGATTACGAGTGGAGCGCTATGTAGCATCGGTAAGCGCTCGTATTACAAGTTAAAAGTAAAAAGTTATTGTTTGCACGCTAACCTGATGCACGCAAAAAGCTTTAATTAGAATATTGTACGTGCAATAACTTATTCCCCCATAGAAGTCAATGTAGCAAAAAAGTGGGAAAGAAACACCCTACTCATGTGCTAAGCGAACACATATTCTCAAGTGCGCTAACCCGACATAACAATATAAATATTTCTACATATATCTGATGGTACTTTGGTACAATATCTATCTATCTATCTATCTATCTATATATATATATATATATATATATATATATATATATATATATATATATATATATATATATATATATCTCAAATAAGTCCAAAGTAAAGGACACATGAAAGGGGTCTCAATCCTCAAAAAAGATTATTTGAGGAATAATGAAAAAAGTATAAATAAAACTAAACTTTTATTATATCAATAATGGAAAAAATGAGAAATTAAAAACCATTAAAAACACTTAAAAAGGTATCAACATACAGGGGCATATAAGGTCCGATTCACAGTATTGAATCTATATGCACAGTAAGACTCTATATATTCAAATAAAAGGCCTAATACCAGAAAAGTACAAAGTAGGTAACTATCCCCATTGCACAGTGCAAGACGAAACAAAAAGAACCCTCGAATAAAGTCTACCAGTGACTATTAGGTTTCCTTAAGGAGTACCACAAAAGGGATTTTAAAACAAAGCTGGGTGTTCCTGTATTAGTCTGGTACTTCAAAAGCATCTAATATTCAACAATCCACAAAAAAATGATATATATATATATAAATGCAATACAATACCAAAGGCCCCTAGCCAGGACCTAATCATTCTACAAAACGCCTGACGCACGTTTCGCTCCTGCTTTGTATAGTTACCTTTATTAAATATTAATATTGCATAAATATGCTTTTACATGTTTTCATCTACTTGATTGCAACGGGCTCCAAGGCACTTATATATTTTTGTCTATATATGTGTATACATATGTTTATAGGGAAGATAGAAAAAACAGAGGGGCGCCTCATGTGTAGTATTGTCAGATGGAGACACAGAGAATGTAACAGTATAGCCAAATGAGTACTCACGTACTCCAGAAGCACACCTATGAGCTGGTAGGGACAGGCTGCAGATTTATGAGGGTGTGACAGCTCACCCGTTCAGGGACGCTTTCAGTATTGTAGTGCTGCAACAGGTGTAGAAACACAAAGACAGAGAGCACTATATGTGCAGACCATTAAAGATGATATCACAGGTGTGTGCTTAATAGTATAAAGTGGGTACTCACATACTCCAAGAGCACACCAGTGTGCTGGTAGGAACAGGCTGCAGATTTGAACAGGTGTGACAGCTCACCCAAGCGGACGATCTTTTTGGTATTTGTACTGCAGAGACAAATGAGCTTGGTGCTTCACAGTGACTGTACCAGGTGTACAGGATATCCTTTTTGTGGGCTTGCAGGCAGTAGGTAGGTAATAAGATCCACTCCAAAGGTAAAAATTGCAATTTTTTTATTAAAAACAAAAAGTTAAAAAACAACACCAGGGTCGTTATAAAAAAGTGGATTACAGGGTTACCCAGTTGACCCCAGTAATTGCGACGCGTTTCTCGGTTAACAAACCATTTCATCAGGCAAACGGTTTGTTAACCGAGAAACGCGTCACAGTTATTGGGGCCAACTGGGTAACCCTGTAATCCACTTTTCATAACGACCCTGGTGTTGTTTTTTAACTTTTTGTTTTTAATAAATAATTGCAATGTTTACCTTTGGAGTGGATCTTTTTATCTACCTACTGCCTGCAATCGCACAAACGCGAAAACCCAATATACTTCTCATGCAAATGATAGCAAGCCACTCGTAATGTGGCCCACAGTATTTAAAAAATAATTTTTGGATGAGAAATTTATATTTAAGCTGTTAAATCTTTCTATAAAATGTTTAGTTATGTGTAAAGAAACAATTTTACAATATACTTTCATTGTTTATTTTGTCCATTTTCATGTAATTTTCTAATTCTCAGAGACGCTCCCTGCTGACTTCTCAATGATAACTTTGCTATGTATCATTCTCTAATTGGCATTCGGTGATAACAACTGCAAACCAATTAATTTTATACTTACATTATGACTGTGACTAACCTTGTTGTCTGCACACTCCCATATTCACTCCTCCAAATAAGGCAAATAGTGGCTGGAGTTTAGCTATTGAAAAACACATGCAGTAAAAGGAATGTCAATTTGCTTATTCTGTAGCAACATAACAAAAATGTCTTCCAATTACAAGACGTCTGCTCTCCCTTAACCCTTCCACGCCATTAGGACGTTCCATGCCATTCTAAAAGCAATGGGCTTTAACAACTTTAGGATGGCATGGAAACTCCAGTGGATCTAACTAGGGGACATGACTAGCAACGCAGGCAGTCCCCCAGGAGCCAATCAGCTCCATTTGGAGTCATGTGATGATCTATTAACTTTGCAAAATACTTGCCCCTGTCCTGAAAGGGTTAAGGCTGCTTGCTTACCTAAGCCGAGGTTCCACTGCTTTATTGGTGAACAGTGACAGGCCTCACAAACATAAAAAAATGAAACAAAAAATCTCAGTATATAAATATTTGTTTTGCAAAAATAATAATAATAATAATAATAATAATAATAATAATAATAATAATAATAATAAAAAAACTAACACATTTAAATATGACTCATTTTGCCACTAGGAGGAGGCAAAGATTTTCAAACCTCAAAAGCTGTATAAAACCCCTCCCAACTTACTGGATACTAGTCTGACATATAGCCAAGCAAAAGAGGTAGGAATAGAATTAAGAGCAAAAATAGGAGCAGAGGAAAAAGTTGAGCAAGAAAAAAAAAAAAAAACATCACCTGAAAAATAACAGGGTGAGGTCTTATGGACTCTAACCATCATGAAAGAAATAAACAATAATCAGTTAAGCATTATATATATATATATATATATATATATATATATATATATATATATATATACACATATTATGTATATATGTGTGTGTATGTATGTGTATATATATATATATATATATATATATACATATGTATGTGTATATATATATATATATATATATATATATACACATATGTGTGTGTGTGTGTGTATATATACATTTATATATATATACATATATATATATATACAGGAAATATATACACAAAATATAAAAAAACACAATTTTCAGAACAAAATGGCTTCCTCTTGGAAAAGTCAGTATTTTGTGTGACCGCCTTGAACTCTTTTGGGGAGACTCTCCTGAAGTTTTCTGAAGAAATCTTCTGGTATATTATACTAGGCTTCTTTTAGCACTTCTCAGAGTTCCTCTTTGGATTTAGGTTGTCTTTTAGTTCTTTCTCTCTCCAGATGAGCCCATACTGTCTCTATAATATTGAGGTCTGGACTCTGTGGAGGACAGTCCATTAATGTCAGTGTTTTGTCAGCTGTTTTTTCTCTCCAAATATGATTTCACTGCATTAGCAGAGTGCTTGGGATTGTTACCATGCTAAAAAATAAAACCAATCCCAATCAGGCGCTTTCCAGAAGGAATGGCATGATGAATTAAAACCTGTCTGTACTTTCAGCATTCAAGATCTCATCAATACGGACAATATTGCCAATGGCAGAAATCCAGTCCTAAACCAGGACAGACCATCCACCATGTTTCACTAAAGGCCGCAAGCACTCATTCTTCCATCGCTCTCCAACTCTTCTTCTCACATATTGTCGATGTTTGGACCCAAAAATTTCAAACTTGGATTAGTCACTCCATAATACTCTTTTCCACTGATCTTCATGCCAATCTTTGTGAGCTTTAGCATATCTTAGCCTTTTCACCCTGTTCCCCTTCCATAAAAAAGTAGTTTCTTGTCTGCTACCCATCCACAAAAAAACATTCTTGATCAAGCTTCTTTGGACTGTAGAAGGGTCAACTTGACATCCCGATGAAGCTGCCAGATGCTGAACCAGGTCCTTGCTGGACTTCTTCCGGTCTTTCAAAGAAGAAACTCTGAGAAACATCTCATCTGATTTTGAAAGTTTTCTTGGCCTTCCAATCCTTGATTCCTTAAATTTCTTTATAACAGCTTGAATACCACACCTTGAGTATCCAGTTTGTTTGCTGATTTACCTTTAAGAATGGCCTTGCTGATGCAAAAGTATGATTTTATGTCTGTCAAATTCTGTGATCTTTGGCATTTTGATCTCTGATCATCACAGAAAACCTCTCCCTCTGAGGACTCAGCAGCTTCATGACCAGAAACATTAACATCAGGGCCGCCACTAGAAATTTTGGGGCCCCTGACTTAACCATTGATCAGGCCCCCCCCCCCCGCCTTTGACGTGCAATTTTTGACCAAGTGACTAAAACGTATATATGTACGTTATTCTTAAGTGTCTATTTAAACTTGGAAATGTTGTAAAGGTAGTAACATACAAACATACAAACACACAGACACTGAAACACACACTCACACATAAGGATTCACATATAGACACTCTAGCAGACACGCAAAGAAACACACTTAGACACAGACACCCAAACAGACACTCAGCACTTGTTTACATTGACCTAACAAGTAATGTGGTAAACTACAATTTTGTAAAGAAAGGAGATTTAGAAAACAAAATATGGAGTTCTGATTATCTTTTTGTAAAGGAAGATGCCAACTAAATGATGACAAAAGCATGCAGTGGCTGAAAGGAAGGGCCCTGAACTGCCTAAACAATAATTTAAAGGTTAAATGGTGGATTGGTGACTTCTGGAAAGGTCTCGTTAGTCTCAAAGTCTTTAGAAAGATGTGAATAATCATTAGTAAGGTCAAAATGTCCTAAAAAGGAACAGACAATGGACACACACACACACACACAAACTTGCACATACACCCAAGGAAACACTGACAGAGACAGCCTCAGAAAACACACAAAGACATACACACACACAGAGACTCCCACAGAAAACACACAAAGACATACATGCACACACCCTCAATGAGACATCCACAGAAAACACACAAAGACATACACACGCCCACACTGAAGTTACAATCTGAAATTGCACAAAGAAATAAAAAACATTTGCTGAGTAAATCCTACCTCCTCTGCAAATTAAAGTGATCTGCCGTCTGACTCAGAAACACACTGTACAAAGCGCCAAGTCTGTCTTACACTGTGCATAGTGGTTTAGTGCACACTCAGAAATCCTCTCAAATGCTAATACTTTACTCTTTGCAATAATATTTCCCAGGCTCAATTAGCACTCTGCTGTAGTACCCACTAGTGGCTGCCCTAAATCAACAGTGTGTGACATGCATGATAAAAAAAATTGCAGAAATTAAGAGATCATTTTTTAAAGAATCATATTTGTAAATGTGCAAACAAAAATAATTCTGTGAATTCAAAATTGTACATTAATGATCTGGTTATATGGCTAGATGAAGAAACGTACTTTTAAAAGGTTGACATATGTTTGTTTGTTTTTTCCTTTTTTTCCCCAACCAAGAGCACCACTTCAAATATAGTGTACAAATGTCCCCATCTGTCAGCTGTACTTTTTTTAAAAAAATGCTGTACTCTATATGGTCTTGGTGGAACCATAAGCTGTGATACTCATACCATTAGATCTGGTTAAATGCAGGATTTAGGCTTGTTGGTATGTATTTCAAAATTAAGTCAGCTGTAGTGTAAACTGAACAGTTTTAAGTTAACCTGTCTCATTTCAAACACTGAGCAATCTTAGTCTGAGAGTATAACATTTTATTCAGATGTAAAAATCTTAGATAAAATGCCTCCTTGTATCTGGAAAGTCCTTGCATAAAGGGGCAGCAAACTGGAATGTTTTATATATATATATATATATATATATATATATATATATATATATATATATATATATATATATATATATATATATATATATATATATATATAAATGCATATCTGCCAAAAGGGCACCTACCATTTGTGTATTGAGCAGGAAACATTTCTGCATGGTTTTAAATATAGAATTTCTACAGCATTGTCAAATAATCATAAATACACTGCTGCTAAAAAAATGTGTTTTTATGGACCCCTGGCCCCACCATACAATCGGATTGTAACTGAAGTTACAATCCGAAATTACACAAAGAAATAAAAAACATTTGCTAAGTAAGTCCTACCTCCTCTGCAAATGAAAGTGATCTGCCGTCTGAATCAGGCAGACACTGTACAAAGTGCCAAGTCTGTCTCACACTGTGCATAGTGGTTTAGTGCACACTCAGAAATCCTCTCAAATGCTAATACTTTACTCTTTGTAATAATATTTCCCATGCTCAATTAGGACTCTGCTGTAATACCCACTGGTGGCTGCCAAAATGTAAAAAAAAAAAAAAATTTTTTTTTTTTTTTTTAGTTCTTGCCTCATGGGGCCCCCCTGGCCCATTGGGCCCCTGACAGGAGTCACCCCTGTCATCCCCTGATGGCGGCCCTGATTTAACATCAACAGGCTTAGAGCTAGTAGAAGGTAAATTATGAACTGACCTTTTACACTTACTTGAAGGAGGCATTGCTGCCAACATTTTAGATACTGTATAGCAAATGAAGTCCTTAACTCAATGAGCAAAACTCCCTTGTAAGGAACAAACAGAAGGATCAGTAACACCTTTAGAAGCAAAAGCAGCATTAAACTGGTCAGAATGCATTAAAACATTAAGACATATGTTGCATAAATGTGCTGGAAGTAGCATCTCAGTCTGTTTACAAGAAACACATGTAACACTGGTAGGAAAGTGTTCAGATGACACTTTCCTACCAGTGTTACATGTGTTTCCTGGTTCGCAGCCTGTTTCCCTGTCTCTGCACCACCAGAGGGCTCTGGTTTATGCTGTTGTTCCTGGAGATCTAATGGCTAGCTCTCTGGCTCCACCTGCTTGCCAGCTGCAGGTAGTTTCACAGTCAGCAAAGCTATAAAAAGCTGCCTCACAAGCCACTCCATGCCCTGACATTATAGTTTATCCTCGCTGTTAGTGCCTCTGACCTAAAGTCTGTTTCCCTGTCGTTTGGTGAGTCTTCTGGTTCCTGAATCAGGCTTGCCTCCTGGCCTCTCTTTTGGATCTACATTGGATTTGATGAAGGATTGGACCGCTTCTCCGGTATTCTGAACTTGGCATGTTTTCCTGGCTTCTCTTCCGGATTCTCCCTGTGTTTGTTAACTGAACAGACTGATTCCTGGTATCTGACCCTTGGCATGTCTTCTGACTTCTCTCTGGTTACCAGCCTGTCTTTGCTACCAGTGTATCCAGTACCTCTTCTTTTTTTCAGTGGTATCCTGCTCCTCTACCCAAGGACTGCAGAGAGCATCTGCCAAGCCCTGGTATCCGGTTCCAGTATTCACACCCTACAGAGGGCATCTGCCAAGCTCTTCTATCCTGCTCCGGTACCCAAGCTTTGCAGAGGGCATCTGCTAAGCACTGTTATCCTGTTCCAGTCTTTGCCTCTCTAGTGGGCACTCCAGTTCCTGGCCCTAAAATGGGCACTCCAGTCTCTACCATAGAGTGGACACTCCTGTCTTCGACCCAGGTGAGAACTCCAGTCTCAGCCTTAGAGTGGGCACTCTTGTGCTTGGCCCTTAAGTGGGCATTCCAGTACTCGGCTCTCTAGTAGGCACTCCTGTTTCTGGCCTTAGAGTGGTCACTACTTATGACTCCAGCTCTGGTGTGGGCGTTACAGCTGCCTAAACATGTTTGAAGGTTTCATATACAATAAAACCTGCATTGTCTGTCTGTTGTCTCAACCATGCTTAAAAGGGGTGATACCGTAAAGAAGCCCATATCTCTGGCCCCTTTTAGTGCTCAAGATCTGTCACCTCAACACATAAGCTCCAAACTCCTAAACACGCTCCTATGAGCGTGACAGCGTGCGCGCGACCCAGCATAAAATAAGGAGAAAAGCATGCCAAAACTAACCTGCACATGAAAAAAAACAGACACACTCAATCCTGAAAAGCCTACATGTGCTATCTGCTCTCATTTTCATAATCATATAGAGGAAGCACCTGTGCATTTGACTAATGTTAGTAGTAAGTGTATGGCCACTATACTGAGATAGATAGATAGATAGATAGATAGATAGATAGATAGATAGATAGATAGATAGATAGATAGATAGATAGATAGATATGTATATAAAAAATGAAATCCTTGATAATATATAGAATTCACCAATTAAAAAATATTGTTTAAATAATTCTGGTTTTATTATGCAATAAGAATGTTTTTAATATATTTTCGAAGGTATCTTATATTATTAACAATATTTCTTATAAATCTGAATATTAAATTTCGATTGCTCCTGCATTTTATTTATTTTGTTATAAAAAAAAAAACAATTTAATAAAACAATGAAAAAATGTTTTGTGTCAGGGTTTTTTTATTTTTGGTTTTTTTTTTTACTTTTTTTCCACAAATGTATTTTCTACTTCTTTTTATTATTAATTAGTAAATGGAATCTGACAGAAACTAAGAATCTATGTGTAATGCAAAGAAAGTATGAGTGATTGACTGCTGTTGAATAGAGGGGCAGATTTCAAGCTGTGAAGTTTTCTCATTAAATCAGATTAATATGCAAATTGTGCTGATTTCAAAACGAGTCTTTGCAAGTAGGTATGTAAGTGCAAACAATGCAGCGTCACTCTAAATGTATGCGTATATCTAAAAACTATTCAACTGTAGCCACCAGAAGTTGTCTATTGTTCTCTCTGTAGCTACCCTCAATCACGTGGCTCCACCGTGCACAAATATACATATAAATGCTTGTATAATATATATAAACAACTTTAGTTTTTTTTTCTTTTACTAGGCAAAAAAAATGAAAAATCTTGAAGACAAATATCAACAAAGGGAATGCATTTTTTTTAGGATTCACAATAGATACAAAAAAAATACTAAAGTAAAAATGTCTTCAATAAAATACTGTGGATGGAAGATTTGTGCACACATAGGGGCCTATCTATCAAACTCCGTATAGAGCTTGATGCCCCGTGTTTCCGGCGAGCCTGCAGGCTCGCCAGAAACAGCAGTTATGAAGCAACGGTCACAAAGACTGCTGCTCCATAACCTGTCCGCCTGCTGTGAGCAGGCGGACAGACATCGCCGGAAATTAACCCGATCGAGTACGATCGGGTTGATTGACACCCCCTGCTGGCGGCCCATTGGCCGCGAGTCTGCAGGGGGCGGCGTTGCACCAGCAGCTTTTGTGAGCTGCTGGTGCAATGCTGAATATGGCGAGCGTATTGCTCGCCGTATTCAGCGAGGTCTGGCGGACCTGATCCGCACTGTCGGATCAGGTCCGCCAGACTTTCTTAAATAGGGGCCATAGGGTAGTCATAAACATTTCCACTTTCAAAGCTTATTTGTATTGCATAATATGTTACTAATAGCAATGGACAAAAATGTATCATTCGTCATAGAAACTGATGCTGAATAGCGGCATTTTGCAATTTTTGTAGCTGGATTTATTAGTGTAAAAGTACAACACATCTGTGCAAATCCAGGAATATTCTATAAAGCTACTTTTTACCCTGAAATTTAAAAATCACACAAAATTAAAAATGTAACCATTCACACAAAAATACACAGTAAAAAATTGTATTATTAAGGTCCATCAAAATTCATAACAAAATTGTTCTCCAAAAATCATATTTTATCAAAAACATAAAATTTTTATGTAAATTGCATAGGAATAAATCGTATTAAGTATGCACAACGTAAACCATAATTTAAGTACACTGTATGTGCAAAAAAGTAAGACATTCGTACTTAAAAGTACAAAATACAAAGTGCAATTGTTGTTTTTCATAAAATGGGCTGAACATGGGTGTTCTATGGGCTTATATGACATTTTCTCTAAAAACAGCGTAATTCTGAAAACATTTTCGCACTACAGTTCTCACTGTTTTTTCTCCCCAATTAAAAGGTGGCGAGTTTTCATCAAAATACTTCAAACACTAATTATTCTGAAAGGAAAACCTATGCATACCAAAACAGCATTGAAAACAGTTGGCTAGATTACGAGTTTTGCGGTATGAGTAAAAAAGCAGCATTAATGCTCATAATGCTGCTTTTTCACTCCCGCTGGTATTACGAGTCTTGCAGGTTTAGGGGCACCACACACATTTTTGGCCGTACCGCAAATTAACTTACTCGATTTGGTTAAAGTCTTTTTTCAATGGGACTTCCATAGCGCCGGTATTACAAGCTTTTTCTGGGAGGCTAAAAAGTGAGCGGTATAGCCTATCCCGCAAGATTCGTAACGCATTCTAAAGTCAGTAGTTATGAGTTTTACACTACAAAGCTGTAGCATAAAACTCATAACTAAAGTGTTACAAAGTACGCTAACACCCATAAACTACCTATTAACCCTTAAACCGAGGCCCTCCCACATCGCAAACACTAAAATAAAATTATTAACCCCTAATCTGCCACTCCCGACATCGCAGCCACTATAATAAACATATTAACCCCTAAACCGCCGCCCTCCTGTATCACAAACACTAGTTAAATATTATTAACCCCTAATCTGCTGTCCCTAACATCGCCGCAACCTACATTACAGTTATTAACCCCTAATCTGCTGCCCCCAACGTCGCCGCCACTATACTAAATTTATTAACCCCTAAACCTAAGTCTAACCCTAACACCCACTAACTTAAATATAATTAAAATAAATCTAAATAAAAATTCCTATCATGACCTAAATTATTCCTATTTAAAACTAAATACTTACCTATAAAATAAACCCTAAGCTAGCTACAATATAACCAATATTTACAATGTAGCTAGCTTAAGGTTTATTTTTATTTTACAGGCAAGTTTGTATTTATTTTAACTAGGTGGATTAGTTAGTAAATAGTTATTAACTATTTACTAACTACCTAGCTAAAATAAATACAAATTTACCTGTGAAATAAAGCCTTACCTGAGTTACACTAACACCTAACCTTACACTACAAATAAATAAATTACCTAAATAAAATAAAATTACCTAAATTACAAAAAAAAACCACTAAATTACACAAAATAAAAAAAAGACATTATCAGATATTTAAACTAATTACACCTATTCTAATAGCCCTATCAAAATAAAAAAGCCCCCCCAAAATAAAAAAAAAACCTAGCCTAAACTAAATTACCAATAGCCCTTAAAAGGGCCTTTTGCGGGGCATTGCCCCAAAGAAATCAGCTCTTTTACCTGTAAAAAAAAAATACAAACACCCCCCAAAAGTAAAACCCACCACCCACACAACCAACCCCCCAAATAAAATCCTAACTAAAAAAACCTAAGCTCCCCATTGCCCTGAAAAGGGCATTTGGATGGGCATTGCCCTTAAAAGGGCATTTAGCTCTTTTTCAAAAGTCCAAACCCTTAATCTAAAAATAAAACCCACCCAATAAACCCTTAAAAAAACCTAACACTAACCCCCGAAGATCCACTTACAGTTTTGAAGACCGTACATCCATCCTAAACGAAGCCGGGAGAAGTCTTCATCCAAGCGGCAAGAAGTCCTCAACGAAGCCGGGAGAAGTCTTCATCCAAGCCAGCAGAAGTAGTCTTGAAGATGGACCAGCTCTGTGTCGGAAGGATGAAGATAGAAGATGCCGTCTGGATGAAGACTTCTGCCCGTCTGGAGGACCACTTCTGCCGGCTTGGATGAAGACTTCTCCCTGCTTTGTTGAGCACCGCACCCCTTATACCGCAAAACTCGTAATCTAGCCGAGTGTAATTTGTTTTGTATTAAGCGTAATATACAAGTTTAAAAACATGGCGGTTTTTCCCTGTATACTTTGTCCTCCATTGCAAACTTTTATCTAACAGAGAGCTTTTATTACTTCTATGAGAGACATCTCTTTTTTATTTATAGAATTCCACCAGGGCTGCCCCTGTGAGTGTTGCCATTGAAAACCACGCCTAGACCTGCAAAATTTTTAAGGATTGGCCCCTAAGGGAGACGTGTTGAGTGTGCTTTTCATGTGAATTTAATAAATGGGGAAATCTGTAAATGAATGATCATTTATACCAGTATTTATCAACTGCAAACAAGAGCAAGGAGGGAGGGTTTAATGAAATGCCCAAGAAAATTGGAAATAAGTGCAGTTGAGACACATGCTTCCAAACTAGCAATATAAAAAGCCTGATGATCAAAACTCACTGGCATGGTGAGAATTCACATTTCTTTTGAGCATTTTATTGTTATATAGGTGTTTCTCCTTCACGTCCAGAACCCTGCGTACTGAGATAAATTACTCTAAAGACTTCGAAAAATTATTTGAGGTCTCACTGTACTGATTAGACTCCTTAAATAATCTCACTACACCAAAAAGCTTTAAAAAATTGGGCCCACAGTCTGTATTATCTGGATTCAAACTTAAAGGGACAGTCAACACCAGAATTTTTGTTGTTTTAAAATATAGATAATCCCTTAATTACCCATTCCCCAGTTTTGCATAACCAACACAGTTATAATAATACACGTTTTACCTCTGTAATTACCTTGAATCTAAGCCTCTGCAGACTGCCCTCTTATTTCAGTTCTTTTGACGGACTTGCATTTTAGCCAATCAGTGCTCACTCCTCGGTAAATTCACGTGCATGAGCTCAATGTTATCTATATGAAACACGTGAACTAACGCCCTCTAGTGGTGAAAAACTGTCAAAATGCATTTAGATTAGAGGGGGCCTTCAAGGTCTAAGAAATTAGCATATAAACCTCCTATGTTTAGCTTTCAACTAAGAATACCAAGAAAACAAAGTAAAATTGGTGATTAAAGTAAATTGGAAAGTTGTTTAAAGTTACATGCCCTATTTGAATCATGAAAGGTTTTTTTGGACTTGACTGTCCCTTTAAATAAATTCAAGTATGTTATGTAAAACATAGGGTATTGTTAAAGCAAACCGTAAACAGTACTAGTTCAGATGTATGTGTTTGTCCTTTAATCAAACGTGCCTTCTTAAAGGGATGTTAAACAGTCTGCTTCATTGTAGCAACAAAAAAGCACTAAGCAGTGGCTTATATGTATTATTCATAATTTTAAAAGGATTTTACCTTTAAATCTTTTTGTTTAACTTAGTTTCTGCAGTGTCCTTTACTTCCTGTCCCATCCCCTCAAGGAGGAGGAGGCCTCAAAAACGGCAAAGGTATATGGGTAGATTACGAGTGGAGAACAAATTTGCGATCTCGCAAGCTCGATATTTACACTCCACTCAGTAATACCAGTGCATGCAAATGTGCGCTAGTATTACAAGTAAAGCGCAATGCAAACGTGACCTCACATTCACATTGCAAGGAAGCTTTGCGCTCACAAGAGTACGCTTCCATAGGCTACAATAGGAGCCTCGTTCTGATGCCTATAGATACGGGAGAGAACCTAGTGCAGCGCAGGGGCTAAGTCACACAGTGTTGGGCAGCAAATTTTAAATATATATGTATATAAATATATACATATATATCTTTATATATAAGCATATACATACAGTATATATTTACAGTATAAAACACAGTCCCCATAGACCGCAATGTATAGGCACTTTTCAGTGACGTTTTTTTTTTCTAACACCCCACATCTGCTCACTTTAACCCCTTATAACTGCTTTGTGCAGTTATTTAAAAATAAAATAAAAATAAATATGCTGATATTTTTTATTTTCATAAAGGAACTGTCTACTTTATTTGGGGGCAATTGGGGCACATTTTTTTAATTAACCAGAGGTCTGACCACTGGTTAATTTTGCTTAGTGCAAAGTCCTACAGCGAGCTCGCAGTAGCATTAACCAGCTAATTATAATGGCTAGTTATTTAATCTGCGTCCGTAAATGGGCAAATTTGCCGTTTATGGGCGCACATTAAAATTGAGACACAATAAGGTGACACCATAAAATAGCTCTAGTCAGTTTATTGCCCATTATCAATACAGTGACCTGAAACTTAAGTTTTGCCATGTCTGCTTCCTTATTTAGCTGTGGGCAGGGGCTAAACAGAGAATTTCTAAGTGCTCATTTTGCAAGAAAACAAATAAATGTTTTTTTCTTTTTTAACACAATCTGGTTTTTTTATGTTTACTTTAATCTAAAGGAAAGTAATAATAATTGTTGTCATTAAAGAAGTGCTGTTTTATATCCCTTTAAAATTCTGATATCTACATCATAGAAAGAAAAAAAAAGTCTTTATTAAGAATCATTATCTAGAACAAAAAATACTACTTGGCACAGTTTGAATACTAATACATTAACTATCCAGATACCCTGTATAAAATAAGCAAACTGTGACTAAACAGCAAAATCCTCACCAGCACTGTACACTCCCTAATACCTCAGCTCTAGAATGTATTTAGTTGTGCAGGTGCCCTCTGCCCAGCCAATGACTTCTCTGCCATATTCACCTCCTCCCACACTCACTTTAATCTTCCAGTTCTGCACGTAAATGGTAAAATTGCATTTCTTACAGACTTTTCTCTCACATATTCAGCTATTATTAAAGGGACAGTGTACCCTAAATTTTCTCTCCTTTAATTTGTTCCCAGTGATTCATTTTTCCTGCTGGAGTGTATAAAATTGTTTATAAACAGCGAATTTACCTTTATTTCATCATTTAAAATAGCTGATTTTGCTTGTGGTATCCATACCTTTACTGATAGTTTCTATACTTAAAGGATTACTTTCTGTTATAATTTTTAAGCTAAACAACTAACATATTAAAGATAATAAACATTAATTAAAACCTACTGACCTATATTTTCTCTAAAACGAAGTTTCATAACATTCTAAAAGTTATATCTTTTATTCGCTGATGATGTCACGTTATCCTGCCCACTATTTTCAGCACTGAGTGTTCAAAATACTTAAACCAATAACTTTGTGTTTAAAGCGCCATTTTGAAACCTAGGTATTGTAAACGGATTGGTACAGAGCAAAGGATACCTACGGAGTGGGTTTGGAAAACAATTAAATTTGCAGACAAGATTTCTGATATACGGTAGAGATATGTTAATGAAATGCTATTGATAAAAAGCGTATTTGGGGTAGTTAGTTAGTAACAGGCATAGAAAATATTTACTTACAGTGGCCCTTTAAATGTAATCTACAGAAAAGCTAAATAACCATTGCCAGCAGAAACAATTACAGTTCCAAAGGGGCTTCAAAAAGATAAGTAATACAATATTAATTTTCAACTGTTCACTCTAAGTATTGGGCTTTAGAATACAAACAAAGATAATAAATATAAAGAAGCATTTGTGTGTACAGAAAGTGATAAAATAAGGAGATCTGGTTTCCCTGCAAGTTCAATCCATGTTAATGGGTTGTGGTTTCAAAGAACAAAACCAGCTATTTTATAAACAATATAAACATAAATAATCAATTAATCATACATTTTATACTCTGTAGCTGGTACAACAAGTCAGTGGAAACACATTAAAGGGAAAACAATTTTACAGCACACTTTCCCTTTAACTGGCTAAAAAAAAATGCCATATACGCGTCAAAAAACACAAACTGTTTAGCTGGCTTATCTGTTGCCCTTCTCCAAAGACCCTACTTAGTCAATGAGACAAAAGAAACTTCTACTTTAATCTGTCACCTGTTATAACTCTGTATTTTGTAGTCTCTTGTTCTGTGCCATTTTATTTTATTGATGTTGGTTTTTGATACTCTCATGGATTTAAAGGGCCAGGAAACCCCAAAATGTTCTTTCATGATTTGGATCCCTTTGGAACAGCATTGCACTACTGGCAGCTAACTAAACACATCTAGTTAGCAAATCACAAGAGACAAATGTATGCAGGCAACAATCAGCTGCTAGCTCTCACTAGTGTAGTATATGTGCGTATTCTTTTTAAACAAGGGATACCAAGAGAACAAAGCACATTTGAATATAGAAGTAAATTTAAAAGTATCTTTAAATTGCATGCTCTTTTAGAATCATGCAAGTTTAATTTTGACCTTCCTATCCCTTTAACCCCTTAATGACAACTGACGTACCAGGTACGTCCTGCAAAAACTTGCAGTTAGTGACAATGGACGTACCTGGTACGTCAGTTGTCTTAGAGAGTGCTGGAAGCGATCGCAATCGCTTCCAGCAGCTCTCAGGGTATTGCAGTGATGCCTCGATATTGAGGCATCCTGCAATACCCTTTAGAAAGCATCCGATGCAGAGAGAGCCACTCTGTGGCCCTCTCTGCACCGGTAGCGATGCGGCCGTTCGTTGGTGGGTGGGAGCTTACAGGGAGGAGGGTGGGCGGCCCATCGCTACCCGGCATCCGGTTCCTTCAAGTGCATTGTGCACGCCGGATGCCGGGAGCGTGCGGGGGCTGCGTGCACGCGCGCGCGTGCGTGCGTGTGTGTGTGTGCGCGCGCGCACAGCAATCACTGGCACTGCCACCAATGAATTTTGGTAAGAGGGAGGGGGGCAGAATTTTTCAAATAAATGATCAATATCAGGATCTGGATCTGGGGGGGGGGGGGGGGGTTGGGGCAGCTACACTACAGAAAAAATAAAAATAAAACATGTAACAAAACACTTTATTTTTTGGGGAAAACTGGGTACTGGCAGACAGCTGCCAGTACCCAAGATGGTGGCAATTAGGTAGGTGGGGAGGGTTAGAGAGGTGTTTGGGGGGGATCAGGGAGGTTGGGGGTTAAGGCAGGGGTCCATCACAGCTGAATAATTAAAAAAAAAAAAAAAAAAAAAAAAAAAACACCTTTTATTTTAGTACTGGCAGACTTTCTGCCAGTACTTAAGATGGCGGGGACAATTGTGGGGTGGGGGAGGGAAGAGAGCTGTCTGGGAGGGATCAGGGGGTGGGATGTGTCAGGTGGGAGGCTAATCTCTACACTAAAGCTAAAATTAACCCTGCAAGCTCTCTACAAGCTACCTAATTAACCCCTTCACTGCTGGGCTTAATACAAGTGTGGTGCGCAGCAGCATTTAGCGGCCTCCTAATTGCCAAAAAGCAACGCCAAAGCCATATATGTCTGCTATTCATGAACAAAGGAGATCCCAGAGAAGCATTTACAACCATTTGTGCCATAATTGCACAAGCTGTTTGTAAATAATTTAAGTGAGAAACCTAAAATTGTGAAAAATGTCACTTTTTTTTTTATTTGCTCGCATTTGGCGGTGAAATGGTGGCATGAAATATACCAAAATGGGCCTAGATCAATACTTTGGGTTGTCTACTACACTACACTAAAGCTAAAATTAACCCTTCAAGGTCCCTACAAGATCCCTAATTAACCCCTTCACTGCTGGGCATAATACACGTGTGGTGCGCAGCTGCATTTAGCGGCCTTCTAATTACCAAAAAGCAACGCCAAAGCCATATATGTCTGCTATTTCTGAACAAAGGGGATCCCAGAGAAGCATTTACAACCATTTGTGCCATAATTGCACAAACTGTTTGTAAATAATTTCAGTGAGAAACCTAAAGTTTGTGACAAAATTTGTGAAAAAGTGAACAATTTTTTTTATTTGCTCGCATTTGGCAGTGAAATGGTGGCATGAAATATACCAAAATGGGCATAAATCAATACTTTGGGTTGTCTTCTAAAAAAATATATATACATGTCAAGGGATATTCAGGGATTCCGGACAGATATCAGTGTTCCAATGTAACTAGCGCTAATTTTGAAAAAAAGTGGTTTGGAAATAGCAAAGTTCTACTTGTACTTATTGCCCTATAACTTGCAAAAAAAGCAAACAGCATGTAACCATTGGGTATTTCTAAACTCAGGACAAAATTTAGAAACTATTTAGCATGGGTGTTTTTTGGTGGTTGTAGATGTGTAACAGATTTTGGAGGTCAAAGTTAGAAAAAGTGTGTTTTTTTCCATTTTTTCCTCATATTTTATATATTTTTTATATTAAATTATAAGATGTGATGAAAAAAATGGTATCTTTAGAAAGTCCATTTAATGGCGAGAAAAACAGTATATAATATGTGTGGGTACAGTAAATGAGTAAGAGGAAAATTACAGCTAAACACAAACACTGCAGAAATGTAAAAATAGCCATTGTCATTAAGGGTAAGAAAACTGAAAAATGGTCCGGTCATTAAGGGGTTAATATGCACTTTGTATAGTGTTAAAAAAAAACCCAATTAAATAATTTAAAATGATCTAGATATCTACCTGAAAAAAATCAAAGATTACTACTTTTCCCAGCTTGACTTTTCAGTTCACAAATAACAAATCAAGCAATATTTATGAAGAGACCTCTCCAGCTTCACTGGCCGTCCCAGCATTTCCAGCTTTACCAGTTCTATGTTATTCTGTGAAGCTGATTAGTAAATAATGGAAAGATTAGCGAGCTTTAATGAATCAGCGGCATAGAATTACATATAATGCTGACGTTTGGTGAGGCCAGTAAAGTTAGAGACATTTTAAAGGACCATCGTACATAAAGGGACAGTATACTGTAAAATTGTTTTTCCCTTGTCAATTATTTCTGCCTGGAATTTTTATACAGATTCTTAAACTAGTAAATAGTTAAACCGCTAAGTTTTTTTTTATAAATAATATGTAGTTTATTTATATTTTTATTACCAAACTTGAATTCTTTTTGCATCTGGACTCCTCCTCTTCGCCACTTCCTATCTTGGAACACTGTGAAGTATGGAACAGTCCCACCCGCTCTATACGTATGTCTAATGCGCGCCCCCGTGTAGATCATACTATGCGCATGTGTTAGAATGACTCTGCAAAATTGATGTTTTTCTATATTTCTTTGATTGAAGTTACGAAGCATGCGCGTCGCATGGATGCGCAGCGCTTCAGAGGGTGGAAAATTTCAACTAATGCATGCGCAGAGTAAAGCTATGACGTAGAGAGAAGGGTTGAACGCCCCGGGGGGGAACAATAGATTGGCAATCTCTCTTGTCAATCAATCAAGCTTTGAGGGACAAAATGGCGGACGGAGGAATTGTGGACCAGAATATTAGAAATGTAGGTATTTTTCTGCATTTACAATCTCGAACCAAATAAACGATGAATTAAAGTACCCATGATTTTGAAAGATAAATAATATGGCGATAAGCAGAAAGGGTGAGTTTACATTCACTTTAATGTGTTTCCAATTACTTTTTATTACTAATCGCAGAGTATCAAATGTTTAGAATTAGATTTTTAAGGTTTATTTGTGTATATAAAATAGCTGATTTTGTGTTTTGAAGCCACAACCTAATAAAATGGGTTGAGCTTGTAGGTATAATGTGATCTCATTACTTTATCACATTGTGTACATATACATGCTTCTTTATCTTATATCTGTCTGTAAACCAAAGACCAATACTTGGAGAGAACAATGGAAAATTACCTTATCTTTTCTATACCACATTGGGAGAGGAAGCCCTGGAAGAGTAATTACAATGGAGGGGCATTTGACCCCTGCCTAGGTAAATACGATAGGTATGTTGAAGGGGGGGTGGAGATAGGAGGGGCCTGTAGAGTAGGATATAGGTAAGGGGAGTGACCTGGAAAGAGCACCAAAAATCACGTTGCAAGGTCCGTGGGGGAACAAGCTGTCAATTTTCTGGCACATACCTTGCAAAGGATGGCGGCTCTGCAGGACTTGATCTCTGCTGTTACAGCCTTGGCTCATGCCAGAGGTGCAGACTGGGTGCGAGAGCAGTTAAGGACGGTGGGCGCAGCACCACCTGAGGACACGGAGGCGGCAGGTAGAGGCAGGACACCACGGCCCTCTGGAGGCAGACCTGCCAGGAGGGCCAGGCCACCGGAGCTGGGCGGCAGGCCCAGGACGATGGGGCCGTGCCTATGAATCAGAAGTGGTAGGAGAGTGTCACCTGCAAGGGCAGGGGCCTCAGCTGCCGGGACATCGATGCCGGCAGGGGCCTTTGGAGCGGAGGAGCCAGCTGGGAGAGAAGAGGCGGCTGCAGGAGGAAGCAGAGCAGACGTCACAGCCCGACGGTCGGGCGGAAGAGCCAGGCGGAGTCAGTCGGAGCAGAGGCCACAGCCGAGAGGGACGCCAGAAAAACAGGTAAGGGGAGCGGTAGCGTGGCGGTAGAACGGGCAGTGTGGTGGTGGAGCCGGGAAGGCTGGAAGGAGACAGGGGGCCTGGGATCATGGCGGTAAAAGGCAAAATGGGTCTGGAGATGTGTGGGGAGGGGTGGTTTGGTGGTTTGGGTGGATGATGCTCTGAGGGGGCCTTAAGACTACAGGGGCATGGAGCGGTGCCATGGGGGGGGCTGTGCAGAGCGTGATAGGCCAGCGGGGAGTTGGTATGTGCAGTAGGGCCCATAGTGCAGCTGGGGAATACATGGAAGCACATAGGGAGGCCGTAGGGGTTTGTGGCTTGTGAATAAAGGCAAAAAGGGGAAACCTACTCTAGGGATAGGCTTTGGGGAGGCCGGGGTGAGGATGTGTGGGGCCCATATATATATATATATATATATATATATATATATATAAAAAGAGAAATAAGAGGAGGACAGAAAGTGGCAAGGGAGTAGGAGCAGGGCTAAGTGGGCGAGAACTGGTGGGGGAGGGTCTATGACTCAGGGAGCCCATGGGGGGTCAGCAGTAAGGGGGTATTTATACTAGTTGGCCGTTCAGTCTGTGGGGGGGCACTCAATTTGGCATGTTAGTTTAGTATAATGCTCATGGCTTGGGGGATCACGGGAATACATGTGACACCCCTCTCCCACCCCTCTTCCTTCTTCCCCCTCTCTTCTTTCCACCCCCCTTCTCATCGGCTTTCCTCTCCTACCCCCCTCTCATTTTCTGCTCCCCCCCTGGGTGTTGGTGGGAGTGGGGGGTTATGTGTTTAAGTGCTAATCTGTGGTTCTGTGGTGCTGTCTTGCCTGTCCCCTACCCCTCTTCTCTCCCCAGCAGGACCCAAGCAAGGTCCGGGAGCAGAGACAGAGGGCCTGCAATGCAGGGGACACCTCAAAGGGAACCTGATTTTAACGATATAGACATGGATACGATTTTTCTGGGGGACTCGTATAATGAGTTTGATGAAGAGCATAATGAGTTTGATGAAGAGCATCGAGGTGGTGTGAAGGAATCTCGAGGAGTGGCGGCGGACCAGGTAGGCGACATGAGAGTGTTGGCTCAACTGTTGCAATATGTCCCCTGGTGCCGCTGGGGTGGAGAGCAGTAGGAGGGGTCCTAGTCAGGAAGGGGGGAGAGGACAAAGGACTATAGACAGCGGGAACAGGACAAACACGGGGTGGTCTGGTGGGACCGGCCTTGAAAGTATGTTGTCTTCACAGGCAGGAGCGGTGCACGGCTGTAGGTAAGGCAGAGAGGCGGCGGGTCTGGAGCGGACAGACGGTGGGGCAGGTCCCATTCCCCAGTGGATGACAGAAGACGGAGGGTGTTGCATGCTTCCCCAACTTGAGGCAGGTTGGAGAGGTCGCCCAGGAGAGGTAGCAACCTGGATAGAGAGAGGGCGAGGACCAGAGCGCCCTCCACAGGGAGGCAAAAGGAAGAGAATGGAAGAGTGGACAAGCGGTCGGTGGAAAGGACAAGGAGGCCAGAAGCAGCTGGGAATGGAAGTCAGGAGGGCAACGTCTCAGGACAGGCTACGGCACCTAACAACACAGGTGAGGTGTCTGGGATGGCAGCAGGAACCTCTGTTAATAAACATAATACTGTGGGGAATGTAAATGACGGGGTGTCAATGTTGTTGAAGGGTTTGAGGGACATGGTGGCTCAAGTAGAGAAGCAGTGTGGGGAAGGTGTTAGGGTAGCAGGGGTTTGGGGCCAGCAGGTTGGGACGCAAGGGGCTACAGGGGGCGTGGCAGCAAACGCTGCACGAGGATCTATCAAAGTAGCTGACGTCGCGCTGAGTAGATCATGTTTATGTACGATTGGGCCCCTTGGCATACACTTGTCCCTGGATATTAAGGAGAAGATTTGGAAGCGGGAATTTTTGGAGATTTATTCGCTGTTCCCCTTGGAGCAATTTGTTGAGATCAAGGAGGATCCAAAAAGGGAGCAGGGAAAAAAGGAAGAAGAGGAGCGCAAGAAGAGATACAGAAAGCTTCCAAAAACCTTGTTCTGCTACTTTGATGAAATATCAGCGGCGTATCGGACATACGGAGGGATGACATGGTGGCGATACGATGAACAGTTTCGCCAAAGGATAGCTGTGAGGCCGGATATGAAATGGGACGATCGCAACATGGGGATCTGGCTGGAGAGGATGACACCGCTCCATGGGGGCAGTCCTTTTGTGGGCCGGGTGGGGTGAGTGCAGGGGGAAGTGGGACAACAGCAGCAGTGGCGATCAGAAAAGGTTTGTGCTTCTAGTTCGGTGGGCCATGTAAGTATAAGCACAAATGTTCTCGTTGCAGGGAAACCCACGAGTTTGCAAAATGTTTTAGGAGAGGGAGATTGCCGGCTAAGCCGGGGGATGTGGGTATACAGGGCCTGGACCCCAGTGAGGGTCGAAAGGATGGTGCCGTGGTTAAGGCGGCACGCTAGGGTAAAGAAGGGCAGGTTGGATGCTGAGCTGCTGCTGACGGGGTTTAGTTTGGGTTTCTGGATCCCGTTTGACGAAAAAGGGGGATTTAGGGCAAAGGGGAACCTGAAATCGGCCAGGACGTTCCCGTAAGTGGTGAGGAGTAAATTGGGGAAGGAAGTCGTGTTGGGTAGGATGGCGGGCCCATTTAAAGATTTGCCTTTGGATAATTTGAGGGTTTCACCCCTAGGAGTGGTACCTAAGAAGGTTTCAGGGCAGTTTAGAATGATTCATCATTTATCCTTTCCAAAAGGGGCTTCGGTGAATGATGGGATTGACCCGGTGGTAGCAGCGGTCCAATATGCATAATTTGAAAGGGCTGTTGATCTGGTGAGGGCAGCACGGGTGGGCGCCAAGATGGCAAAGGTAGACGTAGAGGCGGCCTTCAGGCTATTACCGGTGCACCCCAACTGCAACCACCTGTTAGGTTGTTTTTTGATGAGTCGTATTTCGAGGATCTGTGTTTGCTGATGGGTTGTTCCATTTCATGTTCCTATTTTGAAAAGTTCAGTTGTTTCGTGGAGTGGGTGGTTCAGCAGAAACCGGGGGTGGATTCACTGGTTCACTATTTGGATGATTTACTGTTCGTGGGCCCGGAGGGGTCGACGGATTGTGAGCAACTGATGAAGGCATTCATGCAGGTGGCAGTCCACTTTGGGATTCCGGTGGCGGCAGAAAAGACACGTGCTTGAATTTTTTGGGCATTCAGATTGATACACTCCAGATGGAGTGTAGCTTGCCGGAGGATAAAGTGGTGGATTTATTGGCCACAATTGAGGGGGGCATTGGGGAAGCGGAAGCTAAAGTTGAGGGAATTGCAGTCATTAATCGGGAAGTTTCACTTTGCGTGTAAAATTATACCTGTGGGAAGAATTTTCACGAGAAAATTGTCTTTAGCGACGGCAGGGGCAAAGGAGCCGTCGCACAGAATCCATTTGAAGAAAGAGCTTAAGGAGGACTTGGTGGTGTGGAAAAAAATTCTGGATGAATTTAATGGGAAGGATTTGGTGCAGGATGTAGCGGTAGCAGAGTCGGATCTCCATTTGTCCACGGATGCGACGGGGGCAATTGGTTTTGGGGCCTATTTACAGGGCAGGTGGTGTGTGGGGCAATGGCCGGAGTTGTGGAAAAAAGAAGGGTTAACCGCCTCTGCTTCCTCTTTGCCTGTGGTTCATTTGTTGCGTTTATTTGTGTTGAAATGTTATAAAAAATGCAATGTATTGTTTCGAGCAGTACATGTGCCAGTTAATGAGAATAATCTTGCTGACACTCTTTCCCGTTTGCAGTGGGATCATTTTCGGGTCCTGGCTCTGGAGGCGGAGGCATACAGGGAGCAGTGTCTGGAGTCATTGTGGAGGAGAGCATTCGCAACAGGTTGAACTTGGTGAGGGGAGCAGTAGCTCCGGGGACTTGGAAATCGTACACGCAGGTATGGGCTTTGTGGTTGAGATTTTTGCAGGGGCGGGTGTGGTCCAATTCTCCAAAGACAGAGCTAGGGCAATCCTGGACTGCATGTTGGAATGGCAGAAAACGGGGGTATCAAGATCCATAGTCAAGAGAAGGTTAGCAGCATTGGTCTTTTTATTCCAACTGATGGGGTGGGAGGATGTGTCCAAGAGATTTGTAGTCAGATTGGCAGCAAGGAGTTTGTGTAAAGGAAGGGTGGCACCGGATGGCATAAGACCAGTGGTTTATTCGGTTTTGATGCGAATAGTGAGTAAATTACGGGAGGTCTGTTCATCATACAAGCTGTTTCGGTTGGCTTTTGTGGTGGCCTTTTTTGGGGCCTTTAGAGTATCGGAGCTGGTGGGAATGAATAAAAGGGACAAAGGGGGGATTCCGATGGCTGATGTAGCAGTAGGTGAGGGTGTTTTAGCTATATGGTTGAGGAAGTAAGATGGACCAGACGGGGAGATGTTGTCACATATCTTTGAGGGCCATGTGGGTAGTGTGTCGTCCAGTTCAAGGGTTTCTGGAATATGTAGGAGTTAGGCCCCAGATAATGGGCCCTCTTTTTATTCACATTGATGAGACATCGCTGTCCCGTATTCAATTCCAGGCGGTTTTTCAGAAGTGTGTGGGTTTGACAGGTTTGGAGCCGGGGGAGTTTGGGACACACTCATTTAGGATAGGTGCGGCTACGGAGGCTCACGCCTTGGGGGTAGAGGTTGCCAGGATTAAAAGAATTGGGAGGTGGGTCTCTAACTGTTATTTGTCATATATTAGGCCAGCATTAGTTTAGTATTGTTGATGTGGTTGTTGTTTTGTTTACGCAGGTCCAGTTCATTGTTGGTTGATGGGCCATTCGTACATTTACTGGGCGAGGAAGGCAGCGGCTATTAAAGTGTTGGGGGTGCAGCTTGAATGGTCGCCCGAAGAGGTCTGCATTCAATGGCTAGGTTTCAGAGGCATAAGGTGGGACCAGTTGCTGGTAAAAGTGATAGAATATGCAAGGCTTTATTGTCCGCTCGATTTACTGTTTATTCATGTTGGGGGAAATGATTTGGGTTTTATTTCATAGAAGGAGTTGGTGGATGCAATGAAGAGGGATGTGAAGAGGTTGTTGGAGCTGTTCCCGAAGTTGGTGATATTGTGGTCCGAAATCGAGCCGCGTTTGGCTTGGAGGGCGGTGTGGGATGTGAAAAAGCTTGATGCATCTCGAAAGAAAGTTAATAGGATGATGAGCGGTTTTGTTAAGAAACGGGGCGGGCTGTCATTACGGCATGTAGAGTTTGAAGGGGATTCTGGTAAATGTTTTCTCCTTCGAGATGGGGTTCACTTAAATGAGGTGGGACTGCATTTGTTAAATTTTAACATAAAAGAAGGGGTTTCAAAGGCCTTGGGGTTGGTTGGCGGGGCACGGCGGTAGGCCTTTGCCTGTGGCGGAGTGCTTGCCTGGTGGAATAGCAGTTATGGGTACCTCCTGGATTGGCAGGAGAGAGTGTGATGGGAATGATGTGGATAATGGAGAATCTGGGACTGCTATGGGCAAGCTCTGTTTTGGGTTTGAGTATTTGGTTATTTATCATTTGTTATGTGTTTTATAAATAAAAAGCTGCAGCCTTTGTACCCCATTTGTGGTGTTGCGTTTTCATTATAGATAAATGCCGAGTAGAAGGGTCATGTAATTTCTTCTGCTGGCTGTGTTTACACAGCTTATCTATAGCTTGGACCTAAGTCCAGAAACTTTCAGAAAAGGTGGGGATACCACAGGCTAAATCAACTATTTCAAAGGCCAATATAAGGGTAAATAAATACTTGTAAACAATTTATTACACTCCAGCAGGTAAAGTGGATTATTAGGAACAAATTAAAGGGGAGAAAATGTATGAGTAAACTGTCCCTTTAAGAAGAATTATGTTGCATCTAAAAGCAAATGTTTCAAAATGCTGTCATTTGAAAAAGTTGCTTTTGCCTTTTGAAACTGCCACTTATGCTGAATATTGCAATACTGCAGTAATGGGTACAGAAGAGCTATGTAAAAAAAAAAAAAAAAAAAGATCCAGAAGTGTGGGGTGGGAGAGATAAGTACTAAAAGGTTATCTGAGAAAGAGATAAGAAATAATTTGTGTTTATATAGAATAATAAAAAAATTAGATCTGTCCTCCCTGCAAGCTCTGTCCATTTCAATAGGTTGCAGTTTCAAACAGCAAAAACAGCTATTCCATATATAAAAATAAACACAAATTAATATTTTACCATACTTTTAAACTATGTAACTGGTATAACAAGCTATTGAAAACACATTAAGGGGAAACACATTATTGCAGTAACTGTCCTTTTAAGTACTATATAACTTTAAGGAATTTTCCAACATGCTGGTGCACGGTGCATTCTTAGAAACAGCTGTAGCTTTTATTAGAAGCATTTTTGCTAATTCATGTATATTACAAAAATGCTTCAATTCAAAACTGAAATGCATCAATTTTGGATTTAAATTTTGGCTGGAATGTCCCTTTAAATGTCCAGTTTACGTAATCTAAGTGGCAGCTCATTTTAAAGGCATTCCATGCCTGCCTATATACAATATGAATATGTAGATAAAGAAAAAAAAATATCACTGTCTTATTAGTTAGGTGCAATCGTGGGTATTGATCAGTCTGTGTCACGTGTAGGCGCAGTGGTAAAATCTCTGAACTTGCATTTGGGAAAGGTTTGGTGTGAGCAAATCACTGATGTGTTTGTGTTACTGACAGTCAAAGAGGTAGACATTGATTTTTGTATTACTGACAGCCAAGGGGCTAAAATCATTGCTCAGCTGTGTCAGGGTTAAGATTGAGGCTTAATATTTGTGGAGGGGCTGTTATGTAAATCCATCTACCACTCTTACAAAGTCACAGGTCTACAGGGTGTCCAGTATTTATGTGGACAGCTGGTTACCCTAAATACAAACCATGCATCTTGATCCCTTTCGCCTAGGGCCAGCCATGTCTGATCCAGCAACAGGGTGTCAGGCCTGTCCCACTTCAGACTTGGGGGACATAATGTAGACCTTTGCAACTTCCCCACAATAAATACTATGCTTGAACCAAAAGGCACATTCAGTTAATAAATAAATATATATATATATATATATATATATATATATATATTATAATTTTTTTATTATTATTTTTTGGATAATCTTACAATAATTTCTGAATTCTGTGAATAAATAACTAGTTGAAACGGGCATCCTATGAAAGCTCTCTGTAAGCCAATATATAAATAGTGAAGGGGTTAATAGGAACATGTTTGTACCACTGAGACGTAAAGCCAAATGTGGGAATCACCCAATAGGCCAAACTGACTAAAGCACAATGACCAATAATCTCTATACCCCGCCACAAAATTATAACTAGAAGGGGGGTGGTGGTGTTATGTTTGTGAGAAGTTAAACCTTTAATGGTTCAAGGGGGTCACTTGGAGGTACAAACCACCCTCAATTTTCTATGGTGTCAACAGCCATAAATCTGCAAGACCATTCATAATTTCTACATTCCCTTTGCCCTCCCCAGAAGTAGAGGGGGGGAATGACTCTCTATCAGTACCACCACTACCCCTTAGCAATAAATGTTGAGGAATACTTTGTTAGCACTCCCAACATTCAAGTCTAGAAACTCTCAGTTGATAGCTCCTCCACTTCCTGCCTGTCTCCCCTGACTTTACCAGACCATGGTTAGGTCACAAGCCCCTTCCATGTCAAGAATATACTTTTTTCATGTTATTCATCCTATGCTGTATGTTACCAGTTTAGACAGAAAATGTAAGGTTTACAAAAAAGGTAAATATAAAATATTCTACAAGTAAGGGCTCAGCTATGGCTTTTTTTTCTCCTGTCTTCTGAGGGAATCCATTTTGAAATGCACAATCATTTCTAATCCATATTAATCAACTTTCCACTTAGTTTTGAAATTTAATAAGACTGGTAAAAATGCATTTTAAAATCCGTTTTTTTTTTTTTAATGAATGTCCCTGTGCTGAAAAATAAAATTGTTTGTATCCTTGTGGGACACCACTGTCCACCAATAGAGTTCTGGTTATCCCTCAGTGAGCTTCTACGTACAGACATCTTATTTCTAATTAGCTTTGAATAAATATTAACTACATCATGCAAAAAAATAAAGTTTACATAGCGTTCATTTTTTTAAAAAATTTTTTAATGATCTTTCATCAGCTGGTATATTCTAGCAACTCTCAGAAAATAGGTCAATCTAAGCAAGAGACCCTTGAGAAATTAGTCCTGCCAAAAACAATAGTGTTCACAGCACAAAGCAACAATACCCCTTTAAAAGTGTGTATCTCTGAGAACAATATAAGCACTGCATTCCTGACAACTATTATATTATGCTGTATCTAGGGAAGCTTTCACTCCTTCACTTGTACAGAGGCCAGCATGAGGCTTGTGCATTTCTTTGTGCTGCATGCAATTTGGGCCCTTGGAGTAATGCTGAGTTTTGACATATTATTCTACATGAATATATTATTATATTTGTTTTTATTCTCTGGAACAAGCTACTACCAGTAAGCACAGGTTTCTATCTTGCTCCCTCCAGGCTTGACTTAGGTGATCTATGGTTTACTTTATTTTGTAAAGTGTCTCCCTGACTTGTTTGACTGCTTTTTTATTTTCCCTTGGGCTTAAACATCTCTTGAGTCTTCTCCCGCCTTCCTTTGTCAATCTCCCTCCTTACTCTGTTTGCCCTCCTCCTAAGCAGTTCCACCCAGCCATCTGAAAGATAATCCTTAACCCTATCTTTGTAACGTTAATGTGTCTGTAGTTCTGTTCAAAGTTCATATATCATTAATGTAATTGTACACAAGAAGAATGTATGCTTACTTAGCTTTGGCTGGGTCAGTGAACCACTCAACCATAAATGATAGATCAGAGCTGTACAACCCTTTAAAAAATGCAGCTCTGGATTTATTTTTAATTGTTAATAAGTTTTAAATGGAAGAACAAAATTGACTTCAATTTTTATTATGTTTATGTTTTCCATTATTTGTAAAAATCCACAAAATTCTGTAGTGTTGATTACATGAGTACACAATAATACTATGATTATTTTTTAAATAAATACATAAATAAAAAAGGCTAAATATATTCCTAGTTAAGCTTCAAAATTTAGTAGTAGTATTCTATTTATTTTTCTACTTTTGCTTTCATGGAACTTATTGGAGGGAGGGAAGGATTTGAAGTTCCATTAAAAGAGCCAAAAAGGATTTTTATGTGTATGAGGAAGAATTTAAAATTTGGCATTTGATGTAAATGTATGTGTAGTCCTTTCCAGTTTTTAAGTCCAGGTTTCTCTCAAATAAACCTTGATTCCATCATGCCTTTATACCTGGCCTGGGTTAAAATGTTGGAAAGTATTGTATTGGATAATAGAATTGGACCTCTCCAACTTTAGAAAATCTAGCCAGCTATGTCCTATCTGTACAACTCAACAGATCAAATGCCCTGTCATATTGAAATAAGTTACCTCCATAACTAATATCCATCAACACCCCCCAACCACCCTTGAAATAAACACACAGACGCAGAAAAATTGGAAGAAGATCATTCAGGTTGTGTTTATTTAGCAAACAACAAGAACAGCTTAACTTAAGTAAATGTAGGTGGTGCAGCATGAGTTCAAATCAAAAACCCATACCCAGTTAGCAGCCCAGTTGGATTCCATCTAAAACCCAAAAGCACTCTAGTGCATGTGATTTTCAGCCGCTCTTCACATAAGAGGAGCACTACCATGCCCGCACCTGGGGATGTCGCTCATCTTCCTCTGTCCAAACCTGGGCAATTAACAACCACCGCACAGGAGCAAGACCCTAGCTGGGAGAAGAACTTTTGCTGCCACAAAAAAAAGTTTAAAAACAAAACAAAACTTAGGGGTAAATTCAAATACACTCAGCAAGGGCCCTCCTCAGATTCCAAAAAAAAAATCAAGACCCTGATCAGCAAAAGGTGCACCCCATTTGGGCAATATAGATCCTTTTGACCAGCAGATATGTTGCTATGTCTAACAGTAAAAACACACAAACCCAGAACAACTCTACCCTATTCCCAATTTACTTTCTTCCTCCCACCAAAGGCAGCCTTAGGCTCATCATATACCTCTATTGTAACCTGGGAATCACATAGGCCATCCAATTCGCACACCAGGAACCCACTCACACAACCACCTAAGGTCCGTGCCTCCATGAACCTCACTAAATATAGAGTTAGAAGGTCAACTAAATATATTCAAACAAGGTGTATAACCATGATATCATACCTTCTCCCATCTGCAATGAGTTTCTTGTAGCAACACCAGGAGTCCAACACAAGCCTCTGTGGCCCAAGCATCTAATAGATAGTCATGAAATTTGAATTCCAAGCTAACTATCCCCCGGGAAAGGCAAGTGTCCTAATCACAGGCCAATGCACAAATTAATGACCTACGATCCACACTCTAATCGGGCCATAGCAAGCTCCTGCAACAGAAAAACAAGTGAGCACACACAAATGGAACAGTAAAACAAATATGCAGCATACCAGGCAGCCGGGACTACTAAATGGAATATAATCACAGACAAAAAAATATGTTTGAAAGCCTCTTCAGTTTTATTGAAGATTCATGTACATAAACAATTCTTGTTCAAAAATTGTATTTACTTGAAACACAATTCATACAGTTAAAATCTCAATGTGTTTCAACAATTTATACTGTTTTTTTTTTTCAAGAGATAAAAAACTTAATCATTACAGAACTTTAATGTCAATTATTTAACTAATGTATGTGTGCCCTGTGCGGAATTTTTTAAATTTAATTAATGCATTTATTTTTCTCCTGTTTGTATCAGGTTTATTTCTTCCGCATTAGCCTTTTGTAAACATTGTGAAAACAATCTTTCTTGGAAAAGAGACTAACTATAATAATTATATAACTTCACTAGCGATAGCACTTTTCTTAGAAACAAATTATAATCAGCATAAATTATGCAGCATAACTCAGAACTGCTAGGACTGATTTAAAATTATAATTTTATATTTCATAATTAGAGTTTATATTAACAGGGAAATGTGTGTGTGTGTGTACACATGTAAGTGTGTATGTATGTGCATGTGTGTGTATACATATGTATGTATGTATGTGTGCATACTTATGTATGTATGTAAGTATGTGTGCATACTTATGTATGTATGTGTATACATATGTATTTATGTATGTGTGTATACATATTATGTATGTAAGTATTTATGTATCTGTTTGTTTATACATATTTATGTATCTCTATGTGTGTGTGTATACATATGTATGTAAGTATCTGTATGTGTGTGTATACATATGTATGTATGCGCAGTAAGTATGTATGTATGTGTGTGTATACATATGTATGTACAGTAAGTATTTATCTGTATGTGTGTGTATACATATGTATGTATGTGCAGTAAGTATGTATGTATGTGTGTGTATACATATGTATGTACAGTAAGTATGTATCTGTATGTGTGTGTATACATATGTATTTAAGTATGTATACATGTGTGTATAAATAGCAGCATACGCAGAGCAAGTGATCTGCTTTTTTAACATCTGCATGCAATATGTGTATGTGCAATATGAATGACAGCCATGCTGAATAAAAAAACATAATCTTTTTATTCATCCGGTATGACCACTGAGTATATAACATACAGTATGGAGAGCACATGTATTTTGGCATGTAAGAGGTATTAGATCTTTCCTGAAATTATATTTAAAAAGCTCCAAAATACAGGATAACATAGCCCAGTCCCGGACAAATGGATTTTAAACCCGTCAGAACAATCTTGCAGTTTCTGTGACAGTGACAACTGAGAAATCTGAAATACTAAGATTTACAACTAGAAACAAGATTGCTAGAAGGAAATAGCTAAATGAATGCTTGGGAACATAATAATGTTGTATTCTGTTTGCAGTAAAAAGTGTGGTTGTGATATTCGAAGTTCGGCTTTTTGTGTGTGTCGTGTCTTTTACTTTCAACTTGTAATATGTGCGGCATCGGCGCACGCAAACAGTTTACTTCTAGCGGAGTAGGGTGCGAGTGGGAGCGATAAATAGCGCTCCACTCGTAATCTAGCTCAATATTGGCAATGTTCCTCACAATGAGATTCCTGAGATGCATAGAGCAGTCTGTCTTTTATTAAACTTAAGACAGAATAATGTTTTTAGAATATATGATAGTGTTATTAGGAACTTTAGTATATGTCTGGGGAAAATTAAATTACACTTTAAACAGTCCATAAGGTTTGGGTACTGGCTCTATTAAAGGGACAGTGTACTTCAACATTTTCTCCCTTTTAATGAGTTCACATATATACATTTTACCTGCTGGAGTGTATTAAAATGTTTCCAAATAGCTAATTTGCCATTATTTTATTATTTGAAATAGCTGTTTTTGCCAGTTGAGATCGCCACCTTTAGAAAATTTTCAGTACTTTAAATAATTTGTACAGAAAAGCTATGTAAGCAAGATTAAGTAGACTAAGATACATTCTCATAAATAAAAAGAGAGAAGCGCTCAACCTGGGAATGAACAATAGCATAATAGCTTGTTCTATGGCTAGTTACCACCCAAGAAGCAGCCTCTTTTTGCTCAACATGTGCCTTTCACAGAGAACTTTCCTGAAGCATATCAGTCTGATCCTGACTTCACAGTACAGTCCAGCCCCGAAATACCAGGCAATCCCTCTCTGCACGAGAGAAACGGCAAAACCCCAGACGTACGTTTCAGCCTATTGTGGGCCTTGAGGTGCAGCCATATCCCTCTAGGCACACTGAGCAACGTTGAGCAAAAAGAGGCTGCTTCTTGGGTGGTAACTAGCCATAGAACAAGCTATTATGCTATTGTTCGTTCCCAGGTTGAGCGCTTCTCTCTTTTTATTTATGAAAATTATGACACTTAGGGAAGTTTCCCTAAGTGTGATGCGGGAATCCAGATGTGGAACCGTTGCTCAGTGTGCCTAGAGGGATATGGCTGCACCTCACTGACGAGGCCCACAATAGGCCGAAACGTACGTCTGGGGTTTTGCGGTTTCTCTCGTTCAGAGAGGGATTGCCTGGTATTTCGGGGCTGGACTGTACTGTGAAGTCAGGGTCAGACTGATATGCTTCAGGAAAGTTCTTATCTGTGAAAGGCACATGTTGAGCAAAAAGAGGCTGCTTCTTGGGTGGTAACTAGCCATAGAACAAGCTATTATGCTATTATTCGTTCCCAGGTTAAGCGCTTCTCTCTTTTTATTTATGCAAATTATGACACTTAGGGAAGTCTCCCTAAGTGTGATGCGGGAATCCAGACGTGGACCCGTTGCTCAGTGGCTGCACCTCACTGACGAGGCCCACAATAGGCCGAAACGTACGTCTGGGGTTTTGCTGTTTCTCTCGTTCAGAGAGGGATTGCCTGGTATTTCGGAGCTGGACTGTACTGTGAAGTCAGGATCAGACTGATATGCTTCAGGAAAGTTCTTCTCTGTGAAAGGCACATGTTGAGCAAAAAGAGGCTGCTTCTTTGGTGGTAACTAGCCATAGAACAAGCTATTATGCTATTGTTCGTTCCCAGGTTGAGCGATTCTCTCTTTTTATTTATGCAAAGATACATTCTCAGTGGGGGGTAGGTGGGAGAGACACATACTAAAAATGCTCATTTTCAATTGTTATCTCAAATAGAGATAAGATATTGAAGCCTTTCTATTTATATTGGGTGATAAAATGACGAGCTATGCCCTCCCTACAAGCTCAGACCATTTTAATAGGCTGTGGTTTCAAGGAGCAAAAACAGCTATTTCATATACAAAAATAAGCCTAAAGTAAAAATTTCCCACACATGTTATACCCTGCATCTGATATAACAAGTTACTGGACACACATTAAAGGGAAACCAGTTTTATATGACACTGTTTCTTTAGAGGGACATTAAACACTTTGAGATGATAATATTTAATGATAAATCATATATATATATATATATATATATATATATATATATATATATATATATATATATATATATATATATATCTTCAATATAGTTTAAATATGTATTTTCTCCCCTTTTCCTGTAATTCCATTCTGAAATTGTGAGCTTTTCAGTTCCTGTTATATATGGAAGTGCTGAGCACTGTTATATTTCACCCAACCATTGGCTGCACACTTTAGTGACCTATTTATAACTGTCCCTAATTGGCCACAGCAGAGAAGGTAACCTAAGTTACAACATGGAAGCTCCCATTGTTTTATAGAAACTAAAACTTTACACTTATTATGTTAATATTTAAACATAATAAAACTTTAAAAATACATCTATATGTTATTCTCAGACTAATCTTTCCTGTGAATGCATCATTCTATCTAGCTTTTATTTAATGTTTAATGTCCCTTAAGGGGTAGTCTCCTCTGCTAGCAGATGGACCCTCAGTAGTTTTCATGACTTATTTCAGCCTTGCTCTGTGCCCCCCTCCCTCTCTTGCTTTCTGGTAAAGCTATAGCTTGCTTGCTGGCACCCTTTTGTTGGATACAAAGGGCTGTGTGAGGTAGGCAGCAACTGGTGGCTTTGGGAAAGCTACTGCCATCTGTCCTGTGCACAGCTATGAGAGGGGGAGTAGGGTGTATGGTCATTTGTCCCAATTCTTCTCCTCCACCTCTGTTTTTTGTGAATTAGCCAAGAGGTCTGTTGTTGAGGCTTCTAGACCTTACTAAATCAGGAATTTAGGAAGCAGATGAGTTTTGGTAATGCCTAAGTGTAGGTGTAAAGAACAAATATTTGGCAGTCTGCTGAAGAGTATAAAATTTAACCTTTTCAGCACTAACTAAACAAATAACACACAGGGCCTTCTGTGCTAGTGATAAAACACACACACACACTATGCATGAAAAATAAGTGGGGTTTTTTCAGCAGGACAGTTATCTCCTGTATATCAGTTATTCACATACACCTAGATTACAAGTTTTGCGCTATAGAGCGCTGCGATATGGTTGCGATGGGCTCCATACCGCACAAAATCCAAGCACTGCTATGACATGCTCGTGCACGCTTTCCCCATCAATGGGGAAAAAGTATTAGAAAAAAAACCTAACACTTGCAATGAAAAATCTACGTAACGCAACCCCATTGATTTCTATGGTGAAAAAAAGTTACGTTTAAATATAACACCCTAACATAAACCCCACATCTAAACACCCCTAATCTGCTGCCCCCGACACCTACATAAATTTATTAACCCCTAATCTGCCGCCACTGAAATAAATCTATTAACCACTAATATGTCGCTCCCGATATACCGCCACTATAATAACGTTATTAACCCCTATTCCCCCACACTATAATAAAGATATTAACCCCTATTCCACCGCACCCCAACATCGCCCATACTATAATAAACCTATAATATATATATATAATAAACTAAACCTCTGGCCTCCCACATCACTGCCACTAAATAAACCTATTAAACCCTAAACCGACAGCCCCCCACATCGCCAAAAACTAAATTAAACTATTAACCCCTAAACCTAACAACCCCCCTAACTTTAAATTAAAATTACAAGATCCCTATCTTAAAATAAATAAAAACTTACCTGGGAAATTAAAAAAAACTAATTTTAAACTATAAATTAAACTAACATTACTATTATACTAAAATTAAAATAACTACAAATTAAAATAATTAAATGACACATTAAAAAAAACCTAACCATACTAAAAAAATTAAATCTACAATTATAAAAAATAAATACTAAATTACAAAAAATAAAAAATACTTAAGTACAAAAATAACAAAGACTAAATTACAAAAAATAACAAACCAAATTATCCAAAATAAAAATAATTACACCAAAATAAACAATCCCCCCCAAAATAAAAATAAAACTCAATCCTACAATAAACTACCAATAGCCCTTAAAAGGGCCTTTTGTAGGGCATTGCCCTAAAGAAATCAGCTCTTTTCCCTGTAAAATATACAAAGACCCCCCCAACAGTAAAACCCACCACCCAACCAACCCCCAAATATAAAAAACCTAACTCTAAAAAAAAAACTAAGCTATCCATTGCCCTGAAAAGGGCATTTGTATGGGCATTGCCCTTAAAAGGGCATTCAGCTCTTTTTCATTGCCCTTAAAAGGGCATTTAGCTATTTTAAGAATGCCCAGAACCCTAATCTAAAAAAAAAATACACCCAAAAAAAGTTTAAAAAAATCTAACACTAACCCCCGACGATCCACTTTCAGTTTTTGAAGTCCGGACATCCATCCTCATCCAGGCGGCGTCTTCTATCCTAACCCCGGCGGCGCGGAGTGGCTCCATCCTGAAGACATCCGGCACGGAGCATCCTCTTCATATGGTCGCCGCCATATACTGAATCTTCAATGCAAGGGAGCCTTTTCAAAATGTTGTCCCTTGCATTCCTATTGGCTGATTTAATTTTGGAAATTCAAATCAGCCAATAGAATGAGAGCTACTGAAATCCTATTGGCTGTTCAAATCAGCCAATAGGATGAGAGCTACTGAAATTCTATTGGCTATTCAAATCAGTTAATAGAATTTCAGTAGCTCTCATCCTATTGGGGGGTTGGTTGGGTGGTGGGTTTTACTTTGTAATTTTTTTACAGGGAAAAAAAGCGGATTTCTTTAGGGCAATGCCCTACAAAAGGCCCTTTTAAGGGCTATTGGTAGTTTATTGTAAGCTAGGTTTTTTTGGGAGCGCTTTTTAATTTTGATAGGGCTATTAGATTAGGTGTAATTGTTTTTATTTTGGATAATTTCGTTTGTTATTTTTCGTAATTTAGTGTTTTGTTACTTTTTGTACTTTAGTATTTTTTATTTTTGTAATGTAGTATTTTTTCTTTTTTGTAATTGTAGATTTTTTTTAAGTAGTGTTAGGTTTTTTTAATGTGTAATTTAATTTATTTAATTGATAGTTATTTTTGTTTTAGTATAATAGTAATGTTAGTTTAATTTATAGTTTAAACTTATTTTTTCTTTTATTTCCCAGGTAGGTTTTTATTTATTTTAAGATAGGGATCTTGTAATTTAAATTTAAAGTTAGGGGGTTATTAGGTTTAGGGGTTAATAGTTTAATTTAGTTTTTGGCGATGTGGGGGGCTGGCGGTTTAGGGGTTAATAGGTTTATTTAGTGGTAGTGATGTGGGAGGCCAGAGGTTTAGGAGTTAATAACGTTATTTAGTGGCGGCGATGTCGGGGAGCGGCGGAATAGGGGTTAATATCTTTATTATAGTGTGGGCGATGTTGGAGTGCGGGGGAATAGGGGTTAATAACTTTAGTATAGTGGCAACGATCTCACTCACCAGTGACCCCACCACCGCCAAGAGAAACGTCCACGAAGGGCTGACAGCAGTCGCCACCTGGATGAACTACAACTGCCTAAAGCTGAACGCAGACAAGACCGAAGTCCTCCTCCTCGGTCCCACCACATCCGCGTGGAATAACTCCTGGTGGCCCACAGCCCTCGGACACCCTCCAACCCCCACCGACCATGCACGAAATCTAGGCGTCATCCTGGACTCATCGCTCTCCATGGACCGGCAAATCAATGCCATCTCTTCTGCATGCTTCCACACACTTCACCTGCTGCGAAAGATCTTCAAATGGATCCCAACCGAGACCAGGAAGACTGTCACTCACGCCCTCGTAAGCAGCCGACTGGACTATGGCAACGCACTCTACGCCGGCACCACCATCAAGCTCCAAAAGAGACTACAGCGCATCCAGAACTCCTCGGCCAGACTAATCCTTGACATCCCTCGTCAATGCCACATCACCAAATACCTGCGGGACCTGCACTGGCTCCCCATCAACAAAAGAATAACCTTCAAGCTTCTCACCCACGCATTCAAGGCCCTCCACAACATCGGTCCCGAATACTTGAACCACCGCGTTACCTTCTACACCCCTGCCAGACAACTTTGATCGGCCGACCAAGCCCTCGCTGTCATCCCCCGCATCAGGAAAACCACAGCGGGAGGCAGATCCTTCTCTCACCTGGCTGCCAAGACTTGGAACACCCTCCCGCTGCACCTTAGACAAGCTACCGCCCTAACTAAGTTCAGAAAGGACCTCAAGACCTGGCTCTTCGACTGAACTGCAACCCTCAGCGCCTTGAGACCCTTACGGGTGAATAGCTGCGCTTTACAAGAACCCAATAGATAGATAGATAGAACGATGTCAGGGAGCGGCGGAATAGGGGTTAATAACTTTAGTATAGTGGCGTCAATGTCGTGAGTGGCAGATTAGGGGTTAATAACTTTAAAATAGTGTTTGTGATGAGGGAGGGCCTCGCTTTAGGGGTAAATATGTAGTTTATGGGTGTTAGTGTACTTTGTAACAGTTTAGTTATGAGTTTTGTGTAACAGTTTTGTTGTGTAAAACTCATAACTACTGGTCTCAGATTGCGGTATAGATCGTGTCGGTATAGGATGTAACGCAAGCTTTTTAGCCTCACTGCAAAACTTAAAATGGCAGCGCTATGGAAATCCCACACAAAAACGTCATTTTGCGGGACTGACGTTGCGTTACAGGCTAAAATTCTTGCGGTACAGCTATACCGACAAGACTCGTAATGGCTATGTTATGGTTTTAACGCTGAAATTGACATTTTTTTAGCGTTAAAACACGAACGCAAAACTCGTAATCTAGGTGATAATGTGTGAGACATGTCAGAAATATATTAGCTGTGTTCCCAATCCCCAGGGGCCAGGGCAGCAATGTTTTGCAAAAAAAGAATAGAATGCATGAAAAACATGCTGCATCCCACCTCTTATGTTCTCTCTTAAAGGACATTGAACTTTTTCTTTACTTTTTTAAGCATGCATATGAAACTACATTAATTAATATTAACATTAAATAGTAATAATAATTAATAGTACAATTAATAGTAATAATAATAATTCCTTTTTCATGCAATAATATTTTAAAGCAGTTTAGTTTAACTTTAAAATGAAAGTGTTTGTCCAATACTGATGTGTGGGACAAAAGTTCACTAACTAAAAAAAACAGAACTCCCACAGTTCTATTTCAACATTTTTTTTTCTGTGAAGTACCCACACAAATGATACCTTTTTTTTATATTTTTCTTTTTTTTTTAGCAGAACTATTATTTTTAGAAAATAACTTTAGTTTGCAGAAATATCATAATACAGGAAAATTCCACCGTATGCAATGCAAACAAAATAAAAATGTATTTGGCATACGTGGTAAATAGCATCACAGGAGTCATTATTCTCTGATTATTTCAAACCCAAAAAGATACAATTTATTTTGGCACTATGCACTATCTTGCAGTTAATACAGAAAATCAGTAGGTATAAAATATCCAAATGTGAATATTATGTACATTTTAAAATCACTCAATATTCTGATTTCCCAGAGGGGTTTGACAATTTATGCATGCTCCTACCCCTGTCCAAACTAACTGAGCATGGCAAAACATATTAAAAACAACAACAAAAAACAACATAAAATTGTTGCACCAAAAGTCATCCTATATTGAATTTCACAAAATATCACATTTTTACATTCTCTCAGTTCTCCTATTAATTTTGATTCTTAAAGGGACGGTAAACATAAAAAACAACGTATCTATTAAAAAATGTATGCTTCACATTCCTTTTTGGAATCCTTTAAACATTTATTATTTTAATAATTTATCATATCTCTGTCTTTGAATTTTTCTTACTGCCTATTCTTATGACTGCCCCCTCAGTGAATCTGCTGCTGCAAGGCCCTACCGCATTCTCTTACCTCTATTAATCGGTTGCGACATTAAATAGTTATGGATGCGCGCCGCTTTACTCCTCATACAGCCGGATCCCTTTTTTCTGTAGCATAGCACCCCTTCCCTCCCTCTCCCTTTATTTTATGTAGCCAATTGATTTCCTGGCCGTTAGACGGCCGTCATTTGACGTCACCGCTATCTACAAAGCTCTGCGCATGCTTTTAGCTTCCTTGCTGTCCCTGGAAAACCAAGCGCGGCCCCGTTTAGCGCATGCTTACTGACCAACAATAGCAGGCTTGTGCTGTGTAAATCAGACTGCCATTAACGCATGCGCATTGTGTAAAATCGGCAATGTTTTGCACGTGCGCAGTAGTTTTCTTACCTGGGCAGGAGCATTGTGGAAAACCAAGCGCGGCCCCGTTTAGCGCATGCTTACTGACCAACAATAGCAGGCTTGTGCTGTGTAAATCAGACTGCCAGTAACACATGCGCATTGTGTAGCGTCGGCGATGTTTTGCGCGTGCGCAGTAGTTTTCTTACCTGGGCACGAGCATTGTAGACAAGTATAGAGCGTGTGGGAACGCTCTATAAGTCATCAGCTAAACAGAGAGGAAATGGATTGTGGGCGGAGCTTGCAACAGAACGGTAGGGGAGAAAAACATACATTTATTAACTAAATATGTTAGGTTAAAAAAAAAAGTTAGCGACTATGGATTTTACAAGGCAATAAATAAAATACTGTTTGCAGAAAGAGAAAACTTTACCTTCACTTTAACAGCTGAGACTGCTGGAGCTTCCTGCAGCTCTGACGTGTGTGTGTATATATATATATATATATATATATATATATATATATATATATATATATATATATATATATATATATATATATATATATATATATGTCATGCGGTACGATAGCCAAAGTACCGCACAACGTATATATATATATATATATACACACACACACGTCAGATTGGACAGATGGGTTAATGTACACAATTTGTGTATTTTGTCTGCGCAGAGCACATCAGGGGCGCGATCCGATATAGATCGTAGTTTGCGGCGCAAGCGAGGGAACCCGCGTCGCCCGCAGTTTCAGCTCACAACTCGAGCTATCCCATATACAGCGCCGTCAGATGCTAACGTGCCGTAAGTCTGACAAACCAGCGATGTCCAGAAATCTGCGCAAGTACAAATTTCTGGCGTCGCCAGTGACTTGCGGTACGTTAGAAACTGCCGGCGCCTACAAAACCTGACTAAAGTCTAAATCACCCGCACTGTCTAACACGCCTCCCTAACATAGCCCGACAAGTCTAACACGCCTCCCTAACATAGCCCGACACGTCTAACCCTCTATCCGCTATCCCCCCTCACTAGCCTAACAATAAAATATGTATTAACCCCTTAACCGCCGCTACCTAATAAAGTTATTAACCCCTAAACCGGCGCCAGCTATATTAAATCTATAACCCCTAAAGTGAGCCCCTAACACCGCCGCCATCTACCTTACCTACCCCCTAAAGTGAGCCCCTACCCCGCCGCTATCTATTTTAAAATTATTAACCCCCAATCTAATCCCCCTACCCCGCCGCCATCTATATTAAATTATTCAACCCCTAAAATACTAAACTATCCCTACCACTAAACCTAAGTCTAACACTACAAATAGCCCTGAAAATGGCTTTTTGCGTGGCATTGCCCCAAAGTAACAGCTCTTTTGCCAGCCCTTAAAAGGGCTTTTTGCGGGGCATGCCCCAAAGTAACAGCTCTTTTGCCAGCCCTTAAAAGGGCTTTTGGCGGGGCTTTGTCACAAAGTAAACTGCTCTTTTGCCTACAATCTACATCCCCCTACACCGCGGCCACCTATAATAAATGTATTAACCCCTAATCTAATCCCCCTACACCGCCGCCAGCTATATTAACTATATTAACCCTAATTATATTAGGGTTAATATAGTTAATATAGTTATTATATTATATATATTAACTATATTAACCCTAATTATATTAGGGTTAATATAGTTAATATAGTTACTATAGTATTTATATAAACTATATTAACTCTATCTAACCCTAACACCCCTAACTAAATTCTTATTAAATAAATCTAATTCATATTATAAACTAAAATATTCCTATTTAAATCTAAATTCTTACCTATAAAATAAACCCTAAGATAGCTACAATATAATTAATAATTACATTATAGCTATGTTAGGGTTTATATTTATTTTACAGGTAAATTGTTAATTATTTTAACTAGGTATAATAGCTCTATTAAATAGTTATTAACTATTTAATAGCTACCTAGTTAAAATAATTACCCAATTACCTGTAAAATAAATCCTAACCTAAGTTACAAATACACCTACACTATCAATAAATTAACTAAACTACAAATATCTATCTAAAAATACAATTAAATAAACTAAACTAAATTACAAAAAAAAACAACACTAAATTACAAAAAATAAAAAAAAGATTACAAGATTTTTAAGCTAATTACACCTATTCTAAGCCCCCTAATAAAATAATAAAGCCCCCCAAAATAAAAAAATTCCCTACCCTATTCTAAATTAAAACAAGTTCAAAGCTCTTTTACCTTACCAGCCCTTAAAAGGGCCTTTTGTGGGGGCATGCCCCAAAGAAAACTGCTCTTTTGCCTGCAAAAAAAAAACACAATACCACCCCCCAACATTACAACCCACCACCCACATACCCCTAATCTAACCCAAACCCCCCCTTAAATAAACCTAACACTACCCCCCTGAAGATCTCCCTACCTTGTATTCACCCAGCCGGGCCGAACCGATCCAGGCGATGTGTTCCAGCAAGCGGCAGTGAAGTCTTCATCCATCCGGGCGATGTCTTGAAGCAAGCGGCAGAGAGTCTTCTTCCATCGGCGACGTCTTCAAGCAAATCGGCATCTTCAATCTTCTTACTTCGCTCCTCCGCCGCGGAGCATCCTTCCGGCACGACGACTTCCCGACGAATGAGGTTCCTTTAAATGACGTCATCCAAGATGGCGTCCGCCGAATTCCGATTGGCTGATAGGATTCTATCAGCCAATCGGAATTAAGGTAGAAAAATCTGATTGGCTGATTGAATCAGCCAATCAGATTCAAGTGCAATCCGATTGGCTGAAGCGAAGTAAGAAGATTGAAGATGCCGATTTGCTTGAAGACGTCGCCGATGGAAGAAGACTCTCTGCCGCTTGCTTCAAGACATCGCCCGGATGGATGAAGACTTCACTGCCGCTTGCTGGAACACATCGCCTGGATCGGTTCGGCCCGGCTGGGTGAATACAAGGTAGGGAGATCTTCAGGGGGGTAGTGTTAGGTTTATTTAAGAGGGGTTTGGGTTAGATTAGGGGTATGTGGGTGGTGGGTTGTAATGTTGGGGGGTGGTATTGTGTTTTTTTTTGCAGGCAAAAGAGCAGTTTTCTTTGGGGCATGCCCCCACAAAAGGCCCTTTTAAGGGCTGGTAAGGTAAAAGAGCTTTGAACTTGTTTTAATTTAGAATAGGGTAGGGAATTTTTTTATTTTGGGGGGCTTTATTATTTTATTAGGGGGCTGTAATTTAGTGTTTGTTTTTTTTTGTAATTTAGTTTAGTTTATTTAATTGTATTTTTAGATAGATATTTGTAGTTTAGTTAATTTATTGATAGTGTAGGTGTATTTGTAACTTAGGTTAGGATTTATTTTACAGGTAATTGGGTAATTATTTTAACTAGGTAGCTATTAAATAGTTAATAACTATTTAATAGCTATTATACCTAGTTAAAATAATTAACAATTTACCTGTAAAATAAATATAAACCCTAACATAGCTATAATGTAATTATTAATTATATTGTAGCTATCTTAGGGTTTATTTTATAGGTAAGTATTTAGATTTAAATAGGAATATTTTAGTTTATAATATGAATTAGATTTATTTAATAAGAATTTAGTTAGGGGTGTTAGGGTTAGATAGAGTTAATATAGTTTATATAAATACTATAGTAACTATATTAACTATATTAACCCTAATATAATTAGGGTTAATATAGTTAATATATATAATGTAATAACTATATTAACTATAATATACTTAGGGTTAATATAGATAATATAGCTGGCGGCGGGGTAGGTAGATTAAATTAGGGGTTAATAATTTTAATATAGATGGCGGCGGTGTAAGGGGTTCACATTAGGGGATAGATCAGTTAGATGGTGGCGGTTTTAGGGGCTCACAGTAGGGGGTTAGTTTATGTAGATGGCGATGGTTTAGGGGTTAAATACTTTATTATGGATTGCGGCAGGGGATCGCGGTTGACAGGGAGATAGACATTGCGCATGCGTTAGGTGTTAGGTTTATTTTAGCAGCCAGTTTAGGGAGTTACGGGGCTCCAATAGTCAGCGTAAGGCTTCTTACGGCTGCTTTTTGTGGCGAGGTGAAAATGGAGTAAGATTTCTCCATTTTCGCCACGTAAGTCCTTACGCTGTATATTGGATACCAAACTGCGCGGGTTTGGTATACCTGCCTATGGCCCAAAAAACTACGGGCGACAGCAGAAATATACGCGCATAACTTCTAGGTTACGCCGTATATAGGATACCAAACCCGCGCAATTATTGGCGTCGCCGACTTTTGCGGGCGACGATTTTTATCGGATCGACCCCCAGGTCTGTCTTTTATATCTGTTTTCAAGAAACATTGTGGGTCAGATTACGAGTGGCACACAAACAGTTATGCACAAGCAAATAGGTGTTTATTGTGGTTGTTTGCGTGCCAGGGTTAGCGCTCGTATTACAAGTTGAAAGTAAACGCTAGAATAATTACTGGGTCCTCAGAGCTCTACTGACACAAAACAAAAAAGTTGCACAAAACACAAAAATAAATGTAAAAAGTACAGTTACACTCATAATAACACTATCTAATGACAATTATTTAAAATAAAATTGCACAAAAAAAATTATAAGGGCTAAAAAATATGAGGTGTGTACATGTATGTTTATATATGTATTTGCAGACATATATACACATATAAACACATAAATACATATGTACACATACACACATATATATATATATATATATATATATATATATATATATGGGAGTCAAAGGGTAAACAGCGCTTATGGAGATTCTTAAAAACTGAATAATATTAAAATCTCGGCAGTGTTGGTGGGTAAAGAAAACAAAAAAAAAAAAAAAAAAAAAGGGAAGAGAAGTATATGAATATACTTCTCTTCCCTTTTTTTTTTTTTTTTTTTTTTTTTTTTTTACCCACCAACACTGCCGAGATTTTAATATTATTCAGTTTTTAAGAATCTCCATAAGCGCTGTTTACCCTTTGACTCCTATTTTTCCTATATTGTATAGACTTAGTCTATCATACAATATTTGTACCTTCATAGCTGCTCTATGAGATTTTCATACCTCTGACTAGCGCATTTACTTGAGTAACGCCTGTTTCCACTCACTGACACTGAATGGTAACATTCTACTTAATTCTATATATATATATATATATATATTTTTTTTTTATGTACATTGGAGCCCTTTGCAGTCTAGTAGATGAAACCATAAAAAAGCATACTTATGCAATATTCATATTTAATAAAGTGTTATACTGTGTATTTACTGTAAATGTTTCACATTCCAATGTTCTGCACATAGCAAGTATTTTTATATAGATATGCCTATATAAATATATATATATACCTATATATAAAAAGCTTACTTCTAGCGGAGTTAGCTCATGAGTGTTAAATACCACTCCACTTGTAATCTGGCCCTGTATTGGGTATATTTAGTACTGTGGTGCACAGATATTCAATACTAAAAATATGATTAATACTCCAAACTGTGTAACATGAGTTGAAAAAAGTATGCTGCAAAAAAATTAAAAATAAATATATATATATATATATATATATATATATATATATATATATATATATATATTACAAAAATAATAATAAAAGCAACTTCAGTAAAAATCTCCTCTTGCATGAAGGCCTGAACTGTGCATTTATCTAATCAATTCAATGTTCTGCACTACGCCTTCCTCTGCCCATATTAGGAGCTGTACAGAGACTTAGCCCTGGCATGCATAAACATGAGCCTCTGTTAATACAAGATCATAAGCTGTCAGGGGAAAGAACTGTTAAGGTCCCCTGGATACACACTCAGACCTGCTTGTGATTGGCTACTGAGGACACAATGTGCACAATTCAACACACACCAGTTTTCAGGAAGCACCTGCAGTGTGTTATGGGAGGATTCTTAATGCTAAATCTGTGGCCTTTTTTTTTTTTAGCACAAAGGGCTCTCTTTGCTTAGCTACAACCTCAGAGGAAAAAAAAAAGTGTGTGTGCGTGTTTATGTATGTATTTATATATATATATCATGTATTTCAAGCTAGTGTGGCAGTTATTTCTGTATAGTAACCTGCATGTATGTTAAAAGGTATATGAAACTCTAAATGCTTTTAATCCCATTTGTGAAAGATATAAACTTACTATTATTACACTTCTGCATTGTTTTCTTATAATTTCCACTGTAAAATCGGTGTATTCCCAAACCCATTGTGTAACTCATTATACAAGTCCTATCATGGTGGTCTACCTAGGTGTGTGTGTGTGTACCTGCCAATGAACATGCGCAGTTGTGGCCGGTGGTGCAGTAGCTGACGTCACACGTTCATTTAAAGGGACATTAAAACACAAAAATATTCTTTCATGATTCGGATAGAGAATACAATTTTAAACAACATTCACATTTACTTCTATTATCTAATTTGCTTCATTCTTTAGGTATCGTTTGTTGTTTGTTGAGTAAATAACAATTGACATTGGTGAGCCAATCACACAAGGTATCTATCAGCAGCTACTGAGCCTATCTAGATATGCTTTTCAGCAAAGAATATCAAGAGAATGAAGCAAATTAGATAATAGAAGTAAATTAGGAAGTTGTTTAAAATTGCATGCTCTATCTGAATCACGAAATAAAATGTTTGTGTTTAATGTCCCTTTAAGGCAGCCGCAGAGGAACCAAAGAAGCTTTATCAGCGAGTAGAAGCGGAGTTGCAGCAGGGCAGGTAGGTATCTCACACTCAAAATCAGCATTCCCTCTAGACTAATGAGCAATCAAGTAATAAAACATTACTTAAATGGAAATACTAGTTAGTAATGTTTTCTGTCAAAATTAAACTTTCATGATTTAGCTATAGCATGCAATTGTAAACAACTTTTCAATTTACTTAATTAACAAAATGTGCAGTCTTTTTTATATTTACACTTTTTGAGTCATCAGCTCTTACTGAGCATGTGCAAGAATAAACAGAATATATACGTTAGACATGTGCACGGCTAAAAAATTCGGTTCGTTTTCGGTTCGGATCGATTTGGACTTTTCAAATTTCGTTTCGGATCGAATCGGATTCGGCAAAATTTGAATAAATTCGTTTCGGATTTATTCGGATCTGAATAAATTCGTTTCGGATTTATTCTGATTCGGCTGAATTCGGTTCTATTCCGTTCCGAAATTCGGTATGTTTTTAGTACACTAACACCCATTTAGTAAACTAAGTCACTAACACCCATAAACTACCTATGAATCACTAAACCGAGGCCCCCCCACATCGCAAACCCTATAATAACATTATTTAACCCCTAATCTGCCGATCGGATATCGCTGCAACCTACATTATAGCTATTAACCCCTAATCTGCTGTCCCTAACACCGCCGACCCCTACATTATAGTTATTAACCCCTAATCTGCCCCCCCCCAACGTCGCCGCAATCTAACTACAAGTATTAACCCCTAATCTGCCGACCCGATATCGCCGCTGCCTACATTATAGCTATTAACCCCTAATCTGCTGTCCCTAACACCGCCGACCCCCACATTATAGTTATTAACCCCTAATCTGCCCCCCCCAACGTCGCCGCAATCTAACTACAAGTATTAACCCCTAATCTGCCGACCCGATATCGCCGCCGCCTACATTATAGCTATTAACCCCTAATCTGCTGTCCCTAACACCGCCGACCCCTACATTATAGTTATTAACCCCTAATCTGCCCCCCCCAACGTCGCCGCAATCTAACTACAAGTATTAACCCCTAATCTGCCGACCCGATATCGCCGCCTACATTATAGCTATTAACCCCTAATCTGCTGTCCCTAACACCGCCGACCCCTACATTATAGTTATTAACCCCTAATCTGCCCCCCCCAACGTCGCCGCAATCTAACTACAAGTATTAACCCCTAATCTGCCGACCCGATATCGCCGCCGCCTACATTATAGCTATTAACCCCTAATCTGCTGTCCCTAACACCGCCGACCCCTACATTATAGTTATTAACCCCTAATCTGCCCCCCCCAACGTCGCCACAATCTAACTACAAGTATTAACCCCTAATCTGCCGACCCGATATCGCCGCCGCCTACATTATAGCTATTAACCCCTAATCTGCTGTCCCTAACACCGCCGACCCCTACATTATAGTTATTAACCCCTAATCTGCCTCCCCCCAACGTCGCCACAATCTAACTACAAGTCTTAACCCCTAATCTGCCGACCGCAAATCGCCGCAACTATAATAAATGTATTAACCCCTAAACTGCCGCACTCCCGCCTCGCAAACACTATAATACATTTTATTAACCCCTAATCTGCCCTCCCTAACATCGCCGCCACCTACCTACAATTATTAACCCCTAATCTCCCGCCCCCAACGTCGCCGCTACTATAATAAGGTTATTAACCCCTAAACCTAAGTCTAACCCTAACCCTAACACCCCCTAACTTAAATATAATTTAAATAAAACGAAATAAGTTTACTATAGTTAAATAAATGAATCCTATTTAAAACTAAAGACTTACCTGTAAAATAAACCCTAATATAGCTGCAATATAACTAATAATTACATTGTAGCTATTTTAGGATTTATTTTTATTTTACAGGCAACTTTGTATTTATTTTAACTAGGTACAATAGTTATTAAATAGTTAATAACTATTTAATAACTACCTAGCTAAAATAAATACAAATTTACCTGTAAAATAAATCCTCACCTAAGTTACAATTACACCTAACACTACACTATCATTAAATTAACTAAATAAATGAATCATATTTAAAACAAAATACTTACCTGTAAAATAAACCCTAAGATAGCTGCAATATAACTAATAGTTACATTGTAGCTATTTTAGCATTTATATTTATTTTACAGGCAACTTTGTATTTATTTTAACTAGGTACAAAAGCTATTAAATAGTTATTGACTAATTAATAGCTACCTAGTTAAAATAATTACAAAATTATCTGTAAAATAAATCCTAACCTAAGTTACAATTAAACCTAACACTACACTGTCATTAAATAAATTAACTACAAGTACCTACAATTATCTACAATTAAATAAACTAAAGTACAAAAACCCCCCACTAAATTACAAAAACAAACAAACACTAAATTACAAAAAATAAAAAAATATTACAAGAATTTTAAACTAATTACACCTAATCTAAGCCCCCTAATAAAATAACAAAGCCCCCCAAAATAAAAAAAAATGCCCTACCCTATACTAAATTACAAAAGTTAACAGCTCTATTACCTTACCAGCCCTGAACAGGGCCCTTTGCGGGGCATGCCCCAAAGAAAACAGCTCTTTTGCCTGTAAAAAAAAAACACAATCCCCCCCCCCCACATTACAACCCACCACCCACATACCCCTACTCTAACCCAAACCCCCCTTAAATAAACCTAACACTACCCCCCTGAAGATCTCCCTACCTTGAGTCGTGTTCACCCAGCTGGGCCGAAGTCTTCATCCGATGGGGCAGAAGAGGACATCCAGACCGGCAGAAGTCTTCATCCAAGCGGGGCAAGAAGAGGTCTTCCATCCATCATACAAGTACCAAAATACAAACAAACACTAAATTACCAAAAATAATAAAATATTACAATAATTTTAAACTAATTACACCTAATCTAAGCCCCCGACTAGCTATTAATATAGCTTCAATATAACTAATAGTTACATTGTAGCTATTTTAGGATTTATATGTATTTTACAGGCAACTTTGTATTTATTTTAACTAGGTACAATAGTTATTAAATAGTTAATAACTATTTAATAACTACCTAGCTAAAATAAATACAAATTTACCTGTAAAATAAATCATAACCTAAGTTACAATTACACCTAACACTACACTATCATTAAATTAACTAAATAAATGAATCCTATATAAAACTAAAGACTTACCTGTAAAATAAACCCTAATATAGCTGCAATATAACTAATAGTTACATTGTAGCTATTTTAGCATTTATATTTATTGTACAGGCAACTTTGTATTTATTTTAACTAGGTTCAATAGCTATTAAATAGATATTGACTATTTAATAGCTACCTAGTTAAAATAATTACAAAATTACCTGTAAAATAAATCCTAACCTGAGTTACAATTAAACCTAACACTACACTATCATTAAATAAATTAACTACAAGTACCTACAATTAAATACAATTAAAAAAACTAAACTAAAGTACAAAACCCCCCCCACTAAATTACAAAAAATAAAAAAATATTACAAGAATTTTAAACTAATTACACCTAATCTAAGCCCCCTAATAAAATAACAAAGCCCCCCAAAATAAAAAAAAATGCCCTACCCTATACTAAATTACAAAAGTTAACAGCTCTATTACCTTACCAGCCCTGAACAGGGCCTTTTGCGGGGCATGCCCCAAAGAAAACAGCTCTTTTGCCTGTAAAAAAAAAACACAATCCCCCCCCCACATTACAACCCACCACCCACATACCCCTACTCTAACCCAAACCCCCCTTAAATAAACCTAACACTACCCCCCTGAAGATCTCCCTACCTTGAGTCGTGTTCACCCAGCCAGGCCGAAGTCTTCATCCGATGGGGCAGAAGAGGACATCCAGACCGGCAGAAGTCTTTATCCAAGCGGGGCAAGAAGAGGTCTTCCATCCATCAGAAAAGTACAAAAAAATAAACAAACACTAAATTAGCAAGAATAATAAAATATTACAATAATTTTAAACTAATTACACCTAATCTAAGCCCCCTACTAGCTATTAATATAGCTACAATATAACTAATAGTTACATTGTAGCTATTTTAGGATTTATATTTATTTTACAGGCAACTTTGTATTTATTTTAACCAGGTACAATAGCTATTAAATAGTTAATAACTATTTAATAACTACCTAGCTAAAATAAATACAAATTTACCTGTAAAATAAACCCTAACCTAAGTTACAATTACACCTAACACTACACTGTCATTAAATTAACTAAATAAATTAATCCTATATAAAACTAAATACTTACCTGTAAAATAAACCCTAATATAGCTACAATATAACTAATAGTTACATTGTAGCTATTTTAGCATTTATATTTATTTTACAGGCAACTTTGTATTTATTTTAACTAGGTACAATAGCTATTAAATAGATATTTACTGTTTAATAGCTACCTAGTTAAAATAATTACAAAATTACCTGTAAAATAAATCCTAACCTAAGTTACTATTAAACCTAACACTACACTATCATTAAATAAATTAACTACAAGTACCTACAATTAAATACAATGAAATAAACTAAACTAAAGTACAAAAAAAACAAACACTAAATTACAAAAAATAAAAAAAATTACAAGAATTTTAAACTAATTACACCTAATCTAAGCCCCCTAATAAAATAACAAAGCCCCCCAAAATAAAAAAATGCCCTACCCTATACTAAATTACAAAAGTAATCAGCTCTATTACCTTACCAGCCCTGAACAGGGCCTTTTGCGGGGCATGCCCCAAAGAAAACAGCTCTTTTGCCTGTAAAAAAAAACACAATACCCCCCCCCCACATTACAACCCACCACCCACATACCCCTACTCTAACCCAAACCCCCCTTAAATAAACCTAACACTACCCCCCTGAAGATCTCTCTACCGTGTCTTCACCCAGCGGGCCGAAGTCTTCATCCGATGGGGCAGAAGAGGACATCCAGACCGGCAGAAGTCTTCATCCAAGCGGGGCAAGAAGAGGTCTTCCATCCATCAGAAGTCTTGATCCAGGCGGCATCTTCTCTGTTCATCCATCCGGAGCGGAGCGGCAGCATCCTGAAGACATCCCACGCAGAGCATCCTCTTCTTTCTTGATCCGACGACTAGGTGACTGTACCTTTAAGTGACGTCATCCAAGATGGCGTCCCTTGAATTCCGATTGGCTGATAGGATTCTATCAGCCAATCGGAATTAAGGTAGGAAAAATCTGATTGGCTGATTCAATCAGCCAATCAGATTCAAGTTCAATCCGATTGGCTGATCCAATCAGCCAATCAGATTGAGCTCGCATTCTATTGGCTGATCGGAACAGCCAATAGAATGCGAGCTCAATCGGATTGGCTGATTCCATCAGCCAATCGGATTGAACTTGAATCTGATTGGCTGATTGAATCAGCCAATCAGATTTTTCCTACCTTAATTCCGATTGGCTGATAGAATCCTATCAGCCAATCGGAATTCAAGGGACGCCATCTTGGATGACGTCACTTAAAGGTACAGTCACCTAGTCGTCGGATCAAGGAAGAAGAGGATGCTCTGCGTGGGATGTCTTCAGGATGCTGCCGCTCCGCTCCCGATGGATGAACAGAGAAGATGCCGCCTGGATCAAGACTTCTGATGGATGGAAGACCTCTTCTTGCCCCGCTTGGATGAAGACTTCTGCCGGTCTGGATGTCCTCTTCTGCCCCATCGGATGAAGACTTCGGCCCGCTGGGTGAAGACACGGTAGAGAGATCTTCAGGGGGGTAGTGTTAGGTTTATTTAAGGGGGGTTTGGGTTAGAGTAGGGGTATGTGGGTGGTGGGTTGTAATGTGGGGGGGGGGGTATTGTGTTTTTTTTTACAGGCAAAAGAGCTGTTTTCTTTGGGGCATGCCCCGCAAAAGGCCCTGTTCAGGGCTGGTAAGGTAATAGAGCTGATTACTTTTGTAATTTAGTATAGGGTAGGGCATTTTTTTATTTTGGGGGGCTTTGTTATTTTATTAGGGGGCTTAGATTAGGTGTAATTAGTTTAAAATTCTTGTAATTTTTTTTATTTTTTGTAATTTAGTGTTTGTTTTTTTTGTACTTTAGTTTAGTTTATTTCATTGTATTTAATTGTAGGTACTTGTAGTTAATTTATTTAATGATAGTGTAGTGTTAGGTTTAATAGTAACTTAGGTTAGGATTTATTTTACAGGTAATTTTGTAATTATTTTAACTAGGTAGCTATTAAACAGTAAATATCTATTTAATAGCTATTGTACCTAGTTAAAATAAATACAAAGTTGCCTGTAAAATAAATATAAATGCTAAAATAGCTACAATGTAACTATTAGTTATATTGTATCTATATTAGGGTTTATTTTACAGGTAAGTATTTAGTTTTATATAGGATTAATTTATTTAGTTAATTTAATGACAGTGTAGTGTTAGGTGTAATTGTAACTTAGGTTAGGGTTTATTTTACAGGTAAATTTGTATTTATTTTAGCTAGGTAGTTATTAAATAGTTATTAACTATTTAATAGCTATTGTACCTAGTTAAAATAAATACAAAGTTGCCTGTAAAATAAATATAAATCCTAAAATAGCTACAATGTAACTATTAGTTATATTGTAGCTATATTAATAGCTAGTAGGGGGCTTAGATTAGGTGTAATTAGTTTAAAATTATTGTAATATTTTATTATTTTTGCTAATTTAGTGTTTGTTTGTTTGTTTTTTTGTACTTTTCTGATGGATGGAAGACCTCTACTTGCCCCGCTTGGATGAAGACTTCTGCCGGTCTGGATGTCCTCTTCTGCCCCATCGGATGAAGACTTCGGCCCGGCTGGGTGAACACGACTCAAGGTAGGGAGATCTTCAGGGGGGTAGTGTTAGGTTTATTTAAGGGGGGTTTGGGTTAGAGTAGGGGTATGTGGGTGGTGGGTTGTAATGTGGGGGGGGGGATTGTGTTTTTTTTTTACAGGCAAAAGAGCTGTTTTCTTTGGGGCATGCCCCGCAAAGGGCCCTGTTCAGGGCTGGTAAGGTAATAGAGCTGTTAACTTTTGTAATTTAGTATAGGGTAGGGCATTTTTTTTATTTTGGGGGGCTTTGTTATTTTATTAGGGGGCTTAGATTAGGTGTAATTAGTTTAAAATTCTTGTAATATTTTTTTATTTTTTGTAATTTAGTGGGGGGGGGGTTTGTACTTTAGTTTAGTTTTTTTTAATTGTATTTAATTGTAGGTACTTGTAGTTAATTTATTTAATGATAGTGTAGTGTTAGGTTTAATTGTAACTTAGGTTAGGATTTATTTTACAGGTAATTTTGTAATTATTTTAACTAGGTAGCTATTAAATAGTCAATATCTATTTAATAGCTATTGAACCTAGTTAAAATGAATACAAAGTTGCCTGTACAATAAATATAAATGCTAAAATAGCTACAATGTAACTATTAGTTATATTGCAGCTATATTAGGGTTTATTTTACAGGTAAGTCTTTAGTTTTATATAGGATTCATTTATTTAGTTAATTTAATGATAGTGTAGTGTTAGGTGTAATTGTAACTTAGGTTATGATTTATTTTACAGGTAAATTTGTATTTATTTTAGCTAGGTAGTTATTAAATAGTTATTAACTATTTAATAACTATTGTACCTAGTTAAAATAAATACAAAGTTGCCTGTAAAATACATATAAATCCTAAAATAGCTACAATGTAACTATTAGTTATATTGAAGCTATATTAATAGCTAGTAGGGGGCTTAGATTAGGTGTAATTAGTTTAAAATTATTGTAATATTTTATTATTTTTGGTAATTTAGTGTTTGTTTGTATTTTGGTACTTGTATGATGGATGGAAGACCTCTTCTTGCCCCGCTTGGATGAAGACTTCTGCCGGTCTGGATGTCCTCTTCTGCCCCATCGGATGAAGACTTCGGCCCGGCTGGGTGAACACGACTCAAGGTAGGGAGATCTTCAGGGGGGTAGTGTTAGGTTTATTTAAGGGGGGTTTGGGTTAGAGTAGGGGTATGTGGGTGGTGGGTTGTAATGTGGGGGGGGGGATTGTGTTTTTTTTTTACAGGCAAAAGAGCTGTTTTCTTTGGGGCATGCCCCGCAAAGGGCCCTGTTCAGGGCTGGTAAGGTAATAGAGCTGTTAACTTTTGTAATTTAGTATAGGGTAGGGCATTTTTTTTTATTTTGGGGGGCTTTGTTATTTTATTAGGGGGCTTAGATTAGGTGTAATTAGTTTAAAATTCTTGTAATTTTTTTTATTTTTTGTAATTTAGTGGTTTTTTATTTTTTGTAATTTAGTGGGGGGGTTTTGTACTTTAGTTTATTTAATTGTAGATAATTGTAGGTACTTGTAGTTAATTTATTTAATGATAGTGTAGTGTTAGGTGTAATTGTAACTTAGGTTAAAATTTATTTTACAGGTACTTTTGTATTTATTTTAGCTAGGTAGTTATTAAATAGTTATTAACTATTTAATAACTATTGTACCTAGTTAAAATAAATACAAAGTTGCCTGTAAAATAAAAATAAATCCTAAAATAGCTACAATGTAACTATTAGTTATATTGCAGCTATCTTAGGGTTTATTTTACAGGTAAGTATTTAGTTTTAAATAGGATTCATTTATTTAACTATAGTAAATTTATTTCGTTTTATTTAAATTATATTTAAGTTAGGGGGTGTTAGTGTTAGGGTTAGACTTAGGTTTAGGGGTTAATAACCTTACTATAGTAGCGGCGACGTTGGGGGCGGGAGATTAGGGGTTAATAATTGTAGGTAGGTGGCGGCGATGTTAGGGAGGGCAGATTAGGGGTTAATAAAATGTATTATAGTGTTTACGAGGCGGGAGTGCGGCGGTTTAGGGGTTAATACATTTATTATAGTTGCGGCGATTTGCGGTCGGCAGATTAGGGGTTAATACTAATAGTTAGATTGCGGCGACGTTGGGGGGGGGCAGATTAGGGGTTAATAACTATAATGTAGGGGTCGGCGGTGTTAGGGACAGCAGATTAGGGGTTAATAGCTATAATGTAGGTGGCGGCGATATCGGGTCGGCAGATTAGGGGTTAATACTTGTAGTTAGATTGCGGCGACGTTGGGGGGGCAGATTAGGGGTTAATAACTATAATGTAGGGGTCGGCGGTGTTAGGGACAGCAGATTAGGGGTTAATAGCTATAATGTAGGCGGCGGCGATATCGGGTCGGCAGATTAGGGGTTACTACTTGTAGTTAGATTGCGGCGACGTTGGGGGGGGGCAGATTAGGGGTTAATAACTATAATGTAGGGGTCGGCGGTGTTAGGGACAGCAGATTAGGGGTTAATAGCTATAATGTAGGCGGCGGCGATATCGGGTCGGCAGATTAGGGGTTAATACTTGTAGTTAGATTGCGGCGACGTTGGGGGGGGCAGATTAGGGGTTAATAACTATAATGTAGGGGTCGGCGGTGTTAGGGACAGCAGATTAGGGGTTAATAGTTATAATGTAGGTGGCGGCGATATTCGGTCGGCAGATTAGGGGTTAATAAAATAATGCAGGTGTCAGCGATAGCGGGGGCGGCAGATTAGGGGTTAATAAGTGTTAGATTAGGGGTGTTTAGAGACTCGGGGTACATGTTAGGGTGTTAGGTGCAGACTTAGTGTTTCCCCATAGGAAACAATGGGGCTGCGGTGTTAGTTTTTTTTCAGCTGAAACTCCCATTGTTTCCTATGGGGAAATGCCGAATTTTAACGAGCTAATTCGGATTTATTCGGAGATACGGCAGCTATTTCGGATTCATTCGGTAGATTCGTAAGTATTTTAATTCGGAAATCCGAATCGATCCGAATCTCCGAATTTACCGAATTAATCCGAAACGAACCGCACATGTCTAATATACGTATATATGCATTTGTGATTGGCTGATCGCGGTCACATGATACAGGTGTTGTGGAAATAGATACACACAAAAAAAAAAACTACTACTCACACTCCCAAACAGCACTCCCCCACCATTTTAGGTACTGGCAGCTGTCTGCCAGTACCCAGTTTATATATATATATATATATATATATATTTTTTTTTTTTTTCTGTAGTGTTCACAGCACACTTTTATAATCCTTCAATGTTTTCTACTTCACCAATCTGCATTAAATTTGAATTAAAGGGCCACTGTAAGTAAATATTTTCTATGCCTGTTACTAACTACCCCAAATACGCTTTTTATCAATAGCATTTCATTAACATATCTCTACCGTATATCAGAAATCTTGTCTGCAAATGTAATTGTTTTCCAAACCCACTCCGTGGGTATCCTTTGCTCTGTACCAATCCGTTTACAATACCTAGGTTTCAAAATGGCGCTTTAAACACAAAGTTATTGGTTTAAGTATTTTGAACACTCAGTGCTGAAAATAGTGGGCAGGATAACGTGACATCATCGGCGAATAAAAGATATAACTTTTAGAACGTTATGAAACTTGGTTTTGGAGAAAATATAGGTCAGTAGGTTTTAATTAATGTTTATTAACTTTAATATGTTAGTTGTTTAGCTTAAAAATTATTACAGAGAGTAATCCTTTAAAGTATAACACTGACTCTAGTGGGTTTTAGGCCCAGACTTCAAATATGAGGCAACCAAGACATTGATCTTACAGAAAGTGGTCATGCCTTTGATTTCTCAGAATTTTTTGTTGTATATATTTGAGGCTCACATTAATGGCCTCATGATCAACTTTACCGACAGATATCATGCAAAATCTTTGAGGGCTTTTAGCATTATGTGTATTTCCCCCTTCATATCCAGAGCTCTGCATAGCAAGATAAACAGTTCCAAAGCGGAAATGTGCCTTTCTAAATTTCTTTGAGGGACCTCTCAATACTGTCAAGCGTCAGATCATCAGGCCCTAAGTAAGGTGTTTACAAGGCATGTGCATTCGTGAGGAAATTAATACCAAGCCGCATTTTTAGGAGCCAGATTTTTTTTTCTGCAGCTTAGTGGGTTGCACTTTCACAACAATAACTCCAGCTCCAAAAAATTGCCAAATCCTGCTTGCAGCTGCCATCTACAAGATCGGTCTCTAAATGGCCACTACAACTGAGACCAGATAATTATTCCACCACTCTTTTCAAGGACTGTGTTCCTAATGTTCATTTTTTTTTTTAAAAAATGATTTTGTACATTTTGCTATGCTTAATAATATTGTGCAGTTAAATATTTTTTCTTTAATAAAAAAAAGTTGATAAATCAAATCAATAAAAAAAAAATGCATTTAGTGAACTATATAGATTTGTTTGGGTTATAAGAAGTTTCTATTGTTGCACACCACACAAGCTTTTAAAAACTTTCAGTATAGAAGCTTTTTCCTTCGATTAGGTGTGGGGAAATAATAACTTAAAGGTACACTGAACCCAAAATTTTTCTTTCATGATTCAGATAGAGCATGCAACTTTCTAATTTACTCCTATTAATTTTTCTTCGTTCTCTTGCTATCTTTATATGTTAAAGACGACATTAAGCTTTTTTTCTTGGTTCAGCACTCTGTACAACAGTTTTTGATTGGTGGATGAATTTATCCACCAATCAGCAAGAACGTAGGTTGTTCACCAAAAATGGGCCAGGATCTAAACTTACATTCTTGCATTTCAAATAAAGATACCAAGAGAATAACGAACATTTGAAAATAGGAGTAAATTAGAAAGTTGCTTAAAATGTCATGCTCTATCTGAATCACAAAAGAAAAAATTTGGGTTCAGTGTCCCTTTAAAACAGTTTAGGCTCTAGGAGTAAGTTGAGTTTCATAAAGATTTGAGCCAATTTGCAATTTAGTACTATTAATTTTTAAATTAAAATATTGAAGTTTGTGATTTTAAATATTTTGCATGGCGGCTCTTCTACATCTGAAATATATATATATATATATATATATATATATATATATATATATATATATATATATATATATATAGAAACCATGTAATGTCCATGAGATTAAAATATAAACATGTAGGTTTGTGTTTGGTACATAACAGCAGTAGGCTAGACAATTTTTTTTTTAATGACCACAACTAGATGGGATGACACTAAAATCTGCTCACTTACAGGATTCCTATGTTAGGCTAAGTAGAGATAGAAAGGTTGTTCCAGAGATCAATAAATAAACCCATTTTAAGCTCTAAGTCTCACATCTGTGCCATACTTGTGACCACCAAGAAAAGAAAATTCTGCTCTTTTGGGGACATTTGGCAGGGGGGTAAGCAAGGTGGACTTCTAGAGGGAAGAGCCTCCTTAAAGGAACAATAGTCATACAACTTACATGATTCAGATGAAGTTTACTGTGCAATCTAATTTATTTCTTTTAAGTAATTTTAGTTTTCTTGGTATCCTTCTTTGAAAAGTATACCGAAGTAGGCTCGGCAGCAATGCACTACTGGGAGCTAGCTGTTAAAATGCATGTATATGCCTTGTAATTGGCTCACCTTATGTGCTCAGCTAGCTCCCATTAATCCTGCAATAAAGAAGACTAACTGAATGGAGCAAATTGGAAAGTTACTTAAAATTGTATTATCTAAATAATAATAAAAAAAAAAAAAAAAAAAAAGTTTAGTGGGCCATGTCTAAGTTTCAGTAAACACATTTCTGTAAAGGGGTCGGTAAAGTTAGACCATAGATTAAAGAAATAGTCTAGTCAAAATTAAACTTTCATGATTCAGGTAGAACATGCAATTTTAAGCAACGTTCCAATTTATTCCTATTAATTTTTTTTCTTCATATCTTGGTATCTATTTTATTTCAAAAAGCAATAATGTAAGCATAGGAGCAGGCCCATTTTTGGTTTGGAACCCGAGTAGCACTTTCTGATTGTTGTCTAAATGTAGCCACCAATCAGCAAGTGCTACCCAGGTGCTGTACCAAAAATGGGCCGACTTCTATTCTTACATTCAAATAAATATACTAAGAGAAGAATTGAGAATATAGGTAAATTAGAATGTTTAATTTGTCTGGACTATTCCTTACAGTACAAAATAAAAGTAATGTAGGAGGTAATACCTTTAATAGTTAAGGGAAAAAGATGCAAAGTTTCAGAACACTTACACACAACTAACCCCTTCACTTGATAAAGGGATACTAGAAACCTGAAACTATTGCATCTTTAGCTAGGTATTACAAATGTATAACATTCATACTGATTCAGATGTGCCTGACAACATAGATTTTGACAGACCAGCCAAGAAAGACTTCAGGATTTCTTTTTTTATTACAAAGTAACAGCTATACAGCACCCAACAAGACAGTACATTGTAACAATGCAGTTAACACTCCCCATTAAAATGTGTATTCTATAAAGAGCAAAAACAAGCAGCAGAGCCAGATGCCAGCTCAAGTCTCACTGCTTGGAAGAAAGTATCCTATTCACCAAAAGTGGCAGTCGACTTCACAACTTTCAAAAGGAGTCTACTAAATGCTGCAGGTAGGAAAGTGTCACATGTATGTACAAGATCTGCAGTTTTGGCTCAGTTACACCTTTGTAGCATGGAGAAGGCACTTCTGTTGGTGAATTAATGTGTGCGTATACACAACAGGAGACATTTCAAGATGATACTTTTCCCTTATTTACAACCAACAGTCCTGGTTTGAAGTTGGAACAGGCAGTTAGTGTAAAAGGTGATTTATACACATCCTCAAAATGTATTACTACTTCAAAAGTGGCATTTGAAACACCTGGAAACTTGATGGCCATTACTCAAGGTGCAAATTAACAGTTTTAATAAAGGGGGAAACAGACCTATGTATCCTAGGCAATACACCTCTTCATAGGCAAGCTGGCTTCCTAAAAATTGTAAACATGGGAAACCTAATGATAGAATTCTGCGAGAGGTCATTTTTGCCATAATTGTAGCATTGCAATGATTACCACCTCTGTGCTGAGGACTTGTACTCTGTTCTACAGATATGCCGCACTGCAACATGTCCCAAGTCTCAAACACAGAAAGCAAAGGTCTACATTACAGCAAAAGTTAAACCTCAACACCCCCCCCCCCCCCCACTTCTAAACTAGTAATAAAGTGCAATGTTTGTAGCCAAGCTGGTCCAATGAAGTGTGGCATAAATTCAGTACCCAGTTTTAAGTAAACTATACATGGAAATGATGTTCAGGGTAAAATCTGAAGTGCTCAAAATGTCCCTCAGCATTCGTGTGCATTAACATACTAAAGGCGCATTTATTCAATGACTGCAGACTGTTGTAGGAGCTGTAACATGCTGTACTAGTGCATTAGTGTTTCTCAGATGAGAATTAAAAATACTAGGTATCAATACAATTCATTTTTATCTCAAAAATCCTTTAAAAATATAAATAGATCTTCATTAGAAAACATGGCTCCCAGAGCGAGGTATTTACAAATACACAAGCAGTGTGCGGGGAGGTCCCAGAGGGCAGGGGTTTAGCTGCCTACGGTCATCAAGTATTGGTTGGGCTGTTTGGTGCAACCCATTAGCTCACTCTTACAGTTTAAGGGCCCCCTAACATTAGGAACCTCATAAAGGACACATATGGATCCATCCTCCCCAATCCGGTAGGAGACCTCATAAGGGTCTACCCAAAGGGTGAGTTCTTTAGGTAGGTGGCTGAATAGCTGCTGGCTGCTCATGTTAATGCGGATGGCAACTTTGCTGATGATTGGATCAATCTTGTGGTTAATACGGATGCAGCGATAGCCAGAACCTTTGGCAGGCTTTTCTGGGAACCAATGATGCTGATAGTGCTCTAAAAAAATAAAATAAAAAAAAAAGTTAATTGACCATATCTACTATACAGCTGATAAGTCTAAGACCAAACAAAGCAAACGTATTCTAGAGTCATAAAACACTATGTATGTTTCATCTTATCAGTATCTATTTTAGTTTAACAAAGATAAGCTGAAACATTAAAACCCCCATGAACATAGTGTCCTATTTTACTGATGACAAATATTACACACCCATACAGAGAATTTGTGACATGACCACATCCTTTAACAGCACTAGGAAAGAAATTACATTGAGGGGGGTAAGAATGTGTTATGCCTACAAGTTTATTTAATAGATCCTTTGAAATAGCCTTTACAACATCATTAAAATTCTACCTACATCCATTTAACTTAAAGGGGCATGAAACCATTTCTCTTGTGATTCAGAAATAACATGCAATTTAAGACAACTTCAATTAACTTCCATTTAATTTGCTTTATTCTCTTGAAATCCTTTGTTGAAAAGCATACCTAAATAGGCTCAGTAGCTGCTGATTTCACATAAATGCCTCATATGATTGGTGCATTGCTATTTTTAACAAAAAAATAGAATTGCAATATCTCTCTCATATATATATATATATATATATATATATATATATATATATATATATATATATACACATACACACACATACACACATAGCCGCTTTAAAAAGGCAACACATGAAAAATACATCAGTGCTGTTTAAAGAAATGTTTTTCATAAGTGCTCCTTTTTAATGCGGCAATATGATATAGATATATATATATATATATATATATATATATATATATATATATATATATATATATATAAAAACCCTCCAAACTACAGGTTACATTTACAGCTTTTAGTAAAACATCACCGATTGATAGGAACATTTTAGCAGAATTAATAGAACAAGACTTGTGAAGCTTAGAACAGAAATGTAATATCCTCTACTGCTATAGGCTTTTAAAACCCTTCATATACGGTTCACTGCTCTCATTAATATAAGGGCCTAACAATCTGGTCAATTATCTGATGAAGATTATCCAGACAACACAGTCGTACTGAAAACATGGACGCCCATTAAGGCGGCTAATCCCTTGAGAATTCTCCTTATGGACACTGAATATAGTAGACATCCATATTTAGAATAAAACCAACACCCCATGTCGCCATACTTTTTGTAAAACAAATTCTCACCTGCTAACGTGTCACACATGGCTCCTTCGAACCTATGTAACTGCTGCTCCCCAAGACGGGTCCGTAGAAGGCCAGACAGGAAGTTGACGGCGGCTAAGATCTCCGGTAATGTGTCCGGGTGGCTTCCGGTTGGGATAATTATATGATTGTTACTCATTTTAACTTTTGGTTACAAGTAATTTAAAGCCAGAGATATGATATCACAAACGTGTGTCCGGTGGTCAACGTAATTGGGCTCAATATTCTAGATGTTCTGTGAGCCCAGACCTCCCCCTTCTTAATGTTAACTACACTGTGTTGCGCACTCTGTTCGGCTTTATATACCCAAGTAACACGTCTCATGGGACGCAGCAGCTGCGCCATTCAACCAATGAACACCGAAATATGTATGCAAATGAGCGGTGACGTAAGGGGCGGAAAATGATGCGCTTGGTAATCTCTGAGTGAGATCAGTTCCGTGCTGGGAAGGGAACCTGAGGGGAGAGCTAGCCTGGGAGGGATTATGGAGGACAACGCAAAGATAAACAAACACAAGTTGTGGCTAATGCATTTTTTTTTGTGTGTGCACGTCATACGTGCATGTAAAGTGAAAACTGAAGCAGTTAACGTTGCGAGTAATTATGTTCCTCTTCTACATAAATACAATTGTGACCCCTTAGCTTCAGAAGCAGCTGCAGTGTATTCTATTAGAGTGTGGTATAGACGTCTTTTGGTGACAAAAGATTTTGAAGAAAGTCTTCATATTAAAAGGGAACCCAACATTTTTCTTTGCTGATTCAGGCAGAGCGTACAATTTAAAAAAAAAAAAAGTGTTTTCTATTATCAAATTTACTGCATTCTCAGTATTCTTTGTTGAATAGGTTTTTGTAAATAAATCAGTTATTGCTCTAGTCACATGCCCTGATGCACTCTTACATTTTCCGCTCTGCTTTTCAATAAAGGATACCAAGAGAATAAAGTACATTTGAGAATAGAAGTAAATTGGAAAGTTTTTTTTTACTATGATGAAATAATATTTTGAGTCTTATGACCCTTTACCATCTTAACAACGTCGGCCATCGTTAACGCCCCTCTGGCCTTGCCAATGTCGCGAAGACCGGGCTATATCTACATGGCTCCGCTCCAGAAGTACGGCGTGCAGTAATAGCTCAGCTTCATGCTGTCCACAAATCTGCGCTAGTAAACTCCTTAAAACACTGGGACGTACAGGGTACGACAGTTGTTAAGGGATTAAAGAATATTAACTTAATAATTAACATGCCCTCGATTTATTTTTTTACATTTCTGAGACCAGAACGACATCAGTGAAGTGAGTTAAAAATACATAAGGTGCAATAATATATAATGTGAAAAATGTTTTAAGATTTTTCCTCCCATCAGAAATCTTACCAAATGATTCATTTTCAAAAATCCCCAGACTTTAATGGTGTTTTTCTGTTGATAATCATTACCCCAATATGATTAGTATTTGTGCTGCCCTAGGCATTGCTGACCCCTGAACCTTTTAGTTCATATTTGCCTCCTATAATTCTCACAAACAAGAGGCCAGGGAAGCATGGATAGGTCATATCACCAGACGAAACTCCCAGTTATTGTTGATTTGTAAAAAAGAAAAATTATTCATTTACAGCACATAGGGATATAAATGCATCATGCCATAAAATTACTGAACATTTACTACCCTCCCCCGTAAATCCTGCTTCCATAGGCACAGATCTAGCTACCCTAGGACAAACTTTGGCGTTGTATGTGTATAACATATATTCATCCAAGTGTGTGACACCCTTAGGCACCACAGGGTGTCCAGACAATATGGCTGAGAACCACAGCTCTGTACACAGGAAGCCACGCTGCAAGCTGTGTAAAGAATGATTGAAGCTTTTAATACATTGTTTTTTTGAGTGGTCAACTAAATCCTGTCCTGCAGTTCTAAAGTAATAAACAGTTTAAAATAAAAAGCTTGAATGTTGTTCTGTATAAACAATTACTCTGGATTTCACAAGTATTCTCATTCTTGTGAAGAAAATATGTTTGTTGGATGTTTTTAAATCTATACTTTGGAACATGGTAATTGTAATAAAATGTCCTAGGGCCCCTCCCTTTTTTTTTTAGCTTTAGCTGTATTCTTACTGAGCATCTTTGCTGGCCTAATATAGTTAAAGTGAAGGTAAAGTTTATTAAATTTGAATATATCAATTCGTTCTTTCACCAAAGAATAAGCTAATCGCTAACTTTATTTTATATATATTTTTTTATTTTTCTTGTATTTATATCTATATATTTCCCTACCGTTTCAACGATAACTCCTCCCAACCTCTATCTCCAGATAATAAATGCGGTGACGTATAGAGCGGTCCCACCTGCTCTATACATAATATCAGAAGCGTGTTCACGATGAACATTCTAAATGCGCATGCGCGAATCTGACATTGCAATCACAAATGCGCATGCGATAGTCGGCGAAACAGAGCAAACAATCTTGTCTGTATTTGATGCCGCCGTAAATAAAACTAGCACTCATGCACGAAACGGGAGCGCTCTTGTACTCAGAGATGAAGACTGTAGCGCATAAGCATATCATCAAGTAGGCGGATGACGTGGGGTCACGGCCGCCTAACGGCCAGATTTTCAACTGGCTGATCTAAAAACGAGACCAGGACATAAAAAAAAAAAAGGGTTGATTTTGCGGAACTGAAAAAAGGGAATTAAAACCAAGATTACTGGATTTATAATAAATATTTTAAAAAATCATGAATGAAATTCCTATTGGTTTCTAACAAAGAATTAGATTGTGGATCAGCGTCAAGGTAACTTTACCTTCACTTTTATATACATTTTAAAATGTAACACAATGACTGCACAAACAAATATGGTTACAGTGATCTATCAAGCTACATTGCTTTCTTCAGAATGTGTCTCAACATGTCTGCAGCATACGATAAGGGGGGTGTAGGTTAGTGGGAGAGATGTTTTGGAGAGGGTGTTATCTGCCTGGGTGTTTACACTGTGCTCTTAGATGTTGAAGGCTGTTTTAAAACCACATATTTGTGATAAAACTAAAATAGCTCAGCTGTGACACAGGTTTAATCATTAAAGTGGTTTTTTTTTTCCATCTACTGGACCCACCATGTAATCTCCATCAGTGCAAAATAAACAAATTTACTTTCTCAAATCTTATTTCAACAGCATGAGTATGTATTACCTACAAAATCAATATTTCTTGCAGTGTGCATATAACATTAAATGATTTTGTGTGTGTTCCTCAAAATGTGGTGTCGAAAATATTGTGAAATGCTAAAGAAAATAAAAATAAAGTGTACTGTAATGAAATATAGCTCACCGTTTTCCTCCGTTTAATGAATATCTGAATATGAATTTTAAACACCAATGTTCAATCTATTTTTATGTGCATATATATATATATGCACTAATGTGCAGCCCTAATTGTGCACTAAATATCTGATGCCAAGCATATGTCCTCATAAAACATTTGTTTAAAAAAAGTCAAAAATTCTCTTGAAAATACATCCTAAAACTATATTTTGAAAAAGATACAGGGTACGATTGTATGAATGTGTAATTTAATTTGAAATATTATAAAATACACAAATTAGTGAGAACCTTTTCCCTAACTAACAAGTAGGCAACTTGTAATACATTTTAAGACCTCTTAAAAATATTTATCAAAGCTGATACAGATGTTTCTTTTGGTTTACGTATTGTTTGCTTTGTGTGCATAATATTGCTAAATGATTTCAGTTTGGTTAGAAACAAAAACAAAAAATCAATAAAAAAAAAAACCACCATATATATTTATGTTTTTTAATGTTTTTTCTTTGAATACTTTAGTACTTTTGGGACCACAGCAACAGTATTTAGACAGCAAAGAAAAAAAAGTGAGTATTTGTGTGACATGCCAGAGGCCTCCTTTGTACATTGTTTTGCAAAGAGTTGTTAGCCCTCTGGTGACAGGGGAATTAAATCTGTGTACAGAGAGGATTGTTCTCACCGTCACATTGAGTACTCGGTAAAAGCAGCTGTAAAGAAATGTGACCCTCCTATTTTGGTCTCAGGCTAAAAAAGTCTCTGATGTGTCCTAGTTTATAGGCAATTGTTGGGGGAAGGACAGTTAATAACTTAGCAGGAAGCAACTCCCATCCCTCCTGCTTTCACAACAACCTGAAGTTATCTGATATTAACAGGCTGGGCCTTGAGAATTCAAGCACTTATATGGGTTGAGCCGTTATCACATAGATTACTGAGCCTCAGGGGGTGTTGGTGGATTTGCCTTTCAGCTTATAAAGTATTAATTTTGATAGAGCTACACTAAGAAAAAAATATGTCCTTACTTCTTCCTTAATGATAACTAAGCATTATAAATTAATGAGGTTATGTATAGTTACAAAAAAATAATCACCCAGTGATACATTTAAATTTATACTCTGAAAGCAGATGACAGTCATTTTAGTTTGTTTGACCACAGTTAAATATTAATGGTCTCACCTTTTGCTTACCTTTAATTTATCTAACACAAATATTTAGAGATACAGGGGTAAGTCTTATTCATTGCATAATGAGAAGGGTAATTTGTTCACCACTATTACATCCCCCAACAATGAGTTATGGAATATTTCAGATGAGCAGTTTAATACTGAATCACTGGTTCTTACTGGATTTAAAGATAAGGAATAGCTCCCTTTAAAGGGACACTCAAGACAAAATTAAACTGTCATGATTTAGACAGAGCAGCAATTTTAAACAACTTTCCAATTTACTTCCATTAACAAAATGTGCACAGTCATTTCATATTTACACTTTTTGAGTCACCAGCTCATACTGAGCATGTGCAAAAATTCACAGAATATACGTATATGCATTTCTGATTGGCTGATGGCTGTCACATGATACAGGAGTGGAAATAGATATAACTGAAATTTGTAAGAAAAAAAAATCTACTAATTTGAAGTTCAGACATAGGGGTCGATTTATTATGCAGCGGATGCTGCTTCCGACCCACTCCGCTTCAGGTCTGCCTGTAGCGGAAGTTAAGAAGCAGCAGTCGTAAAACTGCTGCTTCTTAACTCGCCCGCCACCTCTGAGGCGGCGGACAGCAATCAGTTTGACCGGAGACGATCGGGTTGATTGACACCCCTTGCTAGAGGCCGATTGGCCGTAATTGTGCAGGGGGCGGCATTGCACAAGCATTTCACTAGAAATGCTTGTGCAATGATAAATGCTGACAGTGTATGCTGTTGCCATTTATCGATGTGTGGCAGACATGATCCGCTACAGCGGATAATGTCTGTCCCTACATTAGTAAATCAGCCCCTAAGTGCTTTTGCATTGTCTTTTTTATCATGCATTTGTTGATTATTTAAATCTACTGTGTTTACTTGTCCTTTAAGGGGCTGATAATCGCTGGCATGGAACAAATTACACACAATCTTTAGAGGCTTATTTTGAGCATTAAAATGTATTGTGGATGTCTCTCCTTTACATCCAGAAACCCGCATAGCCAGATATACAGTTATCAAGCTAAAATTTGCCTTTTTCAAATTATTTGAGGGACCTCGCATCACTGGTGAGACCTTAAAACTTCTTCAATCAAACTTTTAATCTTTTGAGTGATGTGGGTTTTAGAATCCAACCTTTAAACTACTTAATGGCCCACATGTCTTAAAACCTGTTGGTGAACCTTAGATCTTGTGGAAAAACCTTGCCAACTTGAAAATGTCTCTCATCACATCCGCTAGTTGCGACTGACTCATTATTATAAACAGTGGTGCATCATCTATGGCATCACCATTCACAAAAATGCCTTCAAAACATTATAGAACAAATGCAAAAAAATATATATAGAAGAAAAAACAAATGCAAACGGCTTCTCCAATTCCAAACTCGATTTATTGCTTGTTAAAAATCCATGTTATACATGATCATCAGAAATTCACAGGACATACTTGAAAATGGTTGCGCAGCCTCTCGTCAGCCTTTAAAACACTCTTCTGAGAGGTTTTGGGGACTTTTTTATGTCAGAAAGACAAATGAGACAGAAAACTTTTACATTAATTACATTATTTTGCAGCATGTACACAATTAGAGGGACAGTCTACTTTATTGTTTAAAAGATAGATACTTCCTTTATTACCAATTCCCCAGCTTTGCATAAGTAACACAGTTCTATTAATATACTTTTACCTCTGTGATTACCTTGTATCTAAGCCTCTGCAGACTTCCCCCTTATTTCAGTTCTTTTGACAGACTTGCATTTTAGCCAATAAGTGCTGACTCCTAGGTAACTCTACAGGAGTGAGCACAATCAGTGAAAAACTGTAAAAATGAACCAAGAATCGAGGCAGCATTCAAGGGCTTAGAAAATAGCATATGAGCCTACCTAAGTTTAGCTTTCAACAAATAATTCCAATGGAACAAAGCAAATTTGATGCTAAAAGTACATTGGAAATGTGTTTAATTTTTTTTATAATTTGTTGGAAATTTGCATATGAGCCTACCTAGGTTTAGCTTTCAACAAAGAATACCAAGAGAACAAAGCAAATTTGATGATAAAAGTAAATTGGAAAGTTGTTTAAAATTGCATGCCCTATCTGAATTGTGAAAGTTCAATTTTGATGTGACTGTCCCTTTAATAAGCATAGGGCCAGATTACATATGGAGCAATAATTAACTTTCACGCATAATCGTTAATTGCGCTAGAAGTAAGCTTTTTGCGCTCATAGGGTGGTGCTCGTATTATGAGTTGAGAGTAAACTGTTTTCGCTTGCACGCTAACCTGACAAGCGCAGAAAAATAAACTTACAACATTGTATGTGTGTTCCCCCATAGATGTCAATGGAGAAAAAAAAGTGTAAAAAAAAACACCCAACTCTTGCGCAAACCCATCGCATATTCTCATGTGCGCTAACCCGACATGAAAATTATGATCAATTCCAATAGTTAGTGTGTATATATATATATATATCTTCATCAATTGGTAAATCTCTAGTCTTGTGTATGTAAATACCTATTATTACATAGTAATTTGTAGCCCACATCAGAACCTTAGAAATGCTCTACCAGGAACAAACAACAGCTCAGTATCTTGTTCTATGGCGAGTTACTATAAAGGAGCAGCCTTTTTTAGCCCAATTGTGCTTTTCACAGAAGAGAACTTTCCTGAAGTATATTAGTCTGATCCCACCTAGTCAGGTTTGTTCAGTTCCAAAATTCCAGGTAATCCTCCTATGAAGAAGGAACATGACAACCCCAGACAATCATTTCAGCCTTCTGTGGTCCTCATCAGTGAGGTGCAGCCATATCCCCCTAAGCACATTGGGCAAGGAGCAAGGAGTACATGTCTGGTTTCCCCATCACCCTTAGGGAGACTTCCCCAGGGTCATAATACAAATGTATACAGAAAGAAAAGCAGTCTGCCAGAAACGAACAATAGCTCAGTAGCTTGTTCTATGGTGAGTTACCACCTAGAAGCAGCCTCTGTTAGCCCAATTGTGCTTTTCACAGAAGAGAATTTTCCTGGAGTATATTACTCTGATCTCGCCTTACAAGGTGAATCTGGTCCCAAAATACCAGGCAAGCCTTTTGTGAACAAGGAACATGGCAACCCAGACAAATTGTTTCAGCCTTTTTTGGGCTTTGTCAGTGAGGTGTACCCATATTCTGCTAAGCACTGGTTTGCCCCATCATCTTTAGAGAGACTTCCCTAGGTTCTAATTACAAATACATACAGTCTGACAGGATCGAACAACAGCTTATAGGCTTGTTCTTCTCTTTCTGTTTGTGTATGTATTATGACCCTGGGGAAAGTCTCCCTAAGGGTGATGGGGAAACCAGGAGTGGACTCCTTGCCCAATGTGCTTACAGGGATATGGCTGCACCTCACTGATGAGGCCCAAAGGAGGCCAAAACTGTTTTCTGGGATTGCCATTACTTTCTTTCAGAGGAGAATTTCCTGGTATTTCGGGGCTGGACTGACCTTGTTAGGCGGAATCAGACTGATTTACTTCAGGAAAGTTTTCCTCAGTGAAAAGCACAATGGGGCTAAAAAAGGCTACTCCCAGGTGGTAATCAGGCCATAGAACAAGCCACTGAGCTGTTGTTCATTCCTTACAGACTGATTTTCTTTCTGTTTGTAGCCTCATATTAAGGGTCATACCTTTCTAATTAAGAAATAGTTTTTAAAATCCATCCAGGTACTATAAATTTATTCTGTGCAGTTATAAGTGGGACATTCTATCCTGTTTTGGAGCAAATTTTGGGGAATGAAGCAAAAGAATACAAGAACCACCACCTACCCACCAATGAGTAAAGACTGATTACTGTAACTAACAATTAATATACTTTCTCACTTGACAAAAAATTAATTGAATAACATTAAAGAGACATTCATTTTATTCATTTGTCTTTAACAAATTTCTCTCTGTCCCCTCTGCCCTATCTGAAGTGTCCAATTTTTCAGAGCAAATATACAAATATTCCAAAATCCATTTTCTGTTCCCAAGCAGTTTGAATAAAGGGATTTTCACCTGTACTTTGTGTGACATCATTAGATTATCAAATTAATTCACACAAGCAATTATTTTTTTAAATTGGGGGGGTGTCTGGTTTAGTGCATAGACCGTAAATCTCTCGGGAGATTTGTACCTTTTTACATGTCATCTGATGACAATCTCAGAGCATACAAAGGCATTCATTAGTAAGTATGCTCTGTGTACAAGTTAGAATGACCAGCAAACAAGTGTTGGCGAAGACAGTCCAATCAGTTGCTACTTAGGTTCTGATATCCACCACAGGCAACTGCACAAGGTGCCGATTTTGGAGATTATTATTATTGTATATTTATTTGTAATGAGGCAAGAGCTTCACAGAGACAAAAGCAAGTTTAAAGAAAAAATGGTAAAGCAGAATTTATTGTAATGCATATATATTGTAAACTGCAATAAAATCGTATCTTGGGGCTGTGATTTTTTTTTTCTTTCCTTAAAGGGACATTAAACACTTTGAGATGGTCATATAAAATGATAAATTGTATATATAAAACAACTCTGCAATATACTTTCATTATTTATTTTGTCCTCTTTGCCTGTAATTCCATTCTGAAATTGTGAGCTTTTCAGTTCTTGTTAGAAATGGAAGTGCAGAACACTGTTAAATCCAGCACAACCATTGGCTGCACACTCTAGTGACCTATTTATAACTGACCCTAATTGGCCACAGCAGAGAAGGTAACACAAGTTACAACATGGCAGCTCCCAGTGTTTTTATAGACACTAAAACTTTACACTTATTTTGTCACTTTTTAAACAACTAATGAAACTTTAAAAAATACATCTACATGTTAGTCATGGACTAATCTTTTCTTTGAATGTATCATTCTATCTAGCATGTATTTAGTGTTTAATGTCCCTTTAAATAGGTATTGTGTGTCAGGGTGTCCAGAACAATATTCTCTGTACCCCAGCAAAACATATAAGAACACATTTTTTTTTAGTATTGTTAAACTAAATCCTTCTCAGATAGTCTACGTTAATTATTGTTTCTTTTGAGAAATCCAGATTGTATTGTCATGACTACATGTCTGAATATATAAACACAATGTGCTTTGCCGTCCTTTCTCAGCTAGCAAAATGATCACCAGACGCAATCCTTATAAGGACAGGGCTTCCCCTTTTGTCAGCTGGTGACGTGCTCCTGCCTTCATCAGCAGATAATGTTCCCAGCCTCTCTCCAAAACATGTGACGTAGGCAAAATCAGGGGGGAGGCGTTGGGCGACTTATTCAGAGACAGGAAAGAACAGGCTAGCTAGCAGCTGCTGCAGGGAAATGTCATCTTATATAGAAAAATAAATAAAATACAAGCCATAGTAATTAACATAATTATGTTACGGAAAGTGACAGTTCCTTGAAATTAAAGCTTAAAGAAATGTCATAAAGAGAAGCAAAACATATGGGGAAATGGGTCTATTTGATCCCAGCCATATACATATGGGAAATTCCAGTACACCTTTGATAAAATTGTGTAACTCTTCCTAATTGCAAAATACATTTTAAAAGTGCTAATTTTATTAAAGGGACATTTTACACTAGATTTTTATTTGCATAAATCTTTTGTAGATGATCCATTTTTTATAGCCCATCTGGCTGTGATTTTGTAAAAATGTATAGTTTTGCTTATTTTTAAATAACATTGTGCTGATTATTAGACTCCTAACCAAGCCCCAAAGTTTTAGATGTATACTGATGTATACAGACTTCAGATTTGCTTCTGTTTGTATAATGGGTCTTTTCATATGCAGAGGAGGGGGGAGGTTTGCTCTCAGCCACTTTCAGTGGGTGTCCATTTTGGCCTTGTTCAAACTGTATATACTTATCCACACAGCACACTATAAATAATGTGTAAACTTGCCCCAAACAATCAGAACCTCATGACCCATATAACCCATGAGAAATATAAAAAATGAGTGAGTGTGTGAGAGAGAGAGAGTGTGTGTGAGAGAGAGAGTGTGTGAGAGAGAGTTTGTGAGAGAGAGAGTGTGTGAGAGAGAGAGAGTGTGTGTGAGAGAGAGAGAGTGTGTGTGAGAGAGAGAGTGTGTGAGAGAGAGTGTTTGTGAGAGAGAGAGAGTGTGTGAGAGAGTGTGAGAGTGTGTGTGTGAGAGAGAGAGAGAGAGAGAGTGTGTGAGTGTGAGAGAGATAAATCCTCTTGTGCATTGGTAACAGTGTATATGGAGTTTTTCTGGGTAAAAGCAAGCAGGGATACTTGTCTAGATGTGCTAATTTCCTATTCAACAATTGTGATTGAGTTATATATATATGTATACAAAACACGGAAGGGGATTGCACTCTCAGACTGGACTGGGTACACCTCCAATGACCCTGCAACATGCTCAGCACTGGGTGCTATAGCACGCTCAGGAAACTGTGCTGTCTCCAGAGTCCCAGGCAGTTAACCCCAGACAAACCTGGGTGCAAGGCTCATAGGGAAAATGACAAAATAAATTAATACAACACACATAGAAAGTCCAGCACTCAATTACAAGCTCTCAGCTAAGATTAAAAGCAAAACTAGAAGAGTTAGTTACCGCATCTGGCCAAATGGGACAAGCCCAGGTACCACGTCAAGGTCTCTTCCAAAAACCTGCGTCCCTAATACAGCCATACAAATGCAAGCTCTCTATCAGACAAACTGGGAACAAGTCAGGGTTCACAGACTTATGTAATCACCCCAGACATATACAAAACACGGAAGGGGACTAGACTCTCAGACTGGACTGGGTACACCTCCCATGACAATTTTCCCTATGGGCCTTGCACCCAGGCTTGTCTGGGGTTAACTGCCTGTGACTCTGGAGACAGCACAGCTTCCTGAGAGTGCTATAGCACCAAGGGCTGAGCATGTTGCAGGGTCATGGGAGGTGTACCCAGTCCAGTCTGAGAGTACAGTCCCCTTCTGTATTTTGTATATGTCCAGGGTGATTACATAAGTCTGTGAACCCTGACTTGTTCCCAGTTTGTTTAATTGAGAGCTTGCATTTGTATAGCTGTATTAGGGACCCAGGTTTTGGAAGAGACCTTGACGTGGTACCTGGGCTTGTCCCATTTGGCCAGAAGCGGTAACTAACTCTTCCAGTTTTGCTTTTAATCTTAGCTGAGAGCTTGTAAGCGAATGGTGGACTTTCTCTGTGTGTTGTATTAATTTATTTTGTCATTTTCCCTATGGGCCTTGCACCCAGGCTTGTCTGGGGTTAACTGCCTGTGACTCTGGAGACAGCACAGCTTACTAAGAGTGCTATAGCACCCAGGGCTTAGCATGTTGCAGGGTCATGGGAGGTGTACTCAGTGCAGTCTGAGAGTGCAGTCCCCTTCCGTGTTTTGTATATGTCTAGTGTGATTACATAAGTCTGTGAACCCTGACTTGTTCCCAGTTTGTTTAATTGAGAGCTTGCATTTGTATAGCTGTATTAGGGACCCAGGTTTTGGAAGAGACCTTGACGTGGTACCTGGGCTTGTCCCATTTGGCCAGAAGCGGTAACTAACTCTTCCAGTTTTGCTTTTAATCTTAGCTGAGAGCTTGTAAGCAAGTGTTGGACTTTCTCTGTGTGTTGTGTGTGTATATATATATATATATATATATAAACAGAAACACAGATAGAAGCGTATTTAGTCTTCCTAATGGAAAAAGGGGCAACCAGACGTGGACTCCTTACTCAGTGTGCTTAAGTGTGCTTAGAGGAATATGGCTACATCTCACTGACAAGCACAATGAAGGCCGTAATGATTGTCTGGGGTTGCTGTGTTTCTTGTTCAGAGAGGAATGGGCTGGTATTTCAGAGCTGCACTGACCGTAATAGGTGGGATCAGACTGATATACTACAGGAAAGTGCTGCCCTGTGAAAAACATTACTGGGCTAAAAAGAATCTGCACCCAGGTGGTATATTGCCATAGAGCAGGCTAACAATGTTATTTGCTGCAATATTTGCTAACTGTCTGTTTACATATTTTTGCAATTTCTTATTATGTTGTGCTAATTTCCTTCCTTTTATGGTATTTGGTGTATTTATGGTGGGATATATATTTCAATACCACATTATTATTGACAATACAGGCTTTATGTAAGCTGTGCACAGTATTATTGTTATAGTGTATGTTAACTATAATGATACAGTAAAAAGGTTTATTTGACAAAGAGTGCTGCTATAAGGTTTCTTTTATTTTCTTTTTTCATTACATACTTCAACTATCTTAGACCTTAGCACCGATATTAATATATATCTTAAGTCTTAACCTATTATTGACCAGAGCAGAGCTATATTGTGATTACAATGTTATTGAGCTGGTTGTTTGTTCCTGTGAGTGAACTTCTTTCTGAGTGTATTTAGTCTCCTTGAGGGAAAAGGGGGGAACGAGAAGTGGACTCAGCGTGCTTAGAGGAATATGGCTACACCTCACTGACAAGGCCCAATTAAGGTGGAAACAATCATCTGGGGTTGCTATGTTCCTTGTTCAGATAGGAATTGCCTGGTATTTCAGCGCTGGACTGATCATAATATTGGCGGGATCAGACTGATATACTACAGGAAAGTTCTACTCTGTGAAAAGCATTACTGGGCTAAAAAGAAGCTGCACCCAGGTGGTAAATCACCATAGAACAGGCTAACAATGGTATTGAGCTGGCTGTTAGTTTCTGTGAGTGTGCTTCTCTCTCTGTGTGTGTGTGTATATATACATATGTATATATATATATATATATATATATATATATATATATATATATATATATATATATATATATATATATATATATATATTACTAAACACTGGCAATAAACCCCGGTGTTACAAGACATAGGATTATCATTAACAATGACTATCCCCAATATAAACGGTTCTCGGACAGAATGCTGAAGCAGATTTGTCCTTCAGACATATGTCACAATTGGCTGATGTTTATATCTCTTAACTTGTGGCCCACATACGCTACTCACTATCAGATGGTAAAGCCTCATTACACAAGAACATTCGGCCGAGGGCAGATACGCACTAGTGTTCTGTTATAATCAGTGCCTCGAGCACCGCTACCACCTCTGGAACCTAACTATGGGTCCTACCCTCCACAACGTGCTTTTAACACATTCCCCTCCCCATACATATCCTATTACCTTCCCCATAAATATAATTATAAGTTAATATATTATAAAAAAATAATAAATATGTATATAGTATAAAAAAATAAATAAAAATATAAGCTAATTTAATTGTCTTATGTTTGTGCTTTTTATAATATTTTAAATAAAGATTCACTATACGTCATGACATTAGAGTGAGGCTGTGATGGGTCCATGCAGAGTGGAGTGTGAGTAGAATCGGAAGCCGCGGCCAGACTATTATCCAATGGACATAACTGGCCTAATCGGATAATTAACTGCAAAACAAGGGAAATAAAACCCAACATTTTTATTTCATGGTTTAGATAGAGAATCAAATTTTAAGCAATTTTTCGAATTTACTTCTATTATCCATTTTTCTTTGTTCTCTTGCTGTCTTTTGTTAAAAAGCAGGGACACATGCTTAGAAGCCGGTCTATTTCTAGAGCAATATGTGGCAGCAATTTCGCAAGAATGTTATCCATTTGTAAGAGCACTAGATGGCAGCACTTTATCCTGCCATTTAGTGCTCCAGACACCTACAGAATATCATGGGAACAAAGTAAATTTGTTTTATTTTGTACGCTCTTTAATCACAAAAGAAAATTTTAGGGTTTCATATCCCTTTGTGAATGACCATGGTTAGGCCAGTCTACTCCAGTACAAGTCTGGATTGGCTCCTTCAATAAGGTAAGTGGTGTTTTCATTCTTTTTTTTTGGGGGGTTAGCAACAAATTATCTGATGTTATTCTATAGCAAGACAATAAAACATATCTTTGTGTTTAAAATATATTCCTATAACTGTAAAAGGGAGCATTTCTTTGAGTAACATATTTATACATTTACATATGCATTATACTGGGTATGAATATCCAATTTCAACTATGAGTTGATGTTAGATATGTGCGATTCGGTTCGGTTCGATTCGGAAATTTGGCAAATTCGGCGATTCGAATCGAACCGAATTTCCGAATTCAAATTTTGCCGAATTTTCCGAATCGAACCGAATCGAATCGATTCGTAAATTCGGATGGCCATTGGATTACACTAGTATTGTACAGTATGTTAGGTTAGGTTACCGAAATGCCGAATTTCCGAATCGAACCGAATCCAGCAGAATTTCTTCGAATCCGAATGAATCCGAAACAAATCCGAAACAAATCGATTCGAAATTTTCCGAATTCCGAATTGATCCGAACCGAACCAAATTTTTTCGCCATGCACATGTCTAGTTGATGTATGTTTAAAATATAGTCTCTCAAACTTCTGTGCCAGGTTTCAGGCAGTAAAGAGTAAATCAACACTTAAAGGGGCATGAAAGTAAAAAAATTGTCATGGTTCTTTTCAATTTTTCTAGTATCAGATTTACTTTGTTCTCTTGGTATCATTTGATGAAAAGCATACCTAGGTAGGCTCAGAAGCAGCAATGTAATACTTGGTGCAGTAGTGCATCTGTGTTCCACAGCTGATTTTTAACTATGTGTTTAACCCTCTGCTGGGTTGATACACAGATAATTTTACTGTTGCACTATACTATACATATAACATATTAGAGCATTTTCTAAATCCTTTTAATGTAATTTGGGTAGAGATTCCAACAGACAAAAGGGGAAAAACCACAATCAAAAGTGGGTTGTTTCAATGAATTATATCTTCAAATTACACTATTGTTTTAAATAGGGTTGCTACATGCAGGGACTTTTTAGCACAATCATTAAATCTCTAACAATAGGATAAAACTCAGCAGGCTGGGACATTGCAGGTTTTTGTTTTCTCAGTGAATTGAGATGGGTATCATGTTATTAGACTAACTCAGCATTTACAGAATGACCTGGGGCACAAAGGGAGGGAGAGATCAACTAATAGAGTCTGTCTTTTAGAAATTACCAGTGACGAGTAGATAGTAAAAAAAAAATAAAAAAAAAATAGAGATCATGTTCTTGTGCGGTACAGCAATACTGAATCAATGAAAAACAAACTGTAGAAACTGTGTTTATCCTTATCAACATAAAGACATATATGGGTGAAAATCTAATATTTGTCTTATAACTCCTAAAAAGTTTTGAAACTATAATGTAATCTAAAGTGATATTTTCCTTTTTCTAGTTTCTGAGTTTTATATATATTTTTTTACACCCATTAGAAGTAGAGGGTAGAGTATGAAAAATATAACATTTTTAAAATCATCATTTCAAAGTACAACTTAAAACACTGCATGGGTGGTGATATCGTTTCTCTATGAATATTGTAATGCAAAAATACTGAATTTGTTGTAGTTTTATATGTAGTGTATTTGTTTCAGCTTGTGTATTAGCAGTGCCACATGGTGGACAACAAGAGAACTACATGCTTGGTATTTGCTTCATCATTTTGTTTAACACTGTTGGTTACGCAAATTTCGTCACACAAGGGGAGGATGTCATAAAAAGTATTGAAACTATAATGTATAGTCAGGACTGGGAAATTCCCCTGGTCCTAGACTAGTAAGAAATTACAGTAGTCGAGTATGAAATGTGTCTTTTGCCTCTCTGAGCTATATATATATATATATATATATATATATATATATATATATATATATATATATATATATATATATATATATATATATATATATATATATATATATATATATCATCTATTAGAAGTAATGGGTACAGTATGAAAAATATAACATTTGTAAAATCAACATTTCAAAGTATAACTTAAAACACTGTGGGCCAGATTACAAATGGAGGTCTAATTAACGAGATTACAAATGGAGATCTAATTAACGCTCCCGCTTGAGCGTTAACTGCGCTTGAAGTAAACTTGTTTTTGCACTAGTCGGGTTGCGTTCGTATTATGCGTTCAAAGTGTAATATGTTTTTGCTTGTGCGCTAACCGATGAGTGCAAAAAGCTAAACTTAGAATATCACGTGCAAGTTCACGTATTCCCTTCAAAAGAAGCAGAGAGAGTGGGACTGTCCTAATACAAAAAAAAAGGACAGGGGGAGAGAGAGCAAAAGAGAGAGAACAAAAGAGAGGGGAGAGAGAGAGAGCAAAAGAGAGGAAAGAGAGAGAGAAAAAGAGAGGAAAGAGAGAGAGCAAAAGAGAGGGTAGAGAGAGAGCAAAAGAGAGGGGGGAGAGGGAGAGCAAAAGAGAGGAGAGGGAGAGCAAAATAGAGGGGGGAGAAGGAGAGCAAAAGAGAGGGGAGAGAGAGAGCAAAAGAGGGGGAGAGAGAGAGCAAAAGAGAGAGGAGAGAGAGAGCAAATGAGAGGGGAAAGAGAGCAAAAGAGAGGGGGGAGAGAGCAAAAGAGAGGGGGGAGAGAGCAAAAGAGAGGGGAGAGAGAGAGCAAAAGAGAGGGGGAGAGGGAGTGCAAAAGAGAGGGGGAGAGAGAGCAAAAGAGAGGGGGAGAAAGAGCGCAAAAGAGAGGGGGAGAGAGAGAGCAAACAAGAGGGGGAGAGAGAGCAAAAGAGAGGGGGAAAGAGAGAGCAAAAGAGAAGGGGGGAGGACAAACAAGAGGGGGGAGAGAGAGCAAAAGAGAGGGGGGAAGAGAGAGCAAAAGAGGGGAAGAGAGAGCAAAAGAGAGGGGGGAGAGACAGAGCAAAAGAGAGGGGGAGAGAGCAAAAGAGAAGGGGGGAGATAGAGCAAAAGAAAGGGGGGAGAGACAGAGCAAAAGAGAGGGGGAGAGAGCAAAAGAGAGGGGGAGAGAGCAAAAGAGAGGGGGGAGATAGAGCAAAAGAAAGGGGGGAGAGAGAGCAAAAGAGAGGAGGAGAGAGAGCAAAAGAGAAGGGGACAGAGAGCAAAAGAGAGGGGGGAGAGAGCAAATGGAGGTCTAATTAACGAGATTACAAATGGAGATCTAATTAACGCTCCCTGCACTCGTCGGGTTGCGTTCGTATTATGCGTTCAAAGTGTAATATGTTTTTGCTTGTGCGCTAACCGATGAGTGCAAAAAGCTAAACTTAGAATATCACGTGCAAGTTCACGTATTCCCTTCAAAAGAAGCAGAGAGAGTGGGACTGTCCAAATACAAAAAAAAAGGACAGGGAGAGAGAGAGCAAAAGAGAGAGAACAAAAGAGAGGGGAGAGAGAGAGCAAAAGAGAGGAAAGAGAGAGAGCAAAAGAGAGGGTAGAGAGAGAGCAAAAGAGAGGGGGGAGAGGGAGAGCAAAATAGAGGGGGGGAGAAGGAGAGCAAAAGAGAGGGGAGAGAGAGAGCAAAAGAGGGGGAGAGAGAGAGCAAAAGAGAGAGGAGAGAGGGGGAAAGAGAGAGAGCAAAAGAGGGGAGTGAGAGAGCACAAGAGAGGGGAGAGAGAGAGCAAAAGAGAGGGGAGAGAGAGCAAATGAGAGGGGAAAGAGAGCAAAAGAGAGGGGGAGAGAGCAAAAGAGAGGGGGGGAGAGAGCAAAAGAGAGGGGAGAGAGAGAGCAAAAGAGAGGGGGAGAGGGAGTGCAAAAGAGAGGGGGAGAGAGAGCAAAAGAGAGGGGGAGAAAGAGCGCAAAAGAGAGGGGGGGGAGAGAGAGAGCAAACAAGAGGGGGAGAGAGAGCAAAAGAGAGGGGGAAAGAGAGAGCAAAAGAGAGGGGAGAGAGAGCAAATGAGAGGGGGGAGAGAGATCAAAAGAGAGGGAGAGAGCGCAAATGAAAGGGGGAGAGAGAGCAAAAGAGAGGGGAGAAGGAGAGCAAAAGAGAGGGGGAGAGGGAGAGCAAAAGAGAGGGGGGAGAGGGAGAGCAAAAGAGAGGGGGAGAGAGAGCAAAAGAGAGAGGGAGAGAGAGCGCAAAAGAGAGGGGGAGAGAGAGAGCAAAAAGAGAGGGGGGGGGAGAACAAACAAGAGGGGGGAGAGAGAGCAAAAGAGAGGGGGGGAAGAGAGAGCAAAAGAGGGGAAGAGAGAGCAAAAGAGAGGGGGGAGAGACAGAGCAAAAGAGAGGGGGAGAGAGCAAAAGAGAGGGGGGGAGATAGAGCAAAAGAAAGGGGGGAGAGACAGAGCAAAAGAGAGGGGGGAGAGAGCAAAAGAGAGGGGGAGAGAGCAAAAGAGAGGGGGAGATAGAGCAAAAGAAAGGGGGAGAGAGAGCAAAAGAGAGGGGGAGAGAGAGCAAAAGAGAAGGGGACAGAGAGCAAAAGAGAGGGGGGAGAGAGAGCAAAAGAGAGGGGAGAGAGAGAGAGAGCAAAAGAGAGGCGGAGAGGGAGAGCAAAAGAGAGGAGGGAGAGAGAGAGAGCATAAGAGAGAGGGGGGAGAGAGAGCAAAAGAGAGGAGGGAGAGAGAGCAAAAGAGAGGGGGGAGAGAGAGCAAAAGAGAGGGGGGGAGAGAGAGCAAAAGGGGTGGTGAAAGAAACCACCTGGATGGATTCTTTCACCACCCTGCCTTTTTTCGGAATCCACCTGGATGGTGGATTCTGAAAATGGCAGGGTGGTTCCATCACCACAATAAACTGCAAAATAGAGGGGGAGAAGGAGAGCAAAAGAGAGGGGGGAGAGAGAGAGCAAAAGAGGGGGGAGAGAGAGAGCAAAAGAGAGGGGAGAGAGAGAGCAAAAGAGAGGAGAGAGAGAGCAAAAGAGGGGAGTGAGAGAGCAAAAGAGAGGGGAGAGAGCAAAAGAGAGGGGAGAGAGAAAGCAAATGAGAGGAGGGAGAGAGAGCAAAAGAGAGGGGAGAAGGAGAGCAAAAGAGAGGGGGAGAGAGAGCGCAAAAGAGAGGGGGAGAGAGAGAGCAAAAGAGAGGGGGGAAAGAGAGAGCAAAAGAGGGGAGAGAGCGCAAAAGAGAGGGGGGAGAGAGAGAGAGAAAAAGAGAGGGGGAGAGAGCAAAAGAGAGGGGGGAGTGAGCAAAAGAGAGAGGGGAGATAGAGCAAAAGAAAGGGGGGAGAGAGAGCAAAAGAGAGAGGGAGAGAGAGCAAAAGAGAGAGGGAGAGAGAGCAAAAGAGAGGGGAGAGAGAGAGCAAAAGAGAGGGGAGAGAGAGAGCAACAGAGAGGGGGAGAGGGAGAGCAAAAGAGAGAAGGGAGAGAGAGAGCATAAGAGAGAGGGAGGAGAGAGAGCAAAAGAGAGGAGGGAGAGCAAAAGAGGGGGGAGAGAGAGCAAAAGGGGTGGTGAAAGAATCCACCTGGATGGATTCTTTCACCACCCTGCCTTTTTTCGGAATCCACCTGGATGGTGGATTCTGAAAATGGCAGGGTGGTTCCGTCACCACAATAGACTGCCTTCTGGGCAGACTTTCCCACTAGTAAATACATAAATACATATGTACAAAGTCATATACAGATGTGAGTGCAAATATACCCTAACTGTTCATCTCTCTCTCCCCTCTCTCCTCTCTTCTCTCTTTCTCTCTTTCTCTCTCTCTCTCTCTCTTCTCTCTCTCTCCTCTCTCTCTCCTCTCTCTCTCTCATGTTAAAGCCCTTTGGCTGCCTTTTTTCACCTCAGACCTCATATATTTGAGCCTTTATAACTCTTGAGTGCAATATTTATTTTAATATACTTTTTATTGGATAAGTGTAAATGTACTTTGTAATGCGCTCCACTCGTAATCTGGCCATGTATGGGTGGTAATATAATTTCTCTATGATCCAAAAATACTAAATTTATTGCTGTTTTATATACAAAGTATTTTTTCAGCTTGTGTATGAGCAGTGCCACACTGTGGACAACATTTGAACTACATGTTTGGCATTCGTTTCACCATTTTGTTTAAAGTGATATAAAACCCAAAATGGTTCTTTCATGATTCAGATAGAGCATGTGACTTTTTAACAACTTCCTAATTTATTTCTATTATCATTTTTCTTTTTTTCTCTTAGTTTCTTTTGTTGAAAAACAGGCAGGTACGCTCAGAAGATTGCACGTGTCTGGAGCACTATATGGCAGCACTTTTGCAAGAAAGTCATCCATTTCAAAGATCACTAGATGGCAGCACTATTTCCTGTCATGTAGTGCTCCAGACACCTACCTAGGTATCTCTTCAACAAGGAATACCATGGGAACAAAGCAAATTTGATAATAGAAGTAAATTGGAAACTTTTTGTTTAAATTGTATGCTCTGTCTGAATTAGAAATTCATATGTTTGGTTTCATATCCCTTTAATTCTGTTGGTTACTCAAAGCTTGAGGCAGAAGAGAAGAATTTCATATTTTAATTGGGGGGGGCGGGGGGCGACACATACATTATACCAACCCATGATCCAACTGCACAACTCATCATGTTGAAAAGAAGTTTTACAAGTAGATGTGGTGCCAGAAATGTAAATCTTACTCCAGCCCCAGTAGCTAGCTATAGGTGCTCACTTGCTGTCAAATTTAGCACTGAATAGTATTCTCTGCTGTATTGACAGCACTTCCTATAACATTAATATGCATCTCATTGTATGTGTGGCTGGCTTAGTGTGATACACATATTTACCTCTATTGTCAATGCTGAGAAAGAGAGAGGAGTTATAAAAAGTGGTGATTGTTGGTTATAGTTCCACACAGTATGGCTGCTGGCATTGTATTTGTAGCCTCTGCACTTTTTCTTTGAATGTATCTGAGAATTAGAACTGTTGAAATTTGAAATAATAAACTGTGAAGATGTGAACAGTAACTGAATCTTATTATAGAAATAAGCATTACCCTCGCCTCCAGTATTGGTAAATTAGTAGTTATGCTGTCTGTACCTTTGCTGCTACCTTGTAGCTGGCTGCAGAATTGTTTTGTTGTGTACTTACTGTTAACAAACAAGTTACTTGAAATGTTAAATGGAGCCTTGGAGGAGGAATTCCTATGTAGGGGCAGTTGACCCCAGCCTAAGGACCAATGAGGGATGAAGAGGTGGGTCCGGGTGTCGGGTATTTAGAGGAGGGAGGGGTGGCCCAGAAAGAGCGCCAAATATTTTTGCAAGGTCGTGGGGGAAGAAGCTGACATTTTCTGGCACGTACCTTGGGATGGCAGCTCTTCAGGACGTGATAGCTTCTGTAACAGCCTTGGCTAATGCCAGAGGCACAGAGTGGGTACAGGAGCAGTTGTCGGCGGTGGGATCGGTGCCACCGGTGAGCAAGGAGACTGCAGGACACGGGAGAACAGCACGGCCCTCTGGGGGGAGACCTGCCAGGAAGGCCAGACCGCCAGAGCGGCTCAGTCTGGACCTTCACAGCAGGCCGTGCTTGAGGAGAAGAAGAGGGAGGAGAGGGTCGGCTACAGGATCCGCTACTGCAGGGACGTCGACACAGAGTAGGAGAGGAGGAGCTGGGTGCAAGTGCACACACAGTCAGCGGAGGACCCGGAGCAGATGGCAGAGCCCAGCAGTCGGGCATAAGAGCCAGGCGGAGCCAGTCGGTGAAGAGGGCGTAGTGGCAAGGGGTGCAGGATGCAGGTAAATGGAGCGGCAGTATGGCGGTGAAAGAGGGCAGTGTGCTGGATGTGCCGGAAGACTGTGGGGAGGCAGGAATGGCCTTGGGGGATCATAGGCGGTAGAATGGGATGGCAACACAGGGAAAAGGGGGCCACAAGGGAAGGAATGGAAGTAGGGGAGACCGCAAAGAAAAAAAAAATGATGAACGGGATTGCCGGGTGTGGGGGGGGTGGTTGCACTGATGAGCGTAGGCCAGGTGGCAATGTAGTTAACCCTTAAGGGGTGGGAGCTGGCCAGAGAGGAAGGGGCAGCAGGATGAGCTGGGGCACGGAGGGTTCAGTAGCGTGAGCAGGGTAACGGATGGGTTTGGCAGCCTGGGGAAGAAAGCTTCAAGTGTAGGGAGCCACGTGGGGAGAAGTGAGGGTTATGCGGGGAAGTATATATTAAAAAAAAAAAGAAAGAAAAAAAAGGAAAGAAAATGTGTGTTTTTAAAAATAAAAATGATATAAATGGTCAGGAAAGCAAATTATGACAGGCTATGGGTGAGTGACACTGGGGGGCAGAGCCAAGGTAAAAAAAAAGAAAAAAAGAATAAGGGGAGAGAGGGTTAAGCAGACAAGCAGACATAGCGCTTTGCGATGACAGGAGGATAGGGTATCTGGTTAGGTATTGGGTGGTTCTGAGTGGCGCACACCTTCCCTGCCCCCCCTGCCCTTCTCTCCCCCCTATCCTTCCCCCCCTCCCCCCTATCTTGGGTAAGTTTCTCTAGGTGGTTCAGTGCTAATTGGTGGTGGTTTTGCCTGCTATCTGCCCTCTTCCTTTACAGCTGGACCCAAGGAGGGGAACAGGAGCGGTGACGGCAGGCCTGGGGTGCAGGGGATGCCTCAGAGGGAGTCCAACTTCAATGATATGGATTTGGACACAATCTTCCTGGGGGACTCATATAATGAGTTTGATTAGAAGCCTCAAGGGAGCGCGGCGGAGTCCGGACCAGGTAGGGGACATGAGAGTGTTGGCACAGCTGCTACAAATAATGTCGCCTGGTGCTGCCGGGGAAGGCAGTAGAGAGGGGAGGGATCTGGATGGGGTGAAAGGACCAAGGGCCACAGCCAGCGGGAGCAGGTCAAACACGGGGTGGTCTGGCGGGACTGGCCTTGACAATGTGTTGTCTCCACAGGTGGGAGCAGGGCACGGCTGCAGGCAGGGCAGCCAGAGAGACAGCAGATCAGGGGCAGACAGATGGCATGGTAGGTCCCATTCTCCGGTGGATGACAGAAGGCGGAGGGTATTGCATGTCTCCCCGACTTGGGGCAGGTTGGAGAGGTCGCCCAGACGAAGTGGCAATCGGGATAGAGAGAGATCAAGGACCAGAGCACGTTCCACTGGAAGGCATGGGGACAAGGCGGGGAGAGTGAACAGAAGGTCAGCAGGAAGGACCAGGAGGTCAGAGGCGACGGGAAGTGGAGCTCAGGAGGGCAGCGGCTCGGGACAAGCCACGGCACCTAGCAACTCAGGTGAGGTGTCAAGATTATCAGCAGGGACCTCTGTTACTACTAATGCTAATGTGGGGAATGTGAATGAAGGGGTATCAGTGTTATTGAAGGGCTTGATGGATTTGGTGGCACAGGTGGAGAAACAGTGTGGGGGTGGTATGGGAGTAGCCGGGGTATGTGGCCAACAGGTGGGGCAAGGGGTTGCAGGAGGGGTGGCAGCAGCAGCTGCAGGTGGATCCATCAAGGTAGCGGAAATGGCAATGAGCAGGCCATGTCTCTGTACGATTGGGCCTCTGAGCATACATTTGGCCCAGGATATCAAAGAAAAAAAAATGGAAGCGGGAGTTTATAGAGATCTTTTCATTGGTACCATTGGAGCAGTTTGTGGAGATCAAGGAGGATACAAAAGGGGAGCAAGGGAAGAAGAAGGAGGAGGAGCGCAAGAAGAGATACAGGAAGTTGCCCAAGACGTTTGGAAATTGATCAAGGGTATTTTGTATATTGGCAAGCGTGATGGCGGAGAAGTTCCTGGAGCAGGGCTCTGTGCTGTTTTGTTACTTTGACAAAATATCTGTGGCGTATCGGACCTATGGTGGGATGGCATGGTGGCGATACAATGAGCAAATTCACCAGAGGATAGCGGTGAGGCCGGACATGAAGTGGGATGACCGCGATATGGGGATCTAGCTAGAAATGATGACACCACTCCGCGGGGGGCAGTCCTTTCGCGGGAGCAGGAGCTGTGGGAAGTGCGGCGGCCCTCAGGAAAGGTTTGTGCTTCCAGTTCAACATTGGCAGTGCAGATTAGGAGGAGCGTGTAAGTATAAGCACAAATGTTCGGGGTGTGGGGGGACCCATGCATTTGCAAAATGCTTTAAGAGAGGTAGGTTCCCGACCAAGCCAGGGGACGTGGGTACACAGGGCCAGGACTCTAATGAGGGTCGAAAGGATGATGCCGTGGCTAAAATGGTATGCTAGGGGAAAGAAGGGGAGGATGGACGTAGAGCTGTTGCTGACGGGTTTCAGTTCAGGTTTCTGGATCTCGTTTGCGGAAGGCGGAGGATTTAGGGTTTATGGGAACCTGAAATTGGCCAGGGAGTTTACGGAGGTGGTCAGGATTAAATTAAGGAAGGAAGTTGCATTGTGCAGAATGGCGGGCCCATTCAAGGACATGCCTTTGGATAATTTGAGAGTTTCGCTTTTGGGCGTGGTTCCCAAGAAGGTTCCCAGGCAGTTTAGAATGATTCACCATCTGTCCTATCCGAAAGGGGCCTCTGTGAATGACGGGATTTACCCTGAGGTGGCTGCGGTTGGGTATGCATCTTTTGATAGGGCGGTTGACCTTGTGAGGGCAGCGGGGGTGGGTGCCAAAATGGCAAAGGTTGACGTGGAGGAGGCTTTTAGGCTTTTACTGGTGCACCCTAGATGTCACCACCTGCTGGGGTGCTTCTTTGATGAGTCTTACTTTGTGGATTTGTGTTTGCCTATGGGTTGTTCCATTTCATGATCCTATTTTGAAAATGGGTGGTGGAATGGGTAGTTCAGCAGACAGCGAGGGTGGACTCACTGGTCCACTATTTGGACGATTTCCTGTTTGTTGGCCCGGATGGGTCGACTGATTGTGAGATCCTAATGAAGGCTTTCATGCAGGTGGCGGATAACTTTGGGATTCCGATGGCGCCTGACAAAACTGAGGGGCCTTCCACGTGCTTGAGTTTTTTGGGCATTCAGATTGATAAGCTTCGGATGGAGTGTAGCTTGCCAAAGGATAAGGTGGTGGACTTGTTGGCCGCGATTGAAGGGGTCATTGGGGAAGCAGAAGCTGAAGTTGAAAGAATTGCAATCACTAATTGGGAAGTTTAACTTTGCGTGTAAAATCATTCCGGTAGGAAGGATTTTCACGAGAAAACTGTCATTGTCGACAGCAGGGGCAAAAAAGCCGTCTCACAGAATCCGTTTGAAGAAAGAGCTTAAAGGGACAGTCTACCATAGAATTGTTATTGTTTTAAAAGATAGATAATCCCTTTATTACCCATTCCCCAGTTTTGCATAACCAACACCGTTATATTAATATACTGTTTACCTCTGTGATTACCTTGTATCTAGGAACCTTCTTCCAGTCCCCTAATCACATGACTGTGACTGTTTATTATCTATTGTCTTAAATTTAGCATTGTTTTGTGCTAAATCTTAAATAACCCTCTGTGCCTGAACACAGTGTTATCTATATGGCCCCCATGTACTTTCTGTCTCTTTGTGTTGAAAAGAGATTTAAAAAGCATGTGATAAGAGGCAGCCCTCAAAGGCTTAGAAATTAGCATATGAGTCTACCTATGTTTAGTTTAAACTAAGAATACCAAGAGAAAAAAGCAAATTTGATGATAAAAGTAAATTGGAAAGTTGATTAAAATTAAAAGTCCTATCTGAATAATGAAAGTTTAATTTATACTAGACTGTCCCTTTAAGGAGGACTTGGTAGCGTGGAGAAGGTTCCTGGGAGAATTTAATGGGAAGGCCTTGATGCAGGAGGTGGCGGTAGCGGAGTCCGATCTCCACTTGTTTACGGATGCAGCAGGGGCGATTGGCTTTGGGGCCTATTTACAGGGCAGGTGGTATGTGGGGCAATGGCCGGAGTTGTGGCAAAGGGAAGGGTTAACAAAAAATTTGGTGAACTTGGAGTTGTTCCCTTTGGTAGTGGCATTGGAGGTTTGGCCGCATCTTTTGGCAGATAAAAGGGTCACTTTTCATACTGATAACATGGGGTAGTTTCAGTGGTTAACCGCCTGTCTGCTTCTTCGTTGCCTGTGATTCATTTGTTGCGTTTATTTGTGTTCAAATGTTTACAATGCAATGTGATGTTTGAGCAGTTCATGTGCCTGGGAAAGTGAACAATGTTGCTGACGCTCTTTCCCGTTTGCAGTGGGATCGTTTTCGAGACCTGGTTCCGGAAGCAGAGGAAGAAGGGAAGCAGTGCCCAGAGTCATTGTGGAAGAGAGCATTCGCAACCGGCTGAACTTGGTGAGGGGAGCAGTTGCTCCTGGGACTTGAAGGTTATACATGCAGGTATGGTCTTTATGGTTTAGATTCTTGCAAGGGCGTGAAGTGGTGCACTCTTCCGAGGGCAGAGCTAGGGCAATCCTAGACTGGATGTTGGAGTGGCAGAGGACGGGGATATCACGATCCATGGTCAAGAGGAGGTTAGCAGCGATGGCCTTTCTATTCCAACTGATGGGGTGGGAGGATGTATCCAAGAAATTTGTGGTCAGGTTGGTAGCGAAGAGTTTGTGTAAAGGGAGGGTGGCCCCGGATGGCAGAAGACCAGTAGTGTATTCAGTTTTGTTGTGCATAATTTAGAAATTACGGGGTGTTTGCTCCTTGGATTTCGAATACAAGCTGTTTAGGTTGGCCTTTGTGATGGCCTTTTTTGGGGCCTTTAGAATATCAGAGCTGGTGGGGTTGAATAGGCAGGACAAAGGGGGGATACAAATATCGGATGTGGCCATGGGGGATGGGGTGTTGACAATATGGTTGAGGAGGTCCAAGACGGATCAGGCGGGAAGGGATGTCAGATATCACTGGGGGCAATGGGGGCGTTTTTTGTCCGGTGCAAAGTTTTCAGGAGTATGTTGGAGTTAGGCCACAGATTATGGGCCCTCTTTTTATACACTCTGATAGAACATCGTTGTCCCATTTTCAATTTCAGGCAGTCTTTAAAAGGTGTGTGAGTTTATTAGGTTTAGAGCCTAGAGAATTTGGGACACACTCATTCAGGATAGGGGCCGCTATGGAGGATCAAGCCTTAGGGGTGGGGGTTGTGGGGAATAAGAGGCTTGGGAGATGGGTATCTAACAGTTATTTGTCTTATATTAGGCCAGCCTTAGTATAATATGTTGATGTGGTTGTTGTTTTATTTACGCAGGTCCGGTTAATTGTTGGTTGATGGGCCATTCATACATTTACTGGACAAGGAAGGCCGCGGTGGTTAAGGAGCAAGGGGTACAGCTGGGGTGGTCGCCTGAAGAGGTCTGCATTCGATGGCTAGGTTTCAGAGGCATGAGGTGGGAACAGTTGCTGGTTAGAGTCATAGAATATGCAAGACTTTATTGCCTGCCCGATGTACTGTTTATTCATGTTGGGGGGAATGATTTAGGTTTTATATCACAGAAGGAGTTGGTGGATGCAATGAAGGGATATTGAGAGGCTGATGGAACTTTTTCCGGGGATGGTGATTTTGTGGTCTGAAATTGAGCCACATTTGCCTTGGAGGGCGGCTTGGGACATTAAAAAGCTGGATGCTTCGCAAAGGAAAGTTAATAGGATGATCAGTGCTTTTGTTAAAAAATAGGGTAGGCTGTCTTTATGGCATGTAGAATTTGAGGGGGTTTCTGGTAGATGTTTTTTCCTTCGAGATGGGGTCCATTTAAATTAAGTAGGTCTGCATTTGTTTAATTTTAATATTAAAGAAGGGGTTACAAAGGCCTTGGGGTTGGTTGGCGGGGCATGGCGGTGATGCCTTTGCCTGTGGCGGAGTGCTTGCCTAGTGGGCTAGCAGTTATGGGTACCTCATGGAAGGCCAGGAAAGAATGGGTTGGGAATGTGATGGATAATGGAGTTATGTGACTGCTATGGGCAAGCTCTGTTTGGGTTTGAGTATTTAATTATTTGTTATATATGGTTAAGTTAATAAAAGCTGTGGCCTTTGTACCCCAATTTTGGTGTTGTGTTTTCATTTTAGATAAGTTCCTAGTGGAGGGGTCAAAGGTTTTATATTCAGGTAAAAGTATGTGTAATGGCATTACAGTTGCACTTCTGTTTGTCAAAATTCAAAAAGCAATATTCTTGTTTGTTTATTAAACTTGTTTTTATTTATAAAGACGTTACCACAACGGCTAAATCTGTGTCTGTGTATTCTTTGCATGTTCAAACCTTAATACCAATACCATAATAATAACATGTTATTAGATTTTTAATTCAGGAGTATATAATTAGTTTGGATTGGAAATTCTAGAGAAATGCTTAAAGGGACACTCAACCCAAATTTTTTCTTTCGTGATTCAGATAGAGCATGCAATTTTAAGCAACTTTCTAATTTACTCCTATTATCAATTTTTCTACGTTCTCTTGCTATCTTTATTTGAAAAAGAAGGCATCTAAGCTTTTTTTTTGGTTCAGAACTCTGAACAGCACTTTTTTTATTGGTGGATACATTTATCCACCAATCAGCAAGAACAACCCAGGTTGTTCACCAAAAATGGGCCGGCATCTAAACTTACATTCTTGCATTTCAAATAAAGATACCAAGAGAATGAAGAAAATATAATAGGAGTAAATTAGAAAGTTGCTTAAAATTTCACGCTCTATCTGAATCACGAAAGAAAAACATTTGGGTTTAATGTCCCTTTAATTAATGCACAGTTTCACCCAATCGATTGTAGTTTTAGTTGAATTTTATTCGACTAAAATTACCAGTACAATTTTAGTTGACTAAAATTCGACTAAAACTAAAACAATTCTGATTACTAAAATACGACTAAAACTAAAATGGCGTTTTAGTCGAAAGACTACGACTAAAACTAAGTCAAAATTTGCACTGCCTGACACAAGATATTTCTGTTGTGTTGCTATAGAATAGCATACCAGTTAAGTAGAAACATTTTTAAAACACATTGGGCTCGATTTATCATTCATATTCTCTTAGGCCTAGATTTAGAGTTTGGCGGTAGCCGTCAAAACCAGCGTTAGAGGCTCCTAACGCTGGTTTTTACCGCCCGATGGTATTTGGAGTCAGTCAGGAAAGGGTCTAAAGCTCACTTTGCAGCCGCGACTTTTTCCATACCGCAGATCCCCCATACGCCATTTGCGTATCCTATCTTTTCAATGGGATCTTTCTAACGCCGGTATTTAGAGTCTTGGCTGAAGTGAGCGTTAGAAATCTAACGACAAAACTCCAGCCGCAGAAAAAAGTCAGTAGTTAAGAGCTTTCTGGGCTAACGCCGGTTTATAAAGCTCTTAACTACTGTGCTCTAAAGTACACTAACAACCATAAACTACCTATGTACCCCTAAACCGAGGCCCCCCCACATCGCCGCCACTCTATTAAAATTTTTTAACCCCTAATCTGCCGCTCCGTACACCGCCGCCACCTACGTTATCCCTATGTACCCCTAATCTGCTGCCCCTAATACCGCCGACACCTACATAATATTTATTAACCCCTAATCTGCCGCCCCCAACGTCGCCGCCACCTACCTACACTTATTAACCCCTAATCTGCCGACCGGACCGCACCACTACTATAATAAATGTATTAACCCCTAATCCGCCTCACTCCCGCCTCAATAACCCTATAATAAATAGTATTAACCCCTAATCTACCCTCCCTAACATCGCCGACACCTAACTTCAAGCATTAACCCCTAATCTGCCGACCGGAGCTCACCGCTACTCTAATAAATGTATTAACCCCTAAAGCTAACCCTAACACCCCCCTAAATTAAATATAATTTTTATCTAACAAAATAAATTAACTCTTATTAAATAAATTATCCTATTTAAAGCTAAATACTTACCTGTAAAATAAACCCTAATATAGCTACAATATAAATAATAATTATATTGTAGCTATTTTAGGATTAATATTTATTTTACAGGCAACTTTGTATTTATTTTAACCAGGTACAATAGCTATTAAATAGGTAATAACTATTTAATAGCTACCTAGTTAAAATAATTACAAAATTACCTGTAAAATAAATCCTAACCTAAATTATTCCTATTTAAAGCTAAATACTTACCTGTAAAAATAAACCCTAATATAGCTACAATATAAATAATAATTATATTGTAGCTATTTTAGGATTAATATTTATTTTACAGGCAACTTTGTATTTATTTTAACCAGGTACAATAGCTATTAAATAGGTAATAACTATTTAATAGCTACCTAGTTAAAATAATTACAAAATTACCTGTAAAATAAATCCTAACCTAAGTTACAATTAAACCTAACACTACACTATCAATAAATTAATTAAATAAAATACCTACAATTATCTACAATTAAAACCTAACACTACACTATCAATAAATTAATTAAATACAATACCTACAAATAAATACAATGAAATAAACTAACTAAAGTACAAAAATAAAAAAGAACTAAGTTACAAAAAATAAAAAATATTTACAACATCAGAAAAATATTACAACAATTTTAAACTAATTACACCTACTCTAAGCCCCCTAATAAAATAACAAAGACCCCCAAAATAAAAAAATGCCCTACCCTATCTAAAATTAAAATAGAAAGGCTCTTTTACCTTACCAGCCCTGAAAAAGGGCCCTTTGCAGGGCATGCCCCAAAGAATTCAGCTCTTTTGCCTGTAAAAAAAAACCATACAATACCCCCCCCCAACATTACAACCCACCACCCACATACCCCTAATCTAACCCAAACCCCCTTAAATAAACCTAACACTAAGGCTGAAGATGTCCATGATTCAACTGAAGTCTTCATCCAAGCAGGAGCTGAAGAGGTCCATGATCGGGCTGAAGTCTTCATCCAAGCGGGAGCTGAAGAGGTCAATCAAGTTCAATCCGATTGGCTGATCCGATCAGTCAATCAGATTGAGCTCGCATTCTATTGGCTGAATTTTCCTACCTTAATTCCGATTGGCTGATAGAATCCTATCAGCCAATCGGAATTCGAGGGACGCCATCTTGGATGACGTCCCTTAAAGGAACCGTCATTCGTCGGGAAGTTGTCGGTGAAGATGGATGTTCCGTGTCGGCGGGATGAACATGGATCCGAAAGAAAGAAGATTGAAGATGCCGCTTGATAGAAGACTTCAGCCGGATCATGGACCTCTTCAGCTCCCGCTTGGATGAAGACTTCAGCCAGATCATTGACATCTTCAGCCCCCGCTTGGGCTTGGGATCAAGACATTGGAGGCTCTTCTGGATCGATCAGTGAACCCAGCGTGGTGAGATAAGGTAGGGAGATCTTCAGGGGCTTAGTGTTAGGTTTATTTAAGGGGGGTTTGGGTAGATTAGGGGTATGTGGGTGGTGGGTTGTAATGTTGGGGGGGGTATTTTTTTTTTTTTTACAGGCAAAAGAGCTGAATTCTTTGGGGCATGCCCAGCAAAGGGCCCTTTTCAGGGCTGGTAAGGTAAAAGAGCTTTTCTATTTTAATTTTAGAATAGGGTAGGGCATTTTTTTATTTTGGGGGTCTTTCTTATTTTATTAGGGGGCTTAGAGTAGTGTAATTAGTTTAACATTGTTGTAATATTTTTCTAATGTTTGTAAAAAAAAAAATTATTTTTTTGTAACTTAGTTATTTTTTATTTTTTTGTACTTTAGTTAGTTTATTTCATTGTATTTATTTGTAAGTATTGTATTTAATTAATTTATTGATAGTGTAGTGTTAGGTTTAATTGTAGATAATTGTAGGTATTTTATTAATTAATTATTGATAGTGTAGTGTTAGGTTTAATTGTAACTTAGGTTAGGATTTATTTTACAGGTAATTTTGTAATTATTTTAACTAGGTAACTATTAAATAGTTATTAACTATTTAATAGCTATTGAACCTGGTTAAAATAATTACAAAGTTGCGGTAAAATAAATATTAATCCTAAAATAGCTACAATATAATTATAATTTATATTGTAGCTATATTAGGGTTTATTTTACAGGTAAGTATTTAGCTTTAAATAGGAATAATTTATTTAATAAGAGTTAATTTATTTCGTTAGATTTAAATTTTATTTAATTTAGGGGGGGTGTTAGGGTTAGACTTAGCTTTTGGGGTTAATACATTTATTAGAGTAGCGGTGAGATCCGGTCGGCATATTAGGGGTTAATTATTGTAGGTAGGTGGAGGCGACGTTGGGGGTGGCAGATTAGGTTTTAATAAATATAATATAGGGGTCGGCGGTGTTAGGGGCAGCAGATTAGGGGTACATAGGGATAACGTAGCTTGCGGCGGTGTACGGAGCGGCAGATTAGGGGTTAATAATAATATGCAGGGGTCAGCGATAGTGGGGGCAGCAGATTAGGGGTTAATAAATATAACATAGGGGTCGCGGGTGTTAGGGGCAGCAGAATAGGGGTACATAGGGATAACGTAGGTTGCGGCGGTGTACGGAGCGGCAGATTAGGGGTTAATAATAATATGCAGGGGTCAGCGATAGCGGGGGCGGCAGATTAGGGGTTAATAAGAGTAAGGTTAGGGGTGTTTAGACTCGGGGTACATGTTAGGTGTTAGGTGCAGACTTAGGAAGTGTTTCCCCATAGGAAACAATGGGGCTGCGTTAGGAGCTGAACGCTGCTTTTTTGCAGGTGTTAGGTTTTTTTTCAGCTCAAACAGCCCCATTGTTTTCTATGGGGGAATCGTGCACAAGCACGTTTTTGAAGCTGGCCGCGTCCGTAAGCAACGCTGGTATTTAGAGTTGCAGTGGCGGTAAATATGCTCTACGCTCCCTTTTTTGGAGCCTAACGCAGCCCTTCTATGAACTCTAAATACCAGCAGTATTTAAAAGGTGCGGGGGAAAAAAGCATGCGTAGCTAACGCATCCCTTTGGCCGCAGAACTCTAAATCTAGCCGCTAGATTTTCTCCTAAAAGTTCTCATGAGAAATAATTCTCCTACTTATCATTCAAAAATGCGCCTAAAATTGGGCAAGTTCGACTGTAAAATTCTTCTACTCTGTTCTCACTCTCCTTAGAGAACATATTCTCCAAAAAAAGGGTTAAATTCGATCTTTTTAGTCGTATTTCATACAGTTCTCCTCATAATTCTCCTACTTACAAATTTATCATTTATATTCTCTTGTGGAGGACTGAAAGTTCTCCTGCAAGTTCCTGCCTTAAAGTTCTCCATAGCTACAGTGGAGAACAGCATTAGAAATCTATTATCTACCAGTTGTGGAAGCAGTTACACAAAAAAAAAAAGGGATCTACAAGGTGCAAAAATGATCTATAACAAAGCACAATAATAATGGTTATTGGAGCGCAATAATAATTTATGATGGAGTGAAAAAAGCGCCAAAATAATATATAACAGAGCACCAAAATGATATCTATTGGGGCATAAAAATAAGATCTAAAAAAGCACTAAAATTGAAGCACAAAAACAATGAAAATGTAGATCTATTTTCTTATATGAAAGTTTGCTGAAGAGGGGCGTTAACAAAGCTACTAGGAAGGCTGTATAAAGATTTCTATTGGTTTATATATGATTGACATGGAGAATAGTTGCTTATTTTTAGTGATAAATAAGGAGAAGATACTAATCCGACTGGAGAAAATTATCATTATTTCTCCTCAGCTCTCCTATGGAGAAAAAACTACTTTTTTATGATAAATACGGGCGCACATGTGCGCCTCTCCATAGGCGAGCTCCGGAGAACTGATAGAACAGAAAGGAGAATTCCTCAAATGATTGATAAATTGAGCCCATTAACATCTTGTTTGCTGCAATTGTTTGTTAATCACCAAACTCCACCCACGATTTACCTTATTTTGAGATGCCAATCTGGGCTTTAGCCCACAGACAAGGCTATCCATGGTCATAATGTTATTATACAATGCATTGTTTTGAAGTTGTTATCAGATAAAGCCAATTAAAGAAAGTTATGTAGCAGGGTTAGCCTTAAAAACATGTTTTTCTTTTCTTAGGGGCATCAAAACAAAGTTATATGTGTTAGCTTTCTTTTTTGTTCTCTGAAAAACATATGCTCATGTGCAGTGTTATTTCCCCTTCCATTTAAAGGGACATTAAACGGCTGAATACAACCACAATAGAATGGTCACTACTCACCATACTATTGTTTTTACTCCTGTACCTGCTGCTACATTATTTTAATGCCTTACAAGTATTATTGAAGCTCTGCATCTTCAAACTGGGAGTCCCCATCGTGGAACTTATATTTGTTATTTAACTTTTAAACTGTGCACTAAAACTGCAAAAATGTTACTCTTCTGCTCCATATTGTGTGAGCTAAACCTAAGTGAAAGTTACAGCTGTCAAAAAGCCAGATTTGTGTACGTGCACTGCTTCTGTCACAGGATGCAACAATGCGGGAGCTGCAAGATGGCGGAACCCAGTATAAAATGCAGAGCTTTACTAAAGGGCCACTGTAAGTAAATATTTTCTATGCCTGTTACTAACTAACTACCCCAAATACGCTTTTTATCAATAGAATTTCATTAACATATCTCTACCGTATATCAGAAATCTTGTCTGCAAATGTAATTGTTTTCCAAACCCACTCCGTGGGTATCCTTTGCTCTGTACCAATCCGTTTACAATACCTAGGTTTCAAAATGGCGCTTTAAACACAAAGTTATTGGTTTAAGTATTTTGAACATGCAGTGCTGAAAATAGTGGGCAGGATAACGTGACATCATCGGCGAATAAAAGATATAACTTTTAGAACGTTATGAAACTTTGTTTGGAGAAAATATAGGTCAGTAGGTTTTAATTAATGTTTATTAACTTTAATATGTTAGTTGTTTAGCTTAAAAATTATAACAGAAAGTAATCCTTAACTAGATTCTGTAATGAGATAAAATAATAGAATGGCTTTAAAGGGACACTAAAGTCAAAATGAAACTCTCATATTTCAGATAGAGCATGTGATTTTATACAACTTTCCAATTTACTTCTATTATCAAATTTGCTTTGTTCTCTTGATATCCTTTATTAACAGTAAAGTTAGGTAGCCTGATAGGGGAGCTAAGGAGCATGCACGTGGCAGTCTATGTATAACATTGCTATAAACAATGTAGCAAACACTGCTGCCAGATGACTCGAGACACAGGCACACTCCTGAGCTCACTTATGATTACCTTTAATACAGGATACAAAGAGAACTAAGCAAAATCGATAATAGAATTAAATTGTAATTTTTTTTTTAAATGACATATTCTATCTAGTCAAGTTTAAAGGGACAGTTTATTCAAAGATGTTCTCCCTTTTAATTTGTTCCCAATGATCCACTTTACCTGCTGGAGTGTATTAAATTGTTTATAAGTATTTCCATTAAAGGGACACTGAACCCAATTTTTTTCTTTCATGATTCAGATAGAGCATGCAATTTTAAGCAACTTTTTAATTTATTCCTATTATCATTTTTTCTTCATTCTCTTGCTATCTTTATTTGAAAAGGCAGGAATGAAAGCTTTGGAGCCGGCTTATATTTGTTCTGTACCCTGGATAGGGCTTGCTGATTGGTGCCTGCATTTAGCCATTCAATCAGCAAGTGCAACCCAGGTTCTCAACCTAAAATGGAACGAAGAAAAATTGATAATAGAAGTAAATTAGAAAGCTGCTTAAAATTGCATGCTCTATCCAAATCATGAACGAAAAAATTTGAGTTTAGTGTCCCTTTAACCTAATATTGGCATTTGAAATAGTTTATTTAGCCTGTGGTATTCCCACCTATTCTAAAAGTTTTCAGCCAATAGGATTGAGCTCACATTCTATTGGCTGATTGTTCAACCCTACTGGCTGATTTCATCAGCCAATAGGATTTTTTTCAACCTTAATTCCGATTGGCTGATAAAATTCTATCAGCCAATTGGAATCTAAGGGAAGCCATCTTGGATGACGTCATTTAAAGGAACCTTCATTGTAGAAGAAGCCATCGATTGAAGAGGATGCTCCGTGCCGGATGTTTTGAAGATGGAGCCGCTCTGCGTCGGAAAGATGAATATAGAAGATGCCGTCTGGGTGAAGACTTTTGCCCGTCTGGAGGACCACTTCTGCCAGCTTGGATGAAGACTTCTCCCGGCTTCATTGAGGACTTCTTGCCGCTTGGATGAAGACTTCTCCCGGCTTCGTTGAGGATGGATGTCTGGTCTTCAAAACTGTAAGTGGATCTTCAGGGGGTTAGTGTTAGGATTTTTTAAGGGTGTATTGGGTGGGTTTTATTTTTAGATAAGGGGTTTGGGCTGCAATAGAGCTAAAGGCCCTTTTTAAGGGCAATGCCCATCCAAATGCCCTTTTCAGGGCAATGGAGAGCTTAGGTTTTTTTAGTTAGGCTTTTATTTGGGGGGTTGGTTGTGTGGGTGGTGGTTTTTTTACTGTTGGGGTGGTTGTTTGTATTTTTTTTTACAGGTAAAAGAGCTGATTTCTTTGGGGCAATGCCCCGCAAAAGGCCCTTTTAAAGGCTATTGGTAGTTTAGTTTAGGCTAGGAGTTTTTATTTTGGGTGGGCTTTTTATTTTGATGGGGCTATTAGATTAGGTGAAATTAGTTTAAAGATCTTGTAATTTGTTTTTGTTTTTTTTGTAATATAGGCCTAGATTTGGAGTTTGGCGGTAGAAGGGCTGTTAACGCTCCGCAGGCTTTTTTCTGGCCGCACCATAAAATTAACTCTGGTATCGAGAGTTCAAAAAAATGCTGCGTTAGGCTCCAAAAAAGGAGCGTAGAGCATTTTTACCGCAAATGCAACTCTCGATACCAGAGTTGCTTACGGACGCGGCCAGCCTCAAAAACGTGCTCGTGCACGATTCTCCCATAGGAAACAATGGGGCTGTTTGAGCTGAAAAAAAACCTAACACCTGCAAAAAAGCAGCGTTCAGCTCCTAACGCAGCCCCATTGTTTCCTATGGGGAAACACTTCATACGTCTGCACCTAACACTCTAACATGTACCCCGAGTCTAAACACCCCTACCCTTACACTTATTAACCCCTAATCTGCCGCCCCCGCTATCGCTGACCCCTGCATTATATTATTAACCCCTAATCTTCCGCTCCGTAAACCGCCGCAACTTACATTATCCCTATGTACCCCTAATCTGCTGCCCCTAACACCGCCGACCCCTGTATTATATTTATTAACCCCTAATCTGTCCCCCTCAACGTCGCCGACACCTGCCTACACTTATTAACCCCTAATCTGCCGAGCGGACCGCACCGCTACTATAATAAATGTATTAACCCCTAACCCGCCTCACTAACCCTATCATAAATAGTATTAACCCCTAATCTGCCCTCCCTAACATCGCCGACACCTAACTTCAATTATTAACCCCTAATCTGACGACCGGAGCTCATCGCTACTATAATAAATGGATTAACCCCTAAAGCTAAGTCTAACCCTAACACTAACACCCCCCTAACTTAAATATAATTTAAATCTAACGAAATTAATTAACTCTTATTAAATAAATTATTCCTATTTAAAGCTAAATACTTACCTGTAAAATACATCCTATTATAGCTACAATATAAATTATAATTATATTATAGCTATTTTAGGATTAATATTTATTTTACAGGTAACTTTGTAATTATTTTAACCAGGTACAATAGCTATTAAATAGTTAAGAACTATTTAATAGTTACCTAGTTAAAATAATAACAAATTTACCTGTAAAATAAATCCTAACCTAAGTTATAATTAAACCTAACACTACCCTATCAATAAATTAATTAAAGAAACTACCTACAATTACCTACAATTAACCTAACACTACACTATCAATAAATAAATTAAATACAATTGCTACAAATAACTACAATTACATAAACTAACTAAAGTACAAAAAATAAAAAAGAACTAAGTTACAAAAAATAAAAAAATATTTACCAACATTTGAAAAATATTACAACAATTTTAAACTAATTACACCTACTCTAAGCCCCCTAATAAAATAACAAAGACCCCCAAAATAAAAAATTCCCTACCCTATTCTAAATTAATAAATGTAAAAGCTCTTTTACCTTACCAGCCCTGAACAGGGCCCTTTGCGGGGCATGCCCCAAGAAAATCAGCTCTTTTGCCTTTTAAAAAAAACATACAATACCCCCCCCCAACATTACAACCCACCACCCACATACCCCTAATCTAACCCAAACCCCCCTTAAATAAACCTAACACTAAGCCCCTGAAGATCTTCCTACCTTGTCTTCACCATCCAGGTATCACCGATCCGTCCTGGCATCCGGTGCTGAAGAGGTCCAGAAGAGGCTCCAAAGTCTTCCTCCTATCCGGCAAGAAGAGGACATCCGGACCGGCAAACATCTTCTCCAAGCGGCATCTTCGATCTTCTTCCATCCGGTGCGGAGCGGGTCCATCTTGAAGCAGCCGACGCGGATCCATCCTCTTCTTCCGTTGTCTCCCGACGAATGACGGTTCCTTTAAGGGACGTCATCCAAGATGGCGTCCCTCGAATTCCGATTGGCTGATAGGATTCTATCAGCCAATCGGAATTAAGGTAGGAATATTCTGATTGGCTGATGGAATCAGCCAATCAGAATCAAGTTCAATCCGATTGGCTGATCCAATCAGCCAATCAGATTGAGCTCGCATTCTATTGGCTGATCGGAACAGCCAATAGAATGCGAGCTCAATCTGATTGGCTGATTGGATCAGCCAATAGGATTGAACTTGATTCTGATTGGCTGATTCCATCAGCAAATCAGAATATTCCTACCTTAATTCCGATTGGCTGATAGAATCCTATCAGCCAATCGGAATTCGAGGGACGCCATCTTGGATGACGTCCCTTAAAGGAACCGTCATTCGTCGGGAGACAACGGAAGAAGAGGATGGATCCGCGTCGGCTGCTTCAAGATGGACCCGCTCCGCACCGGATGGAAGAAGATCGAAGATGCCACTTGGAGAAGATGTTTGCCGGTCCGGATGTCCTCTTCTTGCCGGATAGGAGGAAGACTTTGGAGCCTCTTCTGGACCTCTTCAGCACCGGATGCCAGGACGGATCGGTGATACCTGGATGGTGAAGACAAGGTAGGAAGATCTTCAGGGGCTTAGTGTTAGGTTTATTTAAGGGGGGTTTGGGTTAGATTAGGGGTATGTGGGTGGTGGGTTGTAATGTTGGGGGGGGTATTGTATGTTTTTTTTAAAATGCAAAAGAGCTGATTTTCTTGGGGCATGCCCCGCAAAGGGCCCTGTTCAGGGCTGGTAAGGTAAAAGAGCTTTTACATTTATTAATTTAGAATAGGGTAGGGAATTTTTTATTTTGGGGGTCTTTGTTATTTTATTAGGGGGCTTAGAGTAGGTGTAATTAGTTTAAAATTGTTGTAATATTTTTCAAATGTTGGTAAATATTTTTTTATTTTTTGTAACTTAGTTCTTTTTTATTTTTTGTACTTTAGTTAGTTTATGTAATTGTAGTTATTTGTAGCAATTGTATTTAATTTATTTATTGATAGTGTAATGTTAGGTTAATTGTAGGTAATTGTAGGTAGTTTATTTAATTAATTTATTGATAGGGTAGTGTTAGGTTTAATTATAACTTAGGTTAGGATTTATTTTACAGGTAAATATGTTATTATTTTAACTAGGTAACTATTAAATAGTTCTTAACTATTTAATAGCTATTGTACCTGGTTAAAATAATTACAAAGTTGCCTGTAAAATAAATATTAATCCTAAAATAGCTACAATGTAATTATAATTTATATTGTAGCTATATTAGGATGTATTTTACAGGTAAGTATTTAGCTTTAAATAGGAATAATTTATTTAATAAGAGTTAATTAATTTCGTTAGATTTAAATTATATTTAAGTTAGGGGGGTGTTAGTGTTAGGGTTAGACTTAGCTTTAGGGGTTAATCCATTTATTATAGTAGCGATGAGCTCCGGTCGTCAGATTAGGGGATAATAATTGAAGGTAGGTGTCGGCGATGTTAGGGAGGGCAGATTAGGGGTTAATACTATTTATGATAGGGTTAGTGAGGCGGATTAGGGGTTAATTACTTTATTATAGTAGCGGTGCGGTCCGCTCGGCAGATTAGGGGTTAATAAGTGTAGGTAGGTGTCGGCGACGTTGAGGGGGGCAGATTAGGGGTTAATAAATATAATATAGGGGTCGGCGGTGTTAGGGGCAGCAGATTAGGGGTACATAAGGATAACGTAGGTGGCGGCGCTTTGCGGTCGGCAGATTAGGGGTTAATTATTGTAAGTAGCTGGCGGCGACGTTGTGGGGGGCAGGTTAGGGGTTAATAAATATAATACAGGGTCGGCGGGGTTAGGGGCAGCAGATTAGGGGTACATAAGTATAACGTAGTTGGCGGTCGGCAGATTAGGGGTTAAAAAATTTTAATCGAGTGGCGGCGATGTGGGGGGACCTCGGTTTAGGGGTACATAGGTAGTTTATGGGTGTTAGTGTACTTTAGGGTACAGTAGTTAAGAGCTTTATGAACCGGCGTTAGCCCAGAAAGCTCTTAACTCCTGCTATTTTCCTGCGGCTGGAGTTTTGTCGTTAGAGCTCTAACGCTCACTTCAGAAACGACTCTAAATACCGGCGTTAGGAAGATCCCATTGAAAAGATAGGATACGCAATTGACGTAAGGGGATCTGCGGTATGGAAAAGTCGCGGCTGAAAAGTGAGCGTTAGACCCTTTAATCACTGACTCCAAATACCGGTGGTAGCCTAAAACCAGCGTTAGGAGCCTCTAACGCTGGTTTTCACGGCTACCGCCGAACTCTAAATCTAGCCGATAGTGTTTATTTTGTAATTTAGCTAATTGTATTGAATTTAGTTAATTGTATTTAATTTGGGGAATTTATTTAATTGTAGGGTTAGGTTAGGTGTTAGTGTAAGACAGGTTAGGTTTTATTTTACAGGTCAATTTGTATTTATTTTAGCTAGGTAGTTATTAAATAGTTAATAACTATTTAGTAACTAATCTACCTAGTTAAAATAAATACAAACTTGCCTGTAAAATAAAAATAAACCCTAAGATAGATACAATGTAAATATTAGTTATATTGTAGCTAGTTTAGGGTTTATTTTACAGGTAAGTATTTAGTTTTAAATAGGAATTATTTAGTTATTAATAGTATGTTTTATTTAGATTTCTTTTAATTATATTTAAGTTAGGGGGTGTTAGGTTTAGACTTAGGTTTAGGGGTTAATAAATTTAGTATAGTGCCAGGGACGTTGGGGGCGGCAGATTAGGAGTTAATAAATATAGGTAGGTGGCGGCAATGTTAGGGGCGGCAGATTAGGGGTTAATAATAATATTTAACTAATGTTTGCAAGGCGGGAGTGCGGCGGTTTAGGGGTTAACATGTTTATTATAGTGGCAGCAATGTCCAGAGCGGCAGATTAGGGGTTAATAAATATAATGTAGGTGTTGGCGATGTCGAGGGCAGCAGATTAGGGGTTAATAAGTGTAAGATTAGGGGTGTTTAGACTCAGGGTTCATGTTAGGGTGTTAGGTGTAAACATAAAATGTGTTTCCCCATAGGAATCAATGGGGTTGCGTTACGGAGCTTTACGCTGCTTTTTTGCAGGTGTTAGGCTTTTTTTCAGCCGGCTCTCCCCATTGATGTCTATGGGGAAATCGTGCATGAGCACGTACAACCAGCTCACCGCTGACTTAAGCAGTGCTGGTATTGGAGTGCGGTATGGAGCACAATTTTGCTCTATGCTCACTTCTTGCCTTTTAACGCCTGGTTTGTAAAAACCTGTAATACCAGCGCTGTAGGAAAGTGAGCGGTGACAATAACGTGCAAGTTAGCACCGCACCACTCATAACACAAAATTCGTAATCTAGCCGATAATATATATAAGTATATGTAATACAGTGTTATATTAATCTTGAAGATGCTTGTTACTATTTGTTTATTATTGATGCATACTTAAAATGTAATATATCACCCACGTCTTTCTACTATGAAAACTAAGAGGCTGGTATAACTGTCCAATCAACAGTCAGGCCTGATCATCCAAACAAAAGACAGTCAGCGAGATTACGAGTTTTGCGGTAACAGGGGTGCGGTGCTAATGAGCAGTTTCAGCTCACCGCTCACCTACAGACAACGCTGGTATTACGTTTTTTTTTCAACCCGACGTTAGCCTCTAAAAAGTGAGCGGAGAGCAAAATTTAGCTCCACATCTCACTGTAATACCAGCGCTGCTTACGGTAGCGGTGAGCTGGCTAAACGTGCTCGTGCACGATTTCCCCATAGGAATCAATGGGGCAGAATCTGCTGAAAAAAACCCCTAACACCTGCAAAAAAGTAGCCTTCAGCTCCTAACGCAGCCCCATTGATTCCTATGGGGAAAGTAAATTTATGTCTACACCTAACACCCTAACATGAACCCGAGTCTAAACACCCCTAACCTGCCGCCCCTGACATCGCCGACACCTGCATTATATTATTAACCCCTAATCTGTCGCTCCGGACACTGCCGCCACCTACATTATACTAATGAACCCCTAATCTGCTGCCCCCAACATCGCCGAACCCTACATTTTATTTATTAACCCCTACTCTGCCACCCCCAATGTCCCCACCACCTACCTACACTTATTAACCCCTAATCTGCAACCCCCAACATCGCCGCCACTATAATAAATATATTAACTCCTAAACCTAAGTCTAACCCTAACCCCCCTTACATAAATATAATTTAAAATAATCTAAATAAAATTACTACAATTAAATTAATTATTCCTATTTAAAACTAAATACTTACCTGTAAAATAAACCCTAAAATAGCTACAATATCTTAGCTTAGGGTTTATTTTTATTTTACAGGCAACTTTGTATTTATTTTAACTAGGTACAATAGTTATTAACTATTTAATAACTACCTAGATAAAATAAAGACAAATTTACCTGTAAAATAAATCCTAACCTAAATTACAATTACACCTAACACTACACTATAATTAAAATAATTTCCTAAATTAACTACAATTAACTACAATTAAATAAAATAAACTAAAGTACTAAAAACCCCCCACTAAATTACAGAAAAAATAAAATAATTACAAGAATTTTAAACTAATTACATCTAATCTAATCCCCCTAATAAAATAAAAAAGCCCCCCAAAATAAAAAAATCCCTACCCTATACTAAATTACAAATAGCCCTTAAAAGGGCTTTTTGCGGGGCATTGCCCCAAAGTAATCAGCTCTTTTACCTGTAAAAAAAATACAATATCCCCCCAACATTAAAACCCACCACCCACACACCCAACCCTACTATAAAACCCATCAAATCCCCCCTTAATAAAACCTTACACTACCCCCTTGAAGATCACCCTACCTTGAGACGTCTTCACCCAACTGGGCAGAAGTGGTCCTCCAGAGGGGCAGAAGTCTTCATCCTATCCGGGCAGAAGAGGACCTCCAGACGGGCAGAAGTCTTCATCCAGACGGCATCTTCTATCTTCAACCATCAGACGAGGAGCGGCTCCATCTTGAAGACATCCGACGCGGAACATCCATCCAGACCGACAACTACCCGACGAATGATGGTTCCTTTAAATTACATCATCCAAGATGGCGTCCCTTGAATTCCGATTGGCTGATAGGATTCTATCAGCCAATTGGAATTAAGGTAGGACCAACTGGTAAATAATCAAATTGATTCTGGTGACCCGATAGTAGAACTCAATAATTCACATAAGTATAGGGGAACAATGATAAAAACAACTCAGTCTTTAGGTCAAAAAGTGATATATAAAGAAAATGGATAATTAAAAGATAACTTACAGGAAATTGTAAGATAGTAGACAATTGGTATAATAAAACTGCTTGTAAGGATTGGTAAAAGTATGGGATTGTCAACATAAGGTATGTTATATAATATAAAGGCAAACAAACCACTTAGTCAGGTTTAGGTGCCAGCTGAACTTGTTACACCTTCCCTTCCCCCTAGGGAAAAAGGGGTTTAATTTAAAGGTAACAATAAAAAATGAAATACGAATGTCACCAAAAAGGAACATGATGTTGTACGGTAATGTTCAATCGATTAGCCTCAGTTTGGAGACCCACTAGTTTTTGGCTTTGATCTGCCCCCTCCAAAGTACCTCCAAGTTTCTCATCATAAACAATGTAAATTAATTTTGTAATTAGCTGCAAATACTTTGTTCTCCATAGTTTATATGTATTTTGACCTGGTTCCACATGGGGCCTCAAGATTTACGCCAGTTCCTATCTATAACTAGATTGACCGTCAGAAATATATAAAAGTATAGGTTGAGGATATGTTGGGGGAATTTGCCAAGAAAGAGATTTTTTTTATTTCATATTCGCAATTTGGGATTGTAAAGTAAAGTATTCTCTTCTTTCTCTCAGTAATTGTGTGGTTGTTCTTAGTAGTAAAAGGACCACAACATACAATATAATTGAATAATTGACAAATACAAAATAAAATGACAGTCCAATAGCACTTACTTTGAATTTGAAATGAGAAGAAGAAGAATTTCTGGCAAATTTGAACGTTAATCCAATTTGCCCACCTCATGTGACAGCCATCAGCCAATCACCAAATGCATATAGATGTATACTGAGCACTTTGGCACATGCTCAGTAGGAGCTGGAGTCTCAGAAAGTGTGCATATAAAACAAATGTCCACGTTTTCATAATGGAAAGTTTTTTAATTTGTATGCTCTTTCTGAATAATAAAACTTTAGTTTTGACTATAGTTGCTCTTTAAAGTATTTACCATTTGTTCTTGTTTGTTTAAAACTGTAGCCTTCTTACAGTTATAGATATGCAGCAAAGAGAAATTCTGTTCTGCATAGAGAGAGTGAGGTGTTTGAAATCACAGTTTGTACAGTAAATTCTGCAACTATCTTTAAGACCTCGTCTCTTTGTCAGTTTCACATATTTACAGTATAAGAACTGTTCTAATCCTGTTTTAGAAGATCAGATAACTTGTGGCCACTTTTTTCTTATGGAAATTCATATTTTGGACGTTTTTTCTTGATTTTTTTATTTTTATTTTTTTTAAATATAATTTTTATTAGTATTCACAAATATATACAATAATACGGAAAAACAAACAGTTACCAAATAAAGATGGAACAATAGAAAAATAAAACAATATATAAATGGATATAAAGAACATCATATCATACATACAAAAAAATCTTGTCTTACATTCTCAAATTCTTGATTTACTTTATTAAAAAGTTGGAGTTTAGAGTTGCGCCCTAAAAATAATCTTAAGGCTGATATGATGAAAATAGTATAAATGCAGCAATGTTGGATGCAGAACAGAAAGATAGAAGAAAACTTTTAGAACCTAAAAATAAACAAAATAATATTAAGGATCAAAAAATCTCCATTAAAGATACAGCTTTTATTACAAGTTTTAGTTCAGATCACAAGCTTATTAAGAAAATTTTAAATAAACATTGGTATTTAGTTAAAAAGGACCCTCTACTATGTGACCAAATTAGTGAAAGGCCGACAATAATATATAAAAGAGCAAAATCCTTAAAAAATATTCTGTCTCCAAGTGAATTCTGTCAAAAAAAAGGGTATAAAAGAGATATTACTCTAACAGGACAAAAAATAGAAGGTTTCTTTCCCTGCTTAGGATGTAAGGCCTGTAAGTTCAGTAACAAAACTAAGATTTTACAAGCCAGCCATTCCAATTTTAAATTCAACATTAAAGAGATTTTAAGATGTACTGACAGTAACATAGTTTATATAATCCAGTGTCCATGTAAACGGCAGTACATAGGTCAAACAAGTCGCCCATTAAGAGACAGGATAAGACAACATCTACTGAACATTGAATGGGGCTTTGAGGATCACCTGCTATCTAAGCATTTTAAAGACTGTCATAATCAGAGTACGAATGGGTTAAAATATTGGGGCCTGAAAAAAGTAAATTTACATAGAGGGGGCAATGTAACAAATACCCTCCTTTTTACCGAAGCAGAATTGATTTTTAAATTTAATACCCTAACTCCAAACGGCCTAAATGCTGAATTGGATTTAAACCCATTTATTTAAACCCCTGTAGCGAAATACCATTATGAAACCCCCTTTTTTTAATAATATTGAATTATCTTTTAAGAGATTTTTTATGGAATCATTTTTATAAGCTTTTCAAACTTTTTAAAATTATTGACTATTTTTAAGCAACTTTTAAAAACTAGACCATTTAATTGTTCCCTTTGCGAAACAAATTGTTTTTGAAATGAACATTTATAAAATCAGCCTGTAGAGCATGATCCAAGTCCATAATAGCCTTTGAAATATAACTTAATTCTGAGTTATTTTTCTACATGCCCCTAAGAGATTGCTTTTTATTGAAATTTAAAACTTACAGATAAGAACCGTTACATAAAAAAATATTTTTTCTACACATCGTTAGAGGTGTGAAGATATTTTGAAAAATTAGTTAATATTTGAATAAAGATATTTTTTGAATAGTAGCACCCTCTATAAGAGATCCTATTTTTAGAAAAATTACAGTTTTTTAAATAAATTACCTTTTTATGAAAAATGTTTACATTTGTTAGAAAATGTTATATGAATTTGAATTCAGTGTGAATATGAAGAGTTCATGTATTTCATAAATAGCCAGCCTTGATCTAAGGAGATAAAATACATTTGACTATGATTAGCTTTATTTATTTTTTAAATTATTAGATTGATTACATATATGTATATAAGTAGAATGTTACCACTCGGTGTCAGTGCCGCCGCCCCGTGGGTATGAATAGGGCTATACACACGCCTCAGTCACAACAAACCCCTCTGAGGAAGAAGGATATATAAACCTTTGAAACGCGTTAGGGTATTGCAATCAGGGTAACATTACTTACCTTTTTATCAACTTTTATACTGCTTTTAAACTGTTTGGTTTTTTTAAGCTGGAATTTTATGAACTGAGCTTATGACCTGTTATTTACTTTGTTATTCACTCTGTATACTGCCTGACCTGCCAGACTGGTACTGTATTAACCCATTTGCACATGCAGCATTGCTAACAACTGTACTAATATCGTTTATCTGGCCATCTGCTAATGGTGTGACTTATATAAATACACTGGATATACCTGAATATATGAACAGACCAGTCCTTTACAGTCACTGACCTAAACTAGCGATATTAACCGGATAAATCACTTGCTACATTCTTACTTGGCTGTAATCTCTGCTTGTGACATCTAAGGAATACTGACTTTATCTTTTGACTGGCTTGGGACACAACCACCTGTGAATCCACCTCTAAATCTATGTGCTGTAACAATACCTCATATCAGTGAGGACACAAAATGTGAGTGTGATATATGTCATTTTTTATACTATTATTGAATAAAACGGTATTACACTATTTTTGCTGTTTTCTGTCTTTTTGGGTATATATCTGGACAAGAAAGTTCATACCAAGACAAGAGAAAAAAACCAAGCTCCAAGAGGCAACAAACTCAGGAAGTTTCCTATAGAAACCAGCACAAAGGGGACCCACATCCCATTCTACTCTAAGAGGCAGCGAAACTATACAGATCAGAGTACCTAGGATTCATCAAACCATCAGATACATCCTCCAATGCGGCAAACTTACCTCATAGGATTGAGGTAACTTTTGGTAAGGGTATCTAATACTCCTTCACTACACCAGGATCTCTATACCTTATCCAAGACTTTAATATACATACGTATAACCATATATTTTTTTCCTATTTTCTTTTCCAACCAACACTGTTGAGACTCTAATATATACAGTTTTTAAGAATATCTATAAGCGCTGTTTATCCTTTGATACACATTGATTACATATATATATATATATTTTTGAGACTCAAATACCCAATTAACATAATACACTTCCAAATAAAATGGACTACAAACCGTAAAGAAACAAAAAGAAAAGTAATATTGAAATAAAGAAACAAATGAATTGGAAAACAATCACAAAAAATACATATCAAATAAAGAAAAGAATATCCCTTTAAGACTGAAAAATAATGTCCCTTTAATCAACGGAAATAAAAGATGGATCACAGCCAACTTCCTGTCATCTTGATAAAGGCATCTGTGTGATGCTGAAACGCGTAGAAGTGAAGGAAGTTTTGTGACTTATTTTTCTGAAACAGCTGTTACTATTTCAACGGTGCCGAAAGGAAGCCGAATTTCATCGGATACAACGAGGAGGGTGAACGTCACCCATAACCAGGAACGGATTTCATACATAAGCTGCAGCTTAAACGTTCTAAAAACAAATCTACAAGGGCACTTTCCAGGATACCCGGTAACGAAAGCGGAAGGCTCAGGTAAGGCTTGAACTAAGAAGCCGCCTCATAGAGACAGAAGACACATACGAGGTAAGAGCACCCCTTTCAGTTACGAGTGGTTAGAAAGTGGCAAGTACAAAAGACTGTTGTTTGGGAAAAGCATAAAAAGAACATTTCGGCATATGTACAACATTGATATCCTGTTGAGAAAGACAAAACCATAACCGGTATTTAAAAAGAGAACTGTCAGAATATAAACAGCTGATTGGCTCAAATATTTCACAGCTGATTAAGAGAGCATAACGGCTAAGGAGATGCCGAACTATATAAATACAAGCTGACACAAATTAGCAGTGCAAGAATTTACTACAAATACAAATACAACAAAGTTTCTTTACTGACTTTATTAATGAGAATTTTTACGGATCTTTTGGAGGTTTTAACGTATTTTAAAAATTAATATTGAAGCTTTTTATGAACCTGAAACATATATGCAAAGAAGTTTTTTAAAAAACTCGCTGTTTATTCCACATTATTTGTTGAGAATACCACAGGATAAAAACATCCTATTGAAGTTTTGGCCATAACTGTTCGTTAAAAAGTGTATTGTCTCACATGTTTTGTTTTGTATGTTCTATTAAATATTCATTGTATTAAATATCTATTTAAAATTCAACTAATACTCATTTAATCGATTAACTACAAGGTTGCATTGTGAATTTTTATATAAATATTTTTTGAATAGTTTTTTCATACACCTCAAGTGAGGTTTCTTATATGATTTTCAACTTTTAAATCAAACAAAATTCTAACCTTCAGCCTTAAGATTATTTTTAGGGCGCAACTCTAAACTGCAACTTTTTATTTCAGATATCTTGAACGTTTTTGAGGGGATTACATTTTAATTGAGTGTGCATAGAAGGTTTTTTCTATTAGTGAGATCTAGAGGAACTCAGTGTATGATTTTTTTCTTGATTTACTTTATAGCAGACAAAAAATACAAACTAAAAATATATAACATAGATGTACTAACTTTAAAGTTAAAGTGCCAGTAAATCTAAAAAATAATGTGATATAATTCTGCACATAGTGCTAGTTTTGTTTTGTTTTTTAAAGATGTTTATTGGATGAAATAAAACAATACAGATTAATGCATTGAAATCACATTGATCACAGTATTTGAAAATAGCATTACAATACTTATACAATGCAGTAACACATCATCCAGCATTTTTGTTTTTTATAACTATTGTATTTGTAAACATCCTTAATCTGAACATATCAAGAAAACATTAAAACATTAAAACATTAGTTGGTCACTTTGTTAGTTTAAAACTAAGCTCTGTCTTGCTCACATTTAACTACAAATTTCCCATTTTTAATTCGGTATCACCGAGGACTACATTGTCATCTCTCCCTGCCATATACCTTATCTTGTCTAATTGCTCTTAGGGCACTCAATGGGTATGCATTCGTGTTTCCCAATAAAATTTTATATTGTGAAACGTTTCCATGTCTTTTCTTAAGAAATAACCATATTCCTCTAGGTGAATTGTATGTTCTATTAGTGATTCCCACGCTTGATATGTAGGAACTATTTGTGATTTCCAATTCGCTGCTATCAGGGATTTTGCTGTATTTAATGCTAACTGTACTAATTTCATTCGTATTTTACATTTGCACCGTGGAAGTAAGTTTAATAGTGCTGTGGTAGGTTGAATTTGATAGTTGTTTTTTTGGTTGCTGATAGTTTTAATATATTCCCCTATTTTTAACCAGAAGGGTTGTATTTTATTGCATGACCACCAAATGTGACATAGTGCTAGTTTTTTATTACAAATAAATCCGGTGATTTTTTATAAAAAGAAGAGGGTTTTCCAGACCCGCCCTCTGTGCTCTACTGAGCATGTCTGGTTTTCCCTCAGAGCGAATCAGGCCAGCTGTTTAGTCACAGCCCGGCCCGACCGCGCCATTACACTCAATGCAGCTCGCTCCTGCTGTCAAACCCTTTTCTTTTTATAAAAAATCACCAGATATATTTGTAATAAAAAACTAGTACTAATATAATGTTTTAAAATTCTGCACTATGTGCGATAAAGGCTTTTAATTTATTATCCTGAAAGATTAAAGGATCATGCTGATCCAAGACTATTTGATATATCATATTGTGTACAAATGCAGCTATGCTTGGAGCTTTCCTATCCTTCCAAGATTTTAGTATCATTTACCTAGCTATTAAGATTGTGGTATTGATCAACGACTTGTTCTGCGCACTCCTTTGTGAGAATAAAAAGAAAATGGGGGGTAGTTATCAACGCGTCTACTTTACCTGCCTTTGCCGGCCCAATACGCCCGCCTAAGCTCGCCTACCATCGCCGCCGTGGACCTGCAAAATTTCGCCTAAGTTATCAAAAAAGCTGTCAAAAAGCCGTGCACCAAGTACGGGGCGATGAGCAGCGGATTGTGAGAGTTATCACTCATCCGATCTCGCTGCTCTTCGGCTTTTTCACAGCTTTATTGACAAGCTGTCACTAAGCACCCACACTAAACTACACTGTTCTACGCCCTATACCGGCGCCCCCGGAGCCCCCCGCAACTAAATAAAGTTATTAACCCCTAAACCGCCGCTCCTAGACCCCACCAAAACTCTTATAAATGTATTAACCCCTAAACCGCCGCTCCCGGACACCGCCGCCACCTACATTATACCTAGTAACCCCTATCCTGCCCCCCTATACCGCCGCCCTCTATAATAAAGTTATTAACCCCTATCCTGCCAATCCCGGACCTCGTCGCAACTAAATAAATAATTTAACCCCTAAACTGACACTCCCGGACCCCGCCGCAACCTATATTAAACTTATTAACCCCTAATCTGCCCCCCCCACACCGTCGCCACCTATAATACATTTATTAACCCCTATCCTGCCCCCCACTACACCGCCGCCACTGTAATAAAATTATTAACCCCTAAACCTAAGTCTAACACTAACCCTAACACCCCCCTAACTTAAATATTAATTAAATAAATCTAAATAATATTTCTATTATTAACTAAATTAATCCTATTTAAAACTAAATACTTACCTTTAAAATAAACCCTAATATAGCTACAATATAAATTATAATTATATTGTAGCTATCTTAGGATTTATTTTTATTTTACAGGCAAATTTCAATTTATTTTAACTAGGTACAATAGCTATTAATAGTTATTAACTATTTAATAGCTACCTAGCTAAAATAAAGAGAAATTAACCTGTAAAATAAAAACTAACCTAAGTTACAATTACACCTAACACTACACTATACTTTAATAAATTATTCCTATTTAAATCTAAATACTTACCTGTAAAATAAACCCTAAGATAGCTACAATGTAATTAATAATTACATTTTAGCTATTTTAGGATTTATTTTTTATTTTACAGGTAACTTTGTATTTATTTTAGCTAGTTAGAATAGTTATTAAATAGTTATTAACTATTTAATAACTACTTAGCTAAAAGAAATACAAAATTACCTGTAAAATAAATCCTAACCTAAGTTACAATTAAACCTAACACTACACTATCATTATATTAATTAAATAAATTAACTACAAATAACTACAATTAAATACAATTACATAAACTAACTAAAGTACAAAAAATAAAAAAAGCTAAGTTACAAAAAATAAAAAAAATAAGTTACAAACATTTAAAAAATATTACAACAATTTTAAGCTAATTACACCTAATCTAAGCCCCCTAATAAAATAACAAAGCCCCCCAAAATAAAAAAATGCCCTACCCTATTCTAAATTAAAAAAGTTCAAAGCTCTTTTACCTTACCAGCCCTTAAAAGGGCCTTTTGCGGGGCATGCCCCAAAGAAAACTGCTCTTTTGCCTGTAAAAGAAAAATACAACCCCCCCAACATTAAAACCCACCATCCACATACCCCTAATCTAACCCAAACCCCCCTTAAATAAACCTAACACTACCCCCCTAAAGATCCTCCTACCTTGAGTTGTCTTCAGCCAGCCGACCCACCGATGGAACCGAAGAGGAGATCCGGAGCGGCAGAAGTGATCCTCCAAGGGGCGCTGAAGAAGTCTTCCATCCGATGAAGTCATCATCCAGGCGGCGCTGAAGAAGTCTTCCATCCGGCATCCGGACGATGTCATATTCCAAGCGGGGTCTTCAATCTTCTTTCTTCAGGATCCATCTTCATTCCGCCGACGCGGAACATCCTTCTTCCCCGACGGACTAACGATGAATGAAGGCTCCTTTAAGGGACGTCATCCAAGATGGCGTCCCTTCAATTCCGATTGGCTGATAGGATTCTATCAGCCAATCGGAATTAAGGTAGGAAAAATCTGATTGGCTGATTGAATCAGCCAATCAGATTGAAGTTCAATCCGATTGGCTGATCCAATCAGCCAATCAGATTGAGCTCGCATTCTATTGGCTGTTCCGATCAGCCAATAGAATGCGAGCTCAATCTGATTGGCTGATTCAATCAGCCAATCAGATTTTTCCTACCTTAATTCCGATTGGCTGATAGAATCCTATCAGCCAATCGGAATTGAAGGGATGCCATCTTGGATGACGTCCCTTAAAGGAGCCTTCATTCGTGTTAGTCCGTCAGGGAAGAAGGATGTTCCGCGTTGGCGGAATGAAGATGGATCCTGAAGAAAGAAGATTGAAGACCCCGCTTGGAAGATGACATCGCCCGGATGGAAGACTTCTTCAGCGCCGCTTGGAAGATGACATCGCCCGGATGGAAGACTTCTTCAGCGCCGCCTGGATGATGACTTCATTGGATGGAAGATTTCTTCAGCGCCCCTTGGAGGATCACTTCTGCCACTCCGGATCTCCTCTTCGGTTCCATCGGTGGGTCGGCTGGCTGAAGACAACTCAAGGTAGGATGATCTTCAGGGGGGTAGTGTTAGGTTTATTTAAGGGGGTTTGGGTTAGATTAGGGGTATGTGGGTGGTGGGTTTTAATGTTGGGGGGGGTTGTATTTTTCTTTTACAGGCAAAAGAGCAGTTTTCTTTGGGGCATGCCCCGCAAAAGGCCCTTTTAAGGGCTGGTAAGGTAAAAGAGCTTTGAACTTTTTTAATTTAGAATAGGGTAGGGCATTTTTTTATTTTGGGGGGCTTTGTTATTTTATTAGGGGGCTTAGATTAGGTGTAATTATCTTAAAATTGTTGTAATATTTTTTAAATGTTTGAAACTTATTTTTTTAATTTTTTGTAACAGCTTTTTTTATTTTTTGTACTTTAGTTAGTTTATGTAATTGTATTTAATTGTAGTTATTTGTATTTAATTTACTTAATTAATTTAATGATAGTGTAGTGTTAGGTTTAATTGTAACTTAGGTTAGGATTTATTTTACAGGTAATTTTGTATTTCTTTTAGCTAGGTAGTTATTAAATAGTTATTATATTTAATAACTATTCTAACTAGCTAAAATAAACACAAAGTTACCTGTAAAATAAAAATAAATCCTAAAATAGCTACAATGTAATTATTAATTACATTGTAGCTATCTTATGGTTTATTTTACAGGTAAGTATTTAGTTTTAAATAGGAATAATTTATTTAATGATAGTGTAGTGTTAGGTGTAATTGTAACTTAGGTTAGTTTTTATTTTACAGGTAAATTTCTCTTTATTTTAGCTAGGTAGCTATTAAATAGTTAATAACTATTTAATAGCTATTGTACCTAGTTAAAATAAATTGAAAGTTACCTGTAAAATTAATATAAATCCTAAGATAGCTACAATATAATTATAATTTATATTGTAGCTATATTAGGGTTTATTTTAAAGGTAAGTATTTAGTTTTAAATAGGATTAATATAGTTAATAATAGAAATATTATTTAGATTTATTTAATTAATATTTAAGTTAGGGGGGTGTTAGGGTTAGTGTTAGACTTAGGTTTAGGGGTTAATAATTTTATTACAGTGGCGGCGGTGTAGGGGGGGCAGGATAGGGGTTAATACATTTATTATAGGTGACGACGGTGTAGGGGGGGCAGGATAGGGGTTAATAAGTTTAATATAGGTTGCGGCGGGGTCCGGGATTGGCAGGATAGGGGTTAATAACTTTATTATAGAGGGCGGCGGTATAGGGGGGGCAGGATAGGGGTTAATAGGTATCATGTAGGTGGCGGCGGGGTCTGGGAGCGGCGGTTTAGGGGTTAACATGTTTATTATAGTGGCGGTGGGCTCCGGGAGCGGCGGTTTAGGGGGTAAGAAATGTATTTAGTTGCGGCGGTGTAGGGGGGACAGATTAGGGGTGTTTAGACTCGGGGTACATGTTAGGGTGTTAGGTGTAGACAGCTCCCATAGGAATCAATGGGATGTCGGGCAGCAGCGAACATGAACTTTTGCTATGGTCAGACTCCCATTGATTCCTATGGGATCCGCCACCTCCAGGGCGGCGGTTTGAAAACCAGGTACGCTGGGCCGGAAAAGTGCCGAGCGTACCTGCTAGTTTTTTGATAACTAGCAAAAGTAGTCAGATTGTGCCGCACTTGTGTGCGGAACATCTGGAGTGACGTAAGAATCGATCTGTGTCGGACTGAGTCCGGCGGATCAAAGCTTACGTCACAAAATTCTACTTTTGCCGGTCTCTAGCCTTTGATAACTAAGGCGAATCAGCCTCGCCACAAATACGCTGCGGAATTCCAGCGTATTTGAGGTTGACGGCTTGATAACTACCCCCCAATATGTGTAGAATCTAAGATAATTCTGGTTGATAAAAATCTGTTTAACTAGTACTCTATTTGTCTACAAAATTTTTGGATTTTTGGGCAGACATAGAAAACATATAATAAATTGGCGGCAGGTAAATTACATCTAGAGCAAACATTAACTCCCCAAGTGTTCCATTTGGCCATTAACTTGGGCGTAAGATATGATCTATTCAAAAGTTTGGTATGTGATTCTCTCAAGGCTATACCAGACGTATATTTCATAACTCTGGAAAAGCTTTTTTGAAAAAAGTCAAGGTTAATGCCTGGGATATCTAAGCTCCATGATTGGAAAAGCTTGTTAACTTTATCTTCTGTGTCTTTAGAGGACAGACATCTGTAGATAGCAGTCATTGAGTGTTTGCCTAGGCAAAATCTATCAATAATTAAATCAAGCTGGCCCAGCAACCACGGATTTCCCTCTGCAAGATTCTGACTGTAGATATAGTGTCTGGCTTGTAGATAGGCAAAAAAGAATTTCTTGTCTAGATTAAATTCCCTGGATATAGAGTCAAATGTTCTGACATGTTTAGTGAGTGGATTTATCAGTTGTATAATATAGATAAGATTTTTGGAAGACCATACTTTTAAAGCAGATGAGGTAAAACTGCTTTCAAAGTCTGGGTTTCCCTGGATAGGGAGATATTTAGATATTTTATAGTTTATCCCAAGATATGTACATACTTTGTTCCAGACTAAGAATATATTGTATATCGTATATTTTGGGGTGTCATCTTTAATAAGTTGAAGCTCATTCAGGTGTAAGAGAGCTTTAAGAGAGTATGGAGCAATCATAGCTTCTTCTATCTTATAGTTTGTAACATGGTCACCTTCTGTAAGCCAATCTAGAGCTATTTTTGACATGCAGGCCCAATTACAGTTTTTGATACTGGGAAAAGCAAAACCTCCAATATCTTTAGGGTGAGTAAGTTTTATTAGTGATATACGTGGTTTCAATGGAGCCCAAACAAAACAGGAACAGTTAGAGTTACATTTTTGAATATCTGCATTACGGACAAATAAAGGGATATTTTGTAATAAAAAGAGAATTTTTGGAAATAACCGCATTTTTAGCAGGGCTATTTTTGCAGTCAGAGGTAATTTACTCCAGCTTTTCAGATCCAGAGAGCATTTTTGCCAGATGGGAATATAGTTAAGGTCCTACCATTCTTCTGGATTTTTGGATATAGTTATCCCCAGATATTTAATACTTCTGTCTGCAAGTTTAAAAGTGTTTTCCAAAAGACTATTTTTTTAATCACCCATAGAATCTCTGATTTTGTGAGATTAATTTTATAGCCAGCAAATTTGCTGAATTCAGCGATAATGTTCAGAAGTGTTGGTAATGATCTTTTTAGAATTCCTGATATAAAATAAAATGTCATCCACATACAACGAAAGGGTGGATTTCTGCTGACCTATATTAATACCCTCTAATCTATATCAGCATTTTATTGCTAATGGTTCTAAGGCTGTATTAAAAAGTAGCAGGGATAGGGGACAGCCCTGTCTTGTACCTTTATATAGAGTTATGGCCGGACAGAGGAAACTATACTCTAAAAGGAAACTTGGTTCTGATATATCAATCTGATACAGCTTAAGAAATGTCCTGAGAAACCAAAGTTTTTTAGGGCCGTAAATAGGTGATCCCATAGAATAGAATCAAATGCCTTTTCGGCATCTACTGTTAGTAGGGCAAAATCTTGTTTGTAGTTTGATTCTGGTCTATGTGATGACGGTAGAAATTCAATCAGTGTCCTAGGTTTTCTTATGTTCTTATGAGCTGTTCTACCAGGGATAAAACCAGTTGGGTCTGGATGGATTATCCCTCCTATTATGGTTTTCAGTCGATTAGCAGTTATGCTAGCTAGGATCTTGTAATCATTGTTCAATAAGGAGATGGGTCTGTAAGAGTCCATTGAACTTGGGTCCTTGTCCTTCTTGAGGTTAAGTATAATGTTGGAGGCGGTAAAAAATTTAGATGGTTTTACATGCTGTATAAAGTATGCATTAAACAGGTTAGTGAGTATAGAGGCAATTGATTTTGTAAGAATTTGATAAAATTCAGATGGTAATTGATCAGGACCGGGTGCTTTGCCCAAGGCTAGATCATTAATTGCTTTAATTGTTTCTTCTAGTGTAATTTCTTTGTTTAATAGTAATGCTTGGTCGTGTAGGATTTTTGGGAGATTGATATTACCTCAGAAACGCTCTTTAGCATCTTTGTTAATATCTAAAGCTGAGTATATTCTTTGAAAGAAGTTATGAAACTGAGTTAAAATATCCTTTGGATTGTTGTATTTAGTTCCGTCTATTGTAATTGTCCTGATATAATTAGTTATTTTTCCTGCCTCTAGAGAGGTTAGCTAGCATTTTAGCAGTCTTCGGGGAGAACCTACTGTCAGGGTTTTTTCCCTGTTGTGTTTGCCATATGCTGCTGGCAGCCATTTTACTCACCTCTCTTCCTGTCTTGGTGCATTGTGGGGGATGCTGCTCAATTCATGCACTTACTTTTATGGCCAGACTGGTGTGCATCATCCATGTGAGACAGGATGCAGTCTCAGAATTGTGATGTCATCACTTATTATTTAAAGGGCCTCTGTTCAGTATGCTTTGCCTTTGCGTTGTCTCAGACCTGGTTGTGAGAGTTCCTGTGTATTACCTGGCTGCCTGACGTCCTTCCTGGTTCCTGATCCCTGGCTAGTTCCTGACTCTGCTGTTTTCCTTGTTCCTGATTCCGGCTCGTCTGACTATTCGCTTTGGCTCCTGACTCGGCTCGTCTGACTACCAGCCCTGGTTTCGATTCCTGGCTTGTTATTTGACTTGTGGACTTTTTATTATTTTTTGCTATTAATAAAGGTGTGATTATTTTTGCACTTCTCGACTCAGTCTGATTCCTGGCACCCTGACACCTACCAAATATTGCTTTATTTTTAACCTCTGCTTGAGTCCGTTGCTGATCAAGAAAGATCTCTCTCTCTGTTTTTTGCATTTTGATAGTTATTCCAATTGTTACTATCTGGGCTTTCTATATACCTAGCATATTTGTTTTTAAGTTGGTTAGCCAGCTGAGTATCCCTATTTCTGATCTTCCTTTTCCTTTTTACCATGTAAGCTTTTATTTCCCCTCTGAGATATGCTTTCACTGCCTCCCAAAATATTTCTATCTTAGAGGAGTATTCGTTATTGAAAGAGACATAGTCCCTCCATTTTTGTATCAGCTAACTTCTAAAATTGACATTGGAGGATAGAAAAGTAGGAAAGAAAAACTTTCCACATTGATTTTTCCACCTGTTCCCCACCTGGACAGACAATGAAATGATTGCATAATCCGATATAATTATGTTTTGAATATCCGTAGATATTTCTGTATATAGTAAAGCTTCACTGACTAAGAACATATCAATTCTTGAGAGAGTTTGATGGGCTTTAGATTCACATGTAAAGTGTCTTTCATCAGAATGTTGTACTCTTCATATGTCTTTTTAGTTTTAGACTTTTGGAAAAATTAGCCAATACCTTTGCCTCTTTTTTGGATATATAGGATCTACTCATTTTTAGCCTGTCCAGGTATGGAACAAAAACACTATTAAAGTCTCCCCCAATAATCATTTGACTGTTTACCAGGCTAATTAGCTTGGCAAATAATTTATCCCAAAAATCCGTCTGGCATTCATTTGGCGCATATAAATTGCATAGCATTAAAAGAGAACCATTGGTCTCTATTTCTAAAATAAAAAATCTCCCCTCTGGATCTTTATCTTGTGATATAATTTGGTAGTCTAAATTTTTGTTAAAAATACATGCCACCCCTCTTTTCTGATTTAACGTGGCCACAGAGACCACGTCTCCAATCCAACCCATCCTAAGTTTATCAGCCTCTTGGCAGCTCAAATGTGTCTCTTGTAAAAAGACAATATCGGATTTGAATTTTTTGAGGTGATATTTTATTTTTGTTCTCTTGGCCGGTGAGAAGAATCCCCCCACATTCCAAGAGAGAAAGTCAATCACATTCTTCATTTATTGATGATCTCCTGTGGCCGGACACCATCTTGAACATCTTGAATACATAAGGGAAAAGTGGGAGAGGGAAAGAGAAAAAAAGGGGGGAAATAAAATAAAAATATAAAGGGGATACCAAGAGCCTAATTCTGTCAGACATATAACTAATCCTATTCATAGGTCTGCTATAACTTGGTGTTTTCCAAGAACTGCTTAACATCTTTTTTTTATAAAGTAGTATTGTTTTAGTGTCATGATAAATTTAGGTTTTAGCGGGATATATCATGGTAGCTTGAAAACCTGCATTAATCAACTGGGTGCACCAGGAAGCAAATTCCCTTCTTTTGTTTAAGGTCTCCGCAGAGAAGTCCTGAAACAAAAGGATACCGTCCTTGTTAATTTCCAAAGGTCCTTTCTTCCTGTAGTATGTTAGCACTTTTTGTTTGTCCTGAAAGTTTAAGAATGTTGCTATTATTGGTGTTTTTTTGGTTTATTGTGTAACCCTTCCTATTATTTGCTCCTAATCTATGTACCCTCTCTACTAATATAGGGGAGGCTTCTGTTGGCATATCAAGGGCCTGTGGTAATGTACATGGGACAAATCTCATAAGGTCAGAATATTCAGGAATTTCCGGGAGTCCCACTATTTTTTTTTTTTTTTTTTAAATTAATTTTTTATTGAGGTTTTATGAGATGACATACAAGCAAGGTATACAGAAATAAATTCAAGTACATAATACATAAAGAAATGCCAGCAAAGTTATGGACCTTCTCCTCCACAACAGAGGCCACTTTTGGACCCCACAACATGCAAAATAAAACAGTGGAAGGTACAATGAAACTAATGAGACCACTTATGGGTCTCAACTGAACCTCAGGTTTTATAATATTTTTAAAGCTATAAAACATGCTTGAGTAAATACAGGATCTAAAATATTTTCAGAGCTATAAAACATGCTTGGATGAATGAATATCATGGAAGAGATAAATAGTAAAACATGCTTGAGTAAATATAGGTCTATATTATTTTTAAAGCTAGAAAACATGCTTGAGTATAGCAATATGGTAAGATAAATAATATGAAGGTATGATAGGATTACACAACAATAAAATAAGATGGTATGGACGCCCTCACTTACAATAGCCTATGCCGCAAATAATTATACTATTAAGAACTCATATGTATTTTGCTCTTTGCTCCCTGCTCAGCAAGGAAAAAGCAGGTATATAAACTGATAGGGCATAAAGAAGTACCTTAGGAAGCTCTTGAAATATACCAAATCACAGTACGATTAGATTTTAGCTGCACAAATAAACAGTACAGTATGATAGACACTAGGGGGTAAATATTAGAATATATAATTAGAAGAAAGTGGACACATTTGCTTATATATGTCTAAACTGCAAACTGCAAATAACCAAAAGCTTATGAGACACAAAAGACTATGCTAGTAAGTTCCTGACACAGGCCAGGCCAGAGTGAGACTAGGTTTTGGCCTCTCAGTTGGGAGTGTAGGCATAGATATGACAGGAGTCATTTTGCCAGTTGGGTGACTACAGCTCTTATTAGTTAGCACAAAATCATAGAAATAGATGCGCTCAAAGCATAAGCAGTAAATAATAGGAATTCAATGTCAACAGTGCATGAGAACAATCATACTAGTATTTAAGTGCATAGGCTGGGCTTAGACAGACATGAGCTCTCTAGATTTATACTTGGAATGTAATAACCCTATAAGGTTGAAATGGCCCATAGCAATGCAGGAAACTAGGGGCATAGGGCTGACTGTTAGAGCGTGAACTATAGTTTCTGCCTCTGCCGCTGGCAAAAACACAGCCACAAGTTTTGATGGTGTATCAACCTAGTAGCAGCTCTATAAGGGAGACATATATTTAACTAGTCTTAGCTAGACATGGTGGATATATCTACTATAGGCATTCAAACTACTGATAACATATAAACTATTTATTGTATTAACTAAATAACTAGCTAAAACTAGAAAAACTTAACCCAGGTTGTGAGGGTGTATTAACTATGTTGAACAAATAAACCAAGGTAACCCCCTCAAACAGGACAGTCATCACATGCATTAACACAGCTTGGCTATAAGGAAAAAGAAAAAAACATAGATAAACCAAACTTCTTTTACGAGTTGCTGAAATCACTCTGTCCACAACATTACAGCACAGATGTACGATGCCAGTTCAGGGATGGGGCAGCATTTACCCGATTCCAGCTTTCTCTGAAGAGAAGCGATATTTGGGGAAAGTGCAGCCGGTCAAGGCCTCACAGTGTGGACTAACTGGTCGCCCCTGCTCTGTAATTACAGTCCTTTGTGCTGGCACTAAGATAAAAGTCCCCGCAAAGTGACAGTCCAGCTGTGGGGAGTCTAGCCCTGAGGAGGGTAATGATTGTGACAATGCGAGCGTAATGCCTCTAAGATAGACTCCGGTGAAGATGCTTGTAGGGATAGACGTGATGGCTTCCTTTGGTAGCACGGAGGGGGAGCAGCCCGCAGGTGTAGATTTTATTGCGCTTGCTAGCGGCACACAGAGTCCCATGACAATGTCCACATGTCCGGTAACTGCCCCGCCACACCGTGTCTCCGACTCAAATCCAGCCTCAGCAGCTATCGGTAATGTTATGCAAACGGGTGAGGGGCACTCGGGCCCTAAAGCGCGCCCACTCCCCCTGCAGAGAGTTGATGGTTTCGTAGTGGTAGGCTGGTCTATACCGTAATCGTAGCAGCCATTAGATTCGTCATGAGGTGTCGCATCAAAAGCAGTTAGATATGATTTAAGTAGGCGGCTCAGATCTTCCAGAACGGCTTTTACTTCAGCGGCCTCCATGGTGGGTTTTTGAGGGCGGCGTGAAAGAAATAAAGTTGAGCAATCTTAAGTAATCTTAGTGTTTGACACTCTGTGCCACTTAACGACAAGGCACGGGTGTGCCTCGCCGGGGGGTATAATAAAAAGGCCTTAACCTTCCAAGCTGCTCCGGGCGCTCAAAACTGCAGTTGTTTTGTCGATAATAGGCTCGTCAGATGCAGGTTCTCAATCTGTTTATAGATCTGTATAGTTGGCCAATATTCAAGCTGTTTAGAGGGTTATTTCAGTTAGAGATAGGTAGGATGCAGGAGCAGTGTGGAAAAAAGCAGCCTATCATGGCCGCCACCCGGAAGTTCCCCCGAGTCCCACTATTTTAAGATTATTTCTGCGTGTCCTGTCCTCTAGTTCATCCAAACCTGTTTGAAGCGTCTGTATATTTTTAGTTGGTGCATTAATTAATGTTTGTTGAGAGTGTTGTAGGTCATCTATATCAGAAATTCTGTTTTCGATCTCCACTAGCCTATTAGAGAATTGCTTGGGCTCACTTGTTAACAGTGTTAGTTTTGTCTTTACTTCCTCAAACTGAGGCAAGAAAATGTCAGAAATGTATTTAATTAGATTGTTTGTATCAATGATCGTGTTAGAGCTAAGTGTGATATCCGTGGGGCCTGTCTCTGTGCTACCTATACTAATTCGGCCTTTTCTATCTTTCACTTTGGGGGGCATTATGGAAGAATCTACTTTACTAGTCCCTAAAAATGTATCCATAAAAATGTGTGAGAGCAAGAGAGAGAAAAACAAAAAAAGAACACAGCATATGTGTGTGGGAAGGGTACGTGTGTGCTGGGGAGGATGGTGCTACTGGTAAAAAGAAATACAATCATCAGAGGAGTCCATCGCGGGACATATGTGAAAAGGATTGTGAGTTCTCTGAATCTTCAGGAGAGAGTGAATCAGTGTGGGTGAAACTCTAATCAGGTGTAATAGTGAATTTAAAGGATTTAAACTGGGACTAGTAGCTATATATCAATGTTATGTCCCAATAGGAAAAAATCTCCAGCAACCAGTAAGAGCTACTTCAGAAAAGGAAGGGTAGAAAAGGACAGCAAAAAAAAACAAAAAAACACTTTGTATGCGTAGAATTATATGCGCAATAATACAAGATAAGGATAAGTAAGGATAGTAGAGAGGCTATCAAATTATGTTTATATTGCCTATATTCTAAGCATAGAAAAGAATAAATACAATATAGCAATGCTTAATTATGACCCAGTCTATAACTATACAAAAATAACAGTTATATATGCAAGATATGTGTAACCAGTGATAACTACTTCACAGAAGGGAAGAGGAGAGAATAAAAATAAACATTCTGTATACACTGAGTTATGTGCCCAGTATGCAGCGTTATATGCCCACTGATATAGTAGATTGCCCAATAGAGAAAAACAAAAAAAACAAATAGCTATATATAAATATAGAAGATTCTATTATCTAAACAATATATATGTGACCAGCAATAGCTACTTCACAAAAAGAAAATAAAGCAACCAGGACAACACAGATTTCCTAGTAAAAATGGAAAAGGGTCTACCCAATATTAGTTACATTACTTGTATTCTTGTTATGACAATAAGATAAGGCAGTATTTATTTGTAGCCCGGCCTGAATCTAGGCAGACATATCTATCATATAGGCAAAATACCCAAAGCTATAACACCCAACTTATATTGTCAGGCAATTCTGTTGCTTGTTATACTTTAACCAGGTATTTTTAAACAATTTCCTTAGATAAGGCCTTAGACTTTAAATACACACTTATATGAATGGAAACAAATTTACTTCTATAAAGAAAAGCACATAGTATATTGAACACAGGTTAACATCTTCTGAAAAAAATAATACACCCCAGAGTTATCTTTGTATGTGGGGGGAGCTGATTTGCTCTATTTAATAGAGCCGTAAGAACACAGTTCTGGATAGTATGATATGTGGTAGAAGATCTGGATCCTTTTAGTTCATCAATATAAAGTTATGCAGCTTAGCGTCTATATAGCCCCAATACAAGGAAACTTCACCGGGGGGGGGGTACAACAGAGGGGTAGCCATCAGTTGTTTACCAAATGCTCATTTGAACACAATTAGGCCGTACCCCTTAGTTTTTGTGACTTCAGTTGCTTCCTTTAATCATCATGCTATAGAAGCAGATAGAATAATACAGGGAGTGCAGAATTATTAGGCAAGTTGTATTTTTGAGGATTAATTTTATTATTGAACAACAACCATGTTCTCAATGAACCCAAAAAACTCATTAATATCAAAGCTGAATATTTTTGGAAGTAGTTTTTAGTTTGTTTTTAGTTTTAGCTATTTTAGGGGGATATCTGTGTGTGCAGGTGACTATTACTGTGCATAATTATTAGGCAACTTAACAAAAAAACAAATATATACCCATTTCAATTATTTATTTTTACCAGTGAAACCAATATAACATCTCAACATTCACAAATATACATTTCTGACATTCAAAAACAAAACAAAAACAAATCAGTGACCAATATAGCCACCTTTCTTTGCAAGGACACTCAAAAGCCTGCCATCCATGGATTCTGTCAGTGTTTTGATCTGTTCACCATCAACATTGCGTGCAGCAGCAACCACAGCCTCCCAGACACTGTTCAGAGAGGTGTACTCTTTTCCCACCTTGTAAATCTCACATTTGATGATGGACCACAGGTTCTCAATGGGGTTCAGATCAGGTGAACAAGGAGGCCATGTCATTAGATTTTCTTCTTTTATACCCTTTCTTGCCAGCCACGCTGTGGAGTACTTGGACACGTGTGATGGAGCATTGTCCTGCATGAAAATCATGTTTTTCTTGAAGGATGCAGACTTCTTCCTGTACCACTGCTTGAAGAAGGTGTCTTCCAGAAACTGGCAGTAGGACTGGGAGTTGAGCTTGACTCCATCCTCAACCCGAAAAGGCCCCACAAGCTCATCTTTGATGATACCAGCCCAAACCAGTACTCCACCTCCACCTTGCTGGCGTCTGAGTCGGACTGAAGCTCTCTGCCCTTTACCAATCCAGCCACGGGCCCATCCATCTGGCCCATCAAGACTCACTCTCATTTCATCAGTCCATGAAACCTTAGAAAAATCAGTCTTGAGATATTTCTTGGCCCAGTCTTGACGTTTCAGCTTGTGTGTCTTGTTCAGTGGTGGTCGTCTTTCAGCCTTTCTTACCTTGGCCATGTCTCTGAGTATTGCACACCTTGTGCTTTTGGGCACTCCAGTGATGTTGCAGCTATGAAATATGGCCAAACTGGTGGCAAGTGGCATCTTGGCAGCTGCACGCTTGACTTTTCTCAGTTCATGGGCAGTTATTTTGCGCCTTGGTTTTTCCACACGCTTCTTGCGACCCTGTTGACTATTTTGAATGAAACGCTTGATTGTTCGATGATCACGCTTCAGAATCTTTGCAATTTTAAGAGTGCTGCATCCCTCTGCAAGATATCTCACTTTTTTTTTACTTTTCTGAGCCTGTCAAGTCCTTCTTTTGACCCATTTTGCCAAAGGAAAGGAAGTTGCCTAATAATTATGTACACCTGATATAGGGTGTTGATGTCATTAGACCACACCCCTTCTCATTACAGAGATGCACATCACCTAATATGCTTAATTGGTAGTAGGCTTTCGAGCATATACAGCTTGGAGTAAGACAACATGCATAAAGAGGATGATGTGGTCAAAATACTCATTTGCCTAATAATTCTGCACTCCCTGTATAGCAAGGCACTGTGTCATAAAATGTCTCTACTCTCCATGTAGTTTGCTTAGTGGATAAGAAAAGATATAAAGCACTTATCTTGGCACTCAGCAGCAGAGTCCTTGAGAATAGTTTCCCCTCCTTAGGCAATTTGTACATAAAGCTGTAATCTTCTATATATGGCTTCCTCCTACCCCAGAGACATGTGGCAGTATGTTGCGATATATCTCACTTGATCTTTCATCCTGTCACTGAGGTTCTGGGAGGTGTTTGGTGTGTAAAGCACAAGTATGTGGCGGGTATAGGGCAACTGATTCTTCCCAGCAAAGACCGACTTGTGCACTAATATATCTCCTATCCTGTCGAGCAACCACCTGGGTTCTGGGGGTGTGCTGTCAGCTGTCTTGTGTCCCCTTTCCTACCACCAACTTTGTTATGCTGTATGAGTCTTCTTGGGGTTGGTGTGGTTCTAGTGACGGATCCTTCCGCTATCCAGAAAAGGCTCCGGATGAGGGGAGATAGCTGGGGGAAGCCTCAGTGCAGCTGGAACACTAGGGACGCTAAGTTTGCATGTCAGCATAGGCTCCTCCCACAGACGGAAGTTCCCAAGGTTTGATTTTTTATGAATTTAGAGAAAAAAAACTTTTAAAATAATTAACATTTTGAAAAACATCATTGATCAAACATGACTAGTATACCCATTATGCCCATATACATATGGCATACATATTTTTTAACACTTACCATAAACACCAACTGAAAAACACACACACAGACTCGGCATCTATTATCAGCAGTTCCGAGTGCTGTTGTAAGAAAATGGGGATTAAATCATTAATTAAATCTCAAGTTAACAATGTAGTCTGTGTTTGACTCTAAAAGATTGTGATCACTTTGTTAATGAAAATAAATCTTCCGTTCCAGTTTTTCCAACATCAAAGAAAAGAAAAAGAAAAAACAGAAAGATTGGAATCAACACCATTATTTAAAACCTCGAGTTTTTCAGTTTTTAAAGGGATAGTCTATTCCCAGTATATTTTTTGTTAACTTACCGTTAAATGCCATTTAAGCATTCTTTAAAGTGTCCCTCATTTCCCTGCTTCAGAAAAGCGCAGGAAAAGTTTAAATATACATTGCTCATTTGCAGTTGAAAATGGAAGTTAAGCTCTTTCCACCGCTTGGTGTATAGTTGGATATGTCTAGTTGTCACGATCAACTCGTAAATACATTTTAATAATGCACATGCACACTTCTGCATGCACAGTTGATACATAGGAGTGCTACTGCCTAATCATTCCCTAGAAATTCTATGTTAAACATTTTGTTCAGGCTCTGCATAGCGCTATATTGACATAGCGGTAAATGCAGGGCCACATCAGCTGTGGATAGTGTGAGCATAAGGAGGCCGCTCTGCTGGAGGTAGCAAAATGTTAGGACATGGGGGGGTTTCCATGGCCGCAACATGGTGGACTGGCTGGGGGGGGGCACCCTACAAATTAATTTTAATATTAATTACAATTCCAGTCACTGTCATACCCTGTCACATCATGTCAGAACACTCCTGTCCTCTCTCTCTCTCCCTCCTCCAGCAGCTACACAGTTTGTGAAGAGAGCTGCTGTCATATCAGATTGTTTCCCTAGCAATTCCTGTGTCTGTCTCTCATCGCAGCCAACACGCTGCTCCAGACTTGCCCTCTGCTTCCTACATCCTGAGTTTCCTGGTTTCAATTAAGTTGGAATAGCACAAATAGTGCTTTGCGTTGATGCTCAAATAATAATTAACCAAACCTACAGACAAGCTTCTCAATCAGTTCCTGTATACGCACATGTTATTGATGAAGGAGATATTGATCGGTAGCTTTTAGACCTGAGAAGAACAGACTGTCCAGGAAAGAGAGGGGGTAGGAGGGGGGCATTTAAATGAAAGGGCTGGCAGCCTGGCATATTAGATGGTTGGAAACTCCTGATACACTTGATCCATAATAAATGTATACTGACTTTACATATCCATATGCTGTTTATACTGTATATTGTATCTTGCACTAATAATTCTGCACTCCCTGTATAGCAAGGCACTGTGTCATAAAATGTCTCTACTCTCCATGTAGTTTGCTTAGTGGATAAGAAAAGATATAAAGCACTTATCTTGGCACTCAGCAGCAGAGTCCTTGAGAATAGTTTCCCCTCCTTAGGCAATTTGTACATAAAGCTGTAATCTTCTATATATGGCTTCCTCCTACCCCAGAGACATGTGGCAGTATGTTGCGATATATCTCACTTGATCTTTCATCCTGTCACTGAGGTTCTGGGAGGTGTTTGGTGTGTAAAGCACAAGTATGTGGCGGGTATAGGGCAACTGATTCTTCCCAGCAAAGACCGACTTGTGCACTAATATATCTCCTATCCTGTCGAGCAACCACCTGGGTTCTGGGGGTGTGCTGTCAGCTGTCTTGTGTCCCCTTTCCTACCACCAACTTTGTTATGCTGTATGAGTCTTCTTGGGGTTGGTGTGGTTCTAGTGACGGATCCTTCCGCTATCCAGAAAAGGCTCCGGATGAGGGGAGATAGCTGGGGGAAGCCTCAGTGCAGCTGGAACACTAGGGACGCTAAGTTTGCATGTCAGCATAGGCTCCTCCCACAGACGGAAGTTCCCAAGGTTTGATTTTTTATGAATTTAGAGAAAAAAAACTTTTAAAATAATTAACATTTTGAAAAACATCATTGATCAAACATGACTAGTATACCCATTATGCCCATATACATATGGCATACATATTTTTTAACACTTACCATAAACACCAACTGAAAAACACACACACACAGACTCGGCATCTATTATCAGCAGTTCCGAGTGCTGTTGTAAGAAAATGGGGATTAAATCATTAAATCTGTATACGCACATGTTATTGATGAAGGAGATATTGATCGGTAGCTTTTAGACCTGAGAAGAACAGACTGTCCAGGAAAGAGAGGGGGTAGGAGGGGGGCATTTAAATGAAAGGGCTGGCAGCCTGGCATATTAGATGGTTGGAAACTCCTGATACACTTGATCCATAATAAATGTATACTGACTTTACATATCCATATGCTGTTTATACTGTATATTGTATCTTGCACTTCAAACTTTGCAGTGTCCCATCAATTCAACACTAAGAACTGCCTGTGTGTGTATCTATGTGTGTGTTTGTGTATCTGTATATGTCTGTGTGTGGTTATATGTGTGTGTGTATATGTGTGTGTAAGTGTACATATTTGTGTCTGTGTGTATCTGTATATGTCTGTGCGTGTATGTGTATATATGTGTGTTTGTATGGTTATATATATACTGTATATATATATATGTGTGTGTATCTGTATATGTATGTGTATGGTTATATATGTTTGTATATGTATGTATATATATACTCTGCCCAGTGTGTTCCAGAAAATGAGGCCAATTTATCAAAGGTCTTGCGGACCTGACCTCGCTGAATGCGGAGAGCAATACGCTCAACGTATTCAGCATTGCACCAGCAGCTCACAAGAGCTGCTGGTGCAATGCCGCCCTCTGCTGACTCACGGCCAATGGGCTGCCAGCAGGGAGGTGTCAATCAACCCGATTGTACTTGATCGGGTTGAATTGTGGCGTTGTCTGTCCGCCTGCTCAGAGCAGGTGGACAGGGTTATGAAGCAGCGGTCTTTAGACCGCTGCTTCATAACTGCTGTTTCTGGCGAGTCTGAAGACTCGCTAGAAACACGGCCCTTCCATTTGGAGCTTGATAAATGGGCCTCTATGTGATTGTGGTATATATATATATAAAGCTAGGGAGTTTCATTTTGTGCAGTCATGATTTGAGGCATAGTACTGCAGTGTTGGGATTCTGTATTTGAATATTAGAATCGAAAGATTCAGCCCAGCAAAGCTAAACTGAATAGTGTTAGGACCAGTCTATTTTGGGACACCTTGTAAGTGGTGACTGGCTTAGCAGAATATGGCCATATTGTGTGACTAAGATCCCAACTTTATTTAAAAATATAAAAGCATACAGGCAAAATATTTTGCAGCATAAATATATGACAGTGGAGGGGCCCTCTAGTGGGGCTGTAACAAAATTAAGGGATAACTGAGTTGAAATCTGGAGTTTGCCATGTGTGTTGTTTTTACTTTGTTGCAACTGGAGGGGCGGAGAGTGTGCTTACCTTTATAGCTCCAAGTTGCAGTGGTCTCGGCCTCTTTTCCTGCTTCCAGACTTCGAGAGGATTTTCTGTCTGTCTGCTGATCAATACCATGGAACGCACATGGAGAGCTTCGGTTCATCCCAAGAGGTTCAGAGATGAGGGACCAGGAGCAACTGGAGTCCGGGTACCGGGTACCTGCAGGAGAGAGCATGGAGAGTTCAAATGAGGTTGTACCAGCTACCCCCCAGGCCCGGGCCCCTGTGGCACACATAGTTAGGGCTAGAGGTCGTGGGGGTAAAGGCAAGGGCCCTGCTAGGCCAGGAAGGGTGAAGGCTGCCCCCAGCACTAGTGCGGGGGTGGTTGGAGATCCTAGTGGGGTGGGCCAGAGTGCGGAATCCCCAATGGTAGTTACAGGCCTTACTTAAGCAACAGGCCATATGGAGCTGCAGTTGCAGCATCATGGGGCATCTCTCCCATGCAGCAGCTGCCAGACACATCCGGTGTGGCGCAACTGGCAGCGCTCGCTTCCGCCACCATCTCGGCTCTCTTACTGCTGGCCCAGTCCCTGTCGTCCCCTGCGGCGGGGGCGAAGTTAGCTCAGGAGGGCTGTAGGCACGCGGGGGGGGGAGTTTTGGGCCCACTCAATCCTTTGGCTTCTGGGGCAGTTAGGCCCCAAACAAGCCACGCCCCCTCTAATGACGCGGCACGCACGTCGTCATCGTCTGATGCTGAGTCAGATTACGGGTGTGGCCGCAGCAGGAGGAGGCATCGGAGCAGAAGCGTCTTCACCCACAGAGCTCCCAGTAAGTTGGGGAGGCTCCGGGGGGAGGGTGGGGCTCCAGGGGGGAGGCCAGGTGGGCAGGAGGCCATTAGGGAGCATGAACCCAGAGTGGTGGTTGGTGATGCTAGCTTTAGTGGGGCTCCTGGAGGTGCTGGGAGGATACTGGAAGTGAGTGGTGTGGCTGATATAGTGAGTACAGGTACGCAGCTGCATTCAGGGAGTGGCATCACAGGTCTTGGGGTTTCTGAGGGCATGAGGTTGCAGAGCAACTTAGATGCGGTGAGTGGCTGGCAAAATGCTGTGAGTGTGGGGAACGCTGGGGTGAGCGTTATGGAGGTGACTGGGGCCATGATGACAGGGAATCATACAGTAGGTCAGTATGGGGGAGCCCAGGGAGTTAGCACAATATCAACTAGTCAGATGGGCTTTATGACTGCGCTGATTATGTCTTTAGGGAGGCAGGCGGTTTCCCCATATGATGGTCAGCGGGGACCACATGCTTTGCTCGCTAGCCAGGGGAGTTTTGGCACAGGGCCAGGTACTGGAACAGGTAGCAGTGTGATTGTTGGTGTGATGCAGGGGCACGCTGGTTCTCCAGCCAGTGTGGACACAGGCGTGCATGCAGGGAATGTGGATTGGCAGAGGGTGGTCACTACAGCCCTGGGAATGAACTGGGGTGGGAGTTGGGGTACAAGTGACAGGGGGGGCCCCGCTGGGGTCCCGTCCTCATTCCAGAGTACTCCCCATCTTTCTGCTCTTTTACAGGCAAATATGGCGAACATATCTTCCAGTGTGGCCGTGGGAGAGAGTGACTCTCTGGCTCGGTCGGAGCCTCAGCAAGCGGCAGGACCTGCAGCAGCTTCGGTAGTGGAGCCCTCAACTTCATCTGCAGTGGGGCATCAGACGGCGACTGGTGAGCTTTTATTTCCTATACACACACATGCTGATTTGGGTACATCATCTAGTGGGTCAGACTCAGAGAGTGGTAAGGCACTAGGTTTGGTGGGAAAAGGTCAGCAGCGTATGTTTAGGATGATTAAAAATATGTTCTCAGCGAAAGAAAAGGTGAAGGCGGGGGTTTCGGGGTCATCAGTGGTGCCGGCGGGCAATCAGCTAGCGACATTGAGTGGAGGGGTAACAACTCTCCCGATGTCCAGGAAGGTGGCCATGCAGGGGGATACGTATCCCTGCCTAGTACATTCCCTTTATGGACACTTGAAAACAAAAATTATCAAGAAGATCCAGGAGTGGAGGTATATCCACTATATATTGAATTGTCCGCAGAGGCTTATAGGGAAAAAGAGAGGTCTGAGGATGGCACTGGACCCAAGAGGGTCAAGTGTCCAGAGACTTATGAGGAGTGGCAAAAATGCTTCAGGGTCATAGCTACCTGCTATGTTGACAAGTGGCCAGCACAAGGGCACAATTTATTCAAATTTGAGGACACAATAGATGGCATTCATAAACGCTTCAAGGAAGGCGCATGGCGGGATTATGATATGGCCTTCCGTAGAAAAATAGTTGGCAACCCGTTGTTGCACTTTTGCACTCAGGAACTGCACCTGTGGTTGAAATTGGGTTCAGATCATTCCCGCTCCCCGCCAGGGGGTATGAAGGCAGGTAGTTATAGGTCCACGCTGCGCGCAAAAAGGCGAGGAAGGGAGTGCTGGAAGTTTCAGGACAAACAGTGTGAGAGGGGGGCAGATTGCTCCTTTCATCACATCTGTAAGTTCTGTAGCGGCCCACACCCTGGAATCGAATGCACAAAGAGAAAAGATAATGGTGGTGACAAAGGAGCGACTAGAGGTGGAGTTGGAGGCAAGGGCCCCAACTCCTCTTAAGGCAAACTCCATTATCCTGTGGCTGGCACGCTACCCTGATAGGGAAGCGGCAGGGGTGCTGCGGGAGGGGCGGACATTAGGTTTTAGGATACCGGTACAACATTTCGTTCAGGGGTCAACGATGCATCGTAACCTTAAGTCGGCTTATGAATTCCCGGAGGTGATGCGGGAAAAGATTCAAAAGGAAGTGTCATTGGGGAGGGTAGTTGGCCCATTTCTGCGCCAACCATTCGCGGATATGGTGGTTCCCCCCTAGGAGTGGTTACCAAAAAGGAGACCGGGAAGTTCAGGCTTATTCACCACCTTTTGTACCCAAAAGGGGCTTTGGTAAACAATGCGATAGATCCGGCAATGAGCTTGGTACACTATCAATCGTTTGACGAAGCGGTAGAGTTAGTTAAGTCTGCAGGAAGGGGCGCCATGCTGGCGAAGCTGGATATAGAATCCGCTTTCAGATTGCTCCCATTGCACCCGTCTGCTTTCAAGCATATGGGTTTGAAATTTGATGGGGAGTATTATGTGGACAGATGCCTGCCTGTGGGCTGTTCCTTATCCTGTGCTTTATTCGAGTGCTTTAGCTCCTTCCTGCACTGGGTGGTTCAGGAGTCAGCAGGAGTGGGGTGGATAGCCCATTACCTGGATGACTTCCTGCTGATAGGCCGAGCAGCGTCGGGAGAATGTGATCAGTTAATGAGGGTTATGCGGTCAGTGACAGCGGACTTTGGGGTTCCGCTAGCCGAGGAGAAAATGCAGGGCCCATGCACGTGCCTTACGTTTCTGGGGAACGAGATTGACACTGTGGCGGTGGAATGTCGGCTCCCTCAGGACAAAGTTGTCAAGCTACTGGCTGTGGTCAGGACAGTGGCGGGATCCGCTAGCATTTCCCTTAAACAGTTGCAGTCCCTATTAGGCATGCTGAACTTCGCGGGTAGGGCGATTCCTATGGGGCGAGTGTTCAATAGGAAGTTAGAGGAGCAGCTAAAAGGTCAGAGGGTGAGCCCTGGCATATTTAGGGTCACTACGGAGATGAGAGATGATCTCAAGGTCTGGGAGTAATTTTTGTCTCACTTTAACGGGGTTTGCCTTTGGCGCTGCGACCCGATGTCGAACCAGTCATTGCACCTGTTCACAGATGCAGCGGGCAGCTTCGGGAATGGGGCATACCTGGAGGGTGAATGGAGCGTGGGAACATGGCCCGAACAGTGGGTGACCAATGGTCTGACTAAGAATTTGGCGCTGCTGGAATTATTTCCGATAGTAGTGGCTGTGGAATTATGGGGGCAGAATCTCTCAAACAGGGAGGTGGTGTTCTGGTCCGACAACATGAGCGTGGTGTATGCCATTAACAGGTTGTTGGCGGCGTCACCGGTGGTAGTCAGGTACCTCAGGCACCTGGTCTTGCGCTGCCTACAGCTTAATATTGTGTTCACAGCCCGCCATGTCCCAGGGGTACATAGTGTCTTGGCAGATTCTCTGTCTAGATTCAAGTGGGAGGAGTTTAGGAGGTTGGGTCTGAGGGTGGCTGCCCACGGTTTAACTTGCCCCTATGTTTCTCTGGCAGCTGGCAACATGTGGGCATCAATCATTCTGTTAGTAAAGGCGTCCCTGGCTCCTAAGACCTGGACAGCGTATGAAGCTCATTGGAAGGCTTGGGAAGCATTCTGCTTGGAAAACACATCTCAGGTACAAGTGTTAGAGTGGCTGGCGTGCTTGAAGCAGAAGGGGGTTTCCAGACCAGCTGCAGAAAGTTGCATGTCGGCAGTGGCGTTCTTTAGCAAGACGCTGGGCATTCCGGAATTCTCTAATTCCTTCCTGGTGAGGCAGGTTCTGAAAGGATGGGGTAGGTCGGAACCCAAGGCTGTGGAACCCATCACGCAGCAGCATTTGAAACTGTTGGTAGAGGCGCTTGAGGGTGTTTGCTTGTGTAATTATAAGGTGTTACTGTTTAGGGCAGCATTTTCCATGGCATTTGCCGGGGCGTTGAGAGTAGGCAAACTTTTATCCTCTGCGGTGGTAGGCGACAAAGGAGGGATCCTGCTGGAGCATGTAAGGGCTTCTGATGGAAGTTTGCTGCTATTCGTTCCACGTTCAAAGACGGATCAGGCGGGAAAGGGGGCTTGGCTCCCTTTGTCCAGGCATGAACTACCGGAGTGTTGTCCAGTGGGTAATGTGCAAAGTTACATGCGGGTCCATCAGAGTTCTTTGTGCATGAGGACTCTTTGGCGTTGTCGGTATTTCAGTTTAAAAAGGTTCTTGCCTCTGTGGCAGCTGCGTGCGGGTTAGACCCTGCGAGGATTGCCTCCCATTCCTTCAGGATTGGGGCAACAACTAGCGCCATTTCTCGGGGTGCACATGAGGGTGAAATTAAGTGTTTAGGGCGCTGGAGATCAGGACGATATAAATTGTATATCAGGCCTTTGAAGGCAGATAAATGAGACCTTGGAGGGAGGGGTCTGCGGGGAGTGGCCTAAATGGGGACAATTTTTCTGTTGTGCAGTTATTTTGTGAGATAGTTTTGTGCTAAGTCTATCCAAATGCTGTTGTTCTAGGTAAGGGCTCGTCGCCGGTACGCATTTTGATTGTGGGGCACTCGTATGTGCACTGGGCAGCTATTAGGGCTCTGCGCTCCCCAGATGGCCAACAGTTGGAACTTCCGGCATCGAAGGCCAGTGTTCGCTGGCTAGGCCAACGAGGCTTATCTTGGAACGAGTTGCCCTCCCTCTTGCAGGAGACCTACAGGAGGTGGGGTTTACTGGATATTATGGTTCTTCACATAGGGGGTAATGATTTGGGTTCCCTCCCTGCCTTAGACCTTATCAGACGCATAGTCTCAGACGTGAAATGGATGTGTGCATGGCTGCATGGTGTTAAGGTGGGATGGTGCAATGTGGTTGCACGGCTGCATTGGAGGTTTATGGTTTCTCAAAGGGCGGCATACAATGTGAGGAAAAAAGTGAACAGAGAATTGGGAAGAGCAGTCATGGTATTGTCGGGATTTATTGTTAGGCATGACAGCATTACGGCTGACAAGAAATAATTATATCTCCCTGATGGAGTGCATTTGGCAGATGAGGGGTTGGATATATTCCTAGCAGACATAAGGAGAGCACTGTTGGCTCAAGTTTAAAAAACAAAACAAAAAAAACTGTGGTTGAACGCTGCAAAATTGTTTAACGATTTTGGGGGGATTCTGGTCTGGATGTTGTCAGTTGGGTTGGCGGCAAGAGTTGCACTCAGTTCCTCTTGTGGCGGTCGGTCATAGCCCTGGAGCGAGCAGTCCAAATGATGAGTGACGGCCTTGGGGAATCGGGGAGGGGTTACGCCCGCTAGGTGCCGGCCTAGGGGTTCCCCTCCTCGAAGTATGGCTGAAGAGCTCATAAAATTTACATCCATTCTATGCTAAGAAGCGTCAGCAATCCGTGCTACGCTGTAGGTACCATATGGGGCTTTGACCGGCTGTTGGTAGGGGATAGTTAGCTAGGGATAATGTGCCGCCAAGGGTTATAGAACTTTTACAAAGTTCAAGTTAAAGAGTTGCCTAGGAAACTATCTAATAGTTTCGATAAAGTTTACGTTTTAATAAACGCGACCGTGACCGGTCTTTTCCCAATTCAGTTGTTGTGTCTTTATTATTGTGGCGTAAGGTAAAACAGAAGGACGTAATAGGAGGTTTATCCCTTATCACAGTGGAGGGCTCTCTAGTGGGGCTGTAACAAAATTAAGGGATAACTGAGTTGAAGTCTGGAGTTTGCCATGTGTGTTGTTGTTACTTTGTTGCAACTGGAGGGGCGGAGAGTGTGCTTACCTTTATAGGTCCAAGTTGCAGTGGTCTCGGCCTCTTTTCCTGCTTCCAGACTTCGAGAGGATTTTCCCACCCGCCCGTCCCTGTGGAAGCAGAAGTTGGCGGCAAGGAGCTGACGGTGGCATAGTGGTAGGGTCTTGCCCCTGGCTTGAGTAGGTTTAGTTGAATCAGCTCTATAAGCCCAGGTTTTTAATTTAGACCTCCACCCTTAACCAGCGGGTTGTTTGACAAGTTGTTTGGGGTCACTCTCCTGGGTTGGTGGTTGTGCCGTAGCTGGCGGTCGGTCATAGCCCTGGAGTGAGCAGTCCGAATGATGAGTGACGGCCTTGGGGAATCGGGGAGGGGTGATGCCCGCTAGGTGCTGGCCTAGGGGTTCCCCTCCTCGAAGTATGGCTGAAGAGCTCATAAAATTTACATCCATTCTATGCTAAGAAGCGTCAGCAATCCGTGCTACGCTGTAGGTACCGTATGGGGCTTTGACCGGCTGTTGGTAGGGGATAGTTAGCTAGGGATAATGTGCCGCCAAGGGTTATAGAACTTTTACAAAGTTCAAGTTAAAGAGTTGCCTAGGAAACTATCTAATAGTTTCGATAAAGTTTACGTTTTAATAAACGCGACCGTGACAGTCTTTTCCCAATTCAGTTGTTGTGTCTTTATTATTGTGGAGTAAGGTAAAACAGAAAGACGTAATAGAAGGTTTATCCCTTATGTTAATAATATTGTGTGACAATGATCCCAATTTTATTTTAACAATTTTAAGAATATTTAGCAAGCAAAAATATTTTTTGCAGCATATATAAATATGTTATAAATATGTGGATTAAGTGTTTGGAGGTGCGCCAATACTTGTTGTTGTTTTGTAATTATGGTCACTTTGGCAGCACTCCCAGAATATGTGTGCTAATATATAAAATGTTTTTTGGTGTGCTTAACCAAACCCCCTTGTTGTTGTACTTCTTAAATAGGGAGCTGACCAAATCCCTTTGGTTAAAGCACACCACCCTGCCCAGGTGTGTTCCAGACCATGTGATTGTGGTATATATATATATATAAAGCTAGGGAGTTTCATTTGGTGCAGTCATGATTTGAGGCATAGTACTTCAGTGTTGGAATTCTGTATTTGAATATTAGAATCAAATTATTCAGCCCAGCAAAGCTAAACTGATTAGTGTTAGGACACCTTGTAAGTGGTGACTGGCTTAGCAGAATATGGCCATATTGTGTGACTAAGATCCCAAATTTATTTAAAAATTTAAAAGCATACTGGTAGGGTTGCCACCTCGGCCATGTTTTCCTATACACTTATGAGTTACACATACTGCAGGGTGTGCAGAAGGGAAAATGCATTGTGTAGCTGAACAGCACAAAAATAGTGACCCTGTACAGCACTATTCATGTTCCTCCCTGCACACCCTGTAGCATGTGTAATTCATAAGTGTCCAGGAAAACATGGCCGAGGTGGCAACCCTACATACAGGCAAACATTTTTGCAGCATAAATATATATTAATAATATTGCATGACAATGACCCCAATTTTATTTTAACAATTTTAAGAATATTTAGCAAGCAAAAATATTTTTGCAGCATATATAAATATGTTATAAATATGTGGATTAAGTGTTTGGATGTGCGCCAATACTTGTTGTTTTATATATATATATATATATATATACATATATATATATATATATATATATATATATATATATATATATATATATATATATATATATATATATATATATATATATATATATATATATAAATCCATGTAAGGAAAAGGGAAATGATAGTGAAAAGATAAAAGATATGATAGACAAAGGAAAGGATTCCCTAGCCAGCACTTCTCATTAATACACCATAAATAATAACAGATCTGGTGTGTCTAGTAGTCCCAAGGAGCCAAACTCAAACAAGGCAAAGAATCAAATTACTCAAAATTGATACAATGAAGTGAACAATTTATTAACTAAGCAAATAAATCTTACAAATTAAATAACCACAGTGAATAAAAAACCATGGCCATGGCGATAAAGCTATCTACTTGTCTAACTAATATTGCACATATCAAGCTCAAGGGATAAAGTGTTACAGAATAATACACAATATAACCCTATACAAAAATATCAATATAACGTACTAAGTGCAAAAAGTTATTATGACAACATAATAGCAGCGATACTGGAGATGAGACCAATCCATCAATGGTAATAAACCATAATGCAAAAAATGCTGTATAAAGTGCAGTCCGTGCATCAATTAACAAACAACTGTGAGTGAAGCAAGCAAGCTAACAGACAGGTTAGTGGCGTAATGGCCGTTGCAAAGTGTTAGATGTTATCCAGCAAAAAGTTCCATGCAATGTTAGTGCTTCAGTAACACAAAGATTGTTGCAGTTATTGATCACAGTGCAGGTCAAAGCAAAAGTTTGTTAAACATGTAATGAGTTAATGCACGGCGGCATCAGTTGATGAAGACAATTATAGATAAGCAGGTACAATCATCAACGCTAAGCCAGCTTGAAAATGACAGTGTTCCAAATGAAGAAACAGTACTGTTTAGACGTTGTGGTAAGCGGTGAATAAACAATTATAGGCTGAGTCCTACAGAGAGATGTACTCTCATCTAAGGGGCCTTCCGTGTTATCTCACCACTCCACCATGTGGAACAAACTTATCTGATGTAAAGTGCAGACGGACGATCAAACTTCTCCCGTTAGCCAGCTATAGCTTGTGCCAGGTCATGTGTTGGGCAGCGCTTCCTCCTTTACTCGGGTGGCCTTTCCCGAGACATGTACAAACACGCAACACCTGTTTCGCCGCTAGGAACTTCCGGTGCGGCTTCTTCACAACGTATCAGCACTGATACGTTGTGAAGAAGCCGCACCGGAAGTTCCTAGCGGCGAAACACGTGTTGCGTGTTTGTACATGTCTCGGGAAAGGCCGCCCGAGTAAAGGACGTTGTGAAGAAGCCGCACCGGAAGTTCCTAGTGGCGAAACACGTGTTGCGTGTTTGTACATGTCTCGGGAAAGGCCGCCCGAGTAAAGGAGGAAGCGCTGCCCAACACATGACCTGGCACAAGCTATAGCTGGCTAACAGGAGAAGTTTGACCGACCGTCTGCACTTTACATCAGATAAGTTCGTTCCACATGGTGGAGTGGTGAGATAACACGGAAGGCCCCTTAGATGAGAGTACATCTCTCTGTAGGACTCAGCCTATAATTGTTTATTCACCGCTAACTAGACATGTGCGGTTCGTTTCGGATTAATTCGGAAATTCGGTAAATTCGGTAAATTCGGAGATTCGGATCGATTCGGATTTCCGAATTAAAATACTTCCGAATCTACCGAATGAATCCGAAATAGCTGCCGTATCTCCGAATAAATCCGAATTAGCTCGTTAAAATTCGGCATTTCCCCATAGGAAACAATGGGAGTTTCGGCTGAAAAAAAACTAACACCGCAGCCCCATTGTTTCCTATGGGGAAACACTAAGTCTGCACCTAACACCTTAACATGTACCCCGAGTCTCTAAACACCCCTAATCTAACACTTATTAACCCCTAATCTGCTGCCTCCGCTATCGCTGACACCTGCATTATTTTATTAACCCCTAATCTGCCGACCGAATATCGCCGCCACCTACATTATAACTATTAACCCCTAATCTGCTGTCCCTAACACCGCCGACCCCTACATTATAGTTATTAACCCCTAATCTGCCTCCCCCAACGTCGCCGCAATCTAACTACAAGTATTAACCCCTAATCTGCCGACCCGATATCGCCGCCGCCTACATTACAGCTATTAACCCCTAATCTGCTGTCCCTAACACCGCCGACCCCTACATTATAGTTATTAACCCCTAATCTGCCTCCCCCCAACGTCGCCACAATCTAACTACAAGTATTAACCCCTAATCTGCCGACCCGATATCGCCGCCGCCTACATTATAGCTATTAACCCCTAATCTGCTGTCCCTAACACCGCCGACCCCTACATTATAGTTATTAACCCCTAATCTGCCCCCCCCCCAACGTCGCCGCAATCTAACTACAAGTATTAACCCCTAATCTGCCGACCGCAAATTGCCGCAACTATAATAAATGTATTAACCCCTAAACCGCCGCACTCCCGCCTCGCAAACACTATAATACATTTTATTAACCCCTAATCTGCCCTCCCTAACATCGCCGCCACCTACCTACAATTATTAACCCCTAATCTCCCGCCCCCAACGTTGCCGCTACTATAATAAGGTTATTAACCCCTAAACCTAAGTCTAACCCTAACACTAACACCCCCTAACTTAAATATAATTTAAATAAAACGAAATAAATTTACTATAGTTAAATAAATGAATCCTATTTAAAACTAAAGACTTACCTGTAAAATAAACCCTAAGATAGCTGCAATATAACTAATAGTTACATTGTAGCTATTTTAGGATTTATTTTTATTTTACAGGCAACTTTGTATTTATTTTAACTAGGTACAATAGTTATTAAATAGCTAATAACTATTTAATAACTACCTAGCTAAAATAAATACAAATTTACCTGTAAAATAAATCCTAACCTAAGTTACAATTACACCTAACACTACACTATCATTAAATAAATGAATCATATTTAAAACTAAATACTTACCTGTAAAATAAACCCTAATATAGCTGCAATATAACTAATAGTTAAATTGTAGCTATTTTAGCATTTATATTTATTTTACAGGCAACTTTGTATTTATTTTAAATAGGTACAATAGCTATTAAATAGTTATTGACTAATTAATAGCTAACTAGTTAAAATAATTACAAAATTACCTGTAAAATAAATCCTAACCTAAGTTACAATAAAACCTAACACTACACTATCATTAAATAAATTAACTACAAGTACCTGCAATTATCTACAATTAAATAAACTAAAGTACAAAACCCCCCCACTAAATTACAAAAAATAAAAAACCACTAAATTACAAAAAATAAAAAAATATTACAAGAATTTTAAACTAATTACACCTAATCTAAGCCCCCTAATAAAATAACAAAGCCCCCCAAAATAAAAAAAATGCCCTACCCTATACTAAATTTCAAAAGTTAACAGCTCTATTACCTTACCAGCCCTGAACAGGGCCCTTTGCGGGGCATGACCCAAAGAAAACAGCTCTTTTGCCTGTAAAAAAAAAACACAATCCCCCCCCCACATTACAACCCACCACCCACATACCCCTACTCTAACCCAAACCCCCCTTAAATAAACCTAACACTACCCCCCTGAAGATCTCCCTACCTTGAGTCGTGTTCACCCAGCCGGGCCGAAGTCTTCATCCGATGGGGCAGAAGAGGACATCCAGACCGGCAGAAGTCTTCATCCAAGCGGGGCAACAAGAGGTCTTCCATCCATCATACAAGTACCAAAATACAAACAAACACTAAATTACCAAAAATAATAAAATATTACAATAATTTTAAACTAATTACACCTAATCTAAGCCCCCTACTAGCTATTAATATAGCTTCAATATAACTAATAGTTACATTGTAGCTATTTTAGGATTTATATGTATTTTACAGGCAACTTTGTATTTATTTTAACTAGGTACAATAGTTATTAAATAGTTAATAACTATTTAATAACTACCTAGCTAAAATAAATACAAATTTACCTGTAAAATAAATCATTACCTAAGTTACAATTACACCTAACACTACACTATCATTAAATTAACTAAATAAATGAATCCTATATAAAACTAAAGACTTACCTGTAAAATAAACCCTAATATAGCTGCAATATAACTAATAGTTACATTGTAGCTATTTTAGCATTTATATTTATTTTACAGGCAACTTTGTATTTATTTTAACTAGGTACAATAGCTATTAAATAGATATTTACTGTTTAATAGCTACCTAGTTAAAATAATTACAAATTTACCTGTAAAATAAATCCTAACCTAAGTTACAATTACACCTAACACTACACTATCATTAAATAAATGAATCATATTTAAAACTAAATACTTACCTGTAAAATAAACCCTAATATAGCTACAATATAACGAATAATTACATTGTAGCTATTTTAGCATTTATATTTATTGTACAGGCAACTTTGTATTCATTTTAACTAGGTTCAATAGCTATTAAATAGATATTGACTATTTAATAGCTACCTAGTTAAAATAATTACAAAATTACCTGTAAAATAAATCCTAACCTAAGTTACAATTAAACCTAACACTACACTATCATTAAATAAATTAACTACAAGTACCTACAATTAAATACAATTAAAAAAACTAAACTAAAGTACAAAACCCCCCCACTAAATTACAAAAAATAAAAAAATATTACAAGAATTTTAAACTAATTACACCTAATCTAAGCCCCCTAATAAAATAACAAAGCCCCCCAAAATAAAAAAATGTCCTACCCTATACTAAATTACAAAAGTAATCAGCTCTATTACCTTACCAGCCCTGAACAGGGCCCTTTGCGGGGCATGCCCCAAAGAAAACAGCTCTTTTGCCTGTAAAAAAAAAACCCAATCTCCCCCCCCCCACATTACAACCCACCACCCACATACCCCTACTCTAACCCAAACCCCCCTTAAATAAACCTAACACTACCCCCCTGAAGATCTCCCTACCTTGAGTCGTGTTCACCCAGCCGGGCCGAAGTCTTCATCCGATGGGGCAGAAGAGGACTTCCATCCATCAGAAAAGTACAAAAAAACAAACAAACACTAAATTAGCAAAAATAATAAAATATTACAATAATTTTAAACTAATTACACCTAATCTAAGCCCCCTACTAGCTATTAATATAGCTACAATATAACTAATAGTTACATTGTAGCTATTTTAGGATTTATATTTATTTTACAGGCAACTTTGTATTTATTTTAACTAGGTACAATAGCTATTAAATAGTTAATAACTATTTAATAACTACCTAGCTAAAATAAATACAAATTTACCTGTAAAATAAACCCTAACCTAAGTTACAATTACACCTAACACTACACTGTCATTAAATTAACTAAATAAATTAATCCTATATAAAACTAAATACTTACCTGTAAAATAAACCCTAATATAGCTACAATATAACTAATAGTTACATTGTAGCTATTTTAGCATTTATATTTATTTTACAGGCAACTTTGTATTTATTTTAACTAGGTACAATAGCTATTAAATAGATATTTACTGTTTAATAGCTACCTAGTTAAAATAATTACAAAATTACCTGTAAAATAAATCCTAACCTAAGTTACTATTAAACCTAACACTACACTATCATTAAATAAATTAACTACAAGTACCTACAATTAAATACAATGAAATAAACTAAAGTACAAAAACCCCCCACTAAATTACAAAAAATAAAAAAAATTACAAGAATTTTAAACTAATTACATCTAATCTAAGCCCCCTAATAAAATAACAAAGCCCCCAAAATAAAAAAATGCCCTACCCTATACTAAATTACAAAAGTTAACAGCTCTATTACCTTACCAGCCCTGAACAGGGCCTTTTGCGGGGCATGCCCCAAAGAAAACAGCTCTTTTGCCTGTAAAAAAAAACACAATACCCCCCCCCCACATTACAACCCACCACCCACATACCCCTACTCTAACCCAAACCCCCCTTAAATAAACCTAACACTACCCCCCTGAAGATCTCTCTACCGTGTCTTCACCCAGCGGGCCGAAGTCTTCATCCGATGGGGCAGAAGAGGACATCCAGACCGGCAGAAGTCTTCATCCAAGCGGGGCAAGAAGAGGTCTTCCATCCATCAGAAGTCTTGATCCAGGTGGCATCTTCTCTGTTCATCCCATCGGGAGCGGAGCGGCAGCATCCTGAAGACATCCCACGCAGAGCATCCTCTTCTTTCTTGATCCGACGACTAGGTGACTGTACCTTTAAGTGACGTCATCCAAGATGGCGTCCCTTGAAATTCGATTGGCTGATAGGATTCCTATCAGCCAATCGAATTAAGGTAGGAAAAAATCTGATTGGCTGATTCAATCAGCCAATCAGATTCAAGTTCAATCCGATTGGCTGATGGAATCAGCCAATCAGAATTGACCTCGCATTCTATTGGCTGTTCCGATCAGCCAATAGAATGCGAGGTCAATCTGATTGGCTGATTCCATCAGCCAATCGGATTGAAACTTGAATCTGATTGGCTGATTGAATCAGCCAATCAGATTTTTCCTACCCTTTAATTCGATTGGCTGATAGAATCCTATCAGCCAATCGGAATTCAAGGGACGCCATCTTGGATGACGTCACTTAATGTACAGTCACCTGTTATTTTATTAGGGGGCTTAGATTAGGTGTAATTAGTTTTAAAATTCTTTGTATATTTTTTTATTTTTTGTAATTTAGTGGGGGTGGGTTTTGTACTTTAGGTTTAGTTTTTTTAATTGTATTTAATTGTAGGTACTTGTAGTTAATTTATTTAATGATATGTAGTTGTTAGGTTTAATTGTAACTTAGGTTAGGATTTATTTTACAGGTAATTTTGTAATTATTTTAACTAGGTAGCTATTAAATAGTCAATATCTATTTAATAGCTATTGAACCTAGTTAAAATAAATACAAAGTTGCCTGTACAATAAATATAAAATGCTAAAATAGCTACAATGTAATACTATTAGTTATATTGCAGCTATATTAGAGTTTATTTTACAGGTAAGTCTTTAGTTTTATATAGGATTCATTTATTTAGTTTAATTTAATGATAGTGTAGTGTTAGGTGTAATTGTAACTTAGGTGATGATTTATTTTACAGGTAAATTTGTATTTATTTTAGCTAGGTAGTTTATTAAATAGTTATTAACTATTTAATAACTATTGTACCTAGTTAAAATAAATACAAAGTTGCCTGTAAAATAAATATAAATCCTAAAATAGCTACAATGTAACTATTAGTTATATTGAAGCTATATTAATAGCTAGTAGGGGGCTAGATTAGGTGTAATTAGTTTAAAATTATTGTAATATTTTATTATTTTTGGTAATTTAGTGTTTGTTTGTATTTTGGTACTTGTATGATGGATGGAAGACCTCTTGTTGCCCCGCTTGAGATGAAGACTTCTGCCGGTCTGGATGTCCTCTTCTTGCCCCATCGGATGAAGACATCGGCCCGGCTGGGTGAACACGACTCAAGGTAGGGAGATCTTCAGTGGGTAGTGTTAGGTTTATTTAAGGGGGGTTTGGGTTAGAGTAGGGGTATTTGGGTGGTGGGTTGTAATGTGGGGGGGGGGGGAGATTGTGTTTTTTTTTTACAGGCAAAAGGAGCTGTTTTCTTTGGGGCATGCCCCGCAAAGGGCCCTGTTTCAGGGCTGGTAAGGTAATAGAGCTGTTTAACTTTTGTAATTTAGTATAGGTGTAGGGCATTTTTTTTATTTTGGGGGGCTTTGTTATTTTATTAGGGGGCTTAGATTATGGTGTAATAGTTTAAATTCTTGTAATATTTTTTTATTTTTTGTAATTTAGTGTTTGTTTTTTTTTGTAATTTAGTGCGGGGCTTTTTGTACTTTAGTTTATTTAATTGTAGATAATTGTAGGTACTTGTAGTTAATTTATTTAATGACAGTGTAGTGTTAGGTTTAATTGTAACTTAGGTTAGGATTTTATTTTACAGGTAATTCTTGTAATTATTTTAACTAGGTAGCTATTAATTAGTCAATAACTATTTTAATAGCTTTTGTACCTGTTAAAATAAATACAAAGTTGCCTGTAAAATAAATATAAATGCTAAAATAGCTACAATTGTAACTATTGGTTATATTGCAGCTATATTAGGGTTTATTTTACAGGTAAGTATTTAGTTTTAAATATGATTCATTTATTTAATGATAGTGTAGTGTTAGGAGTAATTGTTAACTTAGGTTTAGGATTTATTTAAAAGGTAAATTTGTATTTTTTTAAGTAGGTAGCTATTAAACAGTAAATATCTATTTAATAGCTATTGTACCTAGTTAAAATAAATACAAAGTTGCCTGTAAAATAAATATAAATCCTAAAATAGCTACAATGTAACTATTATTTATATTGCAGCTATATTAGGGTTTATTTTACAGGTAAGTCTTTAGTTTTAAATAGGATTCATTTATTTAACTATAGTAAACTTATTTCGTTTTATTTAAATTATATTTAAGTTAGGGGGTGTTAGTGTTAGGTTAGACTTAGGTTTATGGGGTTAATAACCTTATTTTAGTAGCGGCGACGTTGGGGGCGGGGAGATTAGGGGTTAATAATTGTAGGTAGTGGCGGCGATGTTAGGGAGGGGCAGATTAGGGGTTAATAAAATGTATATAGTGTTTGCGAGGCGGGAGTGCGGCGGTTTAGGGGTTAATACATTTATTATAGTGGCGGCGATTTGCGGTCGGCAGATTAGGGGTTAATACTTGTAGTTAGATTGCGGCGACGTTGGGGGGGGCAGATTAGAGGTTAATAACTATAATGTAGGGGTCGGCGGTGTTAGGGACAGCAGATTAGGGGTTAATAGCTGTAATGTAGGTGGCGGCGATATCGGGTCGGCAGAATTAGGGGTTAATACTTGTAGTTAGATTGCGGCGACGTTGGGGGAGGCAGATTAGGGGTTAATAAACTATAATGTAGGGGTCGGCGGTGTTAGGGACAGCAGATTAGGGGTTAATAGCTATAATGTGGCGGCGAATATCGGGTCGGCAGATTAGGGTTAATACTTGTAGTTAGAATTGCGGCGACGTTGGGGGGGGGCAGATTAGGGGTTAATAACTATAATGTAGGGGTCGGCGGTGTTAGGGACAGCAGATTAGGGGTTAATAGCTATAATGTAGGTTGCGGCGATATCCGATCGGCAGATTAGGGGTTAAAATAATGTTATTATAGGGTTTGCGATGTGGGGGGGGCCTCGGTTTAGTGATTCATAGGTAGTTTATGGGTGTTAGTGTACTAAAAACATACCGAATTTCGGAACGGAATAGAACCGAATTCAGCCAAATCAGAATAAATCCGAAACGAATTTATTCGGATCCGAATAAATCCGAAACGAATTTATTCAAATTTTGCCGAATCCGATTCGATCCGAAACGAAATTTGAAAAGTCCGAATCGATCCGAACCGAAAATCGAACCGAATTTTTTAGCCGTTGCACATGTCTACCGCTAACCACAACGTCTAAACAGTACTGTTTCTTCATTTGGAACACTGTCATTTTCAAGCTGGCTTAGCGTTGATGATTGTACCTGCTTATCTATCATTGTCTTCATCAACTGATGCGGCCGTTACATGTTTAACAAACTTTTGCTTTGACCTGCACTGTGATCAATAATTGCAACAATCTTTGTGTTACTGAAGCACTAACATTGCATGGAACTTTTTGCTGGATAACATCTAACACTTTGCAACGGCCATTACGCCACTAACCTGTCTGTTAGCTTGCTTGCTTCACTCACAGTTGTTTGTTAATTGATGCACGGACTGCACTTTATACAGCATTTTTTGCATTATGGTTTTATTACCATTGAATGGATTGGTCTCATCTCCAGTATCGCTGCTATTATGTTGTCATAATAACTTTTTGCACTTAGTACGTTATATTGATATTTTTGTATAGGGTTATATTGTGTATTATTCTGTAACACTTTATCCCTTGAGCTTGATATGTGCAATATTAGTTAGACAAGTAGATAGCTTTATCGCCATGGCCATGGTTTTTTATTCACTGTGGTTATTTAATTTGTAAGATTTATTTGCTTAGGCCTAGATTTGGAGTTTTGCGTTAGAAGGGGTGCGTTAGCTACGCGTGCTTTTTTCTGGCCGCACCTTTTAAATACCGCTGGTATTTAGAGTTCACAGAATGGCTGCGTTAGGCTCCAAAAAAAGGAGCGTAGAGCATAATTTACCGCCACTTCAACTCTCGATACCAGCGGTGCTTACGGACGCGGCCAGCTTCAAAAACGTGCTTGTGCACGATTCTCCCATAGGAAACAATGGGGCAGTTTGAGCTGAAAAAAAACCTAACACCTGCAAAAAAGCAGCGTTCAGCTCCTAACGCGGCCCCATTGTTTCCTATGGGGAAACACTTCCTAAGTCTGCACCTAACACCCTAACATGTACCCCGAGTCTAAACACCCCTAACCTGACATTTATTAACCCCTAATCTGCCGCCCCCGCTATCGCTAACCCCTGCATTACACAATTAACCCCTAATCTTCCGCTCCAGACACCGCCGCAACCTACATTATCCCTATGTACCCCTAATCTGCTGCCCCCTAACACCGCCGACCCCCATATTATATTTAGTAACCCCTAATCTGCCCCCCCACAACGTCGCCGCAAGCTATCTACAATAATTAATCTGCCGATCGCACCTCACCGCTATTATAATAAAGTTATTAACCCCTAATCCGCCTCACCCCCGCCTCAATAACCCTATAAGAAATAGTATTAACCCCTAATCTGCCCTCCCTAACATCGCAGACACCTAACTTCAATTATTAACCCCTAATCTGCCGATCGCACCTCACCGCTACTATAATAAATGGATTAACCCCTAAAGCTAAGTGTAACCCTAACACTAACACCCCCTAAGTTAAATATAATTTAAATCTAACGAAAAAAAATTAACTCTTATTAAATAAATTATTCCTATTTAAAGATAAATACTTACCTGTAAAATAAACCCTAATATAGCTACAATATAAATTATAATTATATTGTAGCTAGTTTAGGATTAATATTTATTTTACAAGCAACTTTGTATTTATTTTAACCAGGTACAATAGCTATTAAATAGTTATTAACTATTTAATAGCTAAAATAGTTAAAATAATTACAAAATTACCTGTAAAATAATCCTAACCTAAGTTTACAATTAAACCTAACACTACACTATCAATAAATTAATTAAATAAAATACCTACAATTATCTACAATTAAACCTAACACTACACTATCAACAAATTAATTAAATACAATACCTACAAATAACTACAATTAAATAAACTAACTAAAGTACAAAAAATAAAAAAGAACTAAGTTACAAAAAAATATTTTTTTTTTACAAACATTAGAAAAATATTACAACAATTTTAAACTAATTACACCTACTCTAAGCCCCCTAATAAAATAACAAAGACCCCCAAAAATAAAAAAAATGCCTACCCTATTCTAAATTTAAAAAGTTCAAAGCTCGTTTACCTTACCAGCCCTGAAAAGGGCCATTTGTGGGGCATGCCCCAAATAATTCAGCTCTTTTGCCTGTAAAAAAAGAAATGCAATCCCCCCCCCAACATTACAACCCACCACCCACATACCCCTAATCTAACCCAAACCCCCCTTAAATAAACCTAACTCTAAGCCCCTGAAGATCTTCCTACCTTATCTTCACCATACCAGGTTCACGATCCGTTCTCCGAAATCTTCATCCAAGCCCAAGCGGGGGCTGGCGATCCATAATCCGGCTGACGTCTTCTATCAAAGCGGCGACTGAAGAGGTCCAGAAGAGGCTCCAAAGTCTTCATCCTATCCGGGAAGAAGAGTAGATCCGGACCGGCAACCATCTTGATCCAAGCGGCATCTTCTATCTTCATCCGATGACGAACGGCTCCATGTTGAAGACCTCCGACGCGGATCCGTCCTCTTCTTCCGACGTCCAACTGAAGAATGAAGGTTCCTTTAAGGGACGTCATCCAAGATGGCGTCCCTCGAATTCCGATTGGCTGATAGGATTCTATCAGCCAATCGGAATTAAGGTAGGAAAATTATGATTGGCTGATGGAATCAGCCAATCAGATTCAAGTTCAATCCGATTGGCTGATGGATCAGCCAATCAGATTGAGCTCGCATTCTATTGGCTGTTCCGATCAGCCAATAGAATGCAAGCTCAATCTGATTGGCTGATCCAATCAGCCAATCGGATTGAACTTGAATCTGATTGGCTGATTCCATCAGCCAATCAGAATTTACCTACCTTAATTCCGATTGGCTGGTAGAATCCTATCAGCCAATCGGAATTCGAGGGACGCCATCTTGGATGACGTCCTTAAAGGAACCTTCATTCTTCAGTTGGACGTCGGAAGAAGAGGACGGATCCGCGTCGGAGGTCTTCAACATGGAGCATTCGTCATCGGATGAAGATAGAAGATGCCGCTTGGATCAAGATGGTTGCCGGACCTGATCTACTCTTCTTCCCGGATAGGATGAAGACTTTGGAGCCTCTTCTGGACCTCTTCAGCCGCCGCTTGATAGAAGACTTCAGCGGATTATGGATCGCCAGCCCCCGCTTGGGCTTGGATGAAGATTTCGGAGGACGGATCGGTGAACCTGGTAAGGTGAAGATAAGGTAGGAAGATCTTCAGGGGCTTAGTGTTAGGTTTATTTAAGGGGGGTTTGGGTTAGATTAGGGGTATGTGGGTGGTGGGTTGTAATGTTGGGGGGGAATTGTATTTCTTTTTTTACAGGCAAAAGAGCTGAATTATTTGGGGCATGCCCGCAAATGGCCCTTTTCAGGGCTGGTAAGGTAAAAGAGCTTTGAACTTTTTAAAATTTAGAATAGGGTAGGGCATTTTTTTATTTTGGGGGTCTTTGTTATTTTATTAGGGGGCTTAGAGTAGGTGTAATTAGTTTAAAATTGTTGTAATATTTTTCTAATGTTTGTAAATATTTTTTTCTTTTTTGTAACTTAGTTCTTTTTTCTTTTTTGTACTTTAGTTAGTTTATTTAATTGTAGTTATTTGTAGGTATTGTATTTAATTAATTTGTTGATAGTGTAGTGTTAGGTTTAATTGTAGATAATTGTAGGTATTTTATTTAATTAATTTATTGATAGTGTAGTGTTAGGTTTAATTGTAATTTAGGTTAGGATTTATTTTACAGGTAATTTTGTAATTATTTTAACTATTTTAGCTATTAAATAGTTAATAACTTTTTAATAGCTATTGTACCTGGTTAAAATAAATACAAAGTTGCCTGTAAAATAAATATTAATCCTAAATAGCTACAATATAATTATTCGTTATATTGTAGCTATATTAGGGTTTATTTTACAGGTAAGTATTTATCTTTAAATAGGAATAATTTATTTAATAAGAGTTAATTTTTTTCGTTAGATTTAAATTATATTTAATTTAGGGGGGTGTTAGTATTAGGGTTAGACTTAGCTTTAGGTGTTTATTATAGTAGCGGTGAGGTGCGATCGGCAGATTAGGGGTTAATAATTGAAGTTAGGTGTCGGCGATGTTAGGGAGGGCAGATTAGGGGTTAATACTATTTCTTATAGGGTTAGTGAGGCGGGAGTGAGGCGGATTAGGGGTTAATAACTTTATTATAATAGCGGTGAGGTGCGATCGGCAGATTAGGAGTTAATAATTGAAGTTAGGTGTCGGCGATGTTAGGGAGGGCAGATTAGGGGTTAATACTATTTATTATAGGGTTATTGAGGCGGGAGTGAGGCGGATTAGGGGTTAATAACTTTATTATAGTAGCGGTGAGGTGCGGTCGGCAGATTAGGGGTTAATAATTGTAGGTAGGTGGCGGCGACGTTGGGGGGGCAGATTAGGGGTTAATAAATATAATATAGGGGTCGGCGGTGTTAGGGGCAGCAGATTAGGGGTTCATAGGGATAACGTAGATGGCGGCGGTATACGGAGCGGCAGATTAGGGGTTAAAAATTTTAATCGAGTGGCGGCGATGTGGGGGGACCTCGGTTTAGGGGTGCATAGGTAGTTTATGGGTGTTAGTGTACTTTAGACCACAGTAGTTAAGAGCTTTATGAACCGGCGTTAGCCCAAAAAGCTCTTAACTCCTGGTTTTTTTTCTGCGGCTGGAGTCTTGTCGTTAGATTTCTAACGCTCACTTCAGCCAAGACTCTAAATACCGGCGTTAGAAAGATCCCATTGAAAAGATAGGATACGCAAATGGCGTAGGGGGGATCTGCGGCATGGAAAAGTCGCGGCTGGAAAGTGAGCGTTAGACCCTTTCCTGACTGACTCCAAATACCAGCGGGCGGTAAAAACCAGCGTTAGGAGCCTCTAACGCTGGTTTTGATGGCTACCGCCCAACTCTAAATTTAGGCGTTAGTTAATAAATTGTTCACTTCATTGTATCAATTTTGAGTAATTTGATTCTTTGCCTTGTTTGAGTTTGGCTCCTTGGGACTACTAGACACACCAGATCTGTTATTATTTATGGTGTATTAATGAGAAGTGCTGGCTAGGGAATCCTTTCCTTTGTCTATCATATCTTTTATCTTTTCACTATCATTTCCCTTTTCCTTACATGGATTTATCTTCATTTTTGATTCCCCCTGTGCACCCTCTGACATACAATAATTTTGTCTGAGGTCTCTCGCAATTCAAAGATAGTCAGCAACCAGGGTGCTCAGTCAAAATTTCAATAAGTATCAACAAGTAGGGACTGCACTCGCTGGATTCAGTTCAAATAATACCTTATTTATTCAATGGTGACGTTTCGGGGTACGCAAACCCCGAAACGTCACCATTGAATAAATAAGGTATTATTTGAACTGAATCTAGCGAGTGCAGTCCCTACTTGTTGATACTTATATATATATATATATATATATATATATATATATATATATATATATATATATATATATATATATATATATGGTAGAAAAAGAAAAAACTTGCACTCACTGGATTTTTTAAACTCAAATTTACTGTGACCGTGTAATGTTTCGGGGATAATGTGATACATTATCCCCGAAACATTACACGGTCACAGTAAATTTGAGTTTAAAAAATCCAGTGAGTGCAAGTTTTTTCTTTTGCTACCATGTATATCTACTAGCACCCTGGCAGATGATCTGAAGGTGAGAGTGCACATCTCTGCTATAATAAATTAATATATATATATAAGTGTGAGTGTGTGTGTAAGTGTATAAATGTGTGAGTTTGTCTATGTGTGTATCTGTATATGTGTTTATATTTGTGTGTCTGTCTGTGAGAATATGTTTCTATGTGTCCTGTTTGTGTCTGTGTTTGTATGTATGTGTTTCTGTGTGAGTGTTATGTTATTACCTTTACATTTTCACACTTGACTACACTCAAGAATGGTGGGCACACATTTAAGTTACTTGGCCAAAAATTGCGCGGGGGGGAGGGGGGCTGAGAAATGGTTTAGTAAGGGGCCCTTAAATTTTTAGTGGTGGCCCTGGGGCTGGGGATTGGCGAAGTTGTGCATGATCATCAGGCTGTCAGACATTTAGTAGGTGGAGCTGTGTTGGAGGGGTGGGATCATGGGTGGTTAGAGGGTGGGATTGTGGTGTGTGTCTGGTTGTTCAGTGGGCGTGTCTGTGCAGTTTGTGGGTGTTTTTATGTGTTTCATGGCTGGGGCTTAGGGAAATTCTACAAATAGGAACAAATTAGTCTCTTAGGGGGACAGCAGGACAGAGCTCAGAATCAGGGACTGCCCTCTCAAATAGGGACAGTTGGGAGGTCTGATTGCTGCACAGCAGCATGATTGAGATTACACAGTTCAACAGAGCCTGTCAGAGGAGCGGCATTGAAGGTGGAAGTCAGACAGATAAGCGCATCCCTTCCCACCACTATTGCACAAAGTATTACTGAGCAAAAGCATTAGATTGGTTTGGTTCAGGGTTAGGTGGCATACAGCATGTATCACCTGATACATGCTGTATGCAACCGAACCCTGGGGGGGGCAGCCAGGGCCAGACTAGTGGGTGTGGGTTAATAATATGCTTATCTCATTCACTATCAGTAAATGAAACTATTGGAACATATCTTTATCCAAATTATTTTTAAAGTTATTTTTTTTTTTCAAGTATTTTAGCTTGTGTTGGATAAAGCTAAATTTTAATGAACTTAGGTTAAAGACTTATTTTGTATTTGTGTCTTTTTTGTTTGAAGAATATTACTATACAAACCAAAGTACACTCCTGTAAGTTCCAGGAGCAATAAGCATAGTCATTGATATTAGTTTAAAGAGAAAATCCTAGAATAGCGAGTAAGACAGCAATACCAAATGTAATTGGCCCAAAATAAAAGGCTGTTAAGGTGATAGTGAAATGATCCTTCTAATGGAAAATAGGAGTCAAATAAATACTTAAACATGCTCTACTTAAAGGTCTAACTGAATGGCTGTAGTCCCAGAGATGCTGACATCAATGTGGTACATAGATCATCCAAGAAACATAACCATTTAACTAAAAAGAAAACACAATGGGGTAGCTTTATTGTTGAGTGGACATGATACGCTATAGTGAATCATGTCCGCTTGACATTGATAAATGCTGACAGCATACGCTGTCCGCATTTATCATTGCACAAGCATTTATGGTGAATTGCTTCTGCAATACTGCTCCCTGCTCACTGGTAACCACAAGCAGGGACTGTCAATCATCCCTACCTTTTAGGTGGCGGACAGGTTAAGGAGCAGCGGTCTTATGAGCCTGAAACAATGGGCTTCCGAAACAGCATTCGCTGCTTAATAAATGGAGCCCAATCTCTTTAAATTCAAACCAGGCACTCTAAGGTGCCAAAGTATCACAAGTCACAATTTCCTTCTCTAGCACCACTGTCCTTTCCATTCAGGGATAACTAACCTTTCCATCCAGGTGTTCTACAAAAGATATTTCACAGCAATTGTTTCTGCAAACTGTGATCCTATCTCTCCAAACTTTGAGACTTTTAATTGAGCACCATCAGGAAAGCAGGGATCCTCACAAAGGAAGTATATGCCAAATTTAAAGCATCTATATCCTGCAGTGCCCCTGTGACAGCTGACTGTACTGCCTCCAAAACAGCACTGCATGCAGTATGCCCCTAGTACTGAGATTCCAGCGATTAGGACTGACTTATAGTAAACATGCTTGGATGCTCCAATTCATTACAGTACATTGTGTATTTCCTCCAGCTACTGTTATTTAGTAGTAGCTTGTTTTGTGTGGTTTACTACAACTCAACCTAATAGCAAAACCCACTCCACAAAATACCCAAGAATGATGTGTGCTGATCATGTCCACAACTTCTTTCCATCCCAATTAACCCAATTTCCCCCTTTTATCCTCCCTTAACTCTGACACCTGATCCCCCATCACAAATCCCCCTTTACTAACCCTTACCTCTCCTATGTGTCCCCATCCCCTGTAGCAAACATTAAGCCAGCAACTAACCACCCAAGTTAAAGGGAAAAAAAAGATTTTACCTAAGATTTTACTCTTCTGTTCATCAGTAACAGGTCCTATTACTTGAAGCTTGTCATGAAGTTCTTAAATGGCTAAGGGTTCCTCCTCAATTTAAAGGGGCCTTAACACCATTTGTGTAGAAATTGTGTTTTTTTCCCATGCTCCCTAGAGAAGCTTAAAAGCAAAATCGGTAGATTTTCAGAAAACTTAAAGGGCCACTAAAGTTAAAATTAAAGTTTAATGTTTCAAAAACAACATGCAATTAAAAAAAAAAAAAAAAAACGTTCCAATATAGTTCCATTATCAAAAAAGGCCCATTCTGTTTATAGGCACACTTTCTGAGGCTGCAGCTCCTACTGAGCATGTGTGCAAAAGTGCACCTTTATACATTTTGTGTTTAGCTGATAGCTGTCATATGATACAAGGGGAGGGAAAATTGGATTATCTTTGAAATTTGATAGAAAATATTCTACTGCTCATTTCAAATTTAAAGTAAGTGCTATTGCATTGTATTTGTATTGTATATATTTTTTATTTATTTATAATTGATATATTTTTATTTTAAACATTTTTATTGAGGTCAAGATTTACAATAAGAAAGGAGCGATAATTTTACTACATATGATACAGTTGTATGTAAAGCAAGAGCATAGATAAATGCCGACAGTCTTGTGAACTGCTGGTGCAATACCGCCCCCTGCAGATTCGTGAGCAGGGGGTGTCAATCAACCCAATCGTTTTCGATCAGGTTGATTTCTGTCAATTTCTGTCCGCCGCCTCAGAGCAGGTGGACAGGTTATGGAGCAGCGGTCTTTAGACCGCTGCTTCATAACTTGTGTTTTCGGCGAGCCTGAAGGCTCACCAGAAACACAGGATTGATAAATATGTACGGAGCTTGATAAATATGCCCCTCTGTCTGCAAATGACAGAGAGACAACCTGGGAGGTGCTAACCAATGAAGATCATCTAATCAGCCAATAGGATTGAGCTTGTATTTTATTGGCTGATTGGATCAGCCAATAGGATGAAAGCTCAATCCTATTGGCTGATGGCAACAGCCAATAGGATTTTCCCCCCTTTAATTCCTATTGGCTGATAGAATTCTATCAACCAATTGGAATGTAAGGGATGCCATCTTGGATGACGTACCTTAAAGGGAAACTTCATTCGTCGTTGACCATCGGAAGAAGAGGATGCTCCATGCCGGATGTCTTGAAGATGGAGCCACTCCGCGCCAGATGGATGAAGATAGAAGATGCCGTCTGGATGAAGACTTCTGCCCGCTTGGATGAAGACTTCGGCCCGCTTGGATGAAGACTTCTGCCGGCTTCGGTGATGACTTCTGCCGCTTGGATGAGGATGGATATCCGGTCTTTGAAAACTGTAAGTGGATCGTCGGTGGTTAGTGTTAGGTTTTTTTAAGGGTTTATTGGGTGGGTTTTAATTTTAGGTTAGGGACTTTGGACAGTAAAAGAGCTAAATGCCCTTTTAAGGGCAATGCCCATACAAATGCCCTTTTCAGGGAAATGGGGAGCTTAGGTTTTTTAGATAGGGTTTTATTTGGGGAGGTTGGTTGTGTATTTTATTTTTACAGGTAAAAGAGCTGATTTCTTTGGGGCAATGCCCCGCAAAAAGGCCCTTTTAAGGGCCATTGGTAGTTTAGTGTAGGCTAGGGTTTTTTTTATTTTGGGGGGTCTTTTTATTTTGATAGGGCTCTTAGATTAGGTGTAATTCTTTTTTATTTTTGATACTGTGTTTTTTTATTTTTTGTAACTTAGTTGTTTTTTTTTTGTAATTTAGTAATTTTTAATAGTAGATTTAAATAACTTGAGAAGGGTTAGGTTTTTAAATATGTAATATAGTTAATTTAATTGTTAGTTAAATGTAATTTTAGTATAATAGTTAGGGTAGGTTAATTAATAGTTTAATATAGTTTAATTTAATTCTAAAGGTACTTGGTGCGCGGCTTTTTGACAGCTTTTTCGCTAAATATGGAGATCGTATTCAGGTCCGCGGCCACGATGTTAGGCATGCGTATTGGTGCCGGCGAATGCAGCACAGTTGACGCCTTGATAATTCGGCCTCGATATCTTCAATTGACTTTACATAGTTTATACAGTCTACAACTCTTTGCCATCTAGGTGGGTTGAGTTTCTTCCATTTGTATTGTATATTTGTCAATTATTCATTTCTACTGTATTTAGTGGTCTTTTAAGATGTAAACACAGGTCTGCTGCTCTTTATTTTATCCTTATTGGTCAAATACATCCACACAACTCTTATAGTCCTACAAAAATGAGACCTCAGGATGTGTGCTACGTAGAGCAGCCAGTACTGAATTTGTTCAGGGCTAAACACACCCCAGTAGTGCAGCCTGTTTATGCTATAGCTTTCCCACCCCAACTTTTTACATAATAAAGAATAACTTTACCTTTCTCATATACCCCAAAAATAAAAATTGCTTATACTCTTTCAGAACAGTTAACAAATATTTTATGTTAGTAGCAGATTTAGCCATTAAGGCTGTGACACACTGCAAGCGGAGCGGCGAGCAGCGTGTAGATGAGGCTGTGCGTGCTCTGTGTGTCCTGCCTTTTCATCTCTGAGCACTCTGCTGCGTCAGGTCGCGTAGCTGAGCGCTCAGAGATGAAATATTTGATCTTCAGAAGCGATGCGACGCACCGCATCGCTTACAGTGTGTCACAGCTTTTAGAAAACTAGTGAGTGTATATCTGTTTTGCAACCACCTTAATAGTTATCCATCCACTACGGTTCTATGTGTATGTCAACCACCTTATTGGGGAGATGTGAGAATGTCACTGGCAGTGCAGAAGCTTCATGACATACACAAGGAATTTCAAGCTACAGGTAGATGCGGCATGTGTCTGCATTTCTTATTGGGATAGTAATTATAAGATTACTTCTTGGGTGGTGGGAGGGTTTTCTAAAACTAAATGATTTGATATAATAAAGGCAGGAGCTCAGAAATCAATATATTGGTAGACAATGTGTGCAGCTTTAGGTTCATTTAAGGCAAATAGGGACAATCTCAGCCTATGTTACCTGTGCAGTGCAGAGTCATCTATTGCACAGAACTGTGTACAGATGTCATGTGTCAAACACCTCCTCCTTCTTACACCAGGGGGCACCCCTGCACAGTGGTCAATGGTCATAGAGAATGTTAAAGGGACATTAAACCCAAAATGTTTCTTTCATGATTCAAAAAGAGAATACAATTTTAAACAACATTTAAATTGACTTCTATTACCTAATTGGCTTCATTCTTTAGATATCCTTTGTTGAAGAAATAGCAATGCACATGGGTGAGCCAATCACAGGATGCATCTATGTGCAGCCACCAATCAGCAACTACTTGAGCCTATCTAGATATGCTTTCAGCAAAGGATATCAAGTGAATGAAGCAAATTAGATAAAGGAAGTATATTAGAAAGTTGTTTAAAATTACATGCTCTTTCTAAATCATGAAAAAAAAAAAAATTGGTTTCATGTCCCTTTAAAGAAACATCCATTACAGGCTTGCTAGAAGAGGCACAATTATTTGCCTATCTTGCCTGCTCTGCTGGGCTGTGCGCACTAAAAAAAGTAGATGAGTGCGTGCAAGTGTTGAAACTGCAAAGCACTCTGGTGAGCTGAAAGCATTTTAAGATTATATATATATATATTTACATAAAGATGTTCAAGTCATATTTTCTTGTCTTGAACTGACAATATCTTTAATTTAGAATAGTGAAAATTATACAGACTCCTTAACACATGGTTGAAATAAAATAGAATCAGCTAAACTGAATAGATAAAAAAAGACTAAAACCAACATGTTTGTAATCTTGTGTGAGGATTGGAATGGGAAGGAAAGAATGGAAGGAGGAAGAGAAATAAAGAACACTAAACCTGTATAGTAAAGAAGTAAGGAAGGGACTTCTTCCTTCAGAATCAGTTACTAAGAAGTCCATACTTCTAGGGACTTGACTGATGTTCCTAGGCACCTTCTCATCCCCTAGAGGCAACATCTCTGTCATTTAAAAAAAAAAAAAAAATCTCCTGTCTAACATCAAATGAACAGCCTTCTCCAATTTTGTAAAATAGTCCACAAGTGATATCATTGTATGCATTGATGGGGGACCCTGTTTCCACCACTACATTATTTAGTAGCAGTGAGAATAAATATTAATAGTTTCTTCTGTGGCTTAAAGGGATACTAAACCCAATTTTTTTTTCTTTAATGGTTCATACAGAGCATGTGGTTTTAAGCAACTTTCTAATTTACTCCTATTATCAATTTGTCTTTGTTCTCTTGCTATCTTTATTTAAAAAGCAGGAATATCAAGTTTAGGAGCCGGCCCATTTTTGGTTCAGAGTCTGGGTTACGCTTGCTTATTGGTTGGCTGAATGTAGCCAAGCACCACCTATATAGAAAAGACTCAAAACAAGGTATACTGCTGCAGGGAACCCGAGTGCAGAGCAGAGCTTGAACACATAACTCCACAGACTTGCAAGTTTAGGACAGTCCCACCAAAGGTTGAGATCTGTACAAATTAACCCACACTGTCTCCAACATAAAGGGGACTGCATCACAGAAATCTGGGACTGTCTGAGGGATGTCAAATTTACATTAGAGTTCCAGCTTATTTGTACTTTTTGTAAGAGCAATGGTTTTGTCCCAATCCCCATTGTTCTATGCTTAATCCCAGATCTTTCTTCCAAGAGCATAAGGGTAAAACTTTCTAGTTCTTTATCTGCTACGTGGAAAAACACCCACTTTTAACCCCAATAACCCAATAAAAGACACAGACACCAGTTATGGGAGCAAAAAAACCCTTCCCCCGTCTGGGGAGAGGGGTTGTATTTATTAAACAAATAACTTAATTAAATAACCTAATAAACAAATAACGTTGGCTGGCAAGAAAAAAGGCACCCCTGTCCTACAACTCCAAAGCAAGGGGTGCGACCGCCCTAAGGGAACGGGGGACGCCCCCCAAACCCGACAGCCTAGGGGATTTTTTAGGAGGGATCGTGCAGGGAGCCACCAAGCGTCGGCCCTTGCGGCTTTCGTTATATGTGCTCGCCTGTCCCCCTCCTCTTATTACCCCCCAGGCTGTCCCTACTGGATGTTTGTCGCACCCCTTCTGCCGCCGCAACAGGAACATGACGCCATGTTCCTAACCAACTGAAGTTGAGGGACCCCCGAACTCTGCAGACAACGGTTCCTCAGCCAAAAGACTGTTAGTTCCGAAGGGGGGTCCCTGAAACAGAAAATTAAAGCACTTTGGACTTACAAAGGTCCGAGTGACTATTCAGCCCCCAGCCAAAGTGTTACTATTGCCAGCATCGCCTGCACGCCGTCAACTGGAACACACCCGCCATAACTGGAACCGAAATCTGTAACTTGGGAGGGAAGGGAGGGAAGACAGAAAACAGGTTAGTGACCCTACTTCCTGCCTACAGCCCTTAATATAGGTTGTGCAACAACTCCCTCTAGCTGTCAGACCAGCTACACACACACACATGCATTAATGCACGTAGCAACTAAGTCAAAAGTTAACCCTTAAGTTGCTGCGTGCTTAATCAGCCCTCCACTTTCCTAAGGGTAAAACTTTCTAGTTCTTTACCTGCTACGTGGAAAAACACCCACTTTTAACCCCAATAACCCAATAAAAGACACAGACACCAGTTATGGGAGCAAAAAACCCCTTCCCCCGTCTGGGGAGAGGGGTTGTATTTATTAAACAAATAACTTAATTAAATAACCTAATAAACAAATAACGTTGGCTGGCAAGAAAAAAGGCACCCCTGTCCTACAACTCCAAAGCAAGGGGTGCGACCGCCCTAAGGGAACGGGGGACGCCCCCCAAACCCGACAGCCTAGGGGATTTTTTAGGAGGGATCGTGCAGGGAGCCACCAAGCGTCGGCCCTTGCGGCTTTCGTTATATGTGCTCGCCTGTCCCCCTCCTCTTATTACCCCCCAGGCTGTCCCTACTGGATGTTTGTCGCACCCCTTCTGCCGCCACCCAAAGAGGATACGGAACTCTTGCCGCCACTACAAACTCAGTGAAGCCAGAACCCGTCTGATGTTCCCCAAAAATAAATCATTCCCAACATCCGACAGGTGTATTTCGTCCCTCCGGAAAAGCCCTGGGGTGTCAATTCGGATGTTATCGTGAGTGATGACCTTACCCCCACCTGCTAACACAGCCTTGCTGATGTCCCTATTGAGCTTCCTCTTTACTCTAAAGCCTGCCTTGCGAGAGCTCATATGCCTCCAAACATTCCTGGAGATAATCTGGGACCACACAATCCTGACCTCAGGAAACTGGGTCGCCAACCATTTGATGTCTGCTATCATCATACTCGCCAAATCCCCCATGGGCATGGTCCCAACATCATTTCCCCCCAAATGTAAAACAATCACATGAGGGCGCCCCCAGCGCCTTCTGGCCTCTGCCACTTGTGTCGGCAACTCCGACCACATCATCCCTCGCTTGCCAAGCCACCGGATTCCTATCCTCCTCGCTGGCAACCCCAACTGTAAACCTCCTGCGCCTGCCACTGCACGCAAGGCAGCCCAATGGACATACGAATGCCCCACAATCCACACTCTCATGCACGGGCGCCCTCCACCTGTAACAATAAAGAAATAGAACCAACCTGGCTTCCTCAAACCTAACCAACAATAACAACTGGAACTTATCTAACGTATTAAACAACAACATCACGCTTTAGCGGTCTTATATATTTTTTAAACTTGTCTGACGCCCACCGCCCTAAGACCTTGATTTCCTTCTCTGACGACCCCGCCATGGCCGCATCAGTGGCAGCCCCAATCCTAAACGAATGCGGGGCCACCACCGAGGGGTCCCATCCTAAACTCAAGACTACCTTCCTCAGAACCACTCTAAATTGAAAAACAGATAAGAAGGAACCGTTCGCGTGGACCAAAAACGCACCCTCAACCTTTGGCCTGACGTCTGTATACTTTTTACAGCACTGAACCGGGCAAATTAATGGCTCCACCTGCGATAGCAAATTGAGCCATTTTCCTTTCCCCAACTGATCCGTCTTGGATCGAGCCACAAATACCAGGACCACGTCTGTCTCAAGCCTAACATGCTCCATCAGCAGCGCAGACCCCCTAGCGCCCTTGGATGGAGCCACTAATTCGCTGACACGCAGCGCAGCGAAGTAAGCCAGCGAAAATGCAGCTGAAAAGAGGACAACCTCATACTCTGAACTGCAGACAATCGGGAGGACCTGCATCATACTCAACAGCCTATCCCTAGTTACTGGTTCTCTGATATCCTTTTTAACCACTGTAACCCTATGTGCCCCTTTGATGGCTGCCCTGGCCAGAAAAGACTTTGACATATCTGGGACTCCATATAACTTGGAAAAGAAAGAAACGGCCGCTGCCCTGCTGCCTATGGCGCCCGGCGCCACTCCTTTCTCATGTAAACACGCCACCCACTGCAAAAAACTATGCACGCCTGGCGTGCTCCAGGATAAACCCTGCATGGACAGAAAGTCCTCCCATTCGGCCCAATACCTGCGGTATGAATGCCATGTTCTCGCCGCCAGCGACCCTTGCAGCAACTTTAGCGCAGTTCCCCAGAACTCACCACCTGCCAGAGATAAGCAGGACAAACGTCACCCCGCGCCTCAGCTGCAGGCGCAGATTCCCTAAACCTATCCCACTGACCCCTGGACAGCGAATCCGCTATCACGTTGCGGACCCCGGGGACATGTCTCGCCGTGAACATAATGTTATGTCGCAGACAGAGCAGGACAAGCTGACGCAACACGTTAACTACTGGGGGGGAGGAAGCCGATAGCCTGTTGATAGCGTGCACCACGCTCAGGTTATCGCACCAGAAAGTAACCGCCCGGTTCCGTAAGCGCCCGTGCCACAGCTCAACAGCTACTAAGATGGGGAAAAGCTCCAGCAGTGTCAAGTTTTTTAACAACCCTGTGCTGCCCCATGCGGCCGGCCACGGCGCCGCGCACCACGAACCTTCAAAATAGGCACCTAAACCATGACCCCCAGCGGCGTCGGTGTATAGGTGCAGCTGTTGGCTGCTGACTGGTTTGGGTAACCAAATCCTTACGCCATTGAAATCGCGCAGAAATGAGGCCCAGACTGACAGGTCACTCAAGATATCTGCAGAAATCCTAACCGGGGCCCTAGGTAATCTAAGTCCCCTGGTTGCCGCCTCCATTCTGCGATTAAAAATCTTGCCCATAGGGATCACCCTAGACGCGAAATTCAAGAGGCCAAGCAGAGACTGAAAGTCACGCAACGTGGACCTCCCAGCCTCTCTGATGGCTAGAATAGCTGCCAATGCAGCATCAATCTTAGCCCTAGGCAACCTACATTCTCCCTTCGTGGTATCGATTTCGATACCCAGGAAGACAATACGCGTACCAGGTCCTTCCGTCTTTTCCGCTGCCAAAGGAACACCTAGGCGCGAAGAAAGATGAATCATACTAGCAAGCAACCTTGCGCAATCCCCAGATCCTGCCCTACCCATCAACAAGAAGTCATCTAAATAATGCGCTACATGTTCCAGCCCGGACTCGCGAACCACTGCCCAATGCAAAAAGGAACTGAATAATTCAAAGTAAGCGCACGAAATGGCGCAACCCATTGGTAAGCAGCGGTCCACGTAGTACCGATCCTGAAACCTGCACCCCATCAGATAGAAACTCCCCGGATGGATAGGCAGGAGGCGAAAGGCAGATTCAATGTCGACCTTCGCCATCTCCGTCCCTTGCCCCAAACCTTGAATAACCGCCAACGCGGATTCAAAGGATTGGTAAGAAACAGACGTGTCTCCCTCATCGAGCGCGTCGTTCACGGACGCACCCTCAGGGTGAGACAAATGCTGTATCAGCCTGAACTTCCCGGGCTCTTTCTTTGGCACTACGCCTAGAGGGGAGACAACTAAGTTCCCCAAAGGGGGACTTAAATAAGGGCCGGCCATGCGCCCTAACTCTACTTCCTTGGCTATCTTATCCGCCACGGCCTGTGGATGTTGCGCAACAGATTTCAGGTTGCGAACTATAGGGGAGGAGAAAACGGGGCGCTTAACTGGAATGTAAAAACCATATGACAAACCGGATCTAAGGAAGCCAGCCGCTACCTGATCCGGATATTCCCTAAGCAAGCTACAAATTTCCCCTAGCCTCAGGGGTGTATGCGCCCTTTCCCGCAGCTTGCGGTCTAAATGGGGGCCTCCCCCCGCTTGAATCACGACGCCTGGAGCACTCAGAGCCCGCGTGGGCCCCACTGCAGTAGATGCAGATGTGACGAAAGAGACACTGGGTTCCTTTATCACACTGCTTCTCTTGGAACTTCCAACACTCTCTCCCCCCCCGCCGTCTAAACTGCCTATTCGGCATGCCAGGCAACGCCGGCCTCGTGGGAGTAACGACTGCGCTGTCTGATAGCTCCAGGCCTGAGAACAAATCCATTTCCTTCATTCCAAAATGAAGAATCGGATTAGATTCCAACCTGCGCCGGAACTCGGCGTCGTATTGACGCCATGCTGTCCCTTTACCTCTTGTATGAATGTCATCGATGACTTCCATATACTTGAGGATATTCAGGTTATGTTGAGGGTTAGCTTCCAAATAACAAGAAGCCAATACTCGGAAGCACCGCATCCATTCCTCGTATGTCTCAGGTCTCTTGGCTTTCTTATCGCCAGACCCCTCCTCAACTCTCTCTTTCAGATCCTGCGCTAGCCTAGACAGCTCAAAGATCTTAACGTACCTCCCTTCCTTAATACGCCTAGCAACGCGCGGTTTGAGATGTGAATGGAGCGAATGCACGATGCACGGATAAGTATCCGACGTGCTGGCCACTAGCGACTTTGATGAGCAAGCCTGACTACCCGGCTGGGAACCCAGGACTGACAGTCCCTGGGATCCACCCGGCGCCCCTAAGCTAACTGAGCCTACAACGCTGGCCCCCTTTGCGTCCGCTATCTTCCTAATGTACCTAAACAGCTTGCGCTGACCTTTGTCCTTGAAACCTGATGAACTATCAGAGTCCCCTGTGGAGAAACCATCCTCCCCCCTACAGTGTGGTGCAATCAAGGACTCACCAGCTCCAGTAGCTGCTTCTGCTCCTGATGACGCAGGAACCGACACCAAAGGCGTAGGTCGAGGTGTCTGTCGTGCTGCGGGGATCACCACTGCAGCTGACGTCCCGGCTTGACTTGGTGTTGCTGCCGCAGCCTCAGCCGCGGTCGATGTAGATGCTGTCGATGCCATCGCAACCTGTAATACAATAGGGCAAGTGGGGGTATCACCGGAATCGACAATAAGGTTCTGTGCCCCCTGTCCCTGACTCTGTGATACACCTACCCCCTGCAAACTGCCTGGGCCCCTGGCTAAAAGTCTCTTTTTTAAGCTGGCCAAAATATTCATGTACCCCCCTGATTTATTTATGCGTTTCCCAGTGGGGGTTAAATCTACTGCTTGATGTCCCTTCTTAACTGCCCCTTGTCTCGTGCGTTGTGGCTTACTGACCCCTGCAGCCTTTTTGAGAGGACCTTTTCCCTTTTTGCCTGCCCCCTGGCCCTTTCTATAACTCCCAGCCTCACCCTGAGCCCTATTGCCAGGACCGGATACCCCACTTACCTGGGAGGGTATCCGATTGCTGCCTGGCCTGTTGATTGCTGTGTGGTGCGCAGCCTCCGGTCTCTGCGCGCGGGCTCTCTCTGAGCAAGATGGCGCTGAGACCCGGAGGGCGCGTGACGTCACCGGGGGCGGAGTCGGCGACGTAACGCGCGCGCGCACCTGGGAGGAAGACCGCATGGCTCCTAGACCATGCGGCGCAGACGGCCCTGCACTAGAAGGCCCTGGATCCGCCTCTCCACCACCGACTACCCTCTGACCGGCAGTCAGAGGAGGAGAGTCGGATCCATCGGACAGACCGGTCTCACTCAGAAGCAAGGGGGACATAGGGTCCCCCTCCACCATGTGAGGATCCGGAGCAGAAGGAGCAGCAGGACCGGTCCCCCCATGCATGCAAGATGCAGGGGCTGCAAATGGCAAGCTGCTAGGCAGGATGGATGTTTGAGGGGGGTTGCCCAAGGGGAAATAAGAGGCCCTAGTCAGTGCAGGGAAGAAAGAAGGGGAGGAAGAGAAAATAGGCACAGCAAGAGAAGAAGAAAAAGAAACAACAGGAACAGAAGAAGGGGAGGAAAAAATTACAGAAGAAGAGACAGAAGAAGAAGGAAGAGGTATAGAATAGGCAGGGAGAAAAGAGGGGGAGGGAGGAGGGGGAGCAGGGAGAGAAGAGGACAGGAGAGCATAAGTAGCATGAGGAGAAGGCATAGCTGAGGGAACAGAGGGAGAGGGAGGAATGATATCACCCATAGTATAGGCTAATGTCCTCCTTCTCTTTTCAGGTGAATCCTGCTCTTCACAAAAACGCCTTGGAGGCCTGGAAGTGCGACGAGGCTTCACCATGCTTCCACCTGCAAGACAGAAAACAGGTTAGTGACCCTACTTCCTGCCTACAGCCCTTAATATAGGTTGTGCAACAACTCCCTCTAGCTGTCAGACCAGCTACACACACACACATGCATTAATGCACGTAGCAACTAAGTCAAAAGTTAACCCTTAAGTTGCTGCGTGCTTAATCAGCCCTCCACTTTCCTTTTCTTGTTTACCTAAAGCAGTTGGTACAAAAAAGTGAGACTTCTGGAGATCTGTTGGCTGTCAGATATAGTAGCTACAGGGATCGGATACTGTTCCATTTATGTTGTAGTAGGTTTGCTTACATAGTAGTAGCTGTCTTTATTATTTTGGAGGTTACTGCAGTGCTTGAGCAACTCAACTTTAAAATGATAGGAGTTTTATTGCATGCAAGCTAATAGTTATTTTTTACACCTTTTTCACTATCAATAGCGAAAGACAAGACTACCTCAAGAAGGGGCTCTGAGATTACATTGCTGCAGAGTGAAAGTAAAAACAGAACCAGGCCACTGCAAGATAGCAGAAGTTTTCACTTTGGAAAACAACTTTTAAAAACAAAATACAATGTTGAGACCCCAAAGCATCTGACGTGATTAGTACTTCTTACCATATTGCTTTCAAATAGAAATCTATTTAAGGCTTTACACAGCCAATATTTACAATCAAATAATTCCATGTAAATAAATATCTTGGTTATTCAATGAAATTGCTATAATCCCATTTAAACTTTATTCATTGTTGCCACCACTAGATGGCATCCACACAACATGGAGAGTAAACTAACCTGATTATATTTAACAGCAAGGCTATAACACATCATGCTATTGTACATAACACTCTTTTTATGCTTGAAAGAAAGGAAAGTGTTGATGCTGTGCTAGACTCAGATTCCCGGCCTCTCTTAATATATATCCTTCCTTACCAGATATTAAAAACTTCAAAGTCTATTAGATTTCTGAAAAAAGGAGGCCGCTAAAATAGCAGTCATGAAAAAATAAATTGTATTACACAGAGAATTTCTTGTATATATAAAACATTAAAATCTTTTAAAATACCATATAGAAATAGTCACAGTTAAAAATAAATGTCAAGATTAGATGATAGTGAACAAGTCCTAGGACGTCTTCCATAAACCACCAATATATAAAAAAAATTATTACATTTTTAAATGTGTCAAATTACATGTTTCAAACAAAACCATACAAATCATACAATGTGTTTATGAACCTATTTCAATATCTATTTCAATGTAGGTTTAGGGTTGTATTTGTCGATCATCTCTCCATGTCATTACCTAATGGGAAAAAACATATTGCAGAGACTAAATTCTAATCACCTGCTGATTATGTAATCATTCAATTTGTCCATAATTTTGTTCCTATCGACACAACTTTAAAGGAATAGTAAACCCAAATATTTTCTTTCATGATTCAAATAGAGCATGCAATTTTAAGCAACTTTCTAATTTACTCCTATTATAATTTTTTCTTTGTTCGCTTTTATTGTATTTTTGGTTCAGTACCCTGGATAGGGCTTGCTGATTGGTGGATTCATTTAGCCATCCAATCAGTAAGCGCAACCCTGGTTCTCAACTTAAAATGGGCCGGCTCCAAAGCTTTTATTCCTGCTATTTCAAATAAAGATACCAAGAGAACAAAGAAAATTTGATAATAGGAGTAGATTAGAAAGTTGCTTAAAATTGCATGCTCTATCTGAGTCATGAAAGAAAATATTTGGGTTTACTATCCCTTTAAGGAAAATGAAGAAAAGAGAGGGAAAGAAGAAGAAGTGAAGTGGGGGGAGGGGAGATAGAAGAGAAGATGTTGTTTTGCCGGGATGTCGTATAATCTCATCAGATGTCTTCCTGAGTTTTCCATCAAAGTTTTTTCTGAGATATAGAGACTCTGTATTGTCTACCAAACCCAATGTCCTACCAGTGTAGTGTCAAAGTAGTTAGTTCTAGAGTGCTTTGATTGTGGTTTTTATAATGTCAGTTGGTGTTATGCAGTATCCAATAAAACCATATTTTTAAAAAGTTTTCTGTAGTGCCCTATAACCATGCCACCTGTTCTGACATCCTGTAGATAATTGTTATTTTACCCATTATTTCTTCCCATGTGGGGGCTCTCTCCTTCCCATTTCTTGCTATATATGTTCTTGTAGCAGTACATATTCTTCTAATAAATTGGTTAATATGAGACTTATATTTGTTGATTCTTTCATGTAGTAGTGCTTGTGAAGCTGTTAGGTTAAGAGTTTCTGTTAGAATTCTACTGATATAGGTTGATAACCTATGCCAGATCACTGCTACTTCCGGACATTCCCACCACATGTGTAAATATGAGCCTTCTGATCCACAACCTCCATAGCATAATTTTGAGTTGGAGTTTGTGGTATGAGATGTGATAATAGGTGTAAGGTACCATCTAAAGGTTGTTTTAATAGTGTTTTCCCTCATGTCTGCACTAACAAGACCTTTATGTGATTGATATAGAATATCATTCCATTTTTTAAAGTCGTATTCAATTCCAAGATCTCTCTCCCATCTAGCTATCAGTGCAGGTTTGTCACTGTTTTTTGCAATTTGAAGTGTCAGGTATATTTGAGTGAAAGTTTTTTTAGGCCTGGTTGTAGAACTACAGAGTATCTCTACAGTGTTTGGAGTACCTATGTTGATATCGGATATACAGTATCTCACAAAAGTGAGTACACTCCTCACATTTTTGTAAATATTTTATTATATCTTTTCATGTGACAACACTGAAGAAATTACACTTTGCTACAATGTAAAGTAGTGAGTCTACAGCCTGTATAACAGTGTAAATTTGCTGTCTCCTCAAAATAACTCAACACAGAGCCATTAATGTCTAAACCGTTGGCAACAAAAGTGAGTACACCCCTATGTGCAAATGTCCAAATTGAGCCCAATTAGCCATTTTCCCTTCCCGGTATCATGTGACTCGTTAGTGTTACAAGGTCTCAGGTGTGAATGGGGAGCAGGTGTGTTAAATTTGGTGTTATCACTCTCACACTCTATCATACTGGTCACTGGAAGTTCCACATGGCACCTCATGGCAAAGAACTCTCTGAGGATCTGAAATAAAGAATTGTTGCTCTACATAAAGATGCCCTAGGCTATAAGAAGATTGCCAAGACCCTGAAACTGAGCTGCAGCATGGTGGGCAAGACCATACAGCGGTTTCACAGGACAGGTTCCACTCAGAACAGGCCTTGCCAAAGAAGATGAGTGCTCATGCTCAGCGTCATATCCAGAGGATGTCTTTGGGAAATAGACATATGAGTACTGCCAGCATTGCTGCAGAGGTTGAAGGGGTGGGGGGTCAGCCTGTCAGTGTTCAGACCATACACCGCACACTGCATCAAATTTGTCTGCATGGCTGTCGTCCCCGAAGGAAGCCTGTTCTAAAGATGATGCACAAGAAAGCCCGAAAACAGTTTGCTGAAGACAAGCAGACTAAGGACATGGATTACTGGAACCATGTCCTGTGGTCCGATGAGACCAAGATAAACTTATTTGGTTCAGATGGTGTCAAGTGTGTGTGGCGGCAACCAGGTGAGGAGTACAAAGACAAGTGTGTCTTGAAAAAAAGTCAAGCATGGTGGTGGGAGTGTCATGGTCTGGGCCTGCATGAGTGCTGCTGGCACCGGGGAACTACAGTTTATTGAGGGAACCATGAATGCCAACATGTACTGTGAGATACTGAAGAAGGGCATGATCCCCTCCATTCGGAGACTGGGCCGCAGGGCAGTATTCCAACATGATAACGACCTCAAACACACCTCCAAGATGACCACTGCCTTGCTATAGAAGATGAGGGTAAAGGTGGTGGACTGGCCAAGCATGTCTCCAGACCTAAACCCTATTAAGCATCTGTGGGGCATCCTCAAACGGAACGTGGGGGAGCGCAAGGTCTCTAACATCCACCAGCTCCATGATGTCATCATGGAGGAGTGGAAGAGGACTCCAGTGGCAACCTGTGAAGCTCTGGTGAACTCCATGCTCAAGAGGATTAAGGCAGTGCTGGAAAATAATGGTGGCCACACAAAATATTGACACTTTGGGCCCAGTTTGGACATTTCCACGTGTCATAATTTTTTCCTGTTCTAAGATATCTGCTACTCTGTACAGTCACCTATTTTCCAATTTTCCCAAGGTTGTATTTGGTAAAAAGGAACAGAGATATTTCAGGGGAAGTTTTGAGGTTTGGCTGCGGATTAATTTGAAAGTGTTTGTCAACTTGGACCATTGTGATCTCTTTCTCCATTTTATGCATCAGCAAGGCTTGTGCAAGCCTCGCAGCCTGGTAATATTCTTTGAGATTGGGTGCTCCCACCCCTCCCAATTGTCGAAGTCTGGTCAGTATGGATTTAGGTATTCTTGCCTTTTTGCTACCCTTCAGGAAGATAAAGATTTCCTTTTGAATGTTATCTAAATCTTTATCATCTACCTGTACAGGGATGTCTCTGAAAAGGTATAGGAAGCATGGGAGGATAGTCATCTTAATTGCTGATAGACGACCATACCAGGAGAAATTTTTCCATTGCATAATTTCTCGTTTGACAGATTTAATGAGGGGCAAGTAGTTTGCTTTGTACAGTTCAGAAAATGTTTTGGTTAATTTGATTCCTAGATATTGTAAATGTTTTGCATCCCACCTGAACTCAAAATTGATCTCAATTAATTTCTTAGTGTGCGATGGTAAGGTGAAAGGCATCGCCTCACACTTTTGCAAATTAATTTTAGATCCTGATATATCTGAGAAATCTTGGAGGGTTTTGTAGAGGACTGGGAGGAAAATCAATGGTCTGTTTAGGGAGAGCAGGACATCATCAGCAAATAGTGTAATTTTGTATTATTTTTGGTGTTTTGAAACCCCCTGGATGTCAGAATTATTTCTTATGTGTGCAGCTAATGGTTTTATACAGATAGCGAAAAGCAGGGGTGACAACTGGCAACCCTGTCTAGTACCATTCAGTATTGGTATTGGTGGAGATTGATGTCCTAATGTCCGTATGTATGCTGTTGGTTTAGAGTTAATGCCATGGAGTAATTAATGGGCCACTAAATTCTCATCTAGTACCCTATACATATATTCCCAGTCTACTCTATCAAACGCCTTCTCTGCATCCAATGAAAGGAGCAGAGAAGGCGTTTTTGTAACACGTTGAGGCGTTCTGACCACCTTGCAACCATCATATAAGGAGCTATAATATTGAGCGAATGTATTTGCAATATATATTGGTTGTCATGTGGGAGGATAAGAGAAAAGAAAATGGGAGGAGCAATATATGATAAAACTTCCTCTTTATTCCATGTAGATTAAAAGCGTAGTACAGCAAAAACAAAACCCATGTCCTCAGGAACACAGCTGCAGCAAAAACAAAACCCATGGGAGTTCCATCCGATTTATGTAGAAGGGGTATAGAGATATCTCAAATTTGGTCCCTGAGCTTGCATGCCAAAACTTGTCTGGCTTATTTGCGAGCAGAAAGTATTTTGCTTTCAGCCTATGGCTGGCTCTAAGCATTAGTATTTAACAACAAATCTAGTGATTGGCATTGTTTTTGAAGATTTTGATAAGTAGACAATGATTTTGTTACTTGATGTATTCTCTCTAAGCGTACTCTCTTTTTGTAATATTTTTATTTTGGATGTTTGTTTGTTGTGTTGTGACTTATATTTTATTAGTAGACCTCTTATGAAGGGTTTATGTGTCGCCCATATCATAGTGGGGCTGTCTGTAGTCTCAGAGTTTATTTGCCAATACTCTGCTAGTTCTTGCAGTATTGAGTCTCTTAACATTGGGTCTTTTAAGAAAGTTGGATCGTAAGACCATTGTTTAATTGTTTTGTGAGGTAGTATCCCCTGCAAAGTGGTTAAAAGAATCGAGTTGTTTGACCACACACACGAGTGAATGGAGGAGAAGACCAGAATCTGGCTTAAGAGCATGTGGTCCAATTTTGAGTTGCTATTGTAGGCCGCTGAGTAGTATGTATAGTCTTTAGTATTTCCGTAAAATACCGTCCATGCATCCAATAAATTATGCCCTTTAAAGGTTTATAAAATAGATTTAATTTTGTTGTTGCTACATATCTGAAAGGGAGTCAAGTTGTGTCCTGTAATATTACATCTGACTCTAGGGTGTAGTGGGTGTTAAAATCTACTGCCATGATTGTTCTAATATGTGCCCAGTTGGTAAGTAGGGGGTAGAGGTGAAAAATAAATAGATCTTGTTTCTCATTTGGTGCATATATATTACAAAAGATCATATCTACTCCTTGGATTTTCCCTTTAATTATCAGATATCGGCTCTCCTTGTCTGCTAGGATTTCTTCCACAAAATGTAAGGAAGAATTAAAGAGTATTGAGACTCCTCTCTTTTTCTTATCTGTTGTGGCGTGAAAGTGTTTTGGAAAATGTTTTGGACCAGTATTTGGGAATGTGGTGTTTAGTAAAGTATGTTTCCAGTAGGAAAATTAAATTGGCTCCTAGTTGTATACATTGGGACATTGCTTTACGTCTTTTAATATCAGAATTTAAGCCTCTCACATTTCTAGAGATCAATCTAATGTGTGGTGTAGTCATGTTCAGGAGCAGCTATAGTTGGTGGTAATTGTCTGCCAGTCTCTTATATTGTCACACCCAAATACCTTACATATGTCAATTTCCAAATGGGTAGGTCCTTTGGTCACTGCGCAGAGGTGGTCAGTATTTTCATATTCATTTTTGTGGGTCCTGTCACCGGCGAGGACGCTCATCCAAACAAAAGGAGAGAAAGATAAATAGTAAGGGAAAAGAATCTGTAACAGAAAACAAAAACATATTGGTACTCAGTGCCACATCTAAACAAGAAAACAAAACATAATACCCCTCTAACTTTTTATCTACGTAGGGGTTGCATAGTTTCAAAGAAAAACCTGTAAGTCTAAACATTAATTTCGTCTGCCATTAAGGATTGGTGGTGAAGTCTTTGCCTCTCTTCAGATATGAGTGTGGAAAGCAGGACATTTTAAGTAATCATAGGTAACTATAGTCTGAACTCTAGTAATTAAAGAATGCTGAATTAGTGTCCCTTTGATAGAAGACTAATTAGTTTCTTCATAGATCACATTTATTTTTTATCAACTCCAAAAGGCTTAGTTTGCATAAGCTCTAACAGAGGAAGTAAACACTCAATTTTAGTGATGCGTCAGCAATGCTTGATGTTGAGTTACAGATCCCAGGTTATTTTTTATGTTTCTTCTTCGGCACCGTTGTCCAGTTGATCATTGAGTACTGTTAGGGTGGTAGCTCCTGTTGAGAGGACGGGAATGGTAGGTCGGGTGTTTCTAGCCCAAAGGCTAAGCATAGGCTCAGTATTTTACTGGTTTCTTTAACACTGTAAGATTTACCGTCTTTATTAACATTTAGCGCAAAGGAAAATCCCCATCTGTATGAGATTTGATGTTTCTGTAGCAGGGAGGTTAACGGCGCAATGCGTTTCTTCTTTGTTCTTGGAAGAACTGGATCACACTTCCTTGAAATTTAAATGTTGGATTTTTCATTGCTGCTCGCAATATCTTTTCCTTGTACTGGAATTTGAGAAGATTTATAATAACATCCCTTGGGGGTTCATTAATCTTTAATTTGGCCCTTAGGGCCCTGTGTGCTCTGTCTAACAGAAACCCCTCCTCTGTGGAGTCACCTGTGATAGCAGTGAAGAGTTGTAGATAATTAGGCAGATCAGAAGTCTGTATATTTTCTGGGATGCCTTTCAAATGTATATTACATCTGCTGCTCCTATTTTCTAGGTCCTCTAGTAGTTTATCCAGTATGTCTGTTATTGTTTGTTGCTGGTGAGAGATTTGCCGTGTCTTAAAGGGACACGAACCCCAATTTTTTTCTTCCATGATTTAGAAAGAGCATACAATTATAAACAACTTTCTAATTTACTTCTATTATCTATTTTGCTTCATTCTCTTGATATTATTTGCTGAAAAGCATATCTAGATATGCTTAGTAGCTGCTGATTGGTAGCTGCACATAGATGCCTCCTGTGATTGGCTCACCATGTGCATTGCTATTTCTTAATTAAAGGATATCTAAAGAATGAAGCAAATTAGATAAAAGAAGTAAATTGGAATGTTGTTTAAAATTGTATGCTCTACCTTAATCATTAAATATTTTTTTGGGGTATAGTGTCCCTTTAATTTCTACATCCTCCACTTGGGTATCTTTATGTTCTTCCAGTGTCTCTACTCTAGAGCCCAGATCTGTAAGGTCTTGTTTTATTTCTGTGAGGCCAGTGGTCAATGACTGATGCATGATGTCTATTTTGTCCCATGGCTTGTTAAAGCTTGTTGTGATATCTTGTATACCCAGTGATTGGAGATCTGCTCTAGTTAATAGAGCTGAATCATTAGCTGTATCAAAGGAGCAGATGTCATTTTCTGTGTTATCTTTGTTTTCTCCACCCATATTTTCTATGGTTTTATCAAGCTTAGTGGATTTGAAATATTGATTCACAGATGAGGACTTCCCAGATTTGTCAGGTCTGGTGTGTTTTTTTTAACAGACATATTTATTTAGGTTTCTGTTCTTCTATTCGGACAGTATATTATAAAGTAGTACCAGTAATATGTCACAAGATGGCAGTGTAGTTCCACATATACGAGTGTTAGCAATTTCTTCTGATTGGAAAACACTTTACATGGTGTATACAACAGAAAAAAAACTGGGCAAATAAGAGAAAAGGTGTTTTCCTTTAGTAGCATATCTTTAACGGATGTAGTGGCAACTTCTTTATTGTGCAGCCTAATATTGTGGTGTGTCCAGGTTGCATAAAATTAGACATATCCACTTCCAATTAGAGAATAGAGAATAGTCCCTTAAATATAGGCTGACCATATTGCCGCTTTAAAAAGGGACACATATGAAAAATACATATGTCAGGGCTGTTTTCAGGGCTGTTTAAAGAAATGGTTTTGTTTAAGAACCCTCACATATGTATTTTTCATATGTGTTCCTTCTTAAAGCGGCAATATGGTCAGCCTACTTAAATATATATCTTAGAGAGGTATTTATGGCTTGTATGTAGGCTGACCATATTGCCGCTTTAAGAAGAGACACATATGAAAAATACACGTCAGGGTTCTTATACAAAACATTTCTTTAAACAGCCCTGAAAACAGCTCTGACATAGGTATTTTTCATATGTGTCCCTTTTTAAAGAAGCAATATGGTCACCCTACTTGTATGTATAATGGAGAGTCCTCAAAAAGATTAATTACGCATAGTCCCTTAATATAACATGATTTCCATGTATCATTCCTGGTGTATTGTATCATTTGCAATGTGCAGTGACCTGTGTTAAAGTGGTTATGACCCATTTACTATGGCGTAGCAGATGCTGAAGCCCCCATGAAAAATACAATATAGTGAACTGGGTGGTTGTTTAAGCTAAGACTTCAGTATTTACTCACAGTCCTTGGCTTCATGCTTCCCAGCCTCTGTACAGGGAACGTTTCTGCATCGTTCGTAGTGTGCTGTGGTATTGCTATTAAGCCGGTCTATGGCGATCCGACCACGTGGAGTGCCGCCGGCCGCTGCGGTTATGTCAGCGGCTATTTACAGCAACCAGAGGCATCTTTCCATCCACTTGTGCCTCCCCTAGGCTTCAGGCATCAGCCAGTTTGGTTGTGGGGTTAAAGAGGGCAGCTCATAAGAGTGGATCACTCGCTTTCATACGAGCTGTGCTGGAGCTTCAGCCAGATGCGGCCATCACGGAGCACTGTTAGGCTCCCTACGCCCCCTAGATTTGTATATTTAACCTTCAAAGTCTCATATTTAGCTCAGTGATAGCTTCTCCAAAAAGTACTGATTAAAACTTCTTTAGATAGTGACAAGTTTTACTAGCAGCGTTTCATAGTTCTTTTATAGGCTTTTGTACAGGGTACTCACTTCACTAGATTACAAGTGGAGCGCTAAATATTGTTTTGCGTGCAAGTGATATTAGCGCTCCACTTTGTAATACCAGTGCATGATAATGTGCGCTGGTATTACAAGTAAATCGCAATGCGAACATGAGCTCGTGTTCGCATTGCTAGGAAGCATTTCGATCATGAGAGCGCACTTCCATAGGCTCCTACGGGAGCATCGTTCTGATGCTGTCAGAGACGGCATCAGAACCTTGCGTAGCAAAGGGGGTAAGTAGCGCAGCGACGGGCAGCATTTTTAAATATATATGCTGACAACTTGTATTCCCAGCTTACATTAGTGTGCGCTGGTATTAGTCGATATTTAGCGCTCCACTTGTAATCTGGCCATAAGTTGTAAAACATTTTCCTCTGCATGCACAGTGTATATCTATTTGGTTTAAAGTGTGCACACAACATTACAAGGATAGCTTCTGGATTAGGTAGATAATTCTGTAAATGACAAACATTTTTATAAGGTGAGTTTTCCCCTTTAAATGTTATAGTATGTTCCAGCAATTAATTAAAGGGACACTGAACCCACATTTTTTCTTTAGTGATTCAGATAGAGCATGAAGTTTTAAGCAACTTTCTAATTTACTCCTATTATCAAATTTTCTTCATTCTCTTAGCATCTTTATTTGAAATGCAAGAATGTAAGTTTAGATGCCGGCCCATTTTTGGAGAACAACCTGGATTGTTCTTGCTGATTGGTGGATACATTCATCCACCAATAAAAAGTGCTGTCCAGAGGTCTGAACCGAAAAAGAATTTTAGATGCCTTCTTTTTCAAATAAAGATAGCAAGTGAACGAAGAAAAATTGATAATAGGAGTAAATTAGAAAGTTGCTTATAATTGCATGCTCTATCTGAATCACAAAAGAAAAAATTTGGGTTCAGTGTCCCTTTAAGATAGTGTCTGTTGGAGAATGGGGTTAAAGTTTAATTTTCATTAACAGCAAAGAATCCAGCCACTCAAAAGACAAATTACCTTTATTAAAACCTTACGGGTCCAAACAGTAGCAAAGACAAAATTCCAATCCCACTATGAAGGCATCGTTAAATTTTGTTATCCTGATTTTATTTATTTCAGTAATCTGGTATAATCTCCTTGTAACATTATTCAGTTTTAATGTTGGGGCTTTAAAAAAATTAGTCTTAAAGACTCCAAAAGTGATATTTAATGGACAGTAAACACCTTGGGATTTTAATATAAAACAAGTTTACAATATACTTTCATTATTTATTTTCACACTTTTTATGTAATTTTGGTCTGAAAATGTTTGATTTTCTAATTCTCAGAACTGAAAATGCATGCTGCAGACTTCCCCAGGTTAATTCTACTACATATCTTTCAGCCAATAATATCTGTAAAATAACAGTTTATACTAACATCATGAGTGTGGCTAGCCTTGTCTTCTGTTAAACATAAATTATTGTTTTGTTTTTCTTAAAAAAAAAGTATTTGATAACAGGGCAATCTTTAAATAAATAAAATAACAACTTGTAAGGGCCTTTGAATGTGTTTTCCAACATACATGTTTGGCCTCAATAATTCAATGCACAAATAAATCATGACAGTATGCCTGTGCTTAGGTATTGAACTATTATATTTATTTATGAAACACGTTTGTTTCTTAAAATAAAATAGTAGCAGTTTTTTTTGCGCTGCACTTTATTGTTGAATATACGTATGTGTGTATATATATATATATATATATATATATATATATATATATATATATATATATATATATATATATATATATATATATATATATATATGTGTGTATACACAGTTATCAGGTGCTAATAATTATGACTGAGGACTAATTGTTTTTTGATTGCTCTGCAAACTGCAGGACAAAAGATTAGATTAGACTTGGCTCTACGTGTTTCTTAATGACCTTCTATAGGAAAAAATACATTTTTGTAAAACCTTTTAACCTAAGAAGACATTTTTTGCATTGTCAGCAATATGTCTATTTATTGTTTAAAGTAATATCAGGAACAAAGCATCATCTCCATATTTAATACTTTCTTTAAAAAACAAGCAAACAAACAAAAAAACATTCTTTAGAAACAAAGTCCTTGAAAAATGATTATAAAGATATGAGGTTTATACGCCTCAGCCTGTATTTTGTTTTGTATATTACACATGTCCATTGCCTGTGCATTTGTATAACTACACAGTATTTTTTTTAACATTTTCACGTTCATCTATGTTGATTGTCTTTCTTCCATGATGGATTAGTTTTGATTTAGTTTATATTTGTTTTCAGAACCCCTGACATAACAAAAATGTCTTAGTATACCTTAGTCTGCTGGTCATCTCCGTCATATATATTTTTAGTTTGAATCTCACTGATGCATTTATATGTTATCATACAAACTATTTTTGTTAAAACCAAAAAAATATATTTTACCTCAAATTTCATCAAGTATTCACACTTCACTTTAAAGGACCAGTAAACCCACCAAATAATGTTATATAATTCTGCACATAGTGCAGAATTATATAACATTAGCCTAGCGCCAGTTTTCTAAATCAAAGTATTTCAGAAATATTTATCTACAAAAACTAATTTTACAGACCGCCGCTCCTTGCTCTACTGAGCGAGTCTGTTTCTTTACTAAGTGCATCTGGGCACGCTGTCAGGGCCGCCATCAGGGGGTGACAGGGGTGACTCCTGTCAGGGGCCCAATGAGCCAGGGGGGCCCCATGAGGCAAGAACTAAAAAAAAAAAAAAAAATTTTTTTTAAATTTTGTCAGCCACCAGTGGGTACTACAGCAGAGTGCTAATTGATTGTGGAAAATGTTATTACAAGTAGTAAAGTATTAGCATTTGAGAGGATTTCTTAGTGTGCACTAAACCACTATGCTCAGTGTGAGACAGACTTGGCACTTTGTACAGTGTGTGCCTGAGTCAGTCGGCAGATCACTTTCATTTGAAGAGGAGGTAGGACTTATTTCTTTGTGCAATTTTGGATTGTAACTTCAGTGTGGTAGTAGTTGTATGGTGGGGCCAAGGGTCTATAAAAACATTTTTTTTTTAGCAGCAGTGTATTTATGATTATTTGACAATGCTGTAGAAATTCTATATTTAAAACCATGCAGAAATGTTTCCTCCTCAATACACAAATGGTAGATGCCCTTTTGGCAGATATGCATTTTATATATATATATATATATATATATATATATATATATATATATATATATATATATATATATATATATATATATATATATATATATTCAAACAATTTCCAGCTCAGCCCACCAAGTGTCAACCGCCTGGGTGCAAAAATAAGCAATATAAGTAATCCAGTCAAATGCACTCTCAGGTCTTTTGAATAGGTTCTTTAATGGAATGTTTTCGGGGTTCACCCCCTTCATCAGCATAAGCAAATAACCAAATATCACACAATTTATAGTGTATCAAAACAGTGTCTCACCAAACAATTTTGCTTCCAAAAAGTGCGCCAAAATACCGAGTGTGGAACGCATCTATGTATATATGTTTTAATCATGTCGCAAATCCGGAAGTGACATCACTTCCGGTTGGCATGATCACGGTGGAACGCAAGATGCGTTCCACACTCGGTATTTTGGCGCACTTTTTGGAAGCAAAATTGTTTGGTGAGACACTGTTTTGATACACTATAAATTGTGTGATATTTGGTTATTTGCTTATGCTGATGAAGGGGTTGTGAACCCCGAAAACGTTCCATTAAAGAACCTATTCAAAAGACCTGAGAGTGCATTTGACTGGATTACTTATATATATATATATATATATATATATATAGATAATTACATTCCAGTTTACTGCCCCTTTATGCAAGGACTTTCCAGATGCAAGGAGGCATTTTATCTAAGATTTTTACATCTGCATAACATTTTATACTCTCATACTAAGATTGCTCAGTGTTTGAAATGAGACAGGTTAACTTAAAACTGTTCAGTTTACACTACAGCTGACTTTGTTTTGAAATACATACCAACAAGCCTAAATCCTGCATTTAACCAGATCTAATGGTATGAGTACCACAGCTTATGGTCCCACCAAGACCATATAGAGTACAGCATTTTCAAAATCCACAGTACAGCTGACAGATGGGAAAATTTGTACACTATATTTGAAGTGGTGCTCTTGGGGAAAATGGGAAAAAAAAACCCATATGTCAACCTTTTAAAGGTACTTTTCTTCATCTAGCCATCTACCCAGCTCATTAATGTACAATTTTGAATTCACATAATTATTTTTGTTTGCACATTTACAAATATGATTCTTTAAAAAGTGATCTCTTAATTTCTGCATTTTTTATCATGCATGTCACACACTTTTGATTTAGGGGATGCAAGGTGCATAAATGTTTCCTCCTGTGAGTGTTTCTGTGGGTGTATGTGTTTATGTCTTTGTGCTTTGGTTTGTGTCTCTATGTGTATGTATTTTTTATCTGTGGGTCTCTCTGTGAGGGTGGGTGTGTATGTCTGTGAGGGTGTGTGCATATGTATTTGAGCTTTTTCTATGGGTGTTTCTGTGAGGGTGTTTGTATGTATGTATGTATGTATGTCTGTGTTTTCTGTGGATGTCTCAGTGAGGGTGTGTGTATGTATGTCTTTATCTGTTTTTCATGTGGTTGTCTCTCTGTGTGTGTATCTTTGTGTGTTTTCTGTGGGTGTCTCTGTGTGTGTATGTGTGTATATGTCTTTGTGTGTTTTCTGAGGCTGTCTCTGTCGGCGTTTCCTTGGGTGTATGTGCAAGTTTGAGTTTGTGTGTGTCCATTGTCTGTTCCTTTTTAGGACATTTTGACCTTACTACTAATTATTCACATCTTTCTACAGACTTTGAGACTAACAAGACCTTTCCGGAAGTAACCACTCCACCATTTAACCTTTAAATTATTGTTTAGGCAGTTCAGGGCCCTTCCTTTCAGCCACTGCATGCTGTTGTCATAATTTAGTTGTCATCTTCCTTTACAAAAATATAATCAGAACTCCATATTTTGTTTTCTAAATCTCCTTTTTTTACAAAACTGTAGTTTACCTCATTACTTGTCAGGTCAATGTAAACAAGTGCTAAGTGTCTGTTTGGGTTTCTGTGTATGAGTGTGTTTCTTTGCGTGTCTGCTAGAGTGTCTATATTTGAATCCTTATGTGTGAGTGTGTTTCAGTGTATGAGTGTGTCTGTGTGTGTGTATGTTACTACCTTTACAACATTTCCAAGTTTAAATAGACAATTAAGAATAAAGTGCATATACGTTTTAGTCACTTGGTCAAAAATTGCACATGTCAAAGGAGGGGGCCCTGATCAATGGTTGAGTCAGGGGCCCCAAAATTTCTAGTGGCGGCCCTGCACGCTGTCTAGTCACAGCCGGCACGATCGTGACATTATACTAAATGTAGCTCGCTCACACTACCAGACCAGAGCAGGAGCGAGCTACAATCGTAGATAAATATTTCTGACATACGTTGATTTAGAAAACTGGAGCTATGCTAATGTTATATAATTCTGCGCTATGTGCAGAATTTTATAACATTATTTGGTGGGTTTATTGGCCCTTTATGCAGCCAGTCAGAATGCTTGTCCCAGGACTTGCTAGGGAGTGTGCTTCTGTCATGTGCAGGCACAGTCATGTCATTTTACTATTCAGTTTAAGTAAGTTATATGAAATCTAATGAGATCACAGCAAAGGCAAAGCATTACCTCAGCACTGCTGGGCTATTGTTTTTTTTTTTTTTTTTCTCATCTTGTGCTGGATAGCAGCTGAAATATAACTGTTTACACAGCACTTACTCTGGTGAGCTGAAGAAAATTTGAGGTAAAATATCTTCCTTATTTACATAGAGATGTGCAGCTGATATTTTCTTGCCAGCTTTTTGCAGTTATGCTGCATCACTTTCAAGTGGATTTAGCATGAGTATTATGTCTCTTTAATCCAACATCTAAAATGTTTGTTCAATGATTGAGAAAGAGCATACAATTTTAAACAACTTTCCAGTTTAGTTCTATTATCTAATTTGCCTTATTCTTTTTATATCCTTTGTTGAAAAGAATACTTATGTAGGCTAAGGAGCAGCAATGCACTATTGGAAGCTAGCTGCTGATTGGTGGCTGCACTTATTTGCCTCAATAGCTCACAGTGTGATTAGCTAGCTCAGAAAAGTGTTTGCTGCTCCTTCAACAAAGAATAACAAGAGAATGAAGCAACATTGAATATTAGGTTTTTTTTTATTTGCATGCTCTTTCTGAATCAGGTGTCTTTAAGTTGGGAGGTCTATATATTCTTTCACATCCTTCCCCAATTTGGTTCCTGGTTTCTTTAAAACAAACATGGGATAACCAAGACCTTGCACAGGAATTCTCCAACACCCCTCAGTTCTGATCTTGATCCATCCAAACCCAGAGCAACTTTTGTCCCACATCCAATAAATAATAATATATAATAATGTATACTGTTGTGTACAGTTCTGGAGGCCATATCTCCAGAAGGATATAAACAAACTGGAATCTGTTCAAATGAGGGCTACTAAAATAGTGCATGGTCTAAATAATAAAACTTACCAGGAAAGGCTCAATGACCTAAATATGTATAGCTTAGAGGAGAAAATAGAAAGAGGTGATATGATAGTAACTTTCAAGTATTTTATGGCGGCTTAGTAAATCTGAGGCTGTGAGTATTTTTCAGAAAAAGAAAAATTCAAGAACAAGGGGTCATGATCTGAAGTTGAGGGGTTGTAGGTTCAGGAGTAATTTGGGGAAGCACTTTTGCATAGAAAGAGTGATTGAATAAATTTCCATTAGTAATGGCAAACACTGAGGGGCTTCAATAATGCCTGGGATAAGCATAAGGCAATCCTACTACACTTTAAAAAAAAAAAATATGGGCAGACTTGTTGGGCCCATGGTTCTTATCAGCTGTCAAAATCCATGTTTCCTTAAAACAATTCTTTACATCCAGAATCCAGGGGATGTCTTTACCTTTTTCCTCTATTTCTATTCTGATTTCAGCTTGAGAGACATAAAGCCACCCAAACCGTCCCAGATTAGTAAAACAGACCCTACACAATTTTACAGTATTGAGAAGTGTTCTAGGTGTTAGCATGATTCAACTATATCAAAGCAGATACTGTGCATAGATGGTTCCAGTATATGTTTCTACAGTTACAATTAGACATGTGCGTTTCGTTTCGTTCTGAATCATAATTTGTACGAATTTGTCAAATTCGGAGCTTCGGATCTATTCGAATTTCCGAATTACCGTAGCACCGAAACTAACGAATAAATCCGAATTAGTTCAGATTTATTCGTTACATTCGGATGGCCATGGACTAATCACAATTACACTAGTATTGTACAGTATATTAGGTTATATAATTCTGCTATGGGTTACACCTAATATTACAGTACATAATACTAGTCTAATACACAGCACATCCACCTAACACATACCGAACTTCCGAATTTACGAATCGAATCCGAACCGAATACATCCGAATTTATTCGAATCCGAAACGAATACATTCCAATGTATCCGAATTCGAATCGATCCGAAAAAGAAATTCTAAAACATCCGAATCGATCCGAAACAAACTGAAACAAATTTTTCCGCCACGCACAAGTCTAGTTACAATCCTTTGCAACTACACTAACCATACACAGTGCTGCTAGCAGCAGCTTTTATTCATAAACTGGATCTTAATGTTAGATGCAAAAACAAAGGTTGTTAGTATGTAAATCAACAAATAATACTGTAGTTTTAAAAGGACATTGTACACTCCTATTTTTCTTTGCATAAATGTCTTGTAGATGATCCATTTATATAGCCCATCTGGGAGTGTTTTTGTAACAATGTATAGTTTTGCTTATTGTTTAATAACATTGTGCTGATTTTCAGACTCCTAACCAAGACCCAAATTTTTAGATGTATAAATGCGTTTACAGACTACTGGTGGCTCCTGTTAGTCTAATCTGCCTTTTCATATGCAGGGAAGGGGTGGGGTGGGGTGGAGGAGAGTGTCTGCTCCCAGCCCGTTTCATTGGGTGTTCCAGTTTAGAACAGTAGTGTGGGTGAAGCGCTGAATCTAATCTCCAAAGCCTCACTGTGAAACTATCCCCTTCCTGGATAGTAACAGTTTAAATGACAAATTTATTATAAAACAGTGGGCGCTTAAAGCAGGAGATTCAGTAGATATGTAAAACAAATATAATTACCTCTGTAGAGAATAAATCCAAGGTTTAGGGATTAAATTCAAACCTACTATGGTCTTAAATGAATTTAAAATATTTATTTAATAAGCAAATCTAGTATATAAAAAAGTTTATTTGATGAACAGTTCCAAAATCACAATTAATGATCAAAATCTAAAATAATATACATTCATTCCCAACTATAGTTGCTCTTTCAATCATTCACACACTCCCTAAAACAATAACAGTCTAAATGATGATGTAAAAACCAGTGAATCAATGTAAATTGGATTCGTATCGAAACCAAAAAGAATAATATATTTCTAGAAAGGACTTAAGAATAATAATAATGTCTCTTCCTGATAAAAAGTTTTTGATAAAAATTATGCACAGTACAATTTATGACAAGTCCGCTACAGCAGGGTAAAGTGCCAGGTTTTTAGTCTCTTTTAAAATTGATTATCCCAAAATGGCAACAGCCGTCGGTCTTTTTTCACCGGCGCTGTATATAATTTGCAAGGGAGTTAGTCTGTAAGACTTCAATATTTTACGGAAATCTCCGTTGTTATATGTAGCAACTTTCTGCTATTAGTCTATTCGATAGACGAAGACTGGAGGAGAATCTTTCACCGCGTACTTGGAAGTACTGAAGAGCGGTAATAGAACCAGGACTAGAGGTCTCCCTACACCTCGTAATAGACTTGCGCAAGTCTGAACCACCTGGAGGTTCCGGAAACTGGGTGACGTAGGAGTCTTGGAAGCCGCCGGTGTGCGGTTGATTGTTTGTAGCAGAGCGGCTGAGATACAAGTGGAGTCACGGTAAGAAGGCGGACAGCCTCAAAATACACAGGATAACAACGGAGATTTCCGTAAAATATTGAAGTCTTACAGACTAACTCCCTTGCAAATTATATACAGCGCCGGTGAAAAAAGACCGACGGCTGTTGCCATTTTGGGATAATCAATTTTAAAAGAGACTAAAAACCTGGCACTTTACCCTGCTGTAGCGGACTTGTCATAAATTGTACTGTGCATAATTTTTATCAAAAACTTTTTATCAGGAAGAGACATTATTATTATTATTAAGTCCTTTCTAGAAATATATTATTCTTTTTGGTTTCGATACGAATTTAATTTACATTGATTCACTGGTTTTTACATCATCATTTAGACTGTTATTGTTTTAGGGAGTGTGTGAATGATTGAAAGAGCAACTATAGTTGGGAATGAATGTATATTATTTTAGATTTTGATCATTAATTGTGATTTTGGAACTGTTCATCAAATAAACTTTTTTATATACTAGATTTGCTTATTAAATAAATATTTTAACTTCATTTAAGACCATAGTAGGTTTGAATTTAATCCCTAAACCTTGGATTTATTCTCTACAGAGGTAATTATATTTGTTTTACATATCTACTGAATCTCCTGCTTTAAGCGCCCACTGTTTTATAATAAAATTGGGTGTTCCAGCTAACCTCATCAACAGTGCTAAACTTGGAGCTTCTAAGTAAGTTTTCAAAAGGTTTTATACTGGATTTTTAGATCAGTATCTGTGCATATTCTTCTTTATTGTAGTGTCTATTACATGCAGTTATATAAAATAGTGTCCCTTAAATTTAGAACATTTAGCTGCCTTCACATTAAAGCAGTGCTTCTTAATGTCAAACACCAGGACCCCCAACAGGCTAGATTTTCAGTCATGATGTCTGCCTTAGAGCACAGGTAAAATAATCAGCTGATGGGTGAGGGCATGTTCCTAACCATGGTTACTGATCAGCTGATTTTAGTGTCTCTAACATTTTCATTATAGAAGGCATCTTTGTATTATCATCTGCACATCTTTTGAGGTTTGGATGATCACTTCCAGTAGTCTTCTGCTTTTACCTTGAAACAATTGTATTTAGTGGAATCATACTACAGGTTCACAATGGTATCATGCCCAAATATTCAGAAGCATGTTTTTCTTAACCACTTTGCAGCTAGGAGCTGTAATAAGTATTAGGGATGAGTTCTGTGTGAAAGTAGTTTATCTTTTCTTGAAAATTTTCAGACTGTGTTACTGTGCCTTAAAGGGACCTTATGCGATCTTGTTTTATTTTAATATGGTCACCAAATATAGTTAATTTTGTTTGTGTCATACATTTTGCAGCCATATTGAATACAAAGAGCCCTTTTTCTTCTTTCTAGTGTGTCAAATGAGAGTATATTACAGGTACAGATCACATTATTATGAAGCCATATTTCAGTTTAAGCAAAAAGCAATGGTTTTCCTGTACGACTTAGGGAATGTGCTTTTAATATAGTTAAAATCAAACAAAAAAAGTAATGCATTCATGCCACTGTCGGGATCACAGAACTTAAATCTCAAGATGGCAGCTGTGACTATGTGAAATATGACCCTGGGGAAGTCTCCCTAAGGGTGATGGGGGAAACCATATGTGGACTCATTGCCCAATGTGCTTAAAGGAATATGGCTATACACCTCACTGATGATGCCCAAAGAAGGCTCAAACAATTGTATGGGGTTGCCATGTTCCTTGTTCAGAGTAGGAATTTTGGTATTTCAGGGTTGAACTTTTTAGGCAGGATTAAACTGATATACTTAAATGGAAAAAATTGTTTTTCCCTTAATGTGTTTCCAATTACTTTTTTACCAACTGCAGAGTATAAAATATATGAGAATTTCCTTTTTAAGGAATTATTTGTGTATATGAAATAGCTGATTTTGTGTTTTGAAGCCACAATCTAATAAAATGAGTTGAGCTTATCTTGTAGGTATAATCAGATCTCATTACTTTAACACATTGTGTACATATACCTGCTTCTTTATCTTATATCTGTCCGTAAACCAATCATCAATACATGGAGAGAACAATGGAAAATTAACATTTTATTACCTTATCTCTTGTATAACCCACTGGGAGTGTAATTTCTTCAACTTGGACTTAAGGCCAAACATTTTCAGAATAGGTGTGGCTACAACAGGCTAAATCAACTATTTCACATGCCAATATAAGGGTAAAGGAAATACTTGTACACAATTTAATACACTCCAGTAGGTAAAGTGGATAATTGGGAACACATTAAAGGGGAGAAATGTTGTCATTTTAAGGAAAGTTCTTCTCTGTGAAAAGCATAATTAAGCTAAAAGTGGCTGCTGCTATGTGGTAACTCACCATAGAACAAGCTACTCAGTCGTTGTTCGTTCCTGGTAGAGAGCTTTTTTTTAATAAGCTCCTATGCTTACATTCTTGCTTTTTCAAATAAAGATACCTAGAGAACGAATAAAAATTGATAATAGGAATCAGGGGTCAATTCGGATGGGAACGCATGGGAACGGAGTTCCTGCACTATTTTTGCAGGAGGAACTAAGTAACAGAAACACTTCAATAAACACTGCTGCTGCTGGTGGGTGGAGCTGGATCACAGTCTGGTTAGGGGGATAGTGAGATCCTTTAGTAATGGGCAGTAACACTTTCTACAATACACTAAATGTAAGACTGTCAGCGGTCCTGCTGTGTTATCACCCCTGTTATGAATATTATCTTTATTATCTTTTACTACACATGGTGCTTACATTTCTGTGTGGCTTGCTCTGGGGTTATTTATCTCCCCTCAGCAGAAATAGAACTATTGCACCTTAAGTGGGTGAGACTCTGTGACAGAGGAGTATTTTCAGGCCCAAAGGTAACCATTCAATGCTTTATTGGATTTAATTTGCTTTCATTAACCATATATATATATATATATATATATATATATATATATATATATATATATATATATATATATATATATATATATATATATATATATATATATATATAAATAGAACAATATTAATTGTGAGGGAGGGTGGAAGTTTTGTTGGGTTCCCACACTTTTTTTTTTGTATGACTTGACTCCTGATAGGAATACATTAGAAAGTTGCTTAATATTGCCTGCTCTATCTGAAAGTTTAATTTTGACTAGACTCATCCTTTAATTAAACATGTTATGGGAAGACTAAAGGTTGAGTTGTCCCTTTAAGGCTGCATGTCAGCATATTCATTTTTCTCTCATACCCCAACAAATCTCATATCCCCAAAAGGACATACTGAAGAAGAAATGGGAGTTAAAAACCTTATTCTCAACATGTTCATAAGATCTATTTTCCAGGATTATTAGGCTCTTTAAAAGAGAAGATTCCCTCTATTTAAACAAGGGATTGCATGTTCCTACCATCTCCCTATATATGGTGTGTTTTTAATGAATATTTTCTTCCTTCTTGTCCCTTTTTTTAAAGGTGCTGTCATGCAGAAAATGAAAAGAAAAACTTCAGTAAACTCATCAATAGCAAATATTTGTTTTGGGAGACACCCAGAATGAGCTTTTGAGTGTTCTACAAAGGACTGTAACTTCTGATTATCACCAATACTAAGGAGGTACAAATATTATAATCTTTTCTTTATCACACTGCTATCAACTAGACCTTTCCATGGAGAATGGTTCACACCCATAAAGAAATGAGAAGGCCCTATAAAAAGCAGATAAACTAGTTATTGGTGTCTACTATAAGGCTCAAAGATGAATAAGCTGCTGATTTTTACGGGTCAGTTTATTACCCCAAAACAAAAGTAACCAATATTTTCAACTTGTGTTTTAAATGATTCATTTTTTTCGGAACTCATGATCTTTTTCCGATTTCCTTTAGGTCTGGCTGTCCTGCTGCAAGTGCAGCTAGGTAAGTAAATATACAGAACAATCTTCTACCATCTATTTTAAATACAAAAATATATTACACTATGCAGCGTTAAATGACAACGCTTGAGATGAGATATTATTTCTTTTCATTTGCTTTCTCAAATTCTTGACTAGAGATACCAAAATACAAATATGAACTTCCTCATCACTCCCAATATTCCACACAGGAGGGAGGAAACTAGAAAATAAGAACCCTTTCTCCTTTTAAAAGTTTCTTCAGATTCATATTAGATTCAGATATCTTCTCCATTCGCTTTCCTTCACACTTTTACCAACAAAAATCCAACAGTTTAAAGGGACATAAAACGCAACATTTTTCTTTCATTATTTATATAGAACATACAATTTTAAACATCTTTCCAATTTACTTTTATTTTAAAATTTGCTTCATTTTCTTGGTATAATTTGTTGAAAGAGTAGCGATGCACTACTGAGAACTAGCAGAACACATTGGTTGAGCCAATGAAAAGAGGCATATGTGTGCAGCCACCAACCAGCAGCTAGCTCCCATTAGTGCACTGCTACTTCTGAGCCTACCTAGGTATGCTTTTCAACAAAGGATACAAAAGAAGAAAGCAAATTAGATCATAGAAGTAAACTTGTATGCTCTGTCTGAACTAAATTGACTTTCTTGTCCCTTTAAAATGCTCCTATGAGCATTTTACTATTTTACTACTACTTGCATATAACTTGCAAAGGGATTAAACACAAAGTTAAAGCCAGCTGCAGAGCACCAATGCATTTCCAGGAGCTAGCTGAAAACATCTGGTGAAAAGAGAGAAATGTGTGCAGCCACCAATCACTAGCTAACTCTTAGTAGTGTAGGATATGTACATATTTTTCACAAAGGAAACCAAGACAACAGTTAATTTCATAATAGAAGTAAATTTAAAAGTGTCTTGAAATTACATGCGCTATATGAATCATGCATGTTTAATTTTGACTTTCCTATCCCTTTAAGTTTTATTGGCATTCAGTGGTTAAATACATAGTGAGACTCAGCTCTGGAGCAGCAATTTACAACTCGTCTGTAGATGGGCAAGGTGTATCACCAGTCTGCAGCTGACTTCAACTGTATCTTCTTAGTTTAAAAATATAGTTATTTGCAAGCAATTGTGCAAAAAGCAAACACTTTAAAACATTTGAGCATTTTATTATTGTTCTTTTATGCTCCTTTAACTTCAAATGTTATTAATAAATGTTGTTAACAATAAAAACAGCTGCTAAGTATTGCAAACTCTTTTTAAATATAATCTTTTTAAATATACAACCATAGCTCGGCAACACTTTAGTTAATTAGCTCTGAAACACACATATGTGCTACAAAAGGGATCAGTGCCAGATTAACTAACAGGGATACCGGGACTTTTACTGGTGGGCCACCTTCAGGGAGGTCACGGTGTGAGCCTTGTGCGCATCTGTAGCGCATTTCTTCAAGGCCACTCCACTCCTGACAAGGATGATGGGGGGGTTGTTCCCATGAAAAATGACCCTCGGCAAGGTAGGGGGGCTGGTGTCCTGGTGGAGGCGTGGCCAGGTGTGGGCTGGGACTGGTCTTCCTACATTTTCAGGGTCAGTCTAGTTTCCCTTGTCCGGCCCTGACCTGTAGGGGCAACTTGTATATGAATATTACGAAGCAGGGTTGTCCTATCTTTAAAATGTGGCAGGTCTGGGTAAAACATTTTAGAATTTGTTATTCAATAGTATAATATCCATATAAGTATATCATTAAAATTCAAATGAGCAATAATTTATCAGATATACACATACAATGACACCTCTCTGAAAAGACAGGGATGAGCCAGCTAGCGGGAAGAACATGTTTTCCCCCAACTACGGCTTCTATTTTCCCCAACTACTGCTTCCATTTGTTTTAGTCAGTCATACAAAAGGGTTCTCTATCAGTTGTTAATGATGTTTTGTAGGATTACAGCCAGATGCTGCTCTACAATGTGTCACAACTATGCATTTTTTTAAAAAAGCTTTGACCCAGTGAAAGTGCTACAAAAAACCTACATTTCTCCATATCTCAAACCTCCAAAATATAAAATTTGTTAAAAGAAAAAGAAAGAAAAGAAAGTGTAATAAATATAGACAGACCTTATGGTGATGTTGGACACCCTTCTTACAAAACCAAAAAAACTCTGGTAGGGCTCCAACAGTATCTAACCTGTTAACAACTCAGTTGACAAGCTACTTTACAAAAGTGGGTAAATTAATATTAGAAGCCATTATCAGATGAGAACTGATTTTTTAGGGCTCATTGTAATATCAATTCTTTGAAATCCCTTGACTTTCATCACATAATATAGTAATTAGAGACTTGAACATTTCACTTGAATTTTCATGTCAATTTCTCACTCTTTGTTTCCACCAGGATCTTCCTTCAAGTTGGTATGTTACTTCACCAACTGGGCTCAGTACTATCCTGCGCCTGCCACATACATGCCTGATAATGTTGATCCATGCATGTGTACCCATCTGATCTATGCTTTTGCCACCATGACAAATAACCAGATTGCCACCTTCGAATGGAATGATGCAACTCTCTATGGCTCCTTTAATGGTCTAAAGAAATAGTATGTTATTTCATGTATATGAAATGGAATTATATCTAAGTTTCACATCCGACTGTCACATGAGTATAGAAATATTGAATTCATAATTTATTACATGAAGTTGTCATAAAAAGCACAATTGTTATTGACATTAACAAACAAATTCTATGACTGGCTTCTCAGAACCTGATAGTTGACCAGCTGACATCTAATTTTATAATTTTACTATAAATACATACTGTAGCTATTATGTTTTTCTAGAAGTGGTCACCATGTTCCATGTTTATCATAGTTTTTCAATATACAATGATACTGAACAACACATAAATTTGAATACCAAACTCAACTTTCCATTCACATGTTATTTGCTTACAGTAACAGTGAACTGAAGACTCTTCTGTCTGTTGGAGGGTGGAACTATGGCACATCTGGGTAAGACTTTTACAAGGCTATCACAACACTTTCCATCATTTTCCACTGCATCAACTGAAAAATAATGAATGGTGATGGTGTTGATTTATTATTTTGATACACAAACAAATGCAATTACCAATTTGGAGTTTCATTTGACTTTTTTTAAGGTTAGTGTTCCATTGAAGAGTGAATGTTTTCTTTTATTTCAGGTTTAACACTATGGTATCCAATGCACAGAATCGGCAAACATTTATTAACTCCGTCATTACATTCTTGAGAAAGTATGGGTTTGATGGATTGGATATTGATTGGGAATACCCTGGAGACTCAGACAGAGGAAGCCCACCACAGACTCAACAGCAATTCTCAGTCCTTCTGCAGGTTAGAAAATTACCTGAATAGACAAGATGAACAATTTGAGTCTATAAAATACATTGCAATGTTGGTGATGAAATATGTGCAACAATTTTAAAGACTATTTTATCGTCTAATGATAAAGACATGATTTTGTAAGACCTGTTCTAAAAATGACCCATCTTTATAAATAAATTTGTTTCGAAATTATATAACACCTGAACCATAGAATATGCATGCACTGTGCAAGCTCATTTCGTCTCCTTATACTATATCGACGATAGAATAGTTTTTTGATAAACAGTTACTTTATTTATTTTTTTAGGAAATGCATGATGCATTTGTGCAGGAAGCTGCCCAGAACAACTTACCTCGTCTGCTCATCTCAGCTGCTGTGTCTGCTGGTAAATCAACCATTCAGTCTGGATACCAGATCCCTCAGTTGTCTAAGTAAGCTTTTGTTACCCCACATATAAATAGGTACTCATTTAACCTGGTCTGTCTTAAAGAAAAGCAACAGTGATTTCTGGATCTCTTGATAACTATCCAAAGTTATTGCATCTAAAATAATCAATATCAACTGTTATGTTCATTCAAAGTTACCTGGATCTTATTAATGTAATGACCTACGACCTCCGTGGTTCCTGGGAAGGTTTCACAGGAGAAGACAGTCCACTGTATGCAGGTCCAGCTGATCAGGGTGACTACATCTACTTCAATGTGGTGAGTGTCTGGTATTCATCTCATGTATTTTGATATTATTTTCTGATTATGCTGATAAAAATGATTTGCGGTAATTTGTCATGAAAGTCAGAGTGATCTGTTTTTCATATACTCCTAGGAATATGCTATGAATTACTGGAAGAACAATGGAGCTGATCCTCAGAAGCTGATGGTTGGGTTCCCAGCTTATGGCCGGACCTTCACTCTCAGTAATCCTTCTAACAATGGCCTTGGTGCCCCAACTTCTGGTGGAGGACCCGCTACACATTACACTCAACAAGCTGGTTTTATGGCATACTTTGAGGTAATTTCTCTAGCATTAGCTACATGATATTAAAAGCATTCCTCTTTTTTTTTGCTTTTACAAGTATTTTCTCTCTATGTTGCTGCCTCTAAAGGTCATTATTTGTTTTGTCCCCTTTTCTGTAATTTAACTCTGAAAATGATCATTCTGAGAATTGAAAGTGCACACTGCAGAATTCAAAAACCTAAACCTGCTTTACATTTTTCCCTAATCGGTCTTATCAGTGGTGACAAAGTAAAATACTGCAAAGCAATGTAAGTTTTGCTAACAAAATGCTAGTAGCTAGCCTTGTCCACATCAGATTGGTCCATCCAAATAGGGCAAGTGGTGGATAGAGAAATTTAGCCATTTCAAAAATGGCACCAGCAAACAAAGTGTTAATGTATTTATAAAGTTGTCACAATCAGTTGATATGTTAATTTATTGGAAGACTGTAGAAAACTCTTGCAATTTACAAGTTGTTTTATGTCCATTTAACTACAACACTGTCAACACTAAGGGGTACATTTAACAAGCTGCGGATGCAGCTGTTTCCGTGCAAGCCTTCAGGCTCGCCGGAAACATAAGTTAAGAAGCAGCCATCTCTGAAGTGGCGGACAGCAAATATCACGATCAGATAGCTGGGAATGTGCAGGGGGCAGCATTGCACAAGCATTTAACCAGAAATGCTTGTGCAATGTTAAATGCCGACAGCATATGCTGTCTGCATTTAGCGATGTCGGGCAAACATGATTCGCTATAGCAGATCATGTAGGTCCAACTGTTAATAAATCGAACCCTAAACCTTTATCACAAAACCACAGTCAAGGATATTTATAAAGTTACATAGCCACAATTTATATGATTCTTATATAATTGAACTTGAAATTTAATATTTCTTCTAAAACATAAACCACACCAACCTTAAAACTCTGTAATGTTATAATAAATATGTGGTAATGTGGTACTAAAAATATTCTATATTGTGTAATTATTTTATGCACGTATATTAATAGTTTACAATGTGGTATGTTTGCTTAATATATGAAGTGCTTTGTGAATGTGACATTAGCACAGTATTTCCTGCTTACCATAACTTTACCTTTCTTTGCCAAACTGCTCATCTTCTCACACATTCCACTAATTTTGCACAGATCTGTGGTTTCTTGAAACAAGGTGCTACAGTGGTATGGAACAGCCCACAAGCCGTACCTTATGCCTACAAGGGAAGTGAATGGATCGGATATGACAACCAAAAGAGTTTTCAGCTTAAGGTAAGTTCAACTGATGTGAGGTGCAGCTATGTAACATTTTCTCAGATAGGGCTGCAACTAAGCTGGTACTTTATTGAGAGCCTAACAATTGATTTAGGCAACTGTCAGTAATATAGAAAAACTGTTGGAAAACAGCTTTTACACCTGAGCCTAATACCTATGTTTAAAAGGTCATGAAACCCAAATTTTTCTTTTATCATTCAGATAAAGCATACAATTTTAAACAATATTCCATTTTACTTATATTATTTAATTTGCTTAATTCTTCAGATATTCTTTTTTAAATATATATATTTTTAAGAATATTGGTTCGTATCAACATTCGGATTTGTAATTCGAATTTCAGTAATAACATTCGTTCTAACATTCGAATTCAGAAATTTACACATTCGCCCATCCAGGGTCGGCTCCAGAACGAATGAAATGGGGGGGCATTTTTTTTTTCACGAGGGGGCACGCATTTAAAAAGCATGTATGAGAGTCAAAATAAGAGCAGACCTACTGTGGCAGTCCAGGGGTTACATTTATCAGATCTCTGGCTGTGCAGGAGTTAGATTTGTTTATATTCCTGGAAGTGCAGCGGTTACATGTGTCATATCTCAAGGAGTATAGGGGTTACATTTATAAGATGTCTGGCAGTGCCGCAGCAGTTACATTTACCAGATTTATGGCAGTGCAGGGGTTACATTTGTCATATCTCAGGAATGTCTCCCACATATGACACAGCCAGTGGACACTGTTTGCATGTGTAGCTCTACCAATGACCCTACTAATGATCAAATAAGCTTTTACGTGACAATAAGTTTGAGTGCCAAGCAGTACATTACTTGTACAGATATTATTAATGATATTTACCAGCACACACACAGTATATACACACAAATTATATATATATATATATATATATATATAGTGTATATATATATACATACATATACACACACACACATATATATATACACATATACACACACACAGTATATTTATATATATATATATATATATATATATATATATATATATATATATATATATATATATATATATATATATATATATATATATATATATATATACAATTCCTTCTGGTTCAGCACTCACAACTCCTGTCCGGGGTGCTCAGCAACAAACAAATATTCCAAATAAAGTAGGCACTCTCTGTTTACATTCACAAATTTTTACTGTGCAATAAGTGACGTTTCGGGGTTTTACCCCCGTCCTCAGACTTACACAGTGTAAGTCTGAGGACGGGGGTGAAACCCAGAAACGTCACTTATTGCACAGTAAAAATTTGTGAATGTAAACGGAGAGTGCCTACTTTATTTGGAATATATATATATAAAAATATATATACACACACGCACACTGTGTGTGTGTATATATATATATATATATATATATACACACACACACACACACATACACACGGTATATATATATGTATATACAAACACATATATATATATAAACACACAAACAATATATATATATATACACACAGTGTGTGTATTGTGTGTATGTATGTATGTGTGTGTGTGTGTGTATATATATATATATATATATATATATATATATATATATATATATATATAATAAAACAACCTTGGGGACAAATAGGAGATGTTTTGAAACATGTAAATAATAAACATAAGGCTATTTCACTAATTGCCCCACAGCTACATTTGAAGTTTGTGTATTTGAGCACCTATAATCTGACACACATTTTACACTGATCACTGCAGATAAAGCAGGCACAATGCACACTTGTTTTGTGTGACCTGCAGTGGGGAAACCAAGGAATTCCCAATTTGCCTCTTTATCTGTGGCTGCCAGGATATAAAGCACAATAGGGAAGGGATACTACTCTCTCACACACATTGGTTATATGGCTGTGTTTTCACAAACTTACTTCTGCCTTCCCTCTCACTGACTGTTAGCTTCTCCCAGCACTTCCTGCAGAGGTTTGATGATGTTATCATCTCACTTCAGCTCTGTAGTAAGTGGGCTAGCAGGAGGAGGGGCATTGCAAGCCCTAGGTTAACTGTGAGAGCACCAGCAGGGAAATGCAACTTTATTTGTTATCTGGTTGTAAATAGAGGAGAGTAAAGAGATTAGCTGGGCCCCCCAGTGGTGGATCTCCAGGGTCCAGTGGCTGCAAATGGTTGATGCGACATTTGGGACCCTGGACGTTCCGTCACTTTTAAAATGTAAATTTTTTTTTTTTTTTTAAATCACTTCTTTTGCCCTGGGGGGCACAGCATTCCATTGGGGGGGGGGGCATTGCCCCCCAATGCCCCCCCTTTGTGCGGACCCTGCGCCCATCCCTATTCAGAACTGTCAGTGAAGGAAACAAAATGCATTTTACAAAGATGTTAATTAAAAATTAAAATGTAGAGGCCATTTTAGGAATATGTGCTTATAAATTCAATGGAAAATTTAAATTTGCAATAAACTGTAATTTCTTAAATTATACATAAATTTTGTAAGGATAGGAAACTTCTAAATTTAGATAGTGTAAGCAAATGCTGGAAATGTAATAAAAAAACTTTAACCCCTTAACGACCAAGGACGTGCAGGGTACGTCCTACAAAAACGGTTGTTAATGACCAAGGACGTATCCTGCACGTCCTCAGGGTTTTTAAGCGCTGGAAGCGATCGTTATCCATTTTGGAACCTGTTCCTAAAGTGCGTGCGAGTGTGCGAGGTAGGGGGGAATAAATGTTAGGAAAAGGATCTGGGAGGGTATATTCAGGGGGGCAGCTACACTACAGAAAAAGTGGCATTTTTTAATTAAAAAAAATACAACATTTTTTTGCAAACTGGGTACTGGCAGACAGCTGCCAGTACCCAAGATGGCGGCAAACAGGTAGAGGGGGGAGGGTTTGAGAGCTGTTTGGGGGGATCAGGTTGAGGGCTAAGGGGGATCCAACACTGCAGAATAAATATATATATAAAAAAAAAGCTTTTTATTTTAGTACTGGCAGACTTTCTGCCAGTACTTAAGATGGCGGTGACAATTGTGAGGTGGGGGAGGGAAGAGAGCTGTTTGAGGGGGGTCAAGGAGGGATCAGGGGGTGGGATGTATCAGGTGTCAGGTGAACCAAGGGGATCCCAGAAATGGTGGCATGAAATATACCACAATGGGCCTAGATCAATACTTTGGGTTGTCTACTAAATATATATATATATATATATATATATATATATATATATATATATATATATATATATATACATGTCAAGGGATATTCAGGGATTTTGGAAATAGCAAAGTGCTACTTGTATTTATTGCCCTATAACTTGCAAAAAAAAAAGCAAAGAACATGTAAACATTGGGTATTTCTAAACTCAGGACAAAATTTAAAAACTATTTAGCATGGGTGTTTTTTGGTGTTTGTAGATGTGTAACAGATTTTGGGGGTCAAATTTAAAAAAAGCGTGTTTTTTTTTTTAATTTTTTCATCTTATTTTATAGTAAATTATAAGATATGATAAAAATAATGGTATCCTTAGAAAGTCCATTTAATGGCAAGAAAAACGGTATATAATATGTGTAGGTACAGTAAATGAGTAAGAGGAAAATTACAGCTAAACACAAACACAGCAGAAATGTAAAAATAGCCCTGGTCCTTAAAGGTAAGAAAATTGAAAAATGGTTTGGTCACTAAGGGGTTAAAGTGCCAAACAATAGGTTTCCGTAATGCTCATTCATGATGATGATGATGGTATTAGGATCAGGAAGTCACAAACTTTGTGTTTTTGTATTTCATTTAATGTAAACATAATAATAAGGAGACATCATGAAAACAAGTCTCTGTTATCTGCTTTCCCACAACAGGCTGAATGGCTTATGAAGAACAACTTTGGAGGTGCAATGGTTTGGGCTCTTCCTTTGGATGACTTCAGTGGAAATTTCTGTGGTCAAGGAAAATACCCATTAATAAGCACATTGAAATCTGCTCTGGGAATTTCAGCCCCAAGTAAGTTTTAGCAATATTTGAGAGCAACAATCCCATAATTGAATTAGCCCCAATTAAAATCATTACTTTATCTCTATGCATTGAATTTAATCTTGAATTTAAAAATATTATATTAGTGCATGTGTGTGTGTGTGTATATTCACACAAACACACACATATATATATATATATATATATATACAGTATATTTATTTATATGTACTGTATATGTTAGTTCCTGAGAGAGCACTTCTCTTTCTCTATGCATTTAGTCTCCCTAAGCGGAAAAAGGGGAAACTAGACATGGACCCCTTGCCCTATATGCTTTGAGAAATATGGCTACACAATGAAGGCCAAAACGATAGTCTGGGGTTGTAATGTTCCTTGTTCAGAGAGGAATTGCCTGGTATTTCGGGCTGGACTGAATTTGTTAGGTGGAATCAGACTGATATACTCCGGTAATGTTCTTCTATGTGAAATACATTATTGGGATAAAAAAAGCTTCTACCAGGTGGCGAATCGAATAAGCTAACAAGTTTTTGAGCTGTTGTTTGTTCCTGAGAGCGCACTTCTCTTTATATATGTATATGTATGTATATATATATATATATATATATATATTGTATATATATATACACATACACAATTATACATGTGTCGCTCAGCACTCACTAAACATACTGAAACGTGTGAGGTGTATTTCAAATCCATTATAAAAAACATCTGTGAAAAGAACTCACACTACGTCATCAAATCAGAGAAAGGGAGTGGAGATGGAGAACCCCAAAAGTGTCAATAAATTTGACTTGAAGTTGTGCAAATCGTAGTAGTGCTGGACTCTGTTTGAATATACATATTGAGTACCCAGGTGGTTTACCTTAGAAGGGACTATAATATACTAATTTTAGAAAGGTGTTAACATTGAATCACATTTCTTTCTTTGTAATGGACTAAACCTCAGAGTGACAGGAACATGTATCACAATGAAAATTATGGGTGTTCTTTCCTCTAACTGATTAACATTTAAAAAATTGGCACATTTATTTCTGAAGCTAAAACAAATAAAAAAAATTGGTATTGCACATAATAATTTGAATATCTTTCTTTTGCATTGTTTTTTTTTTCAAGCCAAAAGAAGAATTTATTATTATATTTCATTTTTATTTTTTTTGTCCTTGCAGATTGTCAGACACCCACTAATACTGTTGCACCAAACACAGCAGTCCCTTCAGCAGCTGCTCCAACTAGTGGTGGTGGTAGCGGAAGCAGTAGTGGATTCTGTGCTGGTAAAGCCAATGGTCTCTACCCTAACCCTAGCAACAAAAGTGGCTTTTATAACTGTCTGAATGGGCACAGCTACCAACAATCCTGCCAGAGTGGCCTAGTCTTTGATACCAGCTGCAACTGTTGTAACTGGGCATAAGGAAACATCAGCCTTGTTCATTGTCATCAACAGTCTAAATAAACATGGTACCAGAAAACGGTGTTGTTGTGTGATAGTCATTAACTGATACAAACAGTAATATAAATGACAGCGCAAACTCACATATATGGTAATGTCCACTAAAGTTCCAATCACTATAACCACTAGACTCTTATCTTCTTAAAAGTCCCTTTTGATTCTCAAATGCTCCTATTGGAATATGTTCATTAAAACTAGTATTTTACACTCCTGGACTCAAAAAGTTTTCATAGAACACTATAACAATAAAAGAAAATAGCACAACTCAGATTTAAGTATAACATTTAATAACAATAAAAAATGAAAATTGGAGCATATAGCTGTATTTATTAATTTATTTAGGGCTAGTATACCAGGGAAGCGCTATTTATCACTCCCCCTTGTGCGTTAACTACGCTAAAAGTAATTTTTTTGGGGGCGTCAGGAAGCGGATATTGCAAATGTGTTAAGGTACAATATATATATATGTATAGATATATGTGTATATATATATATATATATATATATATATATATATAGGTATATATAGGGAGGGATATCTATTTAAAAATACTTAGAACATTTTCCCCTAAGGGAAGAATGTTGGAATGTGAAATATTTACAGTAAATACATAGTTAAACACTTAATTATATATGGATATTGCATATATATGATTTTACATGTTTTCAACTACTTGACTGCAAAGGGCTCCAATATACATATATACGGTATATGTATGTATGTATGTATATATATATATATATACATATGTATTTATGTTTTTATATGTAAATATATGTGAATAGGAGGACTGTGCGCAGAAAGTGTTAACTCAAAGCACATTGCCATAAAAGGGATAGTCTAGTCAAAATTACACTTCCAGTGATCTTAAACTCTGCACCATGACTTCCATGTTATACATCAGGGACGGACTAGGAAATCAGACCGGCCCTGGAAATTTGTATAGACTGGCCCAGCTCCGCCCCCTTCGACCTAGCCCCACCCCCTCCAACCTAGCCATGCCCCCTCTAAGCCGGCCAACTATGCTCTAGCTGGTTTTCCCTTCAACTCATATATATATATATATATAAATAATAGAAAATAAAAAAATTGTTAAGTGATCTGAAGCAAAACTCCCACAAATCTATTGGTGGCAGTAACACAGCCATAAATCATTTTTTCTCAGTACCCTCTTTAAAATGTAACAAATAAAAAAATACTTTATTATTTCACACCCATCTATAAAGTGCACAGAGCACAGAGTCACAGTCTACCATTATGCCACCCCAATAATGCATCATAGTTCATACATCCAGGTTTTTTTCAGTTTTACCCACCTATCAATGCAATACAAGCAGTTTTCCAGCATTACTTACTCATGATCATCTACTGTATACAGTGCAGAAGTTGACATCACACACGCACATGGTAATAGTTCAGCAAATGTAGGCTTCTGTTTATAATTCCCTCAGACTACAAGCTATACACGATGTTCCGGCGTGCAGCAGCCAGTGAGGGAAGCGCAGATAACCTAAACCCCGCCTCCTCAGCAGCCAGCTCCGCCGCTGGAGGTTTCTGGGGATAGACAGGGGAATTAGTTAGGCATGCTGAGCTGGCAAGGCAATCGCCAAGTGCAGTTACCATCCGGGGCCCCTTCCACAAATGGCTGTTATGCGGGCTCAAGGGGCAGCTGCTTTGGGCCCTGGGCAACTGCCCCGCGTTAAAGACGGCCCTGATGAAAGACAGTCAGTCAACTCAGTGTGACGTAAGCCGGCCCGGCCCACCCCGCATTCCTCCCTGGCCTCCCTCATCCAGTGACAGACTGAGCTGTGAGTGACAGACACAGACAGACACTCACAGACTCAGTCTTATTGGCTTGCGGTAGGTAACTTGCGTTGCGGGCCAGCCCCGGCCAGAGGGGATTAATTTATTGGTTAGACACTGTCACAGTGAGTCAGTAGCGTGCCTCTAGGCTATTAGCCTAAGTAACTAGTTAAGTAACTAATGTATTACCGCAAATATCGGCGTCACATAAAAATATTTGCTAATTAATTGCTGCTCTTTACTGCAGCAGCTGAGCCCAGCCCAGCTGAGCTGCCAGCCGGCGGCCCACCGGGATTTTTCCCAGTATCCCGGCTGCCCAATCCGGCCCTGTTATACATACATAATTCCACTCCCACCACCTTTTTAACAGCAGCAAAGATTACAATTTCTCATCAAAGCAATAGTCTAGTCAAAATTAAACTTTCATGATTCAGATAAAGCATAGAGCCTGCAATTAAGCAACTTTCTAATTTACTCCTATTTAGCAACCAATCAGCAAGCGCTACCCAGGTACTGAACCAAAAATGGGCCTGCTCCTAAACTTACATTCCTGCTTTTACAAATATAGATACCAAGAAAACGAAGAAAAATTGATAAATGGAGTAAATTAGAAAGTTCACAGATCCAGGGTTTTCAACCCCTTAGTGAGGTGCGCTCAGGGAAGGTAATATAAAACAAAATTGTCCGGAGTCGTGGCAGCTCTTCCGATATAAACAGGAACAGTGGAACAATCTACAACGGGAGACAAGAAGGCGCCGAAATAGGGTGATATCGCCAATACACTACGATATGCTGGGGTGATAGAAGCAATACTTACAAACGAAGCGGCACTACGGCGTGCCTGAAAAAGCAGACCGGGACCTCACAGTCGCCCGGAAGACCACACACTGGCAAACAGCAAACCTCCATTGATCACGTGGTTCGTCTGGCCAATCAGGATCCGATCAACACACACACCTTCCTCCATTCTTAACGGAGAAAACAGAGTGATGTGTAGTAGCGATAGGCTCGGGACCCAAAACACTGTAAACACTCAAAAAATAGTGTGTGATGTTGAGGAAAAGGAGGAGATCCACTCCAGCGAGGTACAAATAAAAACAAATTTATTAAAATGTCTTTAAAATCAGCAATGCGTTTCTCGGCTACACAGAGCCGTTTCATCAGGCTGTAATACAATTTTTGACAATCCTGCTGCTTAAGTACCTCCTCTAACCAATCATAGCGCTTCTCACTTTACACACCCTTCTTAGGGAGGTTACATTTAAACACCTAAACCGATTAAGGTAAATACATGTATTGACGGTATTGGGCTATTTACATTATACCCTTTCTACATCATATCCCCCTTTCTATCACCCCAGCATATCGTAGTGTATTGGCGATATCACCCTATTTCGGCGCCTTCTTGTCTGCCATTGTAGATTGTTCCACTAAATTAGAAAGTTGCTTAATTGCAGGCTCTATGCTTTATCTGAATCATGAAAGTTTAATTTTGACTAGACTATTCCTTTAATGAGAAATTGTAATCTTTGCTGCTGTTAAAAAAGTGGTGGGAGTGTAAATATTTATGTATAACATGGAAGTCATGGTGCAGAGTTTAAGATCACTGGCACTGTGCAACCCCTCCCCCCACTACCATTTGTGCCTAGGGTCTGACCATACAAATACATATATAAACCTGTGTAAAGGGTCACACAATACTCCCAGCTGCCTTCCCCAGTTCCCCAGTGTATGGGAGACACATACACACACAGTATGGAGGAGGGGGCTTGACCTCATGCAAAACTTTCTGCCTTCCAGCAAGTTCACTCCCCACCAGTGTACAATGCATGCTGGGAATGAGAGCCCAGAACTGCAGAATTACAATATTGAGAGGGAAATAGTGAAGTACAAATTCTAGAATAGCTATACAACTCCCAGAATACTGTGCTTCTTCTAAAACGTAGCTACAATCGGGGATTAAAAGGAAAAAAACAGACATCAATCAGCCAATAGAATGCAAGCTCAATCCTATTGGCTAATTGCAACAGCCAATAGGATTTTTTCAACCTTAATTCCGGTTGGCTGATAGAATTCTATCAGCCAATTGGAATCTAAGGGACGCCATCTTGGATTACATCATTTAAAGGAACCTTCATTCGTCGGTAGTCGTCGGAAGGAAGAGGATGCTCTGCGTCGGATGTCTTGAAGATGGAGCCACTCTGCGTCGGATGGATGAAGATAGAAGATGCCGTCTGGATGAAGACTTCTGCCCGTCTGGAGGACCACTTCGCCCGGCTTGGATGAAGACTTCTGCTGCTTCCTTGAGGTTGGATGTTCGGTCTTCAGAACAGTAAGTCGATCTTCAAGGGGTTAGTGTTAGGGTTTTTTTAAGGGTGTATTGGGTGGGTTTTATTTTTAGGTTAGGGCTTTGGGCCGCGAAAGAGCTAACTGCCCTTTTAAGGGCAATGCCCATCCAAATGGCAATGGGGAGCTTAGGTTTTTTTAGTTAGTATTTTATTTGGGGGGTTGGTTGTGTGGGTGGTGGGTTTTACTGTTGGGGGGGTTGTTTTTTTTTTTTTTTACAGGTAAAAGAGCTGATTACTTTGAGGCAATGCCCCGCAAAATGCCCTTTTAAGGGCTATTGGTAGTTTAGTTTAGGCTAGGGGTTTTTATTATTTTGGGGGGGCTTTTTTTATTTTGATAGGGCTATTAGATTAGGTGTAAATAGTTTAAATATCTGTAATTTGTTTATTATTTTCTGTAATTTAGTGGGGGGGGGTTTGTACTTTAGCTCATTTAATTTCATTTAGGTAAGTGTATTTAATTTAGTGAATTTATTTAATTATAGTGTAGTGTTAAGTGTTATTGTAACTTAGGTTAGATTTTATTTTACAGGTACTTTTGTATTTATTTTAGCTAGGTAGTTATTAAATAGTTAATAACTATTTAATAACTATCTACCTAGTTAAAATAAATACAAACTTGCCTGTAAAATAAAAATAAAGCCTAAGCTAGCTACAATGTAACTATTAGTTATATTGTAGCTATTTTAGGGTTTATTTTATAGGTAACTATTTAGTTTTAAATAGGAATTATTTATTTATTAATAGTAGGTTTTATTTAGATTTATTTTAATTATATTTAAGTTAGGGGTGTTAGGGCTAGACTTAGGTTTAGGGGTTAATAAATTTAATATAGTGGCGGCGACGTTGGGGACGGTAGATTAGGGGTTAATAAGTATAATGTCGGTGGCGGCGGTGTAGGAGGCGGCAGATTAGAGGTTAATAACATAATGTAGGTGGCAGTGGGCTCCGGGAGCGGCAGGGTAGGGGTTAATACGTTTATTAGAGTGGCGGTGGGCTCCGGGAGCGGCAGGATAGGGATTAATACATTTATTAGAGTGGCGGTGGGCTCCAGGAGCGGCGGTTTAGGGGTTAATAACTTTATTTAGTTGCGGCGGGGTGTAGTGTGGGTGTTTGGTGACTATATACCAATAACCTGGGAAAAAGCCGAAGAGCAGCGAGATCGATGACTATAAGTTAACAACAGTCCGCTGCTCATCGCGCCGCACTTGGTGCGCGGCTTTTTGACAGGTTTTTTGGTAACTTTGGAGAACTATTCTTGGTTCCGTCGAATGCAAGTAAGTTGACGGCTTGATAAGTAGATGCCAGACTCTATAGTCTCAGACTAAAGGAATCCTATTGGATCTATAAATTAGAGTATTTATTTTACACCCAAAGGGATTGAATGTGGAGTTTGATTTGAAGGTAATTGACAAACAAAGCCTGCTTTTGAGTAGGATATTTTTTTTTGCAATTGCACAGTCTTCTAAGATAGGTAAACACTTGGGCCCATATTTATCAAGGTCTGTCGGACCTGATCCGACAGTGCGGATCAGGTCCGACAGACCTCGCTGAATACGGCGAGCAATACGCTCACCGTATTCAGCATTGCACCAGCAGCTCACAAGAGCTGCTGTTGCAACGCCGCCCCCTGCAGACTCGCGGCCAATAGGCCGCCAGCAGGGGGTGTCAATTAACCCGATCGTACTCGATCGGGTTGATTTCCGGCAATGTCTGTCCGCCTGCTCAGAGCAGGCGGACAGGTTATGGAGCAGCGGTCTTTGTGACCGCTGCTTCATAACTGCTGTTTCTGGCGAGCCTGCTGGCTCGCCAGAAACACAGGTCATCAAGCTCCATTCGGAGCTTGATAAATATGCCCCTTGGTGTGGCCTGTTTATTTCTGGCAAAACAAATAGCACTGTAGATTTTAAAGAAAAAAATAAGTCCTTGCTCATCTGAGCTCTAAACAAATTAATGATCTATGCATTGTGCAGTTTGTCTTCTTATCAACAAATAATAAACAGTGAATGTAACAGCTTGACTACATTTAACTGCAATCTTGCATCTTATTGCACTTCCTAGCTTCTTTCTAGCTTAGGTTTCCCCCAATGTTTGTAAAGATGAGACAAGTATCAGATGAGTTTGAAGAAACACTAAATACTTTGGGATTGTACTATAAAAATGATTATGCACATTAAAACAACTTTGCAATATATTTCCATTGAGTATTCTGCCTCCCTTTCCTGTAATTTCAGTCCTGAAAGCTGAAAGAGAACATGTCAGGCCATGCAAGCCTAACCCTGACACATATCTCACCCTAATTTACGGTTTTCTTCTTGCCACATATATCTCCCTATTTTGCAGTTTATTATATTATCTTCTCCAACCAATGGTAATACAATGGCAAGCCCTGTCAGATCTCCATACTCAAGGCCAGATTGGCTCCTCCAAAAAAGGACACTAGTGGGTGGAGTTTGACCATTAAAAACTGTTGCAGCAAACAAGTTGTTAATCTATTCTAATAACATTCTGATACCACTGATATGTTATCTATAGGAAGACTACAAAAAATGTTTAAATTACAAGGTATTTATTCACATGGAAAACCTGGACAAAGTTCTAACAGCTTATTTGTAGTGGAATGGGGTCTTGTACCATCTTTTTTCTGAATACTTCTCCACAGGAAACACAATTGAACAAGAGAAACACATTTTACAAATACATTTAATAGCTTTCCCTGAGACTATGTGCTATTTAATTTTTCAAGGTAGAGACAATTCTGGATCCTAAGTACACACGATTTATGACACTTGTACTAATATTTTACAAACAAAACTCAGCACAACATCTAAGATAGAAAACTGGGAATTTGTGATGAGGAGTAGCTTCAGAGCTTTACATCTGCAGGTTGTGAGACCCTCTCCATTATAATCGATGGAGCATATAACTGTTCACCTCTTGGCTCAAAACCCCCCACATATTTACCATCAACATGTTATAGAACAAATTCAAATGCAAAAAACAACAGCAACAGCAAGTTCCTATATAAAATAGCCCTTGCTATTATGTTAAAAAAAACACTTGATATTGGTTAAAGAGAAATAAAACAAAAATAGTAGTGAGATAAACTCTTCATTGTGAGACACGACTGAGAGACTACATACTTGTCAGGCAGTAGAGTGTTTATGCATTCTGCATGCTGGGTCTAAATGTAAGTAAGAATCCTGACATGCTTCTAGAATGCCCCAGAACATTATCATTAAAATCTGCAAGACCCCCAAGATACCATTATTTCTATCCAGCTAGACTACTTTACCATAACAAAACAGCCATGCAGATAAATTACAATTAAAGGGACAGTCTACAACAGAATTGTTAGTGTTTTAAAAGATAGATAATCCCTTTTTTACCCATTCCCTAGTTTTGCATAACCAACACAGTTATAATAATATACATTTTACCTCTGTTATTACCTTGTATCTAAGCCTCTGCAAACTTCTCCCTTATTTCAGTTCTTTTGACAGACTTGCATTTTAGCCAATCAGTGCTGACTCCTAGGAAACTCCACATGCATGAGCATAGTTATCTATATGACACACACAAACTAACACCCTTTAGTGGTGAAAAACTGTCAAAATGCATTCAGATAAAAGGCGGCCTTCAAGGTCTAAGAAATTACCATATGAACCGCCTAGGTTTAGCTTTCAACTAAGAATACCAAGAGAACAAAGCAAAATTGGTGATAAAAGTAAATTGGAAAGTTGTTTAAAATTATATGCCCTATCTGAATCATGAAAGTTTTTTTTCGGTATAGACTGTCCCTTTAAATACATTTACATAAACTATTTTACAAGAATGTTTCCTAACTGTTGTGGTTTTAATTGTTGTTTTTCTATGTCCTGACTTGATGCGCGAGATGTCATGTATTGTGCACCTCATAGAACTACAGATGCTAATGGCAAGAATGGCTGCTGATATAACTGTGGAAAATATAGGTGAAGCGACACTCAATGAATTTCAAACATGATCTTGTCTTTACAAGGCCTATTGACAGTGACAAGGGACATCTAGGAATCTATCCATGTGCTCTGGGATATCATGATTACTTAAAGGGATAGTAAACACCAAAAATGTTATTGTTTAAAAAGATAGATAATCCCTTTATTTACCATTCCCCAGTTTTGCATAACCAACACTGTTACAGAAATATACTTGTTACGTCTGTAATTACCTTGTATCTAAGCTTCTGCTGACTGCCTCCTTATCTGAGATCTTTTGACTGACATGCATGTTATGCAATTAGTGCTGACTCTTAAATAACTTCACGTGCGTAAGCACAGTGTTATCTATATGAAACACATGAACTAAAGCCCTCTAGTTGTGAAAAACTGTCAAATGCATTTAGATGAGAGGCGGCCTTTAAGGGTTTAGAAATTAGCATATGAGACTACATAGGTTTAGCTTTCAACTTAGAATAACAAGAGAACAAAGCAAATTTGATGATAAAAGTAAATTAGAAAGTTGTTTAAAATTACATGCCCTATATGACTCATGAAAGTTTAATTTAGACTTTACTATCCCTTTAACAACTTAAAAACAAGGATTAATGGGTCACAAAAAAATAATAATATCCCCCCTTTGTTTTATATAAAAGAGAGTATTTTAAAATGCATCGGTTTGAAGGTAGGAAGTAATAACAGGCACAGATACTAACAGCCACCAGCTGCAACTGCTGTATTTGGTCATAAGGAAAAGTCAGCTTTGTTCATTTTCATCAACAGTCTAAATAAACATGGTACTAAAAAGCTTTGTTGTTGTGTGATAGTAATTTACTGACAAACTCCCATATATGGTAATGTCCGGTAAAGTCCCAATTATCATAACCACTACTTACTTATCTTCATAAAAGTCCATTTATTCTCAGATGGTACTGTCGGAATAAGTTCCTCCGTAGTGATGCTGTCGTTTTACACTTCTGACCCCAAAAAGTTTTCTTACAACAATACAACAATTAAAACAAGGATTAATGGGTTACAAAAGGTAATTTTCCATTTGTTGTATCTAAAAGAGAGTATTTTAAAAAGCATTGGTTTGAAGGTGGGAAGTAATAATGATATTTATAAAAAAAAAAAAAAGGATTAATAGGACACAAAGGGCCAGATTATGAGTGGAGAGCAAACGTTTGCACGCAGGCAATAAGGGGTTTATCATGGGTGTTTGTGCTGGCCAGGCTTATCGCTCATATTAAAAAATGTGTATATATATTTTATAATAAAAGATTTATAATCCTGCTTTTTTATGTTCTGTTCCTTCACCCTCTACATTTCCTCTTTTGGGTTGGCTGTTACATAGAGAGCAGAACCACCCTCTCTCTACATAGGCTTCCTAGGGGGATTCAAAGGGCTGGACTTTAAGAATGTCATATGACACACACACTGATTGGGTATTTATTGAAATTGTCATAAAAGAAAAAAGAGTTCATCCCAGTGGGCTGGCATAATATTGTAATAGAAGCATTACTATAGGCATGGATTTAACCTTTTTCATGGATAAAAAAAAAAAAAAAAAGGTAAACATATACTTTTTTAAAGGCAAAGATTACATTAAATGTTTACCATCACTTTAACTATTTAAAGTGATGGCAAAGATAAGACAGAGCCTAGAGAAGTTGGCGGCACTTCTGGACAGTGTTGATGTATGGCTTCTGCTTTGCAAAGTAAAGCATTAACTTGCATCTGTGGATGCAGCGGCGAATGGTGTTGACTGACAATGGTTTAACAAAGTATTCCCTAGCCCATGTCAGGATATCCATTACAGACTCATGACGGTTTTTGAGACAGTGATGTCTGAGGAATAGGATATCATGCGCATTCAGAAGTGTTTTTTTCTTGCACTTTATTCACCGAGATTTGACCGGATTCCTTGAATCTTTTAATTATATTGTGCACTGTAGAAGGGGAAATGCCCCAAATCCTACTGATTTGTCTTTTGGAAATGTTGTTCTCAATGTGTTGGATTATTCACTTGTCACATCGCTATTAGTCCTAAATTGTTCCATCTTTTTTGGAGTGTGTTGCAGTCATCAGATTTGAAATGAGTGTATATTTTTAAAAATACATTAAATTCACAAACATCAAATAATGTGTTAATAATCAGGTAGATTACAAGTTATGGGCGCAACGGGGTGCGAAACGAACGCAACAAAAGTTTCACACTCCATTGCGCTGCCATTACAAGTTTTGAAACAGCCGGCTTGTGTGTGCGATATGGTTGCGTTGAGCTCCATACCGCACGAAATACAAGTGCTGATTTGACGTGCTCGTGTACGCTTTCCCCATAGACATCAATGGGGAGAACGGGTTAGAAAAAAAACCTAATACCTGCGATCGCGGAGAGAAAAGCTCCGTAACGCAACCCCATTGATGTCTATGGGGGAAAAAAAAAGTTACGTTTAAATCTAACACCCTAACATAAACCCCAAGTCTAAACACCTCTAATCTGCTGCTCCCGACATTGCAGACACCTACATAAAGTTATTAATCCCTAATCTGCCGCTCCCGATATTGCCGCAACCAAAATAAATCTATTAACCCCTAATCTGCTGCTCCCGATATCTCCGCCACTATACTTAAGTTATTAACCCCTATTCCCCTGCACCCCAACATCGCTTACACTATGATAAATCTATTAACCCCTATTCCGCCACTCCCCGACATCGCTGCCACTAAATAAAGTTATTAAACCCTAAACCTCTGGCCTCCCACATCAATACCACTATATAAACCTATTAACCCCTAATCCGCCAGCCCCCACATCTCAACAACTTAAATTAAACTATATTAACCCCTAAACCTAATTATAACCCTAACCTTAACTCCCCCTAACTTTAACATAATTAAAATAGACAATTACAATTATTAACGAAATAATACCTATTTAAAACTAAATACATACTTTCCTGTGAAATAAAACCTAAGCTAGCTAAAAAAGAACTAATAGTTATATTGTAGCTAGCTTAGGTTTTATTTTTATTTCACAGGTAAGTTTGTATTTATTTTAACTAGGTAGACTAGTTAGTAAATAGTTATTAACTATTTACTAACTACCTAGTTAAAATAAATACAAACTTACCTGTGAAATAAAATCTAAGCTGCCTTACACTAAAACTTACCAGTACAAAATAAAAAACCTACCATTACAAAAAATAAAAACACTAAAATTACAAAAAATAAAAAACCTACTATTACAAAAAATAACAAACGAAATTATCCAAAACAATAAAAATTATTTCTATTCTAATACCCTTTAAAAAAAATATAAAAAAAATAAACCCACCCCAAAATAAAAACCCCTAATCTATAATAAACTACCAAGGGCCCTTAAAAGGGCCTTTTGTGGGCCCTTAAAAGGGCCTTTTGTAGGGCATGGCCCCATAGAAATCAGCTCTTTTTCTACAAAAGAAAAACAAACACCCCCTAAGAGTATACAAACCCCACCCCCTAAACCCACAAAATAAAAATAAAGTAAAACCTAATCTACCCATTGCCCTGAAAAGGGCATTTGTATGGGCATTGCCCTTAAAAGGGTATTCAGCTCTTTTGCTGCCCATTAAAAATAAAAAATACCTGTTCTAAAAAGAATAACCCACCCCAAAACGAAAAAAAAACATTGCACAAAATAACAAACGAATTATCCAAAATAATAACAATTATTCCTATTCTAATACCCATTTAAAAAAAAAAAAAACACCCCAAAATACCTAATCTATAATAAACTACCAATAGCCCTTAAAAGGGCCTTTTGTTGGGCATTGCCCTAAAGAAATCAGCTCTTTTTCGAAACAAAAATACAAAGACCCACTAACATTACAAACCCCCACCCCCCCAAACCCACAAAATAAAAAAAAATATCTAAAAAAAACTACTCTACCCATTGCCCTGAAAAGGGCATTTGTATTGGCATTGCCCTTAAAAGGGCATTTAGCTCTTTTTCTTGCCTTTAAAAGGGCATTTAGCTGAAGTCCCGCTTGAAGGATCTTCATCCCGCCGGCTCCATCTTTATTCAGGCGGCTCCATCTTCATCCAGGCAGCTCCATCTTCATCCAGACGGCATCTTCTATCTTCATCCTGGCGGCGTCTTCTATCTTCATCCAGCGCGGAGCATCCTCTTCATACGGTCGCCACCGTATACTGAATCTTCAATGCAAGAGAGCCTTTTCAAAATGGCGTCCCTTGCATTCATATTGGCTGATTTGATTTTGGAAATTCAAATCAGTCAATAGGATGAGAGCTTCTGAAATTCTATTGGCTGTTCAAATCAGCCAATAGAATTTCAGTAGCTCTCATCCTATTGGCTGATTTGAACAGCCAATACGATTTTAGTAGCTCTCATCCTATTGGCTGATTTGAATTTCCAAAATCAAATCTGCCAATAGGAGTGCAGGGGACGCCATTTTGAAAAGGCTCCCTTGAATTGAAGATTCAGTATACGGCGGCGACCGTATGAAGAGGATGCTCTGCGCCGGATGTCTTCAGGATGGACCCGCTCCACGCTGCCGGGAGGAAGATAGAAGATGCCGAAGGGCTGAAGATAGAAGATGCCGCCAGGATGAAGATAGAAGATGCCGCTTGGATGGATGAAGACCTCGCCGCCTGGATGAAGACTTCTCGCCTCCTGGATGTCTGGACTTCAGAAACTGAAAGTGGATTTTAGGGGGTAAGTGTTAGGATTTTTTAAACTTTTTTGGGTGTTTTTTTTTTTTAGTTTAGGGTTTGGGCTTTTCTTAAAGGGATGGTAAACTCACTATTGACCGAATATATGATCAAGCTTGTTAACCCTTCTTAAATGTTTAGACGAATTTTCAATTTATACATGATATAGCCATTTACTTACAATGCCACAATAAAGAATATCTCCATTCCGTGAAATTGCCAGCCCCCCGTGACGTCATATTCTTTTTGCCGTCTTTTGTCCAATCATATATCCTGTCGCCAGACAGGCTTCATTCAATGCAATTGGATTCGCGCATGCGCATTAACGAGCAATGTGAGCAATACTAACATCCAATCAACTGGTTCTAAAACCGAAGACGATTTTGCGCGTGCATGTTATATGTGACGCATGCGTGTTTTTTTATTTTCCACATGGCACGCTAAAGTAAGCACTGTATCGTATACTATTACTATACGATTCTTAGTTTACTTGGAACAGTGCCAGTAAGTATATTGCCCCATTCAATGTGTTACATTTTTATTAATACCAATAAATTGGTCCAATATCGTCGCAATATAAAAATAAACTATTTCAATCACACTGAACCAAGTAAACATTGAATCTCCTGACTCAATGTTTACTTGGTATACGTCATGCTAACAAATGCGCATGCGTTAGAAATTAGGATGTCAGGAGCGAGCAAACCCTCTGACGTGTAGAGAGGGTGGAGAGCAGATCAACACAGAGAATATGGAGTGCAACATCTAAGAGGGGCGGAGCGAGGCGGCGAGATGCGGCGCAACGCGGTGTTATCAATGTATTAGAATTTACATCAAAATACACCAAAAATTAAAGAATTTATAATGCGGTTTAATAATTATTACATAAAGTGATGTAACTATGAAATTTGCAAATAACGGAGTTTACCATCACTTTAAAAGAGCTAAATGCCCTTTTCAGGGCAATTCAAAAGAGCTAAATGCCCTTTTCGGGGCAATGGGTAGCTTAGGTTTTTGTTAGTTAGGTTAATTGGGTGGTGGGTTTTACTGTTGGGGGTCTTTGTATTTTATTTACAGGAAAAAGAGCTGTTTAACTTAGGGCAATGCCCTACAAAAGGCTCTTTTAAGGGCTAGTGGTAGTTTATTGTAGGCTAGGTTTTTTTTTATTTTGGGTGGGCTTTTTTATTTTTATAGGGCTATTAGATTAGGTGTAATTCTTTTTTATTTTTGATAATTTCGTTTGTTATTTTTCGTAATTTAGTGTTTGGTATTTTTTTTAATTTAGTGTTTTTTTTAATTTTTGTAATTAGATTCTTTGTAATTTTTATAGTAGTGTTAGGATTTATTTAATGTGTATTTTAATTTTTTTTAATTGGTAGTTAGTTTAATTTTAGTTTAATAGTTATATTAGATTAATTGTTAGTTTAAACTTAGTTTTTTTAATTTGACAGGTAAGTTTTAATTTATTTTAAAATATGGAAATTGTAATTTTGGGGGGGGGCGTTAGGTTTAGGGGTTACTAGTTTAAATTAGTTTATTGCGATGTGGGGGGCTTTAGGTTTAGGGGTTAATAGGTTTATTATCGTGGCAGCGGTATCAGGGAGCGGCGGAATAGGGGTTAATAACTTTAGTATAGTTGGGCCATGTGGGTGGACAGCAGATTAGGGGTTAATAATATTTAAATAGTGTTTGTTATGCGGGGGGCAGCAGTTTAGGGGTTAATAACTTTATTATAGTGGTGACGATGTTGGGGAGCAGTGTTATAGGGGTTAATAAATTTTATTAGTGGCGGCGATGTCAGGAGCGGCAGATTAGGGATTGATAACTTTAATATAGTGTTTGCGATGCGGGAGGGCCGTGGTTTAGGGGTTAATAGGTAGTTTATGGGTGTTAGTGTACTTTGTAACAGTTTAGTTATGAGTTTTATGTAACAGTTTTGTTGCGTAAAACTCATAACTACTGCTCTTAGATGGCGGTATGGATCTTGTCGTTATAGGGTGTAACGCAAGCTTTTTAACCTCACCGCAAAACTCGTAATGGCAGCGCTATGGAAGTCCCATGAAAAAACATCATTTTTACGAGTGCGGGACTGACGTTGCATTACAGGCTAAAAGGCTTGCGGTACAGCTATACCGACAACACTTGTAATGGCTGCGGTGCTGTTTAACGCTGAAATTGACATTTTTTCAGCGTTAAAAGACGAACGCACAACTCGTAATCTACCTGAATGTGTTTTCAATATAGTACAGGGTGAATTAAATTTTAAAATTACTCTTTTTGTTTGTTCTTTTTCATTTTCCATACTGTCCTAACTTTTTCGGAATTGGGGTTTTATATATACAGTATATATTTATATATATATATATATATATATATATATATATATATATATATATATATATATACACATATATATATATATACTGTATATGTGTATGTATGTATTTACATTTATACACATATAAACAAATAAATACATATGTACACATATATAGACATATATAGAAGTGCATTAAAACCCTTTACAGTCAAGTAGATAAAAAACATATTTATGCAATATTCATATTTTATAAAGTGTTTAACTATATATTTACTATAAATATATCACATTCCTATATAGGGGAACATGTTCTATGTATTTTTAAATAGATATTCCTACATATATCTGTATATTTCTATACATATATTTAATCATATATATATATATATATATATAGAATTAAGTAGAATGTTACCATTCAGTGTCAGTGAGTGGAAACAGGCGTTACTCAAGTAAATGCGCTAGTCAGAGGTATGAAAATCTCATAGAGCAGCTATGAAGGTACAAATATTGTATGATAGACTAAGTCTATACAATATAGGAAAAATAGGAGTCAAAGGGTAAACAGCGCTTATGGAGATTCTTAAAAACTGAATAATATTAAAATCTCGGCAGTGTTGGTGGGTAAAGAAAACAAAAAAAAAAAAAAAAAAAAGGGAAGAGAAGTATATGAATATACGTATATATATTAGAGTCTTTGATAGGATATTGGAATCCTAGTGTAATGAAGGCGTAATAGATACCCTTACCAAAAGTTACCTCAATCCTATGAGGTAAGTTTGCCGCATTGGAGGATGTATCTAGTGGTTGAATGAATCCTGGATGTTCTGGTCTGTATAAAATCGCTGCCTCTTGGAGTAGAATGGGATGTGGGTCCCCTTTGTGCTGGTTTCTTTAGGAAACTTCCTGTATTTATTGCCTCTTGGAGCTTGGTTTTCTTGTCTTGGTATGAACTTTCTTGTCCAGATATATACAGGATGTCAGAGCAGGTGACGTGGTTACAGGGTACTTATTTCTTTTTTCTTTTCTTATTTTTTCTTCATTTTCCTTAGAGTTGTGTCAGCAGATACAAAAAAATTTCCCTTTTCCGACTCCGAGTCGTTTCAGACGTAAGGAAGGAATAGGATAATATCCTATTCCTTCCTTACGTCTGAAACGACTCGGAGTCGGAAAAGGGAAATTTTTTTGTATCTGCTGACACAACTCTAAGGAAAATGAAGAAAAAATAAGAAAAGAAAAAAGAAATAAGTACCCTGTAACCACGTCACCTGCTCTGACATCCTGTATATATCTGGACAAGAAAGTTCATACCAAGACAAGAAAACCAAGCTCCAAGAGGCAATAAATACAGGAAGTTTCCTAAAGAAACCAGCACAAAGGGGACCCACATCCCATTCTACTCCAAGAGGCAGCGATTTTATACAGACCAGAACATCCAGGATTCATTCAACCACTAGATACATCCTCCAATGCGGCAAACTTACCTCATAGGATTGAGGTAACTTTTGGTAAGGGTATCTATTACGCCTTCATTACACTAGGATTCCAATATCCTATCAAAGACTCTAATATATATACGTATATTCATATACTTCTCTTCCCTTTTTTTTTTTTTTTTTTTTTTTTTTGTTTTCTTTACCCACCAACACTGCCGAGATTTTAATATTATTCAGTTTTTAAGAATCTCCATAAGCGCTGTTTACCCTTTGACTCCCATATATATATATATGTATAGATATATTGTACCAAAATACAATCAGATATATGTCGAAATATGTATTTATGAATAAATAAATAGTTTACTTTCAAAACGAGCACAACCCGATGAGCGCAAAAAGCTTACTTCTAGCACAATTAACGATTGAGAGTGAGCGTTAATTAGCACTTCACTTGTAATCTGGCCCAAAGTCTTTCTTTTTTTGTGAAACATTTTTTGTTTTTATCCTGTGAGCTGTCACTAGCCACCAATAAAGTAGAAGTAGATCTGTTTACCAGTGACCCTAAAGCCTAGTTCCTGTTAGATTAAAAATAAAAATAAACAGCTTTAAAGGGACAGTCTACCATAGAATTCTTATTGTTTTAAAAGATATATAATCCATTTATTACCCATTCCCATAACCAACACAGTTATATTAATATACTTTTTACCTCTGTGATTACCTTGTATCTAGGAACCTTCTTCCAGCCCCCTGATCACATGACTGTGACTGTTTATTATCTATTGTCTTAAATTTAGTATTGTTTTGTGCTAAATCTTAAATAACCCCCAGTGCCTGAACACAGTGTTATCTATATGGCCCACATGTACTTTCTGTCTCTTTGTGTTGAAAAGAGATTTAAAAAGCATGTGATAAGAGGCAGCCCTCAAAGGCTTAGAAATTAGCATATGAGCCTACCTATGTTTAGTTTAAACTAAGAATACCTAGAGAAAAAAGCAAATTTGATGATAAAAGTAAATTGGAAAGTTGATTAAAATTAAAAGTCCTATCTGAATAATGAAAGTTTAATTTATACTAGACTGTCCCTTTAAAATATTTTTGAAAAAAAAAGAAATATTTTTAAATAGTTTTATGTAATCTTGTTTATCTGTTTAATTTAAATCACATAACAATTCCCTTTCTTTTCAATATTCTCACGTCCACTTTTTTTTTTCTCTAAATCTCATGGTACCTCTGTTTAAAATACAAATCTTCCTTAAACAAATGTTAACTACAACATACATATCCGTCTTAGTCACTTTGTAAAACGTATATTCTCTATACTTAACAGAAATCTACCATTTTTGTATACCCTTAATCCTCTCTGCACTAAAGTATGGTGTTGTACTTTACTGTAGTTCTTCAAATTAGAGGTCATGACCCAGTATTGGGTAGAAAAATGCTTTTTACACTCTCAACAATCTTGCTTATTCTATTGCTACATGTATGGGATACAATGGAAAACTAAAAAAAAATCCTTTAAAAATTATGTGCTTTCTTCTAAAATTGGAGCCGTAAGATATCAAAGTGGCCGACAGCTAAAAGTAAATTACGGCTCCATTTTAGTACCAGGTTTCTATTCAAAAGGATAGCATGTTGCGCGCAGTCGCTCTTTTCGACCGTACGTAAGTTTGCGCTGCCAACCGATGTCGGATTCGACGAAAAGCGCGCATAACAAGTTCATTGCCATGGTTACCCAACCTCTGTCTATAAGAATAACAGTTTAAGCCTGTGCTCTTTACCTGTGATCGCCTCTAGAGAGAAAGACACGGGAGCTAGTTGCGCTGGTAGGAGTTTGATGGTATGGTTAGTTATTGTGAGCTAGTGGAGAGTTGAAGATTTTTGTTTGATACATTCATATATTTGTAGGCGCATATTATATATTAGGAACACATCCATACATTAGTTAATTAACACACATTAGTTTATACACGCAAACACACACACACTTTTTTTTTATTCAAACACATTCACATTTATTTTTCATTTAATTAACCCCCCATATCCCCATCACCCTTTTTACCTCTTTCATTAACCCCCTATCCCACTTCCCATCTCCCCTTTACCTACCCTTCCCTTAAAGGGACACTGAACCCAATTTTTTTCTTTCATGATTCAGATAGAGCATGCAATTTTAAGCAACTTTGTAATTTACTCCTATTATCAATTTGTCTTTGTACTCTTGCTATCTTTATTTGAAAAATAAGTCATCTATGCTTTTTTCTTGGTTCAGATCTCTGGACAGCGCTTTTTTATTGGTGGATTAATTTATCCACCAATCAACAAGGACAACCCAGGTTGTTCACCAAAAATGGGCCGGCATCTAAACTTACATTCTTGCATTTCATTTAAAGATAACAAGAGAATAAAGAAAATTTGATAATAGGAGTAAATTAGAGAGTTGCTTAAAATGTCATGCTCTATCTGAATCAAAAAAAGAAAAAATTTGGGTTCAGTGTCCCTTTAACTACTACATACCTTTATTTTCCTTTTATTCATTTATACATTTCACCCCTCCCTTTTTTGATTTACATCCCATATTATTTTGCTCAGATTTTTTTATAATCTCATATATATATATATTTTTCTTTTGATTATTTAGCCCATCCCTTTTTTCATTTACATCCCTTTTTATTTAGCACTCATTTTTTTTTTTATAATCCCATATTAATTTTTCATTTGATTATTTAGCCCATCCTTTTTTCTTTTACATCCCTTTGTTTAATTTCACCCCTACATTTTTATTTTTTCTTGCAGGGATATAGATTAGAGATAGTTAGGGTCTAGATAGGTTAGGTAGTTAGTTTTGAGGATATTTAATTTAGGGTTTAGTTAGGTGAATTAGTGTAGTTAGGTAAGCTAGGGACTTTAGTGTTAGGTTAGAGTTAGGAGGAAGGAGAAAGGGATGGATAGGTCTAGTGGAGTTGGGAGTGGGGAGGGCAGTGGAGAGGGGGGATAGAGGGAGGGTGAGGGGGGCATAGGGAGTAGTATGGGCAGGTCTAGGGGATGAGGTTTTGGTGGAGGATTTGTCCTTCCTCAAACTCTGGCAGAGGAGGGAAGGAGAGAGGTTGGAAGAGTGGAGGTGGGAGGAGAAAGGAGGAGTCAGCCTCAACTAGGAACACAAAGAAGAGGGAGAGTGGGGCAGACTGTGACAAGTGGGGGTGGGGCTGGTGGTAGCCTGTCACAGCCTGCAGGAACAGAGGAGGGAGAGAGGGCTGGTCCCCAGTTACAGGAGGGAGAGTCTATGCCTGCTGGCCCTTCAGGTGTAAAGGGCAGGCTAAGAGAGGAGAGGTACTCTGAGGAGGAGGAGGAGGCTCTGGTTGAGGCCTACTTGGAGAGGGCACCCCAGCTGGAGAACCCTAACCTGAGGGCGGGTCTCCAGAATATATTGTGGGAGGAGATACGAGTGGCAGTCAGCTGCTTAGGCCGCAATCGTTCAACTGCAAGCATAAATCATCTCTACCACAACTGCAGGAGGGAAACCAAAGCAAAGATGGCTCAGCAAGCAAAATATGCACGTGGGACAGGTGGTGGTCCTAGTAATCGGATTCATCTCAAGCAATGGGAGGATATGCTGTCTAACGTCATCTCGGGTGAAGCTGTCCTAGGATGTAAGGGGACAATGGACAAAGCTGTGCCGCCTGAAGAGGTGTATGAAGGTAAATATTCTATATTAAATATAACCAAATATATGATGTATATATGTTTTAGATTAGAAATATCCATAATATTTTAGCTAAAAATTTAAATTTATATAGTTGTATTTAATATGTTCAGCAAGCACTCTGTATAGTATATCTGCTCTGACAAGCAAGGATATTGATAATATGATATCCAATAATATCAAACATTTCATATAAATCTGTCATTAACAATGTTCCTTTAAGACACAGTCTATAAAGATTCATCAGTTATGGTCATATATGCTTGGATTTCATACCAAACACACTATTTGTATGTGTGTGTGTGTATATATGTGTATATATATATATATATATATATATATATATATATATATATACACACACAAATATATGAAATATAATTTGTTTTGTATTGTTATGCTACACAGTAATATATTCTATTAGATAGATAATTAATGTATACATATATTTATTTTTTAGGTTCCGAACAGGAGGAGTATGGAGCTGCACCAACACCACAGCAGGATGTTCCTGCATTCACTGAGGAGGATAAGGATGTCTATGGCGAAACTACCTCCTATATCAGCCTCCTAGAAGGTGATACGCAGCAGCCCAGGGCATATCAGGTGGAGGATGTATCAGGCCCTTCTCCATCTACCTCGGAGACGACATATCATGTTATGGGTTATGAACCCCAGCAGACTCATCCTCCTCAACACTGGCAGTTCATGCATACTCCACAGCAACAGCTAACACCCCCCCCACAGCTGCACCCACCACAACAGATGATGCACCCCCCCACAACTTCATCCTCCGCAGCAGATTATGCACCCACCCATCAGGATTATCTACTGAAGATGATCCATAGAGAGCTTAGGCTGTCCAGGCTCCAGCAGCAGCAAGCTCTCAGGAGGCTACAGAGCCAAATAGACATACATAATGCCTTACTCGTCCGCCTGGCAGAGGCAGTGGAGAGGCTCACGAATAGGCCACAAACTCCATCCTCGCTTGCATCCTCCATCATCTCCCTGCAGGACCCAGAATCCCGTCTATTAGCCTCACATTCAGCTGGTGGGCGTCACACAAGACCCCACACTTCCCCCCCAAGTACCTCTCCTAAAGGCCAAATCCCGCCACAAGAATTAAGAAATATTATTTTTTATTTTTCCCCCCCAAGATATATCATATCTAATTTTTGCACTAAAGCACTTTTTAAAGTGCGATTTCCATAAATAAATATGCATATATTTTTCTAATCCAAATTTGAAAATATATTTCAATATTATTCTAATAGCTCTTTATTTGCTAAAAATTAACATCTTTATTTCACATGATGTCAATTAATATGCAGGTGTACATTGTTAATAAATGTATGTGTACTTCTATCGAGAATATTATACCATTTAAGAATACTTGAGGATACGTGTATGAAATCAATACAGTATATGCTATCTAACATTAGTCAATGTGGCATGTGTAAATGTTATGATTAATATTCCACGAGCATATGTTGTTTGCTCCTTCAGATGAAGCTTATAAGGCTTATCCAGTTGTAGAAGAGTTGAAAATTAAATATTTATTCCTGTTGATATGGCCAAATACCTTGCATTCATGCTTATAGTCATGTGTGGAATGTAATATTAGAAACTAATAACTATCATGACTAATGCAGTCCTTTTTGTCAAGAATATTATTAAATATTCAGACTAATTAGAAAAATGCATCTCTGTGATATTTAAAGGGATACTAAACCCAAAAAAATATATTTCATGATTCAGGTAGAGAATATAATTTTAAACAACTTTCTAATTTACTTCTATTATCTAATTTATTTCATTCTCTTGGTATCATTTGTTGAAGGAGCAGCAATGCACTACTGGTTTCTAGCTGAACACTTGGGGTGAGCCAATGACAATCGGTATATTTATGCAGTCACCAATCAGCAGCTAGACCCTAGGTTCTTTGCTGCTCCTGAGCTTTTATAGATACATTTTTCAGCAAAGAATAACAAGAGAAGGAAGCAAATTAAATAACAGAAGTAAATTGGAAAGTTGTTTAAAATTATTTTCTCTATCTGAATCATGAAAGAAAAATGTTGGGTTTCATGTCCCTTTAAGCACTGATGTATGCACAACATATATGTGATTGTCATGATATAGAGGTGCTTAATAATGACATCATATGAACAGACACAGGGGCCTATTTATTAATGTGCTACATTGTATCATGTCCGCTGCACATTGATAAATGCAGACAGCATACGCTGTCGGCATTTATCATTACACAAGCAGTTCTGGTGAACTGCTTGTGCAATGCCGCCCCCTGCAGATTCACGGCCAATCGGCCGCTAGCAGGGGATGTCAATCAGCCTGATCGTATGAGATCGGGCGGATTGATGTCCGCGGCCTCAGAGGCCTCGGACAAGTTATGGAGCAGCGGTCTGTTATGTTATGCTGTTTCCTGAAGGCACACATGGAAACAGGGGCATCAAGCTCCATTCGGAGCTTGATAATTCGGCCCCACAGACTCTCCCTGGGACCAATGCACTTAGGTATTTTGGTTAATATTCTAAATATTGCAAATGTATTCTCTGCTTTAGCAGACATGATATTACATATATTTTATATTAAGTATTATGCCACATTATACTTTAATAAATATATTCAATGATTTTCACATTGAAAATTACATATGAATGAGGGTAAAACTGTAATAATAAAACTCATCTTCATGATAAACAAATTAGTTCCTTTGACTTATTTTTCTATATTATTTTCTATCAGGTAACGTAACCATGCTATTCAAGTGTGCAATCTCAGGGGATTTTATTTATTGATAATATATGTTAATTTTAAGGATTATATTATATCTGTATTTGTCTCTTTAAAATGATGATTTTTTTTAAAATTTATTATTTTTATAAGAGAATACAATGACATAATCAGATGGCAATCGGTTCTACAAGAGCCCAATTATACAGAAATAGACATTATGTAAATCCTGAAAAAACGCACAAGAAATTGAATCATGTTGATACACAATGTCCTTGTGATATTCGGTCTTCTCAAAAGGTACAGTATATCCAGGCCCGAAAACAATTTATCAACAGGATGTCATTATTCATTAGCTTTGTTTGTGGAGACTATACGGTATCCCTTCAAGAAAATTAAACTTTTAACATACAGTATAACAATATTAACAATAAACTTGGTAACAGATCACAGAACATACATAAATAAAAATAAAAATCAAAAACAAACAAAAGAATATGGTGAGGGTCCACAATAGAACAAAATTACTCTCATTTAGTGTAGTTTGTAGCAAGGATTATCTTTTCCTAGCAAGTCCCTTGTAAGATTCCCAGATAAAGCAAAGGTCGTGGTAAAAATCTAAAAGTCCCTCTTTCAAATAATGATACCTCTCTAAAAGTATATTTTTACCAACTATTTGTTCCCATTCCTCAGCTGAGGGGGCATTAGTTATTTTCCAATTTAAGGCAATTAGATGTCTAGCTGTATTCAACATAATTTGGCACAAAGGTCTCTTTATTTTACACCTAGTTTCTTTAAGGACATTAAATAGGCATAATTGAGTGGACAATGTTAAATTACAGTTCAGGATTATATTTATTTTGTCTAGTATCTTTGTCCAAAAGGGCTGTATGTGGCAACACGACCACCATATGTGCATCATACTACCCTTTTCTGTGAGGCACCTCCAACACTTATCAGAGGCTCCCAGAAATATGTGCGTTAACCTCAATGGTGTCAGATACCACCTGTGTTAAATTTTAATGTTAGTCTCCAGCAGGCGGGCTATGTGTGCTGAGTGGGCTGTGTTACGGAATATCCGTTTCCAATTACTAGCCGGCATAGCCTCTCCCAACTCCTTTTCCCATACCAAAACAAAATTTTGAGGGTCTGGGGATGTAGCATTTATTAGTAATTTATAACATAAGGATATGCTTTTAGATTGTGGTATGTCAGTCTGACACATTTTTTCAAAAGGTGTTAATTCCCTAGTTAGCTCATTCCTTTTTTTATGAGAGGCTATATAGTGGTTAACCTGGTGAAGTCTGAACCAAGAGTGGAAGAAGCCCCCTCCTATTCCCCCTAGTTCACTCTTAGGTTTCAATTTTTTTTAATCTAATATCATAACTATTGGGATTAAGCCAGGAAGATTGGAGGCATGTTCCATACACCAATCATCACCTATGTATAGTTCTGGGTTGTTTAAAATCGGTGTAAGTGGGGACATGCTTGAGGATATGCCTATAGTGTGTGTAAGAATATAATGCCAATCTTTAAATGTTTCCAAAATCGTAGGAATATTTTTCCGCCTTATGGTATCTATGCAAACTGGGGTCCAACATGCACCCCCAAGTTGGTATGACTCTGCTATATCATGTTCTAAATGCACCCAGCTTCTATGATTCGTTTCAGAGTGATAACACCAGTTCAGAATTCTCTGAAGTGAGATTGCCCTTTTGTAGGGCATTAGATTGGGTAGGCCTAAACTGCCCATTTCTTTTAAAGAATACATTGTAGCTTTGGTTATTCTAGGGGTTTCCTGCTTCCAGACATAACTGTTAATTATTTTTTGCATTTTTATCAGATAGTTAGTGGACTGAGGGATGGGGAGGGTCTGTAAAAGATATAAGATTTTGGGTAGAAGTGTCATTTTAATCGTGTTTATGCGTCCTAACCACGAAAATTGTTTTGAGGTCAGTCTAGAGCATTTAGACAACATCCTTCCATAGTTTAATGATAGTAATTTATCTTTATCTGAGGCAATTTTAATACCCAGGTATTTTAGAGAATGCCACTGTAGTCTAAATGCACAGGATACTTTAAAATTATTATACTCACTGTGAGGCACATTAATCGGTAAGGCTTCGGAATTGGCCATGTTAACTAGAAAATTGGAGACCTCTCCAAATCGAAGGAGTTCCGTTTGGACCACAGAGAGAGACAAAATTGGGTCTGTCAATGTCAGGAGAATGTCGTCTGCAAACATTGCGAGTTTGTATACATGATTGTGTACCTTTATGCCCGAAATATTAGGATGATGTCTAATTACAGATGCTAGAGGTTCTAAAGACAGTATGAAAAGGAGTGGGGATAAGGGGCATCCCTGTCTGGTGCCGTGTCTAATTTCAAATTGGTCAGACAATATTCCATTAACCCTAACTTGTGCTGTAGGGAAAGAGTAGAGGGATGACACTCTTTGTATAAATTGTTGCGGGAAGTCAAATTTTTGTAGGGTGGCATCAAGGAAGGTCCAGTCTAATCTGTCAAAAGCTTTTTCAGCGTCTGTTGGCAACAATAAAGCTGGGGTATTGTCCCATTGAAAATAGTAGACTAAATATACATTTTTTGTCGTGTTATCTTTTGCCTCCCTCTGCGGCACAAAACCCACCTGATCCGGTGATATGATATCCGGGAGTAATTTATTTAATCTTGTTGCCAGGATTTTAGCGTATAATTTTAGATCATTATTAAAAAGGGAGATTGGTCTGAAATTTGAAGGAGTGTCTGCCTGTTTCCCTGGCTTGGGTAACACTGTGATGTGGGCTTGTAACATTGTGTCAGGAAAGTAACCCCCGTCATCTGTCTGTTGGTATAACCTATAAAGGTGTGGTACTAATTGTGCGCTAAATGATTTATAATATAAAGCGGAAAAACAATCCGGTCCTGGTGCTTTATTGGGCTTCAGCGAGGATATTGCTAATTTTATTTCTTCCCTAGTTATAGGGGACGCTAAAGAGTCTTGTGCTTCTGATGAGAGCGTTGGAAGTGTGATCTGATCTAGGTAATTTTGACATTTATTGGAGTGTGATTCTATCTGCTGCATGGGGAATAAATTATATAATTTATGATAATAAGTCTTGAAAGCATCTGCTATCTGCAGGGTATCTTCAACCATTGTGCCTGTACAATTTTTAATGGAGTGAATATAAGTTTTTACTCTTTTAGATTTTAAAGCTCTGGCCAGAAGTCTACCCAGTTTATTTGCTTCCCTATACATTTTTTGTTGGAGAAACAAAGCTTTTCTTTGTGCTTCTATGTGTAGGAAAGTATTTATTTTATCTCTGTAGAAATTAAGTTGTTCGAGGATAGCAGTATCTAAAGGGTTTTGCTTATGCAAATAATCATATTCAGAGACTTCAGTTATTATATGCTGGTATTCCTCTCAGTCTGCCTTGTTTTTTGCCGCCTTCATCTTAATGAGCTCCCCCCAATGTAGCTTTTGTGAGCTTCCCATAAGATGCCTGGCGTTATATCAGGCGTGCTATATAAATGGAAGTACTCCTCTATAGATTTTTCAAGTGTTGCTTTAAGTTCTGAGGAATGTAACATTGCTTTGTCTAGTCACCACTGAAACTGTTTCAATGGGGTAGAGGGCCATTTAATATTACATATGACCATGGAATGATCAGACCATGTGGTATGTATAATTGATGAACTTTTGACTAAGGAGAGTGTTAAGTGATAGACCAATATATAATCAATTCTAGAGTATGATGCATTAGGAGTAGAAAAAAAGTATAATCCTTCTTTGTAGGGAAGCAGCACCTCCAGGGATCATAAATGCCCAAGGACTTAAGCCACAACCAAGCTCTATTTAGTGTTGACTTGGCTACCTGAATATTTGTGTTGGAGCTGTCTAGCACCGGGTTTAATGGAAGGTTAAAATCTCCCAAAATTATTAGTTGGCCAGATAGAATGTCTGGTATCATTCATAATGTAGATTTAAAGAAGGCCATTTGTGCCTTGGCCTTGTTAGTGGCATATAGATTCACGATAGTAACAGGTTTTCCATATAATAGACCATTAACGCCTATGAACCTGCCCTCCTTATCTTTGACCTGCTTGGTAAGTACAAAAGGGATCGATCTATCTATGAGTATGCTGACTCCAGCTATTTTTTTTGTAGGGTTCGTACTATGAAAGTGCTGAGTGTAGGTTGAAGAAAAATATTTCGGAATACACTTACATTTAAAATGGGTCTCTTGTAAACCTATAATCTCACCCCCTTTTTTTGCGAATATCCTCTAAGGCCATGGACCTTTTATGTGGGCTATTAAACCCCTTAACATTCTGGGAAATATATCTAATAATGATTTCAGACATAAGCATGGATAGTTAACGCTTGACCATATGCTCTTGTGGGATGAAGCCTTCATACCTAAAGCATATTTTGTAACTGGTCTAAAGCAAATAAAACAATAATTAGAGAAACACAGATCCTCACCACTAACAAAAACACAAAACTTAACATTCCAACAGGCTAGGTGTACCCTAGCTAAAAATATGGGGGATGTTTAGATAGGAACCCGATAAGATTCCATCTCAGCTCAGAGTGGCAAAATAGCATTGCAAGCTTATTTATAAAGCCATGACATTTAACATTAAAACAAGACATGTTGAATTAATGAAGTAAAGGTATACATTACACATGTTGATAGTAATATTACATCAGTCCACGGCAGCAAGTTGTTTAGTTAGGTCCTGAGGTTTGAGTCTTTTTCGGTGCACTGTGATCCATTCTGACCTTTGTGGTAGCGGCCTTCTCAGCTCCCTGGTTTGTGGAAGATCGGTATGGTCACTGAAACTTTCTGGAGGTGGAATCTCCAGCTTATTGCAACATTCTTATATGTCGTCTGGGGAGACGCACATTGCACGCCTATTCCTGTAGATAACATTCACATGGAATGGAAAGCCCCATCTATATGGGATTGTGAGGCTCCTAAGATGTTGTGTCAAGGGTTGTAGCTCTTTTCTCCTAGCTAATGTACAGGCCGAGAGATCCGCATACAGTTGAAGACTTGACCCTTCATGTAGGATAGATGCTTTTCCTCTGGCAGCCTTTATGATGTCCTCTTTTATTTGATAGCTGACACATTTCACTATCACATCACAAGGGGGAGCTTCTTCCGCAGGCCTGGGCCTCAGGGCCCTGTGTGCTCTTTTAAGTTCTACTATATCAGCAGAGGTCAGGCCCCTCAGTGAGGCGAATAGGTTTTGAAGATAGGGTCTAAGTTCAGTATTTTCTACTGTTTCTGGAATACCCCGGATTCTAATGTTACTTCTTCTATGCCTATTTTCTAGGTCTTCAATTTTATCCTCTAATTGCTGTATACTTTGATCATGTGAGTAGACATGTTTTTGTAAAGCTGCAAAGTCAGCCCTGTGCACTGCCCCATCTTCCTCCAGTTGTTCTACTCTATATCCCATATCAGCAATCGCTTTTTGAGGATCAGAGATCTCCTCTTTAATACACTGGGTATAGAGATCAAAGTATCGGGTTCTTCTGACTCAGATTCGGACAAATTTTAGACTGATTTAGGGTTAGGGGTGATATTAGCAGCTGAGGGCACAGCCTTTTGGCTTGTAGATTTAAAGAAAGAATTAACTGACAAGTTTGGAGCTGGCGTAGCTTTAAGTTGTCTCTCTTTTTGGGAGCATTTTTTGGGAGACATCCTGAGGAGCTAGCAATGAGGGTTAATATTTTTGCTGGATTTGGTCTTATTAAAGTGAGGCTGTTCTTAATGTCCGGGTGTCAGTTTCTTATTGATCTCCAACTGCTATGTGATCTATGAGTTATGTAATCTCCCTTTTATAAGAAACACTGAAGTTTACTAAGCTGTTACGTTCTGCTTACTGTTCAAGCTATATTATGAAACAGCTTTGGTTACTTTATTGTGTTGCCTTAGTGCAGTCTGTAAAAGTGTTATGGGAGCTAGGGCTTACAAACACAGACAGATTGTGTGCTCAGTACTTACAAATGGTGCGCTCTCACTGTAGCTTGTGGCACACAGCCTTCCCAAAGTCTCCTGATTTCGGCTTGTCTGTAGAAGCGCTTCATAAAGGGAGTCTTTGAATAAGTCATCCAACCTCCTTTTACCCTCTCGCTTTGGTGTGGTGTACACTTGTTGTATAATTTGTTCCGTTGCTGACGTCTTTACCCAGTAGCTGCTATAAGGAATGTCTCCCTTCTCCAATCGTTGAGATAAATGCGGATTGTTAACCCCTACTTTTAAATGGATCCTGGGTGGTTCAGAGATTTGACTGCAATCTTGTCATGGCTTTATAAGTTGATTTGCTGAGCTGCTATCACAGAGCTCACTTAATGTGCGGCCATCAGACGGATGCTGGCTCAGCCCCTAAAATGATGATTTGACATATTTCTTAATGGGATAGTCTATTCAAAATTAAACTCATGAAATTGATTATGAGTACATATGTAAGTTGATTGGAATTGAATGCTTTATCCGATTCCTAAACGTTTAATTGTGAATACACTATCCCTTTAATTTAAAGTGACATAACACAAATATTTGATTCCATTATTTTGCTAGAACATATATATTTAAAAACAAATCTAATATAATTATATGGTTTATATAGGTCAAATATGTATATACCATTATTATACATATATACATGTAGGCGGAGATTATTATTAGATATAATTATATTTATATATGTATTGAGAATATATATAGCATCCCTGGGCAAAGGTTGCATTTGGAAAAGGTAGATATATGCTTGCATCTATTTTTCTATGTACATACATATTGATATTTCAATGAAAACATAGATGCAAATATTCCTATACATAGGACCAATAAATGTTGCATATATAATCTTATTTCTACATTAAAACACTCATAAATGTTTCTAGGATTTGCAATTTCAATGAGAGACAGGCCTCAAAAAGCTCCTTTTTCCTCATTTACACCTAGTTGAGCTGGGTGTAATATTTCTCAATGTATCGACAGCCTCCGACAGTTTATTAACGGTTAACTCTTTAATTGGAAACCTGGTTTAATTTATTGAATAACGGCTTCTATTACTTTCTATGGGACGCAAAGATTTTTTCGGGAGCCGGACTCCGGCTGCCGATATTGAGGTATAACGCGCCATTGGAAGAAGTCAATAAACGAAATTGCTTCCAGCAACATATTTATCGTTTTGTGAGCTCACGCAAACCGAATTACGGCTCAATGAAAATGAGCCCTATGTTGGCTGCATCCATCCATTCTAAATAATTACAAGTGACTGTTTATTGCTATTACGAGGTCGCGGTAGTGAATAACACTCCAAAAATTAACCAGGAATTAGAACTCTGGTTAATTTTCTAAAAGTGGCCCAAATGCCTTCAAAATAGAGGGCATAATTTTTTTTTACTTAAACATTTTTTTAGCATTTTTTTTTATAAAAACCACCCTGCACTATGCAGTTTTGGGGCTTTAAAGTTGACGGGTGTGGGTTGTTTGCACTGATAAGTGCCTTTACCTTGTGTTCTATGCTGCCTTTTTTTTGGCCGCACCATAAAAATAACTCTGGTATTGAGAGTCCAAAAAATGCTGCGTTAGGCTCCAAAAAAGGAGCGTAGAGCATTTTTACCGCAAATGCAACTCTCGATACCAGAGTTGCTTACGGACGCGGCCAGCCTCAAAAACGTGCTCGTGCACGATTCCCCCATAGGAAACAATGGGGCTGTTTGAGCTGAAAAAAAACCTAACACCTGCAAAAAAGCCGCGTTCAGCTCCTAACGCAGCCCCATTGTTTCCTATGGGGAAACACTTCCTACGTCTGCACCTAACACCCTAACATGTACCCCGAGTCTAAACACCCCTAGCCTTACACTTATTAACCCCTAATCTGCCGCCCCCGCTATCGCTGACCCCTGCATATTATTTTTAACCCCTAATCTGCCGCTCCGTAAACCGCCGCTACTTACATTATCCTTATGTACCCCTAATCTGCTGCCCCTAACACCGCCGACCCCTATATTATATTTATTAACCCCTAATCTGCCCCCCACAACGTCGCCGCCAGCTACCTACACTTATTAACCCCTAATCTGCCGACCGGACCTGAGCGCTACTATAATAAAGTAAATTAACCCCTAATCCGCCTCACTAACCCTATCATAAATAGTATTAACCCCTAATCTGCCCTCCCTAACATCGCCGACACCTAACTTCAATTATTAACCTCTAATCTGCCGACCGGAGCTCACCGCTACTATAATAAATGTATTAACCCCTAAAGCTAAGTCTAACCCTAACACTAACACCCCCCTAAGTTAAATATAATTTAAATCTAACGAAATAAATTAACTCTTATTAAATAAATTATTCCTATTTAAAGCTAAATACTTACCTGTAAAATAAATCCTAATATAGCTACAATATAAATTATAATTACATTGTAGCTATTTTAGGATTAATATTTATTTTACAGGCAACTTTGTAATTATTTTAACCAGGTACAATAGCTATTAAATAGTTAATAACTATTTAATAGTTACCTAGTTAAAATAATTACAAAATTACCTGTAAAATAAATCCTAACCTAAGTTACAATTAAACCTAACACTATACTATCATTAAATTAATTAAATAAAATACCTACAATTACCTACAATTAAACCTAACACTACACTATCAATAAATAAATTAAATACAATTCCTACAAATAACTACAGTGAAATAAACTAACTAAAGTACAAAAAATAAAAAAGAACTAAGTTACAAAAAATAAAAAAATATTTACAAACATCAGAAAAATATTACAACAATTTTAAACTAATTACACCTACTCTAAGCCCCCTAATAAAACAACAAAGCCCCCCAAAATAAAAAAATGCCCTACCCTATTCTAAATTAATAAAGTTACAAGCTCTTTTACCTTACCAGCCCTGAACAGGGCCCTTTGCGGGGCATGCCCCAAGAAATTCAGCTCTTTTGCCTGTAAAAAAAAACATACAATACCCCCCCAACATTACAATCCACCACCCACATACCCCTAATTTAACCCAAACCCCCCTTAAATAAACCTAACACTAAGCCCCTGAAGATCATCCTACCTTGTCTTCACCTCACCAGGTATCACCGATCCGTCCTGGCTCCAAAATCTTCATCCAACCCAAGCGGGGCCTGGCGATCCATCATCCGGTGCTGAAGAGGTCCAGAAGAGGCTCCAAAGTCTTCATCCTATCCGGGAAGAAGAGTAGATCCGGACCGGCAACCATCTTCTTCCAAGCGGCATCTTCTATCTTCATCCGATGACGACCGGCTCCATCCTGAAGACCTCCAGCGCGGATCCGTCCTCTTCTTCCGACGACTTCCCGACGAATGACGGTTCCTTTAAGGGACGTCATCCAAGATGGCGTCCCTCGAATTCCGATTGGCTGATAGGATTCTATCAGCCAATCGGAATTAAGGTAGGAATATTCTGATTGGCTGATGGAATCAGCCAATCAGAATCAAGTTCAATCCGATTGGCTGATTCGATCAGCCAATCAGATTGAGCTTGCATTCTATTGGCTGTTCCGATCAGCCAATAGAATGCGAGCTCAATCTGATTGGCTGATTGGATCAGCCAATCGGATTGAACTTGATTCTGATTGGCTGATTCCATCAGCCAATCAGAATATTCCTACCTTAATTCCGATTGGCTGATAGAATCCTATCAGCCAATCGGAATTCGAGGGACGCCATCTTGGATGACGTCCCTTAAAGGAACCTTCATTCGTCGGGAGTCGCCGGAAGAAGAGGATGGATCCGCGTCGGCTGCTTCAAGATGGACCCGCTCCGCGACGGATGGAAGAAGATAGAAGATGCCGCTTGGATGAAGATGTTTGCCGGTCCGGATGTCCTCTTCTTGCCGGATAGGAGGAAGACTTTGGAGCCTCTTCTGGACCTCTTCAGCCAACGGATGATGGATCGCCAACCCCCGCTTGGGTTGGATGAAGATTTTGGAGCCAGGACGGATCGGTGATACCTGGTGAGGTGAAGACAAGGTAGGAAGATCTTCAGGGGCTTAGTGTTAGGTTTATTTAAGGGGGGTTTGGGTTAGATTAGAGGTATGTGGGTGGTGGGTTGTAATGTTGGGGGGGGTATTGTATGTTTTTTTTACAGGCAAAAGAGCTGAATTATTTGGGGCATGCCCCGCAAAGGGCCCTGTTCAGGGCTGGTAAGGTAAAAGAGCTTTTAACTTTATTAATTTAGAATAGGGTAGGGCATTTTTTTATTTTGGGGGTCTTTGTTATTTTATTAGGGGGCTTAGAGTAGGTGTAATTAGTTTAAAATTGTTGTAATATTTTTCTGATGTTTGTAAATATTTTTTTATTTTTTGTAACTTAGTTCTTTTTTATTTTTTGTACTTTAGTTAGTTTATTTCATTGTAGTTATTTGTAGATATTGTATTTAATTAATTTATTGATAGTGTAGTGTAAGGTTTTATTGTAGGTAATTGTAGGTATTTTATTTAATTAATTTAATGATAGTGTAGTGTTAGGCTTAATTGTAACTTAGGTTAGGATTTATTTTACAGGTAATTTTGTAATTATTTTAACTAGGTAATTATTAAATAGTTCTTAACTATTTAATAGCTATTGTACCTGGTTAAAATAATTACAAAGTTGCCTGTAAAATAAATATTAATCCTAAAATAGCTATAATATAATTATAATTTATATTGTAGCTATATTAGGATTTATTTTACAGGTAAGTATTTAGCTTTAAATAGGAATAATTTATTTAATAAGAGTTAATTAATTTCGTTAGATTTAAATTATATTTAATTTAGGGGGGTGTTAGTGTTAGGGTTAGACTTAGCTTTAGGGGTTAATCCATTTATTATAGTAGCGGTGAGCTCCGGTCGGCAGATTAGGGGTTAATAATTGAAGTTAGGTGTCGGCGATGTTAGGGAGGGCAGATTAGGGGTTAATACTATTTATTATAGGGTTAGTGAGGCGGATTAGGGGTTAATACATTTATTATAGTAGCGGTGCGGTCCGCTTGGCAGATTAGGGGTTAATAAGTGTAGGCAGGTGGAGGCGACGTTGAGGGGGCAGATTAGGGGTTAATAAATATAATATAGGGGTCGGCGGTGTTAGGGGCAGCAGATTAGGGGTACATAGCTATAATGTAGGTGGCGGCTCTTTGCGGTCGGCAGATTAGGGGTTAATTATTGTAAGTAGCTGGCGGCGACGTTGTGGGGGGCAGATTAGGGGTTAATAAATATAATATAGGGGTCGGCGGTGTTAGGGGCAGCAGATTAGGGGTACATAGGGATAACTTAGCTGGCGGCGCTTTGCGGTCGGCAGATTAGGGGTTAAAAAAAAAATTGAGTTGCGGCGATGTGGGGGGACCTCAGTTTAGGGGTACATAGGTAGTTTATGGGTGTTAGTGTACTTTAGAGTACAGTAGTTAAGAGCTTTATGAACCGGCGTTAGCCCAGAAAGCTCTTAACTCCTGCTTTTTTTCTGCGGCTGGAGTTTTGTCGTTAGATGTCTAACGCTCACTTCAGAAGCGACTCTAAATACCGGAGTTAGGAAGATCCCATTGAAAAGATAGGATACGCAATTTACGTAAGGGGATCTGCGGTATGGAAAAGTCGCGGCTGAAAAGTGAGCGTTAGACCCTTTAATCACTGACTCCAAATACCGGTGGTAGCCTAAAACCAGCGTTAGGAGCCTCTAACGCTGGTTTTCACGGCTACCGCCAAACTCTAAATCTAGCTGAATGTTTGCAAATCACTCTAATTAGTTGCAAACCAACTTTACATTTTTGGATGTAACATTTGACTTAAGAACACAGTTTTCCAAATCATGAAAGTAGCATTGATCTTCATAGAACAGAAACAGCAGATTTAAGGTAAGGGTTGTTGGAAACATGCTTCTGATTTAGGTAAACTTCAATCTTTTCAATTGTTATTTGGATGCTGGAAAATGGTATCAGCCATTATTATTTATTTTCAGTTGCAAAGTGATCACAATCTTTCAAACACAGCCGAGATTGCTTACACACATTATATTTGATCGCCATTTTCCACAATGGCACTTGGAACTGTCAATAATGGATGTTGATCACTTATATAACAAATAGGTCAGAGGGGTTAATGGAGTTTGTGTCTTGCAATTGGATGCAGGGGTTCTTATGATAAATGTTAAACAACATTTAACATAGCTAAAGAAAAATACCTTAAAATAGATTCTACAGCGAATCATGTTTCCGATTAATTTATAGCAAATAACGGACAAATACTGTAAGGATGAAATTATTGGTTTAATGCTAAAAGTTTACAAAATTTGCAATGCTTGGTTTGTAGGTTTAATAGTGGTCACCAAATCCAATACACAAAATATATATTTGTAGGAACTAGAGACCCAAGGGTATTTATCTAGAGGCATTTTGACACTTAGGGGCCGAATAATCATTGTGCGAGCGGACAGGATCCAATATTGCGGATCATGTCCGCTGCACATCGATAAATGCCGACAGCATACGCTCTCCGCATTTATCATTGCACCAGCAGTTCTGGTGAACTGCTGGGGCAATGCCGCCCCCTGCAGATTTGCGGCTAGTCGGCCGCTAGCAGGGGGTGTCAATCATTTTTGGCGATGTCCTCAGAGCAGGCGGACAGGTTATGGAGCAGCTGTCTTTAGATCGCTTCTTCATAACTTGTGTTTCCGGCGAGCCTGAAGGCTCGCCAGAAACACAGGGCATCAAGCTCCATACAGAGCTTGATAAATATGCCCCTTAATATTTAACAATTTTATTGCCAATCTCTGTCATATCATTTGGTTATATTTGGGGTATTTTTGTGTTTTCACACAGATACAATTGTATTTTTGCCATAGATTTTACGGACATGATGTGATATTATTACTACTCTAAAATCCCCCTGGGCACAGTGATACTGCCTATGTACACCTTAACCTGTTTCTTCAGCACTTAAAGGGTGAAATTTCTGTGCTGCCCATTTCAGATTCCAGACCTTAAATTATGGGTCCATGTTTCATTTGTACCTCTTCAGATGCTCCCAGACTTAAATTAGTCCAATAATGGAATACCATTTTCAAAAGTAGACACCCTATGGTACTACGTATGGGGTATATTGTGTATTTTCATGTCAGATTGTGTAAAATAACAGCAAACAACTTACTTTTCTTGAAAAAATTAGCATTGAATTTCTCACTGTAGCCCCTGCCCTCAGGAAGATAACATTGGAGACATTTTTGAAACATAAGTTGCATTCTGCCAGTTCTGAGCATGTGCAAATCAGACTCCCTTGTTACCTATGTAAAGAAAGTTCAAAGGAGCACCAACTTGCAACGATAAAACTTAACTTATATTCATCCATAAAAGAAGAATACAACATACAAGCAAAGTGCTTGCACACTGCGGCTTACGCCATATTTACAGCCCTGTGAATACGGCCAAGCCGAAACGCGTAAGCTGCAGTGTGCAAACACTTTGCTTGTATGTTGTATTCTTCTTTTATGGATGAATAAAAGTTACATTTTATCGTCGCAAGTTGGTGCTCCTCTGAACTTTCTTTACATTGACTAACTGTCACGAGTGTAGCGCAACAATAGGAGCTTGGCTCTCCTGCCAAGGATTGGATGAGGAGTTTGAGGGACAGGAGTTTTACCCACTCAGTGAAACTAGGCTGATGACATCACTAATCATCCTGGCACACAAACATGCTGATTGTGCATAGAACACGGTCAGAGCAGCAGATTTATTTTGGTCCAGCAACGGAAAAGGGAATATTTGATGTGGATATCCTTGACAGCGGTGGTTCATAGAGATGGATATGATGTCAGGACAATGCCTGGTGTAGGGTACTCCTTTATATGTCCTCTCCTTTGGATAATAAGTCATATTGACATTTTATAACTGTACCTTAACCCCTTTTTTTGTTTGATCCCTTGTTACCTAGTCTATTCACTTAATACTAAGCCAGCTCCCAGCTCTAGAAGTTTTATGACATAATGCTAGAAAAGACTTCCTGCAGAGGCCACAGCTACCTTGTAAGGATGTGACAGGAGGTAATGGACACTGCATAAATTAATTTTTAAAACATAAATATAAAGGTAAAATCAATTTAAATAGATGAATAATACATGACATTAATTTCTAAGTATAAGCAACTGCTTAGTTCTTTTTTTATTACAATAATGAAACAGACAACACTACACCCTCACATATCTCTATCCTTATCTGCAAATACTATTCCACCATTCCCTCTTCACACAGTCAACTATCTACTCTTCTCTTATTACATTGCTTTTCCACATTTACAACACTTTTCTAGAATTGCACCAATTCAATGGAACTGTTTGCTTTAGTCTGTAAAACTGGATTCAAGCTTTGAGGGTTCTCTAAAGAAACATCTGTTTAGGAATTCATATAACCTACATTAACCAATTTCTATGTTTTTATTTCCTCAGATCCCTGACCTTCTCTCTGAAATATTTTCTTATTTTAGCATATAAGTTCACAAGCTCTCCTTTCCTGTAGATCAACTCACTTAAAAGGACATTCCAGCCAAAATTGGAATCCACATGAATGCATTTCAGTTTTGACTAGAAGCATTTTTGTAACATACATGTATTAGCAAAAATGCTTCTAATAAAAGTTATAGCTCTTTCAAAAGTATGCACGCACCAGCATTTTAAGTACAGCACTTGGTCAGGGAGCCTAAGGTGCTTGCACCATCTGGTAAGGACTCAATTTGTTAATTGCTGGCATGATACAAGCCCCACTGATGCTTGGAGCAGCTGCACTATTTAAAATGCTGGTACACTGATAATATCTAGCTATGCTTCACGTGGACGTGCAGAAGAAAATGTTAACACTAAAGCATACCTCCCAACATTTCAAAATTCAAAAGAGGGACACCCCCCCCCCCCCCGCGCAAAAAAATTGAAATGTGGTGGGCGGGGCTTAAAAAATCATAAGACCAAAGTAATAAAAATAAAATTCTAAATAAAGTCATATATTTTAATACACTTAGGCAGCAAATCAAACACAAGCTCAAACCACTGGTATGGCTATGTGAGCGCTGTATTTAATTAGCCTTTGCAAAGACATTGCTAAATATTTTTATCTTAATTGCACATTTATTAATAAATTCTTTAAAACTACTCTCTGCATTCCCCATTAATATTCTAGATTCTGGCCTTTAAAGTCAGCAAAAATGCACAGTAGCACACTACATAGTATACACTTACACATGCAGATACACACACACACACACACACACTACATAGCATACACTTATACATGCAGATACACACACACTACATAGCATACACTTATACATGCAGATACACACACTACATAGCATACACTTACACATGCAGATACACACACACTACATAGCATACACTTATACATGCAGATACACACACACTACATAGCATACACTTATACATGCAGATACACACACTACATAGCATACACTTACACATGCAGATACACACACACACACACTACATAGCATACACTTATACATGCAGATACACACACACTACATAGCATACACTTATACATGCAGATACACACACACTACATAGCATACACTTATACATGCAGCATACACTTATACCTGCAGATACACAGACACTACATAGTATACACTTATACATGCAGACACACACACACACACTACATAGCATACACTTATACATGCAGATACACACTTATACATGCAGATACACATACACTACATAGCATACACTTATACATGCAGATACATACACACTACATAGCATACACTTACACATGCAGATACACACACACTACATAGCATACACTTATACATGCAGCATACACTTATACATGCAGATACACAGACACTACATAGTATACACTTATACATGCAGACACACACACACACACACTACATAGCATACACTTATACATGCAGATACACACTTATACATGCAGATACACATACACACACTACATAGCTTACATTTATACATGCAGACACACACACACTACATAGCATAAACTTATACATACAGATACACACACACAGTTATGGATACAGATAGACACACACACTACATCATATATGGGTATCTGTAATTCATTGTATGGGGTCCTGGGGTTGGCAAGCACATTAGCTGTCAGTCTGCGGCTGCCACTGTTCGTTACACTGTTCGTTACCCTGGTATTAGCACTGCTCATTGTATAAAACTGAAGGCATGCTAGTATTATCACCAGGGGTTAGATATCATCATTACCAGAGGTAGGTTAGAGAGGTCACCATTACCCGTGGTCACAGTGTATACAGCCTTCTTACTCCAGCTTAACCCACACACCATTCCTTTTCCACAGGGAATATAACAGGTATCTAACCATGTGAGAGCAAAGCCAGCTGCTTCTGAGTATGGGCCCAATAGAATTTAAAAAAAAAAAAAAAAAAAAAAAATTTTTTTTTTTTTTAAATGCCTGGGGAAAATCGGGACAGATGGCTAGCAACTCGGGACAGAGGGACAGACCCCTAAAATCGGGACTGTCCCGCGAAAATCGGGACAGTTGGGGGGTATGCTAAAGCAGTGATAACTTTTGCTAGAAGCATTTTTGCCAATACATTTATATTGCAAATATGTTTCTATTCAAAGTAGTAATTCATCTATGTCTTTTTACATTTTGACCGGAATGTCCTTTTAAAGGTGATATGGATCACATGGTAACTCACAGGCATCTACCTATTTATCCTTAGTTTGTCTCTTGTTTATATTTTTATATAACTATGGGATTAATCACAGTCCTTTACAAAAACCTACCTAATGCTTTTCTACAGAAAACCACCATTAATATCTATGGGGATTTTTGTAGAAAAATCATTTGATTTTTTTTAAAGTTAATAATAATAATAATATTATTATTATTATTATTATCGGTTATTTGTAGAGCGCCAACAGATTCCGCAGCGCTATAAACAAATGCGGAGTACAACAAAACAATTATAGGGATCAAATGGGTAGAGGGCCCTGTCAAGAGTTGCACTGTTGTAGTCAGCTCTTAAGAAGGACTCTTAGGCTTACATGCTAAGGGGGTTCAGGGGATAGCAATGGAGGAGAGGAACTGGTATAAAGAAAGGTTAGCGTAGGTTGTATGCATCCTTGAACAGTAGAGTCTTTAGTGAGCACTTGAAGCTTTTAAAACTAGAAGAGAGTCTTGTGGAGCGAGACAGAGAGTTCCACAAGATGGGAGCCAGTCTGGAGAAGTCCTGTAAACGGGAGTGTGATGAGGTGACAAGAGAGGAGAAGAGTAGGAGGTCATGAGCAGAGCGAAGGGGACGGGAGGGAGAGTATCTGGAGACAAGGTCTGAGATATAGTGGCGGGGAGCAGTGCAGTTGAGGGCTTTGTATGTCAGAGTGAGAATTTTGTGTTTGATCCTAGAGGCAAGAGGAAGCCAGTAAAGGGATTGGCAGAGAGGTGCAGCAGATGAAGAGCGACGTGTAAGGAAGATGAGTCTGGCAGAGGCATTCATTATAGATTGTAAAGGAGCTAGGCGGCAGGTGGGGAGACCAGAGAGGACAGAATTGCAGTAATCAAGGCGGGAAAGAATGAGAGAGTGGATTAAAATCTTAGTTGTGTCTTGTGTAAGGAAGTGTCTAATTTTAGAGATGTTTTTAAGGTGGAAGCGGCAGGCTTTAGCCAATGACTGAATGTGAGGAGTGAAAGAAAGATCTGAGTCAAATGTGACCCCGAGACATCGGGCATGTGGGGTAGGGGTAATGATGGAGTTGTCGACAGTTATAGAGAGATTGGGGGTGAAGAGTTTAGAAGAAGGGGGGAAAATAAGGAGCTCAGTTTTGGAGAGATTTAGCTTGAGGTAGTGAGAGGACATCCAGTTAAAGATGTGAGAAAGACAGTTAATGACACGGGTTAGCAAGGAAGGAGATAGGTCTGGTGCAGAGAAGTAGATTTGGGTGTCATCGGCATACAAATGATATTGTAAACTGTGGGACTTTATTAGGGAACCTAGTGATGACATGTAGATTGAGAAGAGAAGGGGACCGAGGACAGAGCCTTGCGGTGCTCTGACAGAAAGTGGTGACGGGGCAGAGGAGGCCCCAGAGAAGGCTACACTAAAGGTACGGTTTGATAGGTAGGAAGAGAAACACAAGAGGGCTGTGTCACAGATGCCAAAGGATTGGAGGGTTTGGAGCAAAAGTGGGTGGTCAACAGTGTCAAAGGCTGCGGACAGATCAAGGAGGATAGGCAGAGAGAAGTGGCCTTTTGATTTTGCTGTAAGTAGGTCGTTGGTAACCTTAACAATTGCTGTCTCTGTGGAGTGATGGGGATGAAATCCAGATTGCAATGGGTCAAGGAGGGAGTTTATTGTAAGGAAATGGGATAGGCATGCATAAGCTAGTTTTTCGAGAAGCTTTGATGCAAGAGGGAGGAGGGAAATAGGGCTGTAGTTGGATGGGGAGGTAGGATCATGGGAAGGTTTTTTGAGGATAGGTGTGACCAGTGCATGTTTCAGCGATGAGGGAAATATACCGGTACTGAGGGAGAGGTTGAAAGTGTGTATGAGTATAGGGGTAAGGGTGGCAGAGAGGGAGGGGAGTAGCTGTGAGGGGATAGGGTCAAGGGGACAGGTAGTGAGGTGAGAGCGCAGTATAAGTGCCGAAACTTCTTCCTCAGTAACAGGGGAGAATGAGCTAAGTTTAAGGTTATGTGGGTTGTGGTTGAGTGAGAGCATTTGAGGGGGTGAGAAAATGGAATTATGTTGAGAGCTGATTTCATTTCTGATGGAGTTGATTTTGTTATTGAAGTGGTTGGCAAAGTCTTGAGCTGACAGAGAAGTTGTATTAGGAGGTGGGGGAGGGTGGAGAAGAGTATTGAAAGTGGAGAACAAATGTTTTGGGTTTGAATAAAGATTAGAGATAAGAGTAGAGAAGTAGTGTTGCTTATGGAAATTAAGGGCACAGTAGTAGGAGTTCAAGATAAATCAATTGAAAATCAACTGAACTCCTAGATTTTCTCCAGTGCCGCTCAGCAGTACGGGAACATCTGCATAGGTATCGTGTCAGAGGAGTATGCCAGGGCTGAGGATGAGTGTTTGATTTCCGAGCTATGGTAAGAGGGGCGAGATTGTCAAGGACGGATGTAAGGGTGGAATTATAGTGGCAGATAGATTGGTCAGGGCAGGAAAAGGAGGAGAAGGATGAGAAGGATGAGAGGAGAGGTTTGAGGGAATTAGAAAGCTGTTGTTGATCTAATGACATAATGCTTCTGTGAAGTTTGGTGTGAGGAGCAGAAGGAGGGAGAGTTGTAGGGAGGGATGATATGTTGCAAGTAAGGAAAGAAAGAGGAAAGGGGGAGTTTGGGAAGTTTGAGAGAGTGCATCGATAGCTAAAGATCAGGTCAAGGGAGTGACCCTCTTTGTGAGTGGGAGAATCAGTCCATTGTGACAAACCGAAAAAGGAAGTGAGTTGCAGAAGTTGTTTTGCAAAGGAGGCAGTGGGATTGTCAAGAGGGATGTTAAAGTCACCAAGAATGAGGGAAGGGGTGTCTGAGGAAAGGAAATAAGGTAGCCAGGCAACTAAGTGATCTAGAAATTGAGTTGAGGAGCCAGGAGGATGGTATATGACTGCAACACGTATAGAAAGAGGAGAGAATAAGCGAATCATGTGGGTTTCGAATGAGGAAAATGTGAGGGAAGAGATGGGATGTATTTGTTGAAAGGTGCAACGAGAGGAAAGTAAAATACCTACACCACCTCCTTGTCTATTACCAGACCTAGGAGTGTGGCTGAAGTGGAGACCCCCATGTGACAGAGCAGCAGTGGATGCTGTGTCTAGGGGAGAGAGCCAGGTTTCTGTTAAGGCCAGAAGGTTGAGGGAGTGGGAGATAAAGAGGTCATGTATAGAAGTGAGTTTGTTGCAAACAGAGCGAGAGTTCAAGAGTGCACAAGTGAAAGGGGTAGTGGCTTTTGATGCAAGAGGAATGTGAGTAAGGTTGTCAGAGTTTTGTTTTTTGAGTCTGTGGGATGGTATACATGGATGTGCACGGCTAGGCAGTTGTTGGGGACCAGGATTAGGGGAGATGTCACCAGCAGTTAGTAAAAGCAAGAGGGAGAGTGACATGAGATGAGATACAGATTTGCAGCAATGAGACTGCTTTTGAGACAAGGTGCAGGGGGAAGAGAGAGTGTTTAGGAATAGGTAAAGTTTGTGAGTACAAAAGTAAGGTGAGTTTAAGAGAGATGGGCTAATGAACAGTGCAGGTGGAGAGGGAGAAGGAGTACTTGAATAATGTAGTTTGTTATAGAGACAAAAGGCAGCAAAAAGGAATAAGAAGATATTAGGCATTTTTACAAAAGAGGGAACCAGTTAAACACATAAGGCACAGTATTACAGTTGCAATTGCATAAGAAAACAGTAAGGTATATAAAACATAATATTACAAAAGTACCTGCCTTTTTCTTGCCCCTTGCCCAATCCTTGTCCAATTCTTGTATAATTCTATTGCTAATGCCTCACTTATAAAATGTTCACTTAATTCTTGTATAATTCTATTGCTAATGCCTCACTTATAAAATATTCACTTAATTCTTGTATAATTCTATTGCTAATGCCTCACTTATAAAATGTTCACTTTGAAAATGTGAACATATGTTGTTATAGCAATGCACATCCCAGTGCAATGCACATCCCTAACTAGTGTGAAATATATGCAGGGAGGGCAGTTAGCTGAGTCCACTAAATTTAGTTGATTGCTAATCAAAGACAATTGGAAAGGCCAATTGGAAAGTTAGATTGTGGTCTGGTCAGGGTGAGATGTTAAGTAGACAATAAAATTTGGGGGAGGTTAAAAATATGGAATAAGACAGCTATACATTTTAGAATAATAGCAAGTATTGATAAGGATTGAACATCACATGGCAAGTAACTGAACATTAGAAATAAGACATTGGATAACAGTACAACAGATGTAGGACTAAATGAACAAATACAAATTCATTTGCTCTATGTAAATATTCACATACCAGAAGAGAGTTACAGGAGAGTAAAAAACACCAGAGAGCAGTGAATAGTTTGCAGATTGACAGGGTCTCTATTCACGTACCAGAAGAGAGTTACAGGAAAGTAAAAAACACCAGAGAGCAGTGAATAGTTTGCAGATTGACAGGGTCTCTATTCACGTACCAGAAGAGAGTTACAGGAGAGTAAAAAAACACCAGAGAGCAGTGAATAGTTGCAGATTGACAGGGTCTCTATTCACGTACCAGAAGAGAGTTACAGGAGAGTAAAAAACACCAGAGAGCAGTGAATAGTTTGCAGATTGACAGGGTCTCTATTCACGTACCAGAAGAGAGTTACAGGAGAGTAAAAAAACACCAGAGAGCAGTGAATAGTTTGCAGATTGACAGGGTCTCTATTCACATACCAGAAGAGAGTTACAGGAGAGTAAAAAACACCAGAGAGCAGTGAATAGTTTGCAGATTGACAGGGTCTCTATTCACGTACCAGAAGAGTGTTACAGGAGAGTAAAAAACACCAGAGAGCAGTGAATAGTTTGCAGATTGACAGGGTCTCTATTCACGTACCAGAAGAGAGTTACAGGAGAGTAAAAAACACCAGAGAGCAGTGAATATTTAAAATGCTAATAATAATGTGATAATGTGTCATTTAATTTAGTTAGCCCTAACTTGAGTGGAGGGGCTCAACAGTCCTTATCAAATTTTTGATGGTGCTCATCAGTAATTTTATAAGCTTGAGGAGGGGCTACTTGGTCTGGTGGCTTAGGGTAATGGTTTTTGACCCTTCGCCAGAGGGTTAAAATCGGAAGGGGTTTATTTTTTTATTTTTAAAGTAGATCGGTAGAAGTAGTAGGTAACGGCTAATGGATTCAGTTTAGGAGCAGTAGGAGGAGCCATGTTAATTTGGGATCAATGTGTAAGAACCAACATTCACCCTCCATGTTTTTTGGTTGTGGTTGTTATTGTCACAGTTTATGGCAGGGGATCTCTTCTCATCAGCTTAGTTTGGTTACAATTAATTGCTAAGCCCTAGGGCAGGTGGTCTCTAGGTTAATGCACTGGGGCAGCCTTGGGTGGTATTAAAACCAGGAAACATTTGGGGAACAAGCACCACTTATTCTTTTAAATTGTTAATGTTGATAAAACAGCCGTATTCTCCTGAGCTTAAATTATTTGGTGTAATGTGTTGTCATGGTGTGGTGGTGGGTGCTAAAATTATTAAGGGTTTTTTGAGTAATGCATTTTTTTCTTAACTAAATTTGAGAAGCATGCCTAAAAAGCAGTTTTAGAAAACTAATACAAATAGAAGTAGTAACTATATCTAAGGTCTAATACAAGAACAACAACAAAAGTCCTTAGAAATGTTTTTTTCCAAACAATGTTTAATCAGTTAACATTTGAACTGGTTATGCAAATAATTATTCACTTATCGCAGCTAAATACATTGTTCTAATCTTACACTATGCACTTGGTCCTTTCTAGACATCCCTATTCATTTACTGTTCTATAGCAATGGAAAGAACACCAATCTATCAATGGCTGCCATTTTAGAGTGGACTTTTATAGCAGTGATACATTTCACCTATATATGAAAAATTAATACTGCAAGGCTTTATTCAGGTTGATGAAATCCATTCATTTTAGAAAAACTCTGCAGTACAGTTTTTATCATGTGTGTATTAGTATTTCTATTAGTAATATAGGTTTTAGTATACATTATTAGAATTACATTTGATGCCTTAAGGACTGCATGTATATTTACTATTTCAGGGATATTATGGTCCCACATTTATTATTAAATACAAAAAAATAGGATCTAAACCTATGTTCTTTAATAATAATTGGTCATTCAAAACTGCAATTTATGCAGATAAAAATATTAGTTATCAAAACTGATTTTACAAATCATCCTATATATCAGTCTATATATCAGTCTATATATCAGTCTATATATTTTACACTTACCTAGTTTCTGATATTTTTATCGACTTGGAGAAACAAGGATCTGTAAACACTAACACCAACAACACAACACAATGCCTGGTGATCACTATTACTATGAAACTTGACAGCTGCTATTTGAATTGTGGGATTAACTCTTTTAAATAAGCGGTTTTACATTCATAAGGTTTTTGTTAGATTAACCAGCCCGTACCTCCATATAGGACTAATGCTAGGCTAGATTACAAGTGGAGCACTCGTTCGCACGCTAACTTCTGCTCTTTGCAGGCGTCAGGTAGCGCGCGTATTACATGTTGAAAGCAAATATTTTTCACTCACGCTCTAAGATGTGCACAAATATCAGAATTTAGAATATTGCAACTGCATTTTTATATTCTCCCATAGACTTCAATAGAGAGAGAAAAGTTTAAAAAAATCTAACACCTAAACTAGTGCTCTAACCCGAATAACCATCCTAACACTAAAACCCAAGGATGGTACTCATCAAAGTTGAATTTGGGCGGCAGCTCTCTATCTTCATTCTGGCAGGGTATCATCTTCATCTTGGAGGTGGTCCATCTTCATCCCGGCGGCGGTCTTCTTATCTTCATCTCAGCAGCGGTCTTCTTACCTTCATCCTGGTGGCAGTCTTCTTACCTTCATCCATCTTCTTATCTTCCATCCTCGATGTCCTCTTCATGTGGTCACCAGCCGCACCCATTTTTATAGATGTATCCTTGCATTTTTATTGGCTGATTTTCAATTCCAAATTAAAATCAGCCAATATAAAAAAGCTTTCATTCTATTAGCTGATTTGAATTTGAAAATCAGCCAATAGGAATGCAAGGGTACCTCTATATAAAGGGGTTACCGGTACCTTGCATTCAAAATTCAGTGTGCGACTGGTGACCGCATGAAGAGGTCATCGGGGATGGAAGATAAGAAGATGGGTGAAGATGGACCACTGCTGGAATGAAGATGGAGCACAGCCAGGATGAAGATGGAGCACCTCCACCCGGATTCAACTTTGGTGAGTACCATATTTGGAGTTTAATGTTAGGATTTATTTTTTTTAGGAGGTTCTATAGTTTATTTTTCAAGCCCAAAGCATTCACATATGGCCATAAATGCTACCTAGAGAGGCATGACATCCTTCATTTGAGAGAAGAAACCCTTCTGTTTCATATGATAGGTATTTTGTGTGTAGAGTATGTGGTTATGCAGTCTTTATGAGACAGGCCATTGGAACAACTATCCTATAGATTCAGTAAATACATTAGACAGGCAATCACCCTAACAGTGATTTCAAACCTCTCAAAAAAAAGGGGACTCATATCCAAAATACAGCCTCATGCTCCTCTATTTTGTTTAATGGCCCCTCTAATTTTAACACCCTAGGAGATACAAACTACATAAAAACTGTGCCATAACTCCCCAGGTGTCCAGTAGAGCAGATGAGTTACTCTTGTATTTCTAGTGGACACAAAAGGGATAGGGAGCATTAAGGGTCTCCTTCATATTTACTAACATGTTCTTGGTGGTTTGTAGTGCATTTTAATGGTACATTGATATACGTCCTAAATGCTGTAGGGTCCAATGAGGAAGTGCCTGTGTTAGTCTAGATTTTTATGAGAATATGTGGAAGACAAAAGAAAATACTTTTTAATTATTTATACTTTAATACAATGATAAAGATTTAAAGTGTATGCCGTTCTTGCATATATACTGTTTTTGTATTACGTTTTGGCTTTTACCTTTTCATTTAATTTTACAGTTGAAGTTTACAGAAATCTAAAGCCCAGAAAATATGAGAAATTGGGTGCTCAGATACACATTTTCCATGAATCGTAAACTCTGGAACAATTTGCTGCATGACTTTCAATGTCTCCGGAGTCCTTGACTTATCTTCAGTGCTAAGTTTACTTATTCAATTTCCATTTGCTGTATATCTTTTTTGGCCAACTACAATGTAACTTCAATAAAACCCAATTAAAGCACATTAAACAATAAAGAAGGTCATAAATGTGTTCTGTAAATGTTAGCGGTTCTTTTGTATGAATACTCATACCACATATAATACATTTGCTATTCACAGTCCTGTGTCATTTACTTTGCTATTAAGGACACTCTGATGTCACCTCATTGACCTCATTATTTGGTGTTAGATTTTGATATACTTTCCAAATAACAAATATTTTCACTGGTTATGATTTTATCATGATATTCTTAAATAAAAAAATAACTATTTACAGACTTATTAATGTGTGACTAATAAAAGTGTCATAGGGCCAAACTTGATCATGCAATAGAGGAGGGGCAATAATATATAAAAAGGTTGAGAAACCTACTGAAATCAGTACAGAGGCAACGATGGCAAATCTTATATTCCTTACAGGTAAGCGAATACTGAGAATACGTTGGTGATGCCTTATAGTATAATATGTCTTAGTACTCTAGTAAGCTTTATTCAATATAGAAAAAAATATATAGAGTAGTGTTCTTTTTCAAAAAAAATTCTAATAGTCCATGTACTATTTTTATATCAATGACTGAATATTTTTGTCATTCCTAATCTATATATAACTATGCATAAATTATTAATATATATGTGTATATATATATATATATATATATATATATATATATATATATATATATATATATTTCTTTAATGCACCAATGCAAAATGGGAGTATAATTAATGCATGATAAATATACTAAAGAAGGTGGAAGGTAATGCTTAAAAATACTTTATTTTGAAAAAAGATTACAGAAATTACAGGAGTTAAAGATCCAAGATTAAAGTCCCAAAAGGGAGCTGCAACATATTGCAGCCTCTGAACAGGACACAGCCTGTGAGCCAATTAGGAGCAGCATATGTGTGTATCAGCCAGTCAATGGCCATATCCTGCTCAAGAGATGCAAAGTGTTGTGGCTCCAGAGAAGTAATTTAGTTATGTGTCTAATCAGTTTTCAAGGGTTAAATGCATAGTTAGTAAGGAATTATAGTCCAAAAATAACCTGTTCTAATGACTTGGGACATTGCATTAGAACATCTATTTAAGATAAAGTTTTTGAAACTAAAAGGAAATTCATGTTTATACAAATCTTATACTTAAATACATACTGCTCATTGAATAATAAGAACAATTCTCACAGTTCTGTTGGTGGATTGTGACACACTCCCACCATCATGAAAACTAAGAAAATGTTTTACTTAGGACAGGAACATTAATTTTTCAAAAAATAATTATTATATAGTAAAATATTTTTTAGATCATAAAAAGAAAAAAAAATAGTTGCACATTCTCCTAAAAAAAATTAAAATATAAAAAGTATCATATAATTTAAAACATACCCTTTACCCCATATATATTAAACCTTTAAACTGACAAAATAGCTACCCATTAGAGGACTAAACATTTGTAAAATCTGAATGGCAAACAAGAAGTTTCAAAATGAAAAGATTCTTTTTATCAGATAATCTCCTTTAGATAACCAGACAAAGCTTAGTTTCTGGAAAGTTATTGCTAAGTATAGTAAAATAGTGGATGAGGTTGAAAGATGTAAAAAGTATGAATCTTCACAGAGATTCTGTGATACATGACTTAAAAAATTCCAAGTGAACTGACAGCTGTTAAAATAATGTTACTACTACACTTTTTTTGCACTGGTTTTCATAACCATATTGGAGTGACAAAAAAATATGTCCAAACTCTTTTTAAAGCTGATCACTGAAGCTATAATCACTACCTCCTCAACTTGACCGTTCTTACTAAAAACATTTCTTTCTTTGTTGATGGTGAAATCTTTTCCTTTAGCCTTAAAGGGTAAACTCTTGTCACGTTCAATTCCCTTGGTATAAACAGAAATACTGCCAACTTCAACTTAGATGGCCCTTCTAGAGAAAACAGATTTTAGCCTCTCCTAACTTAAAACTTAAATCCTTCGTTAATGTTATTGCCCTCCATTGAATTCTACAATTACCTTTTTGAGAAGTGATATCCAACACTGCACTCCATATTCAAGATTTGGTTGTACCAAAGATTAATACAGCTGAAGAATTATGCTTTTCCCCTGATTCTATTTAAGTTAATCTTACTCTCAGATTCCACAAGCTTTATCCCACTTAAGTAGGTGTCTGGCTTATTCTTGTTTCCCGTAACTTTTCATTTTGGTTTCTGTAGTTGTTTATGCATAATTATGTTTATTATTGTGACTTTCATACAATAAACTATTTTTTTTCCTAGAAAGGTGTGTGCTAGCCCTACCCATTGCAAGGCAAGCTTGTACTGATCTGCATTCACTATTGTACATTATTTATCATAGCACACATGGGAACACGGAGGGATCAGCCCTGAGAAACCCTACATATGCTAGTCTAATTATACCATTTGTCACAACCATATAGTCTATATTATTTAAACAGTTGATTATATACTGGCTGATATTCTTATCCCTTTAATGATTGGACAATAACTTATTATGTAGTAGTGTATCAGCTCTTGATTTGCAGCATTTTGAAAAAAACCTAAGATACATAGTCTGCCTATCTAGGGAGCATAGCGCAAGCACAATTTATTTTATTTAGCTTTGGACACTAGAGTGGAAGTATAGGGGTATATTTATCACAGTGCGAGCGGAAACAAGGGGCATCAAGCTCCATACGGAGATTGATAAATCGGCCCAGTAGGGGCATATTTAACCATGTGCGAGACATGATACGAAGAAGCGTATCATGTCCGCTGCACATCAATAAATGTCGACAGCATACGCTGTCGGCATTTATCATTGCACAAGCAGTTCTTGTGAACTGCTGGTGCAATACCACCCCCTGCAGATTCGCGGCTAATCGGCCGCTAGCAGATGGTGTCAATCATCCCGATCGTATTCGGTCGGCTTGATTTCTGTCCTCGGCCTCAGAACAGGCCGACAGGTTATGGAGCAGCGGTCTTTAGACCGCTGCTTCATAACTTCTGTTTCCAGCGAGCCTTCAGACAAGGAGCTTGATAAATTATATGCCCCATAGTCTCTACCATTTGTCAACTTTTAGTCTTTTCATGGTCACTGTTGACCATCTTACCCATCTCACATATTAGTATTACAATATTTAGTTTCTTACATTTTCTGCTTTTCGCCCCCCCTATCTAAACCACTTTGTGTAAATATTGCATCTAACCTACTGTTCATGTTCCCTTTAGGACTGGCGCTGCTGCTGAATGCTCAGATAGGTAAGTCACGGAGACATGGTCAAGGCTCTTAAAGAGTCCTACTTTTATACAATAAATAGCTTTATATTACAGTATATTAGTTTAAACAAAATATAGATGCGCTATAGATTCTCTTATTGTACCAGAAAAAAAAAGTTAGTTAAAGGAATATGAAACCAAACCAAAATGTTTCTTTTCTGATTCTGACAGAGCATACAATTTGTAAAGAGCTTTCACTCTTTTACTTCTATTATCAAATTTGCTTTGTTCTTATGGCATTCTTTGCTTTTCAACAAAAGATACTAAGAGAATAAATACAATTTGATAATAGAAGTAAATTAAAAAGTTGTTTAAAATTGTATGTTCTAGCTGAACAATTAAATATTTTTTTTTGGATTTCATGTCCCTTTAATTATGTAAGTCAATTAGAGAGACAACTGAACACCAGTGAAATATTGAGCACTTAAATGGACACTAAACCCAAACATTTTCTTTCATGAGTCAGATAGAGAATACAATTTTAAACAACATTCCCACTTACTTCTATTATCTAATTTACTTCATTCTTTAGATATCCTTTGTTGAAGAAATAGCAATGCACATAGGTGAGCCAATCACACAAGGGATCTATGTGCAGCACCCAATCAGCAGCTACTGAGCCTATCTAGATATGCTTTTCAGCAAAGTATATCAAGAGAATGAAACAGATTAGACAAAAGAAGTAGATTAGAAAGTTGTTTAAAATTGCATGCTCTTTCTAAATCATGAAAGAAAAAAAATTGGGTTTCATGTCCCTTTAAACTGAAGAAACTAGCAGAGATGCTCTATACTCAATTTATGAAACATTTTAAGTTTATTGATTTTGAAACTAAAAGGAAATTTGTGTCTTTATTATTTTACCAACATTGATTTATGGAAAGTATTCATCAAAACCTAACATATGTAAAATACAGTCCTTTAACAGGACAAATTAGTCATTTATAAACCTAGAATGCTACCTTGCTTATTCATACAGCCGAAGAGGAGCATGTTAGAGACACGTGAATACTAAATAGAATGTCACATATAATGGTAAGACTAACAATATATATTACTTACACATAAAACTTAGTAAATGTCATCCTACTACTCAAAGTCAAATACTATTGCAAAGGCTTATTTATTTAAAAAAAAAGAAGGGGGGGGGGGGTTAGAACAGAATTCATAAACCTAAAACAAAAAGTTCTTATTAGTGATGTAAAATTATAAATATATATATATATATATATACACACACACACAAAATTCACTATATATGTCCTTACATACATCTATTTCTCATGTACCACATGCAGGCTCTGCCTACGAGCTGACATGCTATTTCACCAACTGGGCCCAGTACAGACCTGGACTGGGGAAGTTCAAGCCAGATAACATTGACCCATGCCTTTGTACTCACCTAATCTATGCCTTTGCTGGAATGTCCAACAACAAGATCGCCACTATTGAATGGAATGATGTCACTCTTTACAGCTCCTTCCAGAATCTGAAGAACCAGTAAGTTGTAAAGCAGTATTATAGCACCTCCATACCATTACAAGATCATGAAGGTTTTTGCATTTTGCAAAAGGCTTTAAACAAATATACTGTATTTATCAAACATAGACATAAAGGCTAAATTCTTATACATTCTTACAGCTCCTCTCTATACATTAGCAAATCCATATAAAATATAAAAGGAACCTCCTTCAAGTAAGACATTTGTTATAAACATACATCTGTATTAACAAATATTGTATATTAATATAGAGCTTACAAAAAAATGTATTCTTCATACACAATATAGTAAATTGCTAATACTGTACTGCAACATAAAACTACCAACATTCAGCTAAACAAAAATGTGAAGAAAAGTTATTTGTGTAATGTAAAAGAGAATTAAAGGCAACTAAGTATGCATTAATGATTTCTATCTAATTATAGGAATGGTAACCTGAAAACTCTTCTGGCCATCGGAGGTTGGAACTTTGGAACTGCACCGTGAGTACTGATTATTACAATTATTCTTCAGGTATAAGTATCAAATGTATTAAGCTTTAATCAAAACATGTGACCTCTTTCTTTGATCCGTAGATTCACAGCCATGGTCTCCACTGCTCAGAACCGTCAGACTTTCATCAGCTCTGTGATCACATTTCTGCGTCAATATGGATTTGATGGTCTGGACTTTGATTGGGAATACCCTGGCTCTAGAGGCAGCCCTCCTCAGGACAAACAGCTCTTCACCACCTTGGTTCAGGTAACTGGACATGTTCTTGCTGGCTAACATGGTGACTACCATGTAAAAATTGTTTTCTAGCTTGTTGGCATTGCTTGGCACACTTTAAAGGGACATTAAAAACTAAATAAATGCTAGATAAAATGATGCATTCAAATAAATTATTACTCTGAGAATAACGTGTAGATGTATTTGTTAAAGGTTTCATTAGCTGTTTAAATATTGACAAAATAAGTGTCTATAAAACAAAGGGAGCTGCCATTTTGTAATTGAGGACAGTGGCCAATTAGAGACGGTTATAAATTGGTCACTAGAGTGTGCAGCCAATGACTGTGTGGAATTCAGCAGTGTTAGGCACTTCCATTTCTAACAGGAACTGAAAAGCTCCTCACAATTTCATAATGGAATGAAAGATAAAGGGGACAAAATAAATAATGAAAGTATATTGCAGAGTTTTTTTTACATATACACAATTTATCATTTTATATTTCCAACGCAAAGTGTTTAATGCCCCTTTAATTAGAAAGTTTACAAAAGTTTCATAGTAATACACAGGAATAAAATTACTATTTAGTCGGTCAACCTTATTATCCTACTTCCTATAAGGTCTACGTTTATAAGATTAGAGATAAAGATGATTTTTTTTGCCTAAGTTGAATTTTTTTCATCATTCTGAAATATCAATAAAATGTCAGTTGAGTCTTCTCAGTTCTGAGCTCTTATTCTTATTGCTACTTAGAACATTTTTACAACATAAATTCTGTTCCCAAGTGCTTACCAAATACTTATTTCACATATGGACCTTCAAATGTTGGAAAGCAAAGCAAATTGCATTAAAGGGACAGTAAAGTCAACATTAAACATTCATGATTCAGACAGAGCATGCAACTGTAAACAACTTTCCAGTTTACTTATATTATCTAATTGGCTTTGTTCTCGTGATATCTTTTGTTTAAAAGCATACCTAGGTAGGCTCAGGAGCAGCCGTGCACAATTGGGAGCTAGCTACTGATTGGTTGCTACACATATATGCCATTTGCTATTGGTTCAATCAATGTGTTCAGCTAGCTCCCAGTAGTGCATTGCTGTTCCTTCAACAAAGGATACCAAGAGAATGAAGCAACTTTGATAATAGAAATAAATTGGAAAGTTGTTTAAAATTGTATGTTGTATCTGAACCATGAAAACAATTTTTTGGGTTTTATGCCCCTTTAAGCAATGCGATGTTTTAAAAAAAAAATGTGTAATTGCCTTTATATCTTAATATTTCGAGTTTTAAAAGGAACAAAAACCAGCAGTGAAGGCAAAATTACTTCACTTTATTCTTGCTCTCTCTCCTGACACTTCTGTGACTATATAAACACCCTGGTGACTTAGGCATTTCATTTTTTCCTGTTCAGGAAATGAGGGCAGCATTTGAGACAGAAGCAACACAAAGCAACAAAGCCAGACTTATGGTAACTGCTGCCGTTGCCGGAGGTATCTCCAATATCCAAGCTGGCTACCAGATTCCTCAGCTCTCTCAGTAAGTAGTTCACTGCTTGAGTTGTCCATTGTACATGAGAATATATAGGTAAAATCTCTGTTGTAGAGTCATTTTATATTTTCCTTCAATTGTCAAATTAAGGATTATTTTCTGCTACTTTACAGAGCTTTAGATTACATCCATGTCATGACTTATGACTTGCACGGTTCCTGGGAAGGATACACTGGAGAAAACAGCCCCCTGTATTCTAATCCTTCCGCAACTGGTTTGAACGCTGACCTGAATGTTGTGAGTATCCGTTACCTATCAATCACAAAGTCTTCTGTCCAATTAAGAAACAGACGTTTGGGTATTATACCCAATACAACATTGGTAACATTTCCATAACTCAGGTTTAACATTGGTCAGCGATGAAAATGATTTTGTTAGCTCCTACTTTGTATTTACTGCTTTATTGCAAATTCCTTTACTGTAGGCCGCTGTCATGAACTACTGGCAGCAGAATGGTGCACCAGCTTCAAAACTTATTGTTGGATTCCCAACCTATGGACACACCTTCATCTTAAGCAACCCATCCAACACTGCCATTGGTGCCCCCACTTCTGGAGCTGGACCAGCTGGACCCTACACCAGGCAATCTGGATTCTGGGCCTATTATGAGGTAATTTCTTCTACAATATTGGAGTCCGTGTATTATTAAAGGGACATGAAACCCAAACATTTTCTTACATGATTCAGAATGAGAATACAATTTTAAACAACTTTTTTTAATTTACTTATATTATCTAATTTGCTTCATTATTTTGGTATCCTATGTTGAAGAAGAAGCAATGCACTACTGGTAACTAGCTGAATGCACTGTGCGAGCCAATAGCATGAGGCATATATGTGCAGCCACCAATCAGCAGTTCCTGAGTCTACCTAGGTATCCCTTTCAACAAAGTTTATCAATAGAACAAAACAAATTAGACAATAGAAGTGAATTAGGAAGTTGTTTAAAATCACATGATCTATCTGAACCATGAAAGAAAAAAATTGGGTTTTATGTCCCTTTAATGTTACCTTTTTTCAAGTATCTGCTCCCCTATGGTTACTACCTCTGATTACTCCTTGCAACATATCCCTTTCTGTTCCAAATTATATTTACTAGTTTTAAATAGCACATGTATCTGATACACCTACAGAATAAAATATCTTTGAACATAAGCATTAGGGTATGTTATTATATGGCACCATAGTTCAAATAACCAAATTTGCCCTGCTCTGACAGCTAATCTAAACTATCATCCATCATTTCTATAGATTTGCACCTTCTTGAAGAATGGAGCTACCAATGCGTGGTCATCAGTTGAAGATGTCCCCTATGCCTACCAGGGTAATGAGTGGCTGGGATACGATAATCAAAAGAGCTTCCAGACCAAGGTATAAAATAAATTGCCAACTATATTTAAATCTCATGATGACAGCAAATTCACTGCAAAGATAGTAAAGATTAGTTTTATCTTTTATAGGCTCAATGGCTGATGCAGAACAACTATGGAGGTGCTATGGTTTGGGCTATTGATCTTGATGATTTCACTGGAACATTCTGTAACCAGGGCAAGTTCCCTCTGATCACCACACTGAAGAACACTCTTGGCGTTCAGGCTTCAGGTAAGCTCTTGTGTATGGCAACAATATTACTTATTTGCCTTTCTACAGAGTCACTAAATTCCTAATTAGTTAACCGTCAAAATGATAAAATAACAGTAATACAAACAACAAAAGGATAATCACTATTAATTCTGAGGGCTGGCATGTAAATAATAGTCATTTGAATACAAACGTATATTCGGAAACCCAAATTTATTTTTGTCAATGTCTTCATGCACAAATGTCTTAGGTGCCCCTAACAGATTTTGTCCTAACCATGTTGCTCTCCTCTTTCACCGTAGTGTTGTTCTCTTTGAGTGGCATATACATTCTCAAGTAGGGGGGGGTGACTGGAGGGGAATTATTCCCTTTCAAATAAGATTTCAGGCCCCTTTAAGTAGCAGGGCGATGTTCTTGGCCCTAAAAGATAACCTAGCAACCCCTTACAGAAACTAAAATTGAGATAATGACACCTCTTGTGAAAGAGAAAATTAGTCTTGTGCCAGTGTGGCAATCGGGTGATTAGCATAACAATAGTGATGACCTGAGATAACTATATACACAAAGAGCAAAATCACTGGGAATATGGTAGCCCACGACAATACATAAAAGGAAGGTGAGACCCCTTCTGGAAACAGGCATTCCTCTTCTTTTAAATGAGTGGCCATTTGTCCATCCAGCTGTCTGGTGGTTGTCACAATGATAACAAATATTTCACAGCATTTGTCCTACTTTGGGTCTGATGACATTAAAGAATCCTCTCTTATTAGGGTGACCATATTGCCGCTTTAAAAAGGGACACATATGAAAAATACATATGTCAGGGCTGTTTTCAGGGCTGTTTAAAGAAATTTTTTGTATAAGAACCCTGACATATGTATTTTTTATATATGTCCCTTTTTAAAGCAGCGATATGGTCAGCCTATCTCTTATCCCTCTAACCATGTATTATAAGAGCTTTAGCATTATTATTAAACCCACCATAGAAGCAAGGGATTTCATGAGCTTAGCAATAGCAATCACATGGCAGGAATGACTAGGCTATATTATTGTGTTGTAGATATATTAGGGCTAATAGAGCCTTGTTTCTTTAAGTATATACAAATTTATATGTAAACAAACAAAAGGGCTGAACTTGGGAAGTGTAAAAAAGTGTAAAAAAAATATGACTTTGTGAAAATCTATATAGAATTATGTTTTGATGTAATTCATATCTAGTACTTTTTTTGTATTTCAAATAATTGCTGTTTACCATGTGAGTATTTCAAATAAAAAGGACTGATATTTTAGTTTGAATGTAATAAGTTCATTAACCAAAAAATGCCTTTTGGCCCAGCAGTGAAAGGGTTAATTAATGTAGATTCCAACAGAAAAACAAGTTAAGTATTATTGGTACTTTAAAATCCCACTTCACCAATGGTAGCTTAGCTGCTATATTAAAATATATGTAAACTTTTTAGCAGCCATCAACAAATTTATAGTAATTTTCAGCTTTCTCTGTAATATGAATTTTTCTAATTTCCTGTTTGCAGGTTGCACCCCTCCTGCAAGTCCCGTTGCTCCTATTACAGCAGCCCCAGCCACAGCAGCCCCAGCCACAGCAGCCCCTAGCGGCAGCGGTTCTGGTAGCAGTTCTGGAGGAAGCTCAGGTGGAAGTGGATTCTGTGCTGGCAAAGCCAGTGGTCTGTACCCAGTGGCTGGGAATTCAAATGCCTTCTGGCACTGCTTGAATGGAATCACCTACCAACAGCATTGCCAAACTGGTCTTGTCTTTGACCCAAGCTGCGAGTGCTGCAATTGGGCAAATTAAAATGTGGACCCAAACTTAGAGTTCCAAATTACACATGGAATTAAAAACCAAATTAATGTTACAATAAAAAAACCTTCAGCATACAAACAGAGTATGTGTATTATTTGTTACTTGTAGACAACACATCTGTATTATTTATATGAGGAAATCAATAAGAGTTGTGGTATACATTTACCTCACTGTCAGAATGGAGGGGAAAAATAGAAACATTGTTATAGACATTTAAACTTACATAAAACAAGTAAATAACCCTCATTTACCAGATATTAATAAAAATGCTGTCTAACTTTAGCAAAAAATAAAAGATATAAAAAGGGTCTAATTTATGTTTGCATGGATACACCATAACACAGGTCTGCAAAATTGAGGGTTATAAAACTTTAAAAATTTATGGTGGTTTTATATGAATTTGGGTCCTGAATGCAAAAAATGATCTCAGTCAGATTTGCTCTATCGCGTACAGTTTTTTCACAACTGACTTTGATGTTTTTATGTTGGATCATGAGACTAAATTAATTATGAGATTAAATTAGTAGTACAAAATTACTACATGAAACAAATTTTGTAGCCAGTTCTTAGTTTCACTCCAAAGTAGGCATGGTACACATTTGTAATAAAAGGCGTTTCGTTACGTTGATGATTCTTTATCACCGATTGCTCACAAATGTAGCAAACGTTATCTTGACTGTTGACACACCCACAGCTAGCCATGTTTCACAACTGACTACAGTACGCAGAACACAACAAGAGTCTCACCTTTCAGAATCATAAAAAGAGAATGAAAGTGGGGAATGTCTTCTAACCGACATTCAACATACTTTAATTTGCTGATATGAAACACAGAAATCAGTTCAAAATAACAAAACATTGAAATTGTGCATAACACGGTGGGTAGCGAAAATCGGTACTTGATAAAACATACATCGAAATTGTGAAAAAGCTGTCGATGATATGACATTTTTATTGTGATTTTCGAATTCAGAAGCCAAAATACATTAAAAACAGCTAACATCACAGGCCTTACAGAGACTCATCCCAATGTGTGGGCTCGGTTAGGAATTCAGAGGGTCTCTGACCTATGTTCACCCTCCTCGCAAGACCAATTTCTCATCCTTGAACAGATTAGAGGTCCCTCCCACATACCATCTTTTTTTACATTTGAATACACTCGAATCAAAAGTTTTTTGATAAGCTGGGGTTTTAAGCCCACATCCCCCTGCGCTCATCCCCTGGGAAATTAAATGGACCCAAGGTGGAAAGTTGAATAGACCACTGTCTATATACCTTCAGACAAAGCCCCTCATCTCCAGAGGTGGGAGAAACTCTTAAACATTAATATCCCTGTCCAAACTTAGCATCACACCATTATATTCACCAAAAAGCAATACACTGTATCACTCTGTATGAGACATTACAAACTCCTTGCACACTGGTATTATGTCCCTACAAGCTTAGCTGAAATGTTCCACATTACCTCCCCCACGTGTTGGTGTAATTGTGGCCATATAGGAGACCTTAAACATATCTAGTGGGATTGTCCCAGGCTCAAACCTTTATGGAACACAAGTTTTCTCACCTTGTCTAAGATCGAGATTCCTCTCCCTAAGTTACCTGCAATGGCCCTGCTACATATTGGAACACATTCCTTATCCAAACATCACAGTTACCTCTGCGTCTATCTCTTGACAGCAGTTATGCATAGCCAAATCCTGGAAAAAAGAATCTCCTCCCCGATGGCCCACAGTGATAAACACCATGGCTTACATATATTCAATGGAAAAGGACATCTATTATTCTCTAGAAAAATCAGACCTCTTCAAATTGATATGGGCAGATTGGAAGTCTAAATACAGCACTCAATTGATGTCCAAGGCCAATACCTAATCCTAATATGCAAGACTAGCTGGTAGTTTCCTCTATTTCCCACCCACAGAGCATATGGTAGACCCACTCACTTTGTGACCTGCAACTCACCCCCTCCCACTTTCATTCTCTACTCTACCTCTTCCTTCTTCCTCTTTCAAACTTCTATCCCATCTATCATCTTACCTCTACTTTCCATACAACAAATGTGACCCACGATAACTACAAGGTTATGTTAGCATCATGTCATCTGTATGTACAAATACTCAACAAACTTTGAGGGACCTGTGTGTCACCCCTTCACTTTCACTTAAGGTCAACTGACTCATTGAATGTTATGTTATACTTTATTTTCAAAATAAAAAAATATATATTAAAAAAACAGCTAACATCTTACAAAAAGTATTTTCATTGCAGACCTGTGTAATTATTATGGTGTTTTCAAGTCGAAAGACATTCAACATATGACATTAAGATTTACATCCATGATTTAAAAGTTTTTTTTTCAATTTTAAATACAGAAATATTAATACCATAAACAGTAAAACATCCATAAATAAATTTAAAAAAACAGTGCAAAGAGATGTGCTTATTCCTTTAATTTACAGCATACATATAAATTAATTTATCATTAATTTAAGTTACAAAGACTAAGAGAAAAAATTCCTGTCTTTTTTTCCCTCTAGGAAGGTGATTTTAAAACATCCAAAACCTCATGCTCCTTCGATATATTGTCTCACATATTTAATTTATTGCAATACGAGTAATAATATTTAGTGGTTAAGACTTGATAAAAAACTTCTGTTTTTAATAAAAAGATAAAAGATTAGCATACGCTGTCGGCATTTATCATTGCACAAGCATTTCTAGTAAAAATGCTTGTGCAATGCCGCCCCTTGGCCGCTAGCAGAGGGTGTCAATCATCCCGATCGTATCCGATAGGGATGATTGCTGTCCGCCACCTCAGAGGTGGCAGATGAGTTAAGGAGCAGCGTTCTTATGGCCGCTGCTTCTAAACTTAAATTTCAGGTGGACCTGAAACTTCGGGGGTAGAGTGCTGCATCCGCTGCTTGATAAATCTACCCCTAGATCTAGTTCTTACATCACCTAGGGTAACTATGGCAAACCTACGACACATGTCCCACAGCTGGCAGGCAGATGCCTCTCTGTTGGCACGCAAGCCATAGATTTGCCCCATCGCTGCCTGCGAATCCAATGTGGCCGCTCTAACCCCTATCAATCAGTGCCAAGCAGCGCTACCTTAGATGGCTGGCCTCCTGTATTTATTATTTAAAAAGCCAGAAGCACTTGAGGAATTTAATGAGCGGCTCAGCTTACTGAGCAGCCGCACTAACTGCTAGGCTCCTCCCAGGGCCCAGACTCGGTCGCAATCATTAGCTGCCACATTAACCTGCAGTTTCTCTCGTTCTACTGACTTATGTGGCATATCAGTTCACAGTCTGTGCAGTCTCGCACTACTGTAAACAGATCATGTGTGCTGTAAAAGGAAAGATGCATAACAGTAGTGTGGAAGCTGTGAAATGCTCCTGTGCTTCGGATACAATTGTAATACAAGCTGGAGATGTAGGGATAAATAAAACTATTAGGCAGGTGCTAATTTGCTCTCTCAGCTTTGCATTGGATATCCTGTATGTCTGTACACTCATTTGTCTTTCTGCTAATATGAAACGTATAACTGATTTAAAAATATTCAATACCTTATCTAAAGATGAAGTCAGTAGGTTAAAGGTTTAAGAACATACTGTGATCATTTTAACAGATTAAGCATTAATGATGATAACTTTGCGGTGATTGCCTGCATTTCATGTAAAGATCACCAAATGTATACTTCAGTATTCAGGTTTAATTGCAGTGTTGGCATTTTGAGATAAATAAGTTGCTTTTATGTTGCAGTTTGGGCACTCGGGCTCAAAAAGGTTCCCCATCACTGGTCTATGATATTATACTGTTCCCTTGCTACTTGTTTAACTAATAGTTGTTTCAAACTCTTTAGGGAGGGGTTTCTTATTTTTAGCCACAACAATAATATAGCCTTTTTAGCAAATAATATAATATTAGTCAAGAGAGTGCTATGCTGATTCATTCTGCTATTCCTATCCAAGTAGATGATCTGTAAACAAGACCATTTATTTAAAATCCTAGCTTGCATTTTATTTGCGCCAGGGGTCATTAACAACTGATACATAGGTAAAAGTGTTTTTTTTTATTATTTTGAAAGCAACTATAAACCTTCTGTAAAGGATCTGGTTTAAAAAAAAACCCCATTTACTTTGCATTCAGGGCTAGATCGATAGCACAGGGTGTGTTATCTTCTGTGTGACCTTGTTAAAAGAATAGCCCAAAACTTGTTATTACAAGTGAATTGTTAAATATTTTAACCAAACCATCTTATTACGGCATACGCTGTTGGCATTTATCATTGCACAAGCAGTTCTGGTGAACTGCTTGTGCAATGTCGCCCCCTGTAGATTCACGGCTAATCAGCCACTAGCAGGGGGTGTCAATCAACCCAAACGTATTTGACCGGGTGGATAGCTGTCCGTCGCCTTAGAGGTGGTGGACGACTTAAGGAGCAGCGTTCTTAAGACTGCTGCTTCTTAACTCCTCTTTCCGGCAAGCCTGAAGGCTCGCGCGGAAACAGGGGTATACCGTGATAAATCGGCCCCTATGTTTTTAATAGATATTGCACAGAGCACTATTAGCACACATTGTGCTTGAATTTCAAGTGGTGAGTTAAGTGTTACACTTGAGCACAATCCAAAATACGGTGGTAAAGTTTAGTGCTTAAAGGGACAGTAAACCTTAAAAATAATGTTATATAATTCTGCACATAGTGCAGAATTATATAACATTACATTAGCCAAACTTTTTAAATCATAATATTGCCTTTTTATTTTGAAAAAATATCGCTGTTTTACAGACCAGCTCTCTGTACTCTGCTGAGCGGGTCTGTTGTTTTTACTGAGCGCATCGGGCCAGCTGTATAGTCACAGCCCGGCCCGACCGCGCCATTAGACACAGTGCAGCTCGCTCCCGCTGTCAGACAGAGCAGGAGCGAGCTGCACTGTGTCTAATGGCGCGGTCGGGCCAGGCTGTGACTATACAGCTGGCCTGATACGCTCAGTAAAAACAACAGACCCGCTCAGCAGAGTACAGAGAGCGGGTCTGTAAAACAGCAATATTTTTTCAAAATAAAAAGGCAATATTATGATTTAAAAAGTTTGGCTAATGTAATGTTATATAATTCTGCACTATGTGCAGAATTATATAACATTATTTTTAAGGTTTACTGACCCTTTAAGACCTGCCATAATCCATTATTATTAATTATGCTTACCTGATAATTTTCTTTTCTTCTGACGGGAAGAGTCCACAGATCCATTCATTACTTTTGGGAATTCAGAACCTGGCCACCAGGAGGAGGCAAAGACACCCCAGCCAAAGGCTTAAATACCTCCCCCACTTCCCTCATCCCCCGGTCATTCTGCCGAGGGAACAAGGAACATTAGGAGAAATATCAGGGTGAAAAAGGTGCCAGAAGAAACAAAAAATACAGCCGCCCCTTATGAACAATGCGGGCGGGGAGCTGTGGACTCTTCCTGTCAGAAGAAAAGAAAATTTTTCAGGTAAGCATAATTTAAGTTTTTCTTCTTAAACAGGAAGAGTTCACAGCTGCATTCATTCCTTTTGGGAAAACAAAAACAATACCTAAGCTATAGAGGACACTGAATGCAAAATGGTTGGGTACAAATAAGCGGCCCCTTCTGAGGGCACCACAGTCTAAAACCCAAAAATCCTGACAAAAAAATTTGCTTCACTAGAAGCCAAAGGACAAAAAGGAAAAAGGCAGAGATAACTGCCCAACAGTTAAAACCAGCAAGGCCCTTGCTAAAGACCGTTTAGGATTATTAGACTCGACCGTGCCAAAAGCCTCTGAGGAGATGAAGTCCCGCAGGCACGCAGCTCACAAAATTAAACTCACCCCCGATGAAAGGGGAAACATCCACATTCCCCTAGCGGGGAAGAACAGAGACTCAGCTAAATGAGTCTGAAAGGACCCTCAGAACCCAAAGGGACTAGGACCAAGAAAAGGAACTCCAAAATAGTGAACCAGGAAGAACAGGGCACCTATGAAAAGACCCTGCCGACCCAGCAAAGCAAAGGGAGGACTTGTAAAACCCCCTCTACCTCAAACAAAGGGCCCAGAATGTCCTGAGAACCTAAAAGGAGGAAAGAAAAAATTCCTTCCCTACACAGAGTGCTCTCTCGCACCCAGAATAGAACAACCAATAGACAAACCGTCCCCAGGAGCTGCTGAAAAAAAAAAAACAGCATCAGATATCTGAATATGCTCCTCCAAGCCATAGACAACCTGCTACAATATAAGGACTTAGCGACGACAGGTCACCACCCTAGCTATGAAACCGCACAGGACCTTCTTCAGAAAGAGAACTCCCAAAACCGTGCAGGACAGGACCTTCCCAAAAAGGGACAGGAAGGAAGGAACCAAACCCAGAACCCGGTAGCAATAACTGCATGCCGAGTAGGGATCCACCGGGAAGCCTCTCACTTAAAGGAGGCTCACAATAACTATGATACGTGGCTAAGATCAACAGTTCAGTCAGATCCCTGACTCTCGCTCCGGAAACGGACCCAGCACCAAAGTGACTAATAATGTCCAAAAAACTTAGGGATTAAAGGTACGCCGAATCATCAGGACCTGCAGGAAGGAAAAAAAGGGAGGAATCCAGACCCCCCAAAGAGCTTGGGTTCCATAACTCGACACAGTCCCCTTCCTGAAGACAATGGGCACTCCCAAAAGGAGACCCTTTACTGGGACTACAGTAAAGGCATGGCACAAGAAATCCATCCCTTCACACTGACATCCCGTACGCAAGGCAGGGGGAACAACCCTACTAAACAGAGGAATAAAAAGTACCTCCAAGCACCAGGCGGATACTATGGAATGTCAAATTCCCCTCCAAAGGGAGTGAAAGCAAAGCCAAAACTTAACAGCTTGCTAGCACACAATCAATGTGCAAATGGCTGCAGATGGTTTCAAACTGCAAACCTTCCACTCGTTACACAGCTAAGCTAACCATCAGGCTACTACAGCGGGGCTGAAGCGTAAAGCTGTAGACAAGCTCAAAAGGACATTACCAAAGTAAAAACCATCCGGCCACTAAGTCCGGCCCAGTAAGAATTCTAAATCTCCCTGCAAGAGAGAAAATATATGCCCGTAGGAACAGAAGATGTCCCGGAACCGGGAAGCTGGGCCGTCCTGAATCAGTCCTAAAGTATCTGTATACAGACCCCCAAAATTCCAATAAAAGATAGGATAAACAAACCCGGGCACCCAAAAACTCAGAGCCGGCTTAAATATTTAATAACCACTAGGTTACCCCATCCGAAATAGACTTTGCACCACAGGCGATGCAATCACAGTCGTATCCAAGACACCTTGGACACTGAACTTTCACTAAATGTCCCATACACAGAGGGCTTAGGACACCCACAGCGGGATACAACTCCCAATATAAAGGGTAATAGGCAATGATGAGGCCACGGAGCCACTCTGGAAGGCTTTAAGGCTCTAGGGACAATTTCCACTAAGTCCAAAGACTAAGTAACTTATGAGAAAACTCTGCTTAGGAATGCTAGCTGTCACCAGAATAACAAAATGAATGAGAAACCAGATGCTTTATCTGGGTTCAAGTCCACAACCTCCTGCTTCAGGTGCGGTGGAGCTAACTACTACGCCACATCTCTCTTAGAAACTGGGTTGCTAACAAAAGTCTCCAAGATCCTCAGTATCCACTTCCTGACCACCCCTACAGCTTGAGGATTGAAGAAGGAACATGTATCCTAGCCCCTGGCGGGAGATAGCAGGGGGGACACAGGAAAAAAGGGGAGACAATTTAATCTTTAAATCTCCCAAAAATATAGGATCAGACGAGATCCCGGAAGTAGAATAACCAAAAGGCTTTAACTTCCAGAAACAGATGACCCGAAGCCAACCCCAAGGAAGGGGACAAAAGGCCCATCAACCTCAACCCAAAGGAAGAGAAACTGTCATCACAGAAAAAAGGGATACCAAAAGGAGAACCTCAAAACAAAAGATGAGGGAAATCACCCAGATTGATCCCTAGCAGAATCCGCTCTGGACCCCCGCCCATGAGGAACAGGACAGTAAGGATTGAGTACAATCCCTGGATGCCCCACCCAAAGGCAGAACGAGAACCAGCCTTACGTTTGGAAACAAAGGCTTCCTCTACCATGTTTTAGCCCTGCATGGGCAGAGCCTCAAAAAATCTATGGAATTCATGGAAGGTTCACTTCATGAAAACTCTTAGCAAAAAGCAAAGATTATTCGATCTGAAGAGACACCAAGAATAATAAACTCCTCATCCGAGAGAGCAGCCCACCACCCAGCCATGTCAGCAGGTTACACCGGCACCACGTGGATAATATAAACCGTAAGGAACAGAAATAGCGCCCTATCAGGATCAGCCTGCTACATAGGACACTCCAAACTGAACCAGGCCACAGAAAATTCGAGACCCCATGAGGACTCGATATAAGGATCTAAGGAAATAACAGTGTACTAACACCTTAACATGCGACTTCCGCCGAAGTGCCCAAGCGACCACAAAATCGCTAGTATAAAATTCCAGAGTAGAAATATTTCCCAACGGAGAAATCATAACAGACATGAGCTTCTTAAACAATAAATAAAATACATCCTACCGCATCAAATAGAAGAAGGGCAACACCCGCAGGTGAATGCCCAAGAAGAATGGGTACACCAATGGGACCAGCTAATCAGAGACCCCATTCTTCCAAAGCTCAGAACTGGAATAAGATACCCAAAAAAGAAAGGAAAATTGAAGACGACCAGGAAATTAACTTCATCCCCACACGTCTAACCCAGCTTGTTGTCTGGAACAGAAGACCGATTAAAACTATTAGTACTGGGATCCTCCAGCACCACGAAAACATGCCATAGCAAAACACGAAGGCGCGCCAGTCTATAACGAAAAGCAAGACTTACCTCCGCCGATCCCACGCCTGACGAGCCCCGGCTAGCATAACATGGACAGTATCCAAGCAACACCTCCTCTGGAAGATGTAAATGCGCCAGGGCCATAGATATGGCCATGTGGAACCATGCCGTAACCTCTGGAGCAAACAAGCTGCCTTCCGGAGAAGCGGTAACGGCATTAGGTACAACTGTTTGCGTAGCCAAAGGAGGTTCTAGGGGACGTGCCGCACGGGATATGAGATCTCCAGGGGCGGATGGCTTGGCGGACTCTAAATTCCCTTTATCGGGAGAAGAGAGCACTCTAGAGCGGCATTCGGAATATAACTGATGGGCATGGATTACCCGGGCCATTCCATACTCTTCACAAGAAGTAGAATCTGAATCCGAGACATCCGTCTCCAGAAAGTCAGATTCCTCCATAACTTGGCATATAGAAATTATGTACAGAAAAATAAAAAATGACATCTTACACCTCCAATGGCTGGGGCACTCACCACCTCCTGAGACCCAGACAGCTAGCGGAACAGACTCTCTCCATCGCCACGCGGTCAGGAATACGGAAATTAAGCACAGAAGTGTGACCACGCCTCGTCACAAAGTGCACCGTGCAGGCCATAGAAAAGCACCCTAAAGCCTACAAGGGCTGCACAGCCTGACAAGAAAAGAAAATGTATGCTTACCTGATAAATTTATTTATTTTTTGACACGATGAGTCCACGGATCATCTTAATTACTAATGGGATATTCACCTCCTGGTCAGCAGGAGGCGGCAAAGAGCACCACAGCAAAGCTGTTAAATAGCTCCTCCCTTCCCTCCCACTCCAGTCATTCGACTGAAGTTAAGGAAAGAAAGGAAAAACCAAGGTGCAGAGGTGTCTGAAGTTTAAAAAAAACAACACCCTGTCTTACAAGATCAGGGCGGGCCGTGTATTCATCGTGTCAAAAAAGAAATAAATTTATCAGGTAAGCATAAATTTTCTTTTCGTTTTTATGACACGATGAGTCCACGGATCATCTTAATTACTAATGGGATTCAATACCCAAGCTAGAGTACACAGATGATACGGGAGGGACAAGACAGGGAACCTAAACGGAAGGCACCACTGCTTGAAGAACCTTCTCCCAAAGCGGCCTCAGCAGAGGCAAAAGTGTCAAATTTGTAGAATTTTGAAAAAGTGTGAAGAGAGGACCAAGTTGCAGCCTTGCAAATCTGTTCCACATAAGCTTCATTTTTGAATGCCCATGAGGAAGCAACAGCCCTTGTGGAATGAGCTGTAATTCTCTCAGGAGGCTGCTGTCCAGCAGTCTCATAAGCAAAACGTATGATACTCTTCAGCCAAAAAGAAAGAGAAGTTGCCGTATCTTTCTGTCCCTTACGTTTTCCAGAGAAAATCACAAACAAGGAAGACGACTGACGAAAGTTCTTAGTCGCCTGCAGGTAAAACTTTAAAGCCCGGACCACGTCCAAATTGTGCAGAAGTCGTTCCTTCTGAGAAGAAGAATTAGTTAAGTAGATAAAAGAAGTGAGCGCCAATAAGGCAGAGGTGAAAGTATATGGTGTTACAATTTATTTTACACAATGATATATATCACAAACAAGAAATAAAATGAAATTTAAAACATATTAGAAATCATGGATCCATGAATACATATAGTAAATATAAATGTCATATGCAAGTACATAAAAAATAGAAAATAAAAATATATTCACAAATAATTTAAAACCACAACATTTTGAAAGAAGAGTTGTTATTAAATATATTTATTGAGGTAAGTGTCCAAGATAAGGATGTATACAAACAGTCCAATTAGAAAATCCCAATATGTGTCCAAAATAGTGAATACGTTGAAGTGTCCAAATAAATAATCTTTGGTGAAAGAAATACTCCTTAGTTGTTTCATGTTAAAAAAAAACATAAAAAATGTGATATCCAATATCCAAAATGACAAAAATATAAAAATACAAAAATACAAAATTTGTTAAAAAATAAAATAAAAAAATAAAAAATTAGAAAAAATCAAATTTGAATGTGATGAAAATGTGTTTAGTGATAAAAAAATGTGATAAAAAAGTGGAGTTAGTTGGTTAGTAACAACTTGTATTTTGAAATCCCATTAGTTGTTGTAGTATACCTAAAAGTTCCTGTGAAAAAAGGGGAAAGAAAACAATACTATAGAAAATTTGAAAACTCCTTATTAAGGGTATCCGTAATTATCTCACCAGTTAAATGTTGACGCGTTTCAGCCTGATAACAGGCCTTTTTCAAGACTGTATAACTTAGTGAGATATGTTGCTTTATATAGGGTAAGTAATCCAATAACCTGTTAGAGTTTGGGCGCCAAATATTTTACTTCCTTAAGGACCGCCCATATGAGATGAATTGTGGGTATGGGCAACCTGTTTATTAGAAGGGTGTTTTTATCTGTTTTTTATATTAATTATATTAATTTATATGTTGTATATTGTTATTTATAGCAATAGTAGTTAATATTAACAATGCCCCTCTATCGATTCCATGTTTCTTTTCATAAGATAAATATTCCTTTACTGGCCTTTTGTGATGATCGTCAGATTTTGTTTACATCTGCCGTTTGGTCACATCACAACCGGTATCGGGTATACAACGTCATATCCGGAAGTTCATTTCCGGTTTCGGTTTCTCCGGATGTTTAAATATACCGGTTGCGTGACAGAAGAAGGATTAGGACACAAGGAAGGAACAACAATCTCCTGATTAAAGTTCCGATCAGAAACAACTTTAGGAAGGAATCCTAATTTGGTACGTAAAACTACCTTATCTGAATGGAAAATAAGATAAGGAGACTCATAATGTAATGCAGAGAGCTCTGACACTCTCAGAGCAGAAGAAATAGCAACAAGAAAAACTTTCCAAGACAATAACTTAATATCTAAAGAATGCATGGGCTGAAACGGAGCCCCTTGAAGAACTTTGAGAACTAAATTAAGACTCCATGGAGGAGTAACTGGTTTGAATACAGGCCTGATCCTGACCAAGGCCTGACAAAAAGCTTGTACATCTGGGACATCCGCCAGACGTTTGGGTAACAAAATAGATAAAGCCAAGATTTGACCCTTAAGGGAACTTGTCAATAATCCCTTCTCCAAACCCTCTTGGAGAAAGGACAAAATTCTAGGAATCCTAACTCTACTCCATGAGTAGCCCTTGGATTCACACCAAAAAAGATATTTACGCCAAATTTTGTGGTAAATTCTTCTAGTTACAGGCTTATGTGCCTGAATCATGGTCTCTATGACCGAGTCAGAAAAGCCCAGCTTGGATAAAATTAAGCTTTCAATCTTCAAGCAGTCAGCTTCAGAGAAACTAGATTTGGGTGAAGAAAGGGCCCCTGAATCAGAAGGTCCTTCCTCAACGGAAGTCTCCAAGGTGGCAGAGATGCCATCTCCACCAGATCGGCATACCAAATCCTGCGAGGCCAGGCCGGTGCTATGAGGATCACCGAAAAATCTTTTCCCTATAATTCAAAGTCCTCTCAATACATGTGGGACAGAAAGGGATTGGCGGTTCCACATTGGCGCCAAAACATAAGGAGCAAGTGACATCTTGCAAGTCCCCTTGGTCCATGCTTGTTCACAATTGGTCAAATAGCAAATACATTTTTTAAAATTTATCTGCAAATATAAAATAGAAAAACTGTTACTGTCTCTTTAAATTCAAAACGGTTCCTTTTTACTGCAAACCGTTCAGCTTAACAAACTATGTTTAAGTAAAATGGTACACCTCTGCACCTCAGCAACTCCGCTGTGGTGCTCCTACCTGACTGAAGATCAGACAATTTCCCCTTTAATCAGCTCCAGACAATCCATTTAGCGCTGCTGAAAAGGAAGTACCGCTCCTATACTAGAAACGCATGCTCTGCTTCACCATGCGTCTCTAGAACAGACCGGACAAATCCTTCCTAATGTCGCCCTCAGAACTGAAGCGCAACTAAAGTGGCGCGTAAACAGGAAGATCCGCCCATCGTGGGCGTTAACCTATGCCAAAACTACCCGTTCGTCATAGACAGTAAAAAATGTGTAACCACCAGAGCCATAACAACAGCCTTACTCCAGCCCCAGTGCCTGGCAAGTAACGCTGCCAAAAGTACTCTCCACCCCAGGAAAGATTGTAATCTCCCTAACATAAAGAGCCACCTTCCCTTTCAGTGCCCCTTATGTTCAGAGTGTGCTCACTTTTTTTCTGAGTCTCCTTACTGTTTCCATGTGCCCCAGAAAATTAAAGTAGCACTTACCTTAGCTTCTGCCTGGCAGCAAGGCAGCTCTCAGGCTTGAGAGGTCCTTTCCCTCACATCGACCTGAGGATAATAAAATGCTGAGTAAATGTTTACCTCAGACTGAAGGATATAGGGCAGCAAGAAAACATGGGAGGCACAGTGAGAATTATGTCCCACAAGTTCCCATTGCTCTAAAGCCACCAATGCTCTACTGAAGAGACTGATATGGACTACGGCTACACCCTAGGACAAAGCAGCACAATCCTGTACCACTTTAAAAATAATAAACTCTTGATTGAAGAATTCTAACACCTCACTTTACCACTTCCTATCACTAACGTAGGCAAAGAGAATGACTGGAGTGGGAGGGAAGGGAGGAGCTATTTAACAGCTTTGCTGTTGTGCTCTTTGGCGCCTCCTGCTGACCAGGAGGTGAATATCCCATTAGTAATTAAGATGATCCATGTACTCATCATGTCATAAAAAAGAAAAGGCCGTTATGTTCTGAATTAGCCACAAGTAACACTACACATTAGCAGACAGAATCACATAACAAACATGATTAAAGTCCCCCCTGTTCAATAACCCCACTTAGGAGATATTAACCCTTGATTCCTTATAAAGATAAAGGAGTCCCACTGATACCCTGACTTCTTCGTTTACATTACTTTATTTACATCATCAAAGTAAAATAAAACTTTGGCTGGGGTGTCTTTGCCTCCTCCTGGTGACCAGGTTCTGAATTCCCAAAAGTAATGAATGCAGCTGTGGACTCTTCCCATTTAAGAAGAAAAGAGTGTTTATGAATTCAGCACACTGGGTTAAGGTGTAGGAGGAAAATTCCAACCACACTTGAAAAACTTCTTGGAATTCTAATGGCCAGACCCTGGCCTGGAGACACCTTTTGTTCTATCCAGGAAGACTACTTTATCAATGTCACAGATGTGCAAATATTTTACAATTGCAAACTTTGACATAAATGCTTTGCAAGTGTGTTGTTGTTGTACTTATAGTTTTTTTTAACATTTCTAGGGGTTCTCTTTTGATATTCAAGATATCATGTTATGGGTAGTTAATGAAACTATATGGGCTAGGTTACTACTGGAGCACAATCAGTAGTGCAGGGTACGTTATCCTGTGCTTGGTTTCACACTAAGGCCCCTATTTAAGAAAGTCTGGCGGACCTGATCCTACAGTGCGGATCAGGTCCGCCAGACCTCGCTGAATACGGCGAGCAGCAATGGGCCGCCAGCAGGGAGGTGTCAATCAACCCGATCGTACTCGATCGGGTTGATTTCCGGCGATGTCTATCCGTCTGCTCAGAGCAGGCGGACAGGTTATGGAACAGTGGTCTTTGTGACCGCTGCTTCATAACTGCTGTTTCTGGCGAGTCTGCAGGCTCGCCAGAAACATGGGGCATGAAGCTCCATTCGGAGCTTGATAGATAGGCCCCTAAGAATCATACACAATCTGGTATTAGTGGATGGTTAAAAATTTTACCCAGAGCAGCTTGAAGGACTCCACTAATTGCGCTCAAGCAATATCCAACATGAATTTTACTAAGCACCACCATAGAAATGTCTTATGTGAGGGATGTAGCAAACTCATGCTATCTGACATGCAGATGTCAGCAGGCTCTGGACTATCGCTCGAGAGATAAAATATAACTTTGCACTCAAGCGAAATCAATAGCACTTCTATTACTGTGCTCATATTACAGGTCCATACTCATTTTTTTCACTCAAATGCTTACTTAAGTCTAGGGCGCAGCAATATCTGCATGTTAGGTTGTGCAGGTTCACTAAATCCCTCACATGATGGATTTCTAAACCGAGGATGCGCTAAGCCAATGGTGTGCTAGTAGTGGAATTATTCATGTAGTGCTATACTATTAATAATAGTATAAATAATAATGATTTACTTACAGGTCTTAAAAAGTACTAATAGAAACCATCAATTGAGCATGGGGAACACACTTTTTTTGGCTACTTTGTTTCAAATATTTGACAGTTTACTTGCAATACCAGATTGTGTTTTATTGTTTGGTAGCCCAAAAGATAACACACCCTGTGCTTTTAATTGCACTCCACTTGTAACTTAGCCCATAATGTTTTACGCAGAACAGTGTTATTTCAGGAAATTAAATTGTTTTTTAAGTTCTTCAAAAGTTTGAATCTCTTGGGTATCAAAGTGTAACAAATCACTAATATTCTTAAAGGGACATGAAACCCCAAAATATTATTTCATGATTCAGATAGAGAATACAATTTCAAACAACTTTCTAATTTACTTCTATTTAGTGATGTCCCGAACTGTTCGCCCGAGAACGGTTCACATCGAACATAGCTTGTTCGCGTTTGTGGGCAAACACATGGCGATGTTCGATCCGCCCCTATGTGTCATCATTGAGGAAACTTTGACCCTTTATGTCACAGCCATCTGACACATTAGAGCCAATCAACATCAGACACTCCCTCACAGACCCTCCCAGCTACTCGGAATCCGCCATTTTAGACTCATAACGACCTTGCTTTCTTAATGAGAGGACGTGTTGTATTTTCGCTCCTGACATTAATAGGAAAAACATAGCTAGGCTAGTGTATTTAGTGTCCACTACAGTCCAGAAGGACTCCACTCATCTCTGCTGCAAGCACAGCACCCCAAAAAGCCCTTTTTAGGGCTATATTTCGTGCCGTTTTTTTTTTTTTATTAGCATTTGCCTGGCTTTCAGGCTGTGTGTTTAAGGCTCACAGCATATGCTGTGATTACTGCCACCACTGATATCTCCCTAACAACATTAGTTTAAATTTAACTAATTAAAATTTTTTAATTATTTTGCTAGTGTAATTTTTTTTCATTTTCTATCAGGCCTGTGTCACACAGCATATACTCTGGTTCATTGCTCTGTGCCAGCCACCAGTGTTAATATCCGTTTATAACATTATTTTAAATTTAATAAAAAAAAAAAAAATATTTTGCTAGTGTAATCTAATTACATTTACTATCAGGCCTGTGTCTGTCAGGCTCACTCAGCATTAATATACCTAATTTTTTTTCAGTCTTTTGGTTAATTGGTCTGTGCCAGGCAGCCACCCAGCACTCATACCTTCTTCACCTTAATTTAAACATAAACATTTTTTTTTTTAAATTTGTTTGATAGTGTAATCTAATATAATTTTCTATCAGGCCTGTGTGTTTTGCTGACATACAGAGCCTACTGTGTTTACTTGCTGCCCTCCCTAGTCTATGAGCCACGACTCATATGTGTTTAACCTTTTTTTAATTACCCCCCCAAAAAATAATTTAAATCATTTTTCTAGTGTAATCTAATAGTATTTTCTATCAGGCATGTGTGTATCTGACTTACATAGCCTACTGTTTTTAATAGATGCCCTTCCAAAGCTATCAGCCACGACTCATATGTATGTGCTTAACCTTTTTCTTTAAATTCCCAAAAAAACATAATTTATGCTTACCTGATAAATTTATTTCTCTTGTAGTGTAGTCAGTCCACGGGTCATCCATTACTTATGGGATTATATCTCTTCCCCAACAGGAAGTTGCAAGAGCATCACCCAAGCAGAGCTGCTATATAGCTCCTCCCCTCACATGTCATATCCAGTCATTCGACCGAAACAAGACGAGAAAGGAGAAACCATAGGGTGCAGTGGTGACTGGAGTTTAATTAAAATTTAGTGTCAAAAAGTGTCAAATTTGTAAAATTTTGAAAAAGTGTGAAGTGAAGACCAAGTTGCAGCCTTGCAAATCTGTTCAACAGAGGCCTCATTTTTAAAGACCCAGGTGGAAGCCACAGCTCTAGTAGAATGAGCTGTAATCCTTTCAGGAGGCTGCTGTCCAGCAGTCTCATAGGCTAAACGTATTATGCTACGAAGCCAAAAGGAGAGAGAGGTAGCCGAAGCCTTTTGACCTCTCCTCTGTCCAGAGTAAACGACAAACAGAGAAGAAGTTTGCCGAAAATCTTTAGTTGCCTGTAAGTAGAACTTCAGGGCACGGACTACGTCTAAATTATGCAAAAGACGTTCCTTCTTTGAAGAAGGATTAGGACATAATGATGGAACAACAATCTCTTGATTGATATTCCTGTTAGAAACAACCTTAGGTAAAAACCCAGGTTTAGTACGCAGAACTACCTTGTCTGAATGAAAGATCAGATAAGGAGAATCACAATGTAAGGCAGATAACTCAGAGACTCTTCGAGCCGAGGAAATAGCCATCAAAAACAGAACTTTCCAAGATAACAGCTTGATATCAATGGAATGAAGGGGTTCAAACGGAACGCCTTGCAGAACGTTAAGAACTAAGTTTAAGCTCCACGGCGAAGCAACAGTCTTAAACACAGGCTTAATCCTAGCCAAAGCCTGACAAAAAGCCTGAACGTCTGGAACTTCTGCCAGACGCTTGTGAAGAAGAATGGACAGAGCAGAAATCTGTCCCTTTAACGAACTAGCGGATAAGCCCTTTTCTAAACCCTCTTGTAGAAAAGACAATATCCTAGGAATCCTGACCTTACTCCATGAGTAACTCTTGGATTCGCACCAATATAAATATTTACGCCATATATTATGGTAAATTCTTCTGGTAACAGGTTTCCTAGCCTGTATTAAGGTATCAATAACCGACTCCGAGAAGCCACGCTTTGATAGAATCAAGCGTTCAATCTCCATGCAGTCAGCCTCAGAGAAATTAGATTTGGATGGTTGAAAGGACCTTGAATTAGAAGGTCCTGCCTCAGAGGCAGAGACCATGGTGGACAGGACGACATGTCCACTAGGTCTGCATACCAGGTCCTGCGTGGCCACGCAGGCGCTATCAGAATCACCGATGCTCTCTCCTGTTTGATCTTGGCAATCAGTCAAGGAAGCATCGGAAATGGTGGAAACACATAAGCCATGTTGAAAACCCAAGGGGCTGTCAGAGCATCTATCAGCACCGCTCCCGGGTCCCTGGACCTGGATCCGTAACAAGGAAGCTTGGCGTTCTGGCGAGATGCCATGAGATCCAGATCTGGTTTGCTCCAACGATGAATCAGTTGAGCGAAGACCTCCGGATGAAGTTCCCACTCCCCCGGATGAAAAGTCTGGCGACTTAGGAAATCCGCCTCCCAGTTCTCCACGCCTGGGATGTAGATCGCTGACAAGTGGCAAGAGTGAGACTCTGCCCAGCGAATTATCTTTGAGACTTCCAACATCGCTAGGGAACTCCTGGTTCCCCCTTGATGATTGATGTAAGCCACAGTCGTGATGTTGTCCGACTGAAATCTGATGAACCTCAGAGTTGCTAACTGAGGCCAAGCTAGAAGAGCATTGAATATTGCTCTTAACTCCAGAATATTTATTGGGAGGAGTTTCTCCTCCTGAGTCCATGATCCCTGAGCCTTCAGGGAATGCCAGACTGCGCCCCAACCTAGAAGGCTGGCGTCTGTTGTTACAATCGTCCAATCTGGCCTGCGAAAGGTCATCCCCTTGGACAGGTGGGGCCGAGAAAGCCACCATAACAGAGAATCTCTGGTCTCTTGATCCAGATTTAGTAGAGGGGACAAATCTGAGTAATCCCCATTCCACTGACTTAGCATGCACAATTGCAGCGGTCTGAGATGCAGGCGCGCAAATGGTACTATGTCCATTGCCGCTACCATTAAGCCGATTACTTCCATGCACTGAGCTACTGACGGGTGTGGAATGGAATGAAGGGCACGGCAAGCATTTAGAAGTTTTGATAACCTGGCCTCCGTCAGGTAAATTTTCATCTCTACAGAATCTATAAGAGTCCCTAGGAAGGGAACCCTTGTGAGTGGTAATAGAGAACTCTTTTCCACGTTCACCTTCCACCCATGCAACCTCAGAAATGCCAGAACTATCTCTGTATGAGACTTGGCAGTTTGAAAACTTGACTCTTGTATCAAAATGTCGTCTAGGTACGGAGCCACCGCTATGCCTCGTGGTCTTAGTACCGCCAGAAGTGAGCCCAGAACCTTTGTAAAGATTCTTGGAGCCGTAGCTAACCCGAAGGGAAGAGCTACAAACTGGTAATGCCTGTCTAGGAAGGCAAATCTTAGGTACCGATAATGATCCTTGTGAATCGGTATGTGAAGGTAGGCATCCTTTAAGTCCACTGTGGTCATGTACTGACCTTCTTGGATCATGGGTAGGATGGTCCGAATAGTTTCCATTTTGAATGATGGAACTCTTAGGAATTTGTTTAGGATCTTTAAGTCCAAGATTGGTCTGAAGGTTCCCTCTTTCTTGGGAACCACAAACAGATTTGAATAGAATCCTTGTCCGTGTTCCGTCCGCGGAACTGGGTGGATTACCCCCATTAGTAAGAGGTCTTGTACACAGCGTAGAAATGCCTCTTTCTTTATTTGGTTTGCTGATAACCTGGAAAGATGAAATCTCCTTTGTGGAGGAGAAGCTTTGAAGTCCAGAAGATATCCCTGAGATATGATCTCCAACGCCCAGGGATCCTGGACATCTCTTGCCCAAGCCTGGGCGAAGAGAGAAAGTCTGCCCCCCACTAGATCCGTTTCCGGATAGGGGGCCCTCTCTTCATGCTGTCTTAGGGGCAGCAGCAGGTTTTCTGGCCTGCTTGCCCTTGTTCCAGGACTGGTTAGTTTTCCAACCCTGTCTGTAACGAGCAACAGCTCCTTCCTGTTTTGGAGCGGAGGAAGTTGATGCTGCTCCTGCCTTGAGGTTACGAAAGGCACGAAAATTAGACTGTTTAGCCTTTGATTTGGCCCTGTCCTGAGGCAGAGCATGGCCCTTACCTCCCGTAATGTCAGCGATAATTTCTTTCAAGCCGGGCCCGAATAAGGTCTGCCCTTTGAAAGGAATATTAAGCAATTTAGATTTAGAAGTCACGTCAGCTGACCAGGATTTAAGCCATAGAGCTCTGCGCGCTTGGATGGCGAATCCGGAGTTCTTAGCCGTAAGTTTGGTTAAATGTACGACGGCATCAGAAACAAATGCATTAGCTAGCTTAAGTGCTTTAAGCTTGTTCATAATTTCATCCAATGGAGCTGTGCGAATGGCCTCTTCCAGAGACTCAAACCAGAATGCCGCCGCAGCAGTGACAGGCGCAATGCATGCAAGGGGCTGTAAGATAAAACCTTGTTGAACAAACATTTTCTTAAGGTAACCTTCTAATTTTTTATCCATTGGATCTGAAAAGGCACAACTATCCTCCACCGGGATAGTGGTACGCTTAGCCAAAGTAGAAACTGCTCCCTCCACCTTAGGGACCATCTGCCATAAGTCCCGTGTGGTGGCGTCTATTGGAAACATTTTCCTAAATATAGGAGGGGGGGAAAAAGGCACACCGGGTCTATCCCACTCCTTGTTAATAATTTCTGTAAGCCTCTTAGGTATAGGAAAAATGTCAGTACACACCGGTACCGCATAGTATCTATCCAGCCTACATAATTTCTCTGGAATTGCAACCGTGTTACAATCATTCAGAGCCGCTAATACCTCCCCTAGCAATACGCGGAGGTTCTCAAGCTTAAATTTAAAATTAGAAATCTCTGAATCCAGTCTCCCTGGATCAGATCCGTCACCCACAGAATGAAGCTCTCCGTCCTCATGTTCTGCAAATTGTGACGCAGTATCGGACATGGCTCTCCCATCATCAGCGCGCTCTGTTCTTAACCCAGAGCAATCACGCTTGCCTCTTAATTCTGGCAATTTAGATAATACTTCTGTCATAACAGTAGCCATGTCTTGCAAAGTGATTTGAATGGGCCTCTCTGATGTACTTGGCGCCACAATATCACGCACCTCCTGAGCGGGAGGCGAAGGTACTGACACGTGAGGAGAGTTAGTCGGCATAACTTCCCCCTCGTTGTCTGGTGATAATTTCTTTACATGTAAAGACTGACTTTTATTTAAAGTAATATCAATACAATTGGTACACATATTTCTGTTGGGTTCCACATTGGCCTTCATACATAGTGAACAAACAGATTCATCTGTGTCAGACATGTTTAAAAAGACTAGCAATAAGACTAGCAAGCTTGGAAAATACTTTTCAAATAAATTTACAAGCAATATAAAAAACGCTACTGTGCCTTTAAGAAGCACAAAAAGCTATCACAGTTGAAATAACAATGAACCAAATTAGTTATAGCAACCAAATTTTCACAGTAAATGTATTAAGTTAGCAAAGGATTGCACCCACCAGCAAATGGATGATTAACCCCTTAATACCCAAAAAAGGATAACAATTTAATAATTAACGTTTTTATCACATTCAAACACACTGTCACAGGTCTGCTGTGACTGATTACCTCCCTCAAAATGAATTTTGAAGACCCCTGAGCTCTCTAGAGACGTCCTGGATCATGGAGGATGAAGTAGGAAGATTGTGACTGAATTTTTACTGCGCAAAAAAGCGCTAAAATAGGCCCCTCCCACTCATATTACAACAGTGGGGAAGCCAGTTAACTGTTTCTATGCAGAAACAAAAGTTAGCCATGTGGTAAAAATCATGCCCCAATAAGTTTTATCACCAAGTACCTCACAAAAAACGATTAACATGCCAGTAAACGTTTTGAACATACATTTTAAAAGTTATGAAGTGTTAGTAATAAGCCTGCTACCAGTCGCTTTTACTGCAGTTAAGGCTCATACATTACTTCAGTATTAACAGTATTTTCTGAGTCAAATTCCATTCCCTAGAAAAATACTTCAGTGTACACACACTCATCAGCCTAATACCAGTCGCTACCACTGCATTTAAGACTGAACTTACGTTACATTGGTATCAGCAGTATTTTCTCAGTCAATTCCATTGCTTAGAAAAATAATTTACTGCACATACCTCGTTTGCAGGGGGGCCCTGCATGCTATTCCCTTTTTCTGAAATTACCTCACTCCTCAGAATGTGCGAGAACAGCCAGTGGATCTTAGTTACGTCTGCTAAGATCATAGAAAACGCAGGCAGATTCTTCTTCTAATGCTGCCTGAGAACAAACAGCACACTCCGGTGCCATTTAAAATAACAAACTTTTGATTGAAGAAATAAACTAAGTTTAAAAACACCACAGACCTCTCACAACGACCTATCTTTAGTTAGGTTGCAAGAGAATGACTGGATATGACATGTGAGGGGAGGAGCTATATAGCAGCTCTGCTTGGGTGATCCTCTTGCAACTTCCTGTTGGGGAAGAGATATAATCCCATAAGTAATGGATGACCCGTAGACTGACTACACTTAACAAGAGAAAAAGTCTTTAAATCATTATGCTAGTGTAATCTAATTTTATTTTCTATCAGGCCTGTGTCTAACTGTCTATCTGACTTACACAGCATACTGTTGTTAATTGCTGCCCTACGTAGCAGCCAGCCAGTGCGACTACTCATAGAGTCATATGTGCATTGCACTTCTTAACATAATTTTAATATTAAAATCTAAAATTTTAAAATATGTGTGCCAGGCTCAACTAGCCAATTAGTGGCACCAATCATAATTCTTGTAACAGTATATAAAAAAATAAAAATCATAATTTTTTGGACTGCAAATATTCAGTCTCCTAGTGCCATTTAATTGCATTTACCTCCTGCCTGCCACTGCCAGCCTTTTGTGCCAGGCCGTCTAGCCAACTATTTACACCAATCATAATTGTTGTCACAGACAGTATAGTTACTAATTAAAATTAAAAAAAAATGTGATTGTTGATCTTAATCCTCAGTTTGCTCGTGCCATAGAATTGCACTTTTCTACTGCCTTCCAAGCCTGTGTGCCAGGCCTACTTGAAAAATATTTACACCAATCATATTTGTTGTCACAGTATTCTTAATAATTAAAAAATAAAAATTTTGGTAATAGTTGTTGTGAATCCTCAGTTTGCTGGTGCCATTGAATTGCACTTTCCTCCTGCCTTGCAGCCTGCTGTGTGCCCACCTAGCCAATTATTGCCAGCAATCATTTCTTTTAACAGTATTGCAAAAATTGTCAATCATCACTGTTTTGACTGTCAGTATTCAGTCTCCTAGTGTCCTTGAATTGCATTTACCTCCTGCCTGCCAGCCTTTTGTGCCAGGCCGTCTTGCCAACTATTTACACCAATCATAATTGTTGTCACAGTATAGTTACTAATTAAAATTAAAAAATTCTTGATTGTTGATCTTAATCCTCAGTTTACTTGTGCCCTAGAATTGCACTTTTCTACTGCCTTCCAAGCCTGTGTGTCAGGCCTACTTGAAAAATATTTACACCAATCATATTTGTTGTCACAGTATTCTTAATAATTAAAAATTAAAATTTTTGGTAATAGTTGTTGTGAATCCTCAGTTTGCTGGTGCCATTGAATTGCACTTTCATCCTGCCTTGCAGCCTGCTGTGTGCTAGGCCCACCTAGCCAATTATTGCCAGCAATCATATTTCTTTTAACAGTATTGCAAAAATTGTCAATCATCACTGTTTTGACTGTCAGTAATCAGTCTCCTAGTGTCCTTGAATTGCATCTACCTCCTGCCTGCCAGCCTTTTGTGCCAGGCCGTCTTGCCAACTATTTACACCAATCATAATTTTTTGTCACAGTATAGTTACTAATTAAAATTAAAAAATTCTTGATTGTTGATGATCTTAATCCTCAGTTTGCTCATGCCCTAGAATTGTACTTTTCTACTGCTTTCCAAGCCTGTGTGCCAGGCCTACTTGAAAAATATTTACACCAATCATATTTGTTGTCACAGTATTCTTAATAATTAAAAATTTAAATTTTTGGTAATAGTTGTTGTGAATCCTCAGTTTGCTGGTGCCATTGAATTGCACTTTCCTCCTGCCTTGCAGCCTGCTGTGTGCCCACCTAGCCAATTATTGCCAGCAATCATATTTCTTTTAACAGTATTGCAAAAATTGTCAATCATCACTGTTTTGACTGTCTGTATTCAGTCTCTTAGTGTCCTTGAATTGCATTTACCTCCTGCCTGCCAGCCTTTTGTGCCAGGCCGTCTTGCCAACTATTTACACCAATCATAATTGTTGTCACAGTATAGTTACTAATTAAAATTAAAACATTCTTGATTGTTGATCTTAATCCTCAGTTTGCTCGTGCCCTAGAATTGCACTTTTCTACTGCCTTCCAAGCCTGTGTGCCAGGCCTACTTGAAAAATATTTACACCAATCATATTTGTTGTCACAGTATTCTTAATAATTAAAAATTTAAATTTTTGGTAACAGTTGTTGTGAATCCTCAGTTTGCTGGTGCCATTAAATTGCACTTTCCTCCTGCCTTGCAGCCTGCTGTGTGCTAGGCCCACCTAGCCAATTATTGCCAGCAATCATATTTCTTTTAAAAGTATTGCAAAAATTGTCAATCATCACTGTTTTGACTGTCAGTAATCAGTCTCCTAGTGTCCTTGAATTGCATCTACCTCCTGCCTGCCAGCCTTTTGTGCCAGGCTGTCTTGCCAACTATTTACACCAATCATAATTGTTATCACAGTATAGTTACTAATTAAAATTAAAAAAACAGTATTGCAAAATTTGTCAATCATCACTGTTTTGACTGTCAATCTGCAGTCTACTATTGCCCTTGAATTGCATTTTCCTCCTGCCTGCCTGCCTGTGTGCCAGTCCCAACTAGCCAATTAGTGCCACCAATCATATTTATTGTAACAGGATTGGAATTTTTGTTAATCATAACTGTTTTGACTGTGATTCTTCAGTCTCCTAGTGCCATTGAATTGCGGTTTCCTTTCTCCCAGCGTGTGTGCCAGACAGGCCCATTTGCCAACTAGTGCCAAACAATCATATTTGTTGTCACAGTACTTGTAATATTTTTTAAAAATTAACAATTTGTGATTTTTAAAACATCTGTCTTTTTTGTTGTTGTCAGTCTCACAGTGTATACTGTGCCCACTTTCACAGTGCCACCACTCAATTGGTGTAATAGTATTGTTAGTGTCTATTTTTAAAAAAATGACAGGCAGAGGCAGGCCACCCCGCAGGTTCCGTGGTAGTGGTCGTGGTGCTGTGATTCCTTTAGACCCTACAAATATGCACATTGTTCAGACGCCGGGTGCCAGGGGGGACGCGAAAACTTCTGAGGAGGACCTAGTTGAATGGCTAACACAGGACACCCAATCTTCTTCAGCTTCCGCTGCTAGTCCTCCTAACCTTGACACACCATCTACGTCCAGCTGTGCTTTGGGCAGGTCTCAAGTGACCAGTGCCACTCCCCCGCCTGTCGCCACCACCAACACTAGCACCACAGCCGCTTCACTTGATCTGTCACAGGAGTTATTGACACATCATTTGGAAGAAATGAGTGATGCGCAACCATCATTGACAGAGGATGTAGATAATAGTGATCAGTCTCAGTCAGGCAGCATTACCGACATGGAGGTACGGTGTGATGATGATGATGATGATGTTGTACCCGCTGCTGCTTCCTTTCTTGATGTTTCAGATACAAGTGAAGCGGTTGATGATGATGTGTCGGTGGATGTCACGTGGGTGCCTGCTAGAAGAGAAGAAGAAGAGGGGGAAAGTTCAGATTGGGAGACAGAGAGTAGGAGGAGGAGGAGACGATTTGGAAGCATGGGGAGGTCGTCTCAAGGAGCTAGTGGCACAGTCAGACAGCCTGCATCCTCACCAGGGGTCAGCCAGACAGCACGCCGACGCCCATCAACGCATGCTGTTGCCACCACCAGAATGCCGTCATCGCAGAGCTCAGCAGTGTGGCATTTTTTTTGAGTGTCTGCCTCTGACAACAGCGATGCCATTTGCAACCTGTGCCAAAAGAAACTGAGTCGTGGGAAGTCCAACACACACCTAGGTACAACTGCTTTGCGAAGGCACATGGTCTCCCATCACAAACGCAGATGGGAAGAACACATGAGTAGAAGCAGCACACAAAGTGAAAGCCGCCCTCCTCCTCCTGCTCCAGCATCTTCAGCCACGTTAACCAGTGCTGTCCTCCTTGCCCCCTCTCAACCATCCTCCACTCAGTCTCTCTTACGTAGCAGTTCCTGGTCATCTGCCTACAGTAAGGTGTCTGTCAAGGACATGTTTGAGCGTAAGAAGCCAATTTCTCAAAGTCACCCCCTTGCCCGGCGTCTGACAGCTGGCTTGTCTGAGCTCTTAGCCCGCCAGCTTTTAACATACAAGCTGGTGGAGTCTGATGCTTTCAAAAAATTTGTATCTATTGGGACACCGCAGTGGAAGGTACCTGGCAGAAATTTCTTTTCACAAAAGGCAATCCCAAACCTGTACTCTGTTGTGAGAAAGGAAGTTATGGCATGTCTGGCACACAGCGTTGGGGCAAGGGTCCATATGACCACGGATAGCTGGTCTGCAAAGCATGGTCAGGGCAGGTATATCACCTACACTGCGCATTGGGTAAACCTGCTGACTTCTGACAAGCATGGAATGCGTGGCTCTGCAGAAGAGTTGGTGACACCGCCACGACTTGCAGGCAGGCCTGCTGCTACCTCCTCTACTCCTCCTACTCCATCCTCTTCCATAACCTCTTCCTCGGCTGAGTCCTCTTCAACTTCTGCGTCTTGCTCCACATCTATGGCACCCCCCCAGCTCCCCAGGTACTATGCTACATCCCGGGTATGGCAGTGTCACGCCGTCTTGGGGTTGACTTGCCTGAAAGCGGAGAGTCACACCGCACCAGCACTCCTGACCGCCCTGAACGCACAGGTGGATCAGTGGCTGACTCCGCACCAACTGGAGATTGGCAAGGTTGTTTCTGACAATGGAAGTAATTTGGTGGCAGCATTGAAATTGGGCAAGTTGACGAATGTGCCGTGCATGGCACATGTGTGTAATCTAATTGTACAACGATTTGTCCATAAGTACCCAGGCTTACAGGACGTCCTGAAGCAGGCCAGGAAGGTGTGTGGCCATTTCAGGCATTCCTACACGGCCATGGCGCAATTGTCCGATATCCAGCGTCGAAACAACCTGCCAGTGAGGCGCTTGATTTGCGACAGCCCGACACGGTGGAATTCAACACTCCTAATGTTTGACCGCCTGCTCCAACAAGAAAAAGCTGTTAATGAGTATTTGTATGACCGGGGTGCTAGGCCAGCCTCTGGGGAGCTGGGGATATTTTTGCCAAATTACTGGATGCTCATGCGCAATGCCTGTAGGCTCATGCGTCCTTTTGAGGAGGTGACAAACCTTGTCAGTCGCACCGAAGGCACCATCAGCGACATCATACCATTTGTTTTCTTCCTGGAGCGTGCCCTGCGAAGAGTGCTGGATCAGGCAGTAGATGAGCGTGAAGAGGAAGAGTTGTGGTGTCCATCACCCCCACAAACAGCCTTATCAGCATCGCTTGCTGGACCTGCGGCAACGCAGGAAGAGGATTGTGAGGAAGAGGAGTCAGAGGAGGAATGTGTCTTTGAGGAGGAGGAGGAGGAGGAGGAAGACCGAGCACAGCAGGCATCCCAGGGTGCTCGTTGTTTTCACCTCTCTGGTACCCGTGGTGTTGTACGTGGCTGGGGGGAAGAAGATACCATCAGTGAGATCAGTGAGGAGGAGGAACGGGACATGATTAGCTCGGCATCCAACCTTGTTCAAATGGGTTCTTTCATGCTGTTGTGCCTGCTGAGGGACCCTCGTATAAAAAAGCTGAAGGAGAACGACCTTTACTGGGTGTCCACACTCCTCGACCCCCGGTATAAGCATAAAGTGCCTGAAATGTTACCAAATTCCTGCAAGTCGGAAAGGATGGAGCATTTTAAGAATAAATTAAAAACTATGCTTTACACAGCGTATAAGGGTGATGTCACAGCACCACGGGAATGTAACAGGGGAAGAGATGAAATTAATCCTCCTCCTCCCACAACCACGGCGGCAAGGACAGGACGCTTTCCTGACGTCTTGTTGATGGAGGACATGCGTACCTTTTTAACTCCCATGCACCATCAGAGCCTTTCGGGATCCAGCCTTAGAGAAAGACTCAACCGACAGGTAGCAGACTACCTTGCTTTAACTGCGGATCTCGACACTCTCAGGAGCGATGGACCCCTTGACTACCGGGTGTGCAGGCTGGACTTGTGGCCTGAGCTATCCCAATTTGCAATGGAACTTCTGGCCTGCCCCGCTTCAAGTGTCCTGTCCGAAAGGACTTTCAGTGCAGCAGGAGGTTTTGTCACTGAGAAGAGAAGTCGCCTAGGTCAAAAAAGCCTTGACTATCTCACTTTTATAAAAATGAATGAGGGCTGGATCCCGAAGGGACTGACATTGGGCGATACATTTGAATAAAAAAGGCCTGATGATGAGATGAGCTGGCTTGAGCTACAACTGGTACACAGGCTGGCCTTTTTTTTTTTTTATAAAGCCGGAGGACTTGCTTGACTTATCCGCCAACAACTAGTGTTCAAGCCACAAGCTTTTAGGGCACTTTATAAATGTTTTACAAACATCAATTTTTCTGGACGCTGCTACAGCAGTTGCTACAACAATACCCAAATTTTCAGTCATTTGTACATTCCTAATTTTTCTAGCCTCTGCTGCAGCTCTGTGGGTACAAAACTCAAATAAAAAAAATAAGGCACATAACACTAGTGATAAAACTGTTACGAATTGTACAACTTAGCACACCACTCATATCTGGTGGACCATTAAATTGAACGCAAAATGCCACAAATTTGAAGGAGGAGGACCGACCAAGCATATTTATCCGTCTCTTGGTTCCTCTAAATTATCTCCGTGTTCCATCTATGCCATACCTGTACTCTATTGTGCAAAAGGGTGGCATATGTGGTGTTTCATGCTGTTGTGCCTGTTGCGGGTCGTGGCCCATGGTATAAAAAGGCTGAAGGAGAACGACCTGTAATGGGTGCCCCATCAAATTTTTAGAAAAATGTTCCTGGTTCCTCTCAATTATCTCTGGGTTTCTAAAATGGATTCCATACCTGTACTCGCTTGTGCAAAAGGATGGCATATGTGGTGGTGTTTCCTGCAGTTGTTTCTGTTGAGGGTGCTGGACCCTCTTATAAAAAAGCTGAAGGAGAACGACCTGGAGTGGGAGCCCAAGCATGGTTTTTGGGGCTATTTCACTTTTCCAAACAATTATCTGTGGGTTTCTAAAATCAATGCCGTACCAGTACTCTATTGTTCAAAAGGATGCCATATGTTCTCTTTCCTGCTGGTATTTTGTTTGAGGGTCCTGGACCCTCTTATAAAAAAGCCTAAGGAGAAAGAGGTGTACTGGGTGTCCACTCAATTTTTTTTTCTATTTCACATTTGACCAAAATTATCTCTGGGTTTGTAAAATCAATGCTGTACCTGTACTCTATTGTTCAAAAGGATGCCATACTTCCTCTTTCCTGCTGGTGTTTTTTTTTGAGGGTCCTGGACCCTCTTATAAAAGGCAGAAGGAGAAAGAAGTGTACTGGGTGTCCATCGAATCATTTGTTTGATTCAAATTCCCGGTTGCAACAAATTATCTCCGGGTTTCTAAAATCAATGCCTTTCCTGTAATCTAATTTTCAAAAGGATGCCATATGTCCTCTTTCCTGCTGCTGGTTTTGTTGAGGGTCCTGGAGCCTCTGCTAAAAAGGCCTAAGGATAAATAAGTGTACTGGGTGTCTAATCTATGTTTTTTTAGATTTCACGGTTGCAACAAATTATCCCTGGGTTTCTAAAATCAATGCCTTTCCTGTAATCTATTATTCACAAGGATGCCATATGTCCTCTTTCATGCTGTTGTTTCTGTTGAGGCTCCGGGAGCCTCTTATAAAAAGGACTAAGGATAAAGAAGTGTACTTGGTGTCTAATCTATGTTTTTTTAGATTTCACGGTTGCAACAAATTATCCCTGGGTTTCTAAAATCAATGCCTTTCCTGTAATCTATTATTCACAAGGATGCCATATGTCCTCTTTCATGGTGTTGTTTCTGTTGAGGCTCTGGGAGCTTCTTATAAAAAGGCCTAAGGATAAAGAAGTGTACTGGGTGTCCAATCAATGTTTTTTTCTATTTCCCGGTTCATATAAATGATCTCTGGGATTCTAAAATCAATGCCTTAACTGTAATCAATTGTTCACAAGGATGCCATATGTCCTCTTTTATGCTGTTGTTTCTGTTGAGGGTCCTGGAGCCTCTGCTAAAAAGGCCTAAGGATAAATATGTGTACTGGGTGTCTAATCAAGGTTTTTTTTAGATTTCACGGTTGCAACAAATTATCCCCGGGTTTCTAAAATCAATGCCTTTCCTGTAATCTATTATTCACAAGGATGCCATATGTCCTCTTTCATGCTGTTGTTTCTGTTGAGGCTCCGGGAGCCTCTTATAAAAAGGACTAAGGATAAAGAAGTGTACTGGGTGTCTAATCTATGTTTTTTTAGATTTCACGGTTGCAACAAATTATCCCCGGGTTTCTAAAATCAATGCCTTTCCTGTAATCTATTATTCACAAGGATGCCATATGTCCTCTTTCATGCTGTTGTTTCTGTTGAGGTTCCAGGAGCCTCTTATAAAAAGGCCTAAGGATAAAGAAGTGTACTGGGTGTCCAATCAATGTTTTTTTCTATTTCCAGGTTCATATAAATGATCTCTTGGATTCTAAAATCAATGCCTTAACTGTAATCAATTGTTCACAAGGATGCCATATGTCCTCTTTCATGCTGTTGTTTCTGTTAAGGGTCCTGGAGCCTCTGCTAAAAAGGCCTAAGGATAAATATGTGTACTGGGTGTCTAATCAATGTTTTTTTAGATCTCCCGGTTGAAACAAATTATCCCGGGTTTCTAAAATCAATGCCTTTCCAGAAATCTATTTTTCAAAAGGATGCCATATGTCCTCTTTCCTGCTGCTGGTTTTGTTGAGGGTCCTGGAGCCTCTGCTAATAAGTCCTAAGGATAAATAAGTGTACTGGGTGTCTAATCTATGTTTTTTTAGATTTCCCGGTTGCAACAAATTATCTCTGGGTTTCTCAAATCATTGCCTTAAATGTAATCTATTGTTCAAAAGGATGCCATATGTCCTCTTTCCTTTTTTTTTTTTTCTCTGTATTTTAGTTTATTTTAGAAAATTTAATGCACTTATAGGTTCACTAAGATTATGACTTTGCACAATACTATTTTCCATGCAGCATTTTGACATGTCATTTGATATGACTAGAAGAATGGTATGTTTTGAATCTGCTGAGCATAATAATAAAAAAATTTTTTTATTTAACTTGAGTTACTAACTGAAGCATGACATCAGGAGTCAGGTGTGGTCCTAGGTAGTGGTTTTTAGCAGATTCTTTTTAATGCAAATTGCAATTGCCACAGCGTGCATAAAATGTGCGTCACTAGTCTCCAAATCTTACCTTTTTTTTTTTTAAATAAATATTTTTATTGAGGTTTGCACAGATTACAACATGAATCAGTAAAACCATAACAAACTGTATGCAATTAGAAAACAATAGATAAAATCAACTCAAAGAAGTGTCTATTTAAACCATATTTGATTAAACATCAGAAAGAGGAGCGACATGGAAACAAATCAAGACGTAATTGAATGTATAGTTAAAACCTCATTTTTTGTATTTAGGTATAGTACTGAGTCCTCTCCTCATACTAAAGGCCACTCATGGACCATATGACTCATATATTACATCTCAGAGGACTATTAGTTTATGGAACAGCCACTTATGGGCCATAGTACATATAGGTATAGTTTTGTATCTGAGAGGAACAATCCAATTAATATCACGCTAGATGGGACAAATTATGAGGGAAACAATAACACAAAGAATCACTTTGGATGGGTTAGGGTACAGGGAGGTGAAATTGAAGTGGGCCAAAGGCTGCTATATAGGAGTATATTTAAGGAGTCATGTTTTGGGCTGCTAATGCATCAAGGGTGAGATGATGTTGGGATCTTGGATAAAGTCCAAAATGACATAGGAGCATGTATATATTAGTACATTGGATTAAAGAATTAACTCTCTGAACCCTCACTATCTGCAGTGGATAAAAAGGGCTGAAACACTATAAAGTACTGTATGTAAAAGTACCAATCAAAAAGAATAGGGTATAGTAGTAGCGTTCATTAAACTGGAGTGGTTTTATATGTCATCCCCAATAGCTAAGATAAACTATCCAACCTTTAAATTCCAGATCAAACAATAAAAATAACATGCCTGTTACCAGTGGGCTCTATGGTGTAAAATAACATAGGGTTTTACTTCTGTTAATCGGGCCGAGTAGTTATAAAAGGAAAATTTGCAACTTTTGCTTAACAACTCGCTGGCCCAGTAAAATAAATAGCAATCTCCATGAATACTCTGGAAAGTTCGCTTAGGTAGCGTCCACAACCCTCGGTTCAGATGGACAAAATAAGCCCCCAGGGTCAAACACTCCCCCACAGCTGTACTGTACCTCATCTAGTCGGCAGCTATGACTGAAGCTCCAGCCCACTCCGTGTCTGTCAAGTAGTCTCGCACTAGCTTGAGCCGTAAGCACAAGGTAAGGAAGCTGCTTTCTGAGGGGACTGCAAGCCTCTAACTGTTCAGGTTCCAATGGAGGGGTAAAGCCGTACTGAAGGAATGATGGTTTTGGGCCACAGGTATCGAGAGCAGGCACCTTAATGATCTCGGTCGACCAATTGGCCCATGGGTCCAGGCTGTTATTCACGTTGAGCTGCAATGCCTGTAGCGCAATGTCCTTGACAGTGTTCTCCTTCTTTGGTTCACCATAACATGTGTGAAAAGTGTCACAGCTTAGTTTCGGTAGACAAGCCCCAGATGCATCCCCGGTAAGAGAAAAGATGGTCGGGAGATGTGTAAATACGGGCTGCGGCTCCCAAACACTGTGGGGTGCTCCAGTGGCGTACGGCCCTCTGGCCCTCTGTCTGTCAGGGTAAGCTGCGACTTGCTGCCAAAGTATCTGGTGTTCCACTCCTCTTGAAGGGCTCACCCCCGCACACTCAGCGCCTATATGCACCGCAGCTCCCTGCTCCCAGTGAGCTGCTTGCTCCATCGCCTCTTCTGTATGTGGGCCGGTACCATCTTCTGACAGGGTCAGACGGATTGTGTCAACTTTGTAGATTTCAGGTGCCTGGGTCGAGTGCTTGTGTGGTTCAGGCAAAGGTTGTGCTCCTCTTACTGCTTTAGCGCAAGCCCCCTTTAGGGATGTGAATTCCTCCTGTAGTGCTTCATGCAGGCTGAGGAAGTGCGCATCTAGCATGGCTTTCACTTCATTCAGGATTAGTTTGGTATCCAGCGCCATATTGGAAAGACAAAATACAGGTCTCCGTACCCGTTGATATAAGGGGTGACTAGTGCTTTTCCTTCTCTTTGTCAATAGTTGTGATTAACGAGTTGGCCAGTTACTATAGAACTGGTTTGATAAACCAGGGTCCTGGGGGGGTATATTGGCGGCAGCTTTGACAGCACTATCAGGCTAGAGAGGCCTCTCAGTCTCGCGGCTAGCTGTAACGCAGTTAGCTGAGGAACATAGGTAAGCCGATATGAGTAAGGTATCTCCAGGCTCCTCTTGGATAGCCCCAGAAAGTGTGACTATAAATCCCAAAAAGAAAATTAAATTAAGGTTGAAAACTAACTCCAAAGTAACTTGTAAGACCTGGAGCTCCTCAAACACACGTCCTACCGCAACAGCTATAGGCTCCGCCCCCCCAAATCTTACCTTTTTAATTCCAATTGATATTGCCACAGCTGGAACAACAGTAAATAACATGTGCATCACCACAGTCTCTGAAGCTGTTGTCGGATGTATACAAAAACACTGATAAAGTATTCCTTTCGGGGCGCAAAGAGATGGCTACCAGAACACTCCAGGAACTTCCCAAGAGTCGCTGTCTTGTGTTTCTGGTGATGTTGGAGACATCTGGGTAGTGTACAGGGAGGCCCAAAATCCTCTCCATCTCTGTGCACCACAGGACAGGACGTCCTTGTCATCCATAAGCACATGAAATTGCTTGCATTTTCCTTGCTTCAAGAAGTTCAGCTTTTGTGGTGATAGTACAGAATTAAATAAACTTTGGTTTCCTACCATACTCAAGACAATCTTGTAGTTCAAGCTTCGGGCTTGCTGTGGGAAACAGTGGCCTGTCCATACCAGGAAGATGATTTAGACAGAAGTAACGAGCTCTGCTTGCAGGTGACATATGTTTATCGTCAATCATCAAAGGGGTTGCGTGCAGAATATGGCTGATGGCCCCTTATTCACATGTTTGTCCAGAGCCACAACATTTGCAAACAGCCAGAAGAAAGGTCGGTTCTCACCAGCCTTAAGTTGAGCTTCATTTACCAAATGCTGATATTCAAAAAATAGACAAACAGTGCCTTAAAAAACACATTTGCGATATGAATTCACCAGAGCAAGGTCATTGCAAGTACTTCCCACGATAACAAAATTAAAATGCAACAACTCCGCAATCTTCCCCTTCACATTATTATTGTCACACTCCATTGTACTCCTATGCCCAGCTCCCTGCTCTTGTTTTTGTTGAGGGTCCTGGAGCCTCTGCTAAAAAGGCCTATGGATGTTACTTTCCTACACTGGGCACGACAAAATAAACAACAGGATGCAATACTGAGCTTGGTGCTACTTATAGCCAGAAAATGCATTCTAAAAAGCTGGACGGTGAGAAGGGGACCTTCTTTCCAGGGCTTCAAAAACTTACTCAGATCACAGATATTTATTGAACAAATGGATGTTAGGATGGACGTACAAAATAGACTGGGCCTCTTCCTACACAAGTGGCGCAGGCTTATACTAACCTTTGAATTAGAAATCCAGAGGCTGATCCTGGTACCATTTAAAGATTCAACTGTTTTTGTTGAGGGGGAACTGAGAGGTGAATGGGAACATTTATTTATTGAAACAATACCCCCGGGTTGAATTTACTCCCCTCCTCCCCCTCCTCGGCACTGCTCTTCACACTCACCTCCCCCCCCCCCCCTCTTCACCCTTCCTCTCTCTCCTCTTTTTTTTTTTTTTTTTTTTTTTTTTTTTTTTTTTTTTTTGCCCCACCGCCACCGCCGGGCCACAAATTGAGGCACCTCGGATGATCACATAACATGTCTCTAAGTTCTACGTTAGATTTGATGTTTAGTTTACTTTAGTTAGATATTAGATAGTAAGGTTAACTTTTTGGAAAATAAGAAAAAGTGGGCTGAGCGGACACATGGTAAGGTCAGCATGTATGATTAACAAATATACACTGCAGATATGAACAACTAGGAATGTTGCATCAACCTTTATACTGTAACCGGTTTTTTGTTCTTTTTTTTTTTTTTTTTCTTATCAATGTGTTGAAACAAGCACAGAGGATTTGTGCATCATTAGCATTATGATTATGTATCGTATGTTCGTATCTTTTCTGCAATTGCATTACTGTTGACTGGCGATGTGTGTTTTGTTCAACCCAATTTCAATAAAAATGATATGTGAAAAAAAAAAAAAAAAAAGGCCTATGGATAAAGAAGTGTACTGGGTGTCTATTCAATGTTTTTTTAGATTTCCCGGTTGCAACTAATTATCTCTGTGTTTCTAAAATCAATGCCTTTCCTGTAATCTATTATTCAAAAGGATGACATATGTCCTCTTTCATGCTGTTGTTTTGGTTGAGGCTCCGGGACCCTCTTACAAAAAGGCCTAAGGATAAATAAGTGTAATGGGTGTCTAATCAATGTTTTTTTCTATTTCCCGGTTGCAACTAATGATCTCTGGGTTTCTAAAATCAATGCCTTTCCTGTAATCTATTATTCAAAAGGATGACATATGTCCTCTTTCATGCTGTTGTTTCGGTTGAGGCTCCGGGACCCTCTTATAAAAAGGCCTAAGGATAAAGAAGTGTACTGGGTGTCCAATCAATGCTTTTTTCTATTTCCCGGGTCATATAAATGATCTCTGGGATTCTAAAATCAATGCCTTTCCTGTAATCTATTATTCAAAAGGATGACATAGGTCCACTTTCATGCTGTTGTTTCGGTTGAGGCTCCGGGACCCTCTTATTAAAAAGGCCTAAGGATAAAGAAGTGTACTGGGTGTCTAATCAATGTTTTTTTCTATTTCCCAGTTGCAACTAATGATCTCTGGGTTTATAAAATCAATTCCTTTCCTGTAATCTATTATTCAAAAGGATGACATATGTCCTCTTTCATGCTGTTGTTTCGATTGAGGCTCCGGGACCCTCTTATTAAAAAGGCCTAAGGATAAATAAGTGTACTGGGTGTCTAATCAATGTTTTTTTCTATTTCCCGGTTGCAACTAATGATCTCTGGGTTTCTAAAATCAATGCCTTTCCTGTAATCTATTATTCAAAAGGATGACATAGGTCCTCTTTCATGCTGTTGTTTCGGTTGAGGCTCCGGGACCCTCTTATTAAAAAGGCCTAAGGATAAATAAGTGTACTGGGTGTCTAATCAATGTTTTTTTCTATTTCCCGGTTGCAACTAATGATCTCTGGGTTTCTAAAATCAATGCCTTTCCTGTAATCTATTATTCAAAAGGATGACATATGTCCTCTTTCATGCTGTTGTTTCGGTTGAGGCTCCGGGACCCTCTTATAAAAAGGCCTAAGGATAAAGAAGTGTACTGGGTGTCCAATCAATGCTTTTTTTCTATTTCCCTGGTCATATAAATGATCTCTGGGATTCTAAAATCAATGCCTTTCCTGTAATCTATTATTCAAAAGGATGACATATGTCCTCTTTCATGCTGTTGTTTCGGTTGAGGCTCCGGGACCCTATTATTAAAAAGGCCTAAGGATAAAGAAGTGTACTGGGTGTCCAATCAATGCTTTTTTCTATTTCCCGGGTCATATAAATGATCTCTGGGATTCTAAAATCAATGCCTTTCCTGTAATCTATTATTCAAAAGGATGACATATGTCCTCTTTCATGCTGTTGTTTCGGTTGAGGCTCCGGGACCCTCTTATTAAAAAGGCCTAAGGATAAATAAGTGTATTGGGTGTCTAATCAATGTTTTTTTCTATTTCCCGGGTCATATAAATGATCTCTTGGTTTCTAAAATCAATGCCTTTCCTGTAATCTATTATTCAAAAGGATGACATATGTCCTCTTTCATGCTGTTGTTTCCGTTGAGGCTCCGGGACCCTCTTATTAAAAAGGCCTAAGGATAAAGAAGTGTACTGGGTGTCCAATCAATGTTTTTTTCTATTTCCCGGGTCATATAAATGATCTCTGGGATTCTAAAATCAATGCCTTAACTGTAATCAATTGTTCACAAGGATGCCATATGTCCTCTTTCATGCTGTTGTTTCTGTTGAGGCTCCGGGAGCCTCTTATAAAAAGGCCTAAGGATAAAAAAGTGTGCTGGGTATCCAATCAATGTTTTTTTTTTATTTCACAGTTGCAAAAAAATTATCTATGGCTTTGTAAAATCTATGCCTTACCTGTCATCTATTGTTTAAAAGGATGCCATATGTCCTCTTTCCTGCTGTTGTTTTTGTTGGGGGTCCGGAACACTATTCTAAAAAGGCCGAAGGAGAACGACCTGTACTGTACTGGGTGTCCAATCATGTTTTTGTTTTCAATTTCACGGTTCATAACAAATATCGCTGTGTAACTAAAATCAATGCCATACCTGTACTCTGTTGTTCAAAAGGATGGCATATGTGGTGTTTCATTCTGTTGTGGTTGTTGAGGGTCGTGGCCGTTGGACAGCGTATAAAACGGCTGAAGGAGAACAACCTGTACAGCCTTGCTCCTCTTTTTAGGCAGGCCAGCTCTTTGCATACATGCCCACAGACTCTGTAACGCATGCCTCTTTTAGGGAGAGGTGCAGCCATAATGCAGGGTCAGAACCTCTGCCTGCAACTGTTATACTCGATTTTGCGAAAGGAAGTAACCTTACCATGGTTCCCTGCACGCACGTATTGTTGTTATATTTTGGTGAGGGTAATCATGATGGCCATGTAGACCACCACCACTGAGAGTCCTGGAAGTAACAGGGATGAGATGAAAGAGCTAAGAATAGTAGAACTTGAAACAACAGAGTTAGCCATGGGTGTTAGTGCAAGACCGCTTGGCTTTTTTTTGGCTTTGGGTGCGGCTATTCATGCAGGCCATATAGAGCTGCCACCATTCGGTGTTGTATCAGGTATTAAACTAATAAGAACAGTACTACCAAAATACAGCCAATGAAGGGCCTTATGAAGACTGAGCCAAGGTTGGATTGTAGTATTTGGTTAGGCTAATCATGATGGCCATGTAGACCACCACCGAAAGTCCTGGAAGTAACAGGGATGATGAGATGAAAGTGCTAAGAATAGTACTACTTGAAACAACAGAGTTAGCCATGGGTGTTAATCCAAGACCGCTTGGATTTATTTTTGTATTGGGAGCGGCTAATCATGCAGGCCATATAGAGCTGCCACCATTCGATGTTGTATCAGCTATAAAAATAATAAGAACTGTACTATCAAAATACAGCCAATGATGGACCTATGAAGACTGAGCAAAGGTTGGATTGTAGTATTTTGTTCGGCTAATCAGGATGGCCATGTAGACCACCTGTAACAGGGATGAAAGTGCTAAGAATAGTACTAATTGAAACAACCGAGTTAGCCATGGGTGTTAGTCTAAGACCACTCAGCTTTTTTTTGGGTTTGGGTGCAGCTAATCATGAAGGCCAGATAGACCTGCCACCATTTGGTGCTGTAACAGGTATTAAACTGCAAAGAACAGTACTACTTAACACAACCTACTTACCATGGGTCCCAGAGCATATGTTTGGTTATTATATTTTGTAAGGGTAATCATGCAGGCCATATAGACCTCCACCGATAGGGTGAGTATGAGTAACAGCTATTAAAATGCAAAAGACATTACTAATTAACACAACATAGTTACCATGGGTCGCAGACCAAGAGCAGATGTCTTATTATTATATTTTGTATGGGTAATCATCCAGGCCATATACACCTCACCAAATAGGGGGAGTTACAGAGATTAAAGTGCTAAGAATGGTAGTACTTAAAACACAACGTAGTTAAAATGGGTACCAGACCGCATGTCTTATTATTATATTTTTTCAGGGTTATCAGGCAGGCCATATAGAACACCCCCAATGGGGGGGGGGGGGGGGGCAGGGATTAAAGTGCTAAGAAAAGTACTAATTAACACAAGCTAGTTATCATGGGTCCAACACCGTGTGTCTTGATGTTATACTTTGTCAGGCTAATCATGCAGGCCATATAGACCTCCCTTGATAGGGGGAGTAACAGGGATTACAGTTATAAGAATAGTACTACTTAAACACAACCTAATTACCATGGGTCCAAGACCAGATGTTTTATTATTATACTTTGTCAGGCTAATCATGCAGGCCATCTAGAGCTCCAACAAAGGGGGGGTAAGAGGGATTCAAGTGATAAGAAAAGTTTTACTTAACACAACAAAATTACCATGGGTCCCAGACCGCGTGTCTTGTTGTTATACTTTGTCAGGGTAATCATAACCGCCATATAGACCTCCACCAATAGGGGAGTTACAGGGCTGAAAGTGCGAATAATAGTACTACTTAACACAACCTAGTTGGTTCCAAGAACATATGTTTAATTATTAGACTTTATCAGGGTAATTATATATCTAACAAATCTATCTATTTCTCTTCTATCGATTCTATCTAACTATCAATCTATGTATATCTATCTATCCTATCTATCAATCTTCTGTCCGGGATGTTTTGAGACAGCCACTTGTGTTTCTGACAAATTTGAAGTAGGAGGACAGAACAATCATCTTCTTCCATCTCCCGGTTCCACAAATGAAGGCCATATAGACCTCATCTGATAGGGGGAGTAACAGGTTGTAGTAAAATGTTAAAAATAGTACTACTTAACACACCACGGGTCACAGACCGCATGTCTTATTGTTATACTCTGTCAGGGAAATTATATATATTTCAAATCCATTTATTTATATATCAAATCGATCAAACTATCAAACGTATCGATCAAATGTAGATTGCATCTATTGATCGATGTAATTCGTATCTATAAAATGTATATTACATATTTTGGTTGATGTCATTCGTATCTATAAAATGTATATTGCATCTTTGATTCGATAACATTCTTATCTATCAAATGTATATTGCATCTATTGATCGATGTAATTCGTATCGATCGAATGTATATTGCATCTATTGAGCTATGTACAGTGTATCGATCATATGTATATTGCATCGATTGAGCTATGTGATCTATGTATCTATCTATCAAATCTATCTATCTCGTGGTTGTGAAAGTGGACTGTTTGCGGTTGATTGCGGTGCGTAACACTTGGAGTTTGCTCAGTCACTGTGATGCGGCCGTAACCCTTACACTACCTGATAGATACGACATCATAACTGATGTTTTAAAGCATGTTATTGTAAACAATTTGGGAATGTTAGTTGATTTCGGCCCATTATGGCTTAAAAGCAGACTCTGCATAAACTATGTAATTTTCCATGGGAGTTTTGCCAGGGATCCCCCTCCAGCATGTGACAGTCCAGGTGTTAGTACCCTTGAAACAACTTTTCCATCACTATTGTGGCCAGAAAGAGTCCTTGTAGGTTTTAAAGTTCGCCTGCCTATTGAATTCAATGGCGGTTCGCGGGTTCGGGAACAATACCGGAAGTTCGAGTCCGCCGTTCGCGAACCGAAAATTTTAGGTTCGAGACATCACTACTTCTATTATCTAATCTGTTTCTTTCTATTGGAATAATTTGTTGAAGGAGCAGCAAAGCACTACTGGTTTCTAACTGAACACATGGGTGAGCCAATCACAATCAATATATATATGCAGGAACCAATCAACAGCTAGAACCTAGGTTCTCTGCTGCCCCTGAGCTTGCCTAGATAAACCTTTCATCAAAGGATAACAAGAGAAGGAAGCAAATTAAAAAATAGAAGTAAATTGGAAAGTTGTTTAAAATTGTATTCTCTATCTGAATCATGAAATCATTTTTTGGGGTTTCATGTCCCTTTAAGTGGAAACCTCATCTAAACTTTAAACTCCAAGTTATCATTCCCTTGTGTAAAACCTGGATTGCCTTTTATAGCCAATTTTTAAAATTAAATTAAAGTCACCCAGGTGCACCTTTCGCCAAACTTTTAAAACATATTTACACAAAATGTGGTGCATAGTATCCTTACACAGATCTCCAATCTACCATAAAAATAGAGGACAACCAAATCCATTTTCGATGAGCATACTCATTTTTTTTGGCATAAAACTTTTCAGATCCACTGACCCAGTCTCTTGCTAGTTTTATAAGAGCTGTCCATTTCTAAAAATGTAATTTTGTATTGTATTTTTTTTAATCTTTTCAGCAAAATATATTGCCATTTTCTTTAGACCGCTGCTTCATAACATGTGTTTCTGGTGAGCCTGAAGGCTCGCCGGAAACACGGGGCATCAAGCTCCGTTCGGAGCTTGATAAATAGACCCCCAAGGTGTTTGTCCAAAGCTGTCATGTGCAGTAGAGACTGCGCAAGGACAAACACACCTGGCCTTCACTAAACTGACCTGTCCACCACGAGAACTGTAGGAATGATGGGGCGGGCGGTCCAGGCATGACGTAGGCGGGCTGGCTGTGCCTGACTGGGGTGGGACCGGGCCAGGCAGGGGCAGAGTCGAGTGTGACAGGGCCCGGCCGTGCGGGCATGATGGTGCAGGGCCAGGCGCGGCCATGGCTGTGAGAGAGAGAGAGCAACAGAGAGGGGGGAAGAGAGAGTAAGAGAGCAGCAGAAATATCTTGCCCCCCAGCAATCTTACCACAAGGGGACACAGAAAAAATATGCAACCAGATTGCAAGGCCAAGCAAATCAAAAATACATTTAGATAAGAATGTAATTAATTTATCAACAATTACATTGAAAGAATCAGAAATATGTTTGTTATCAAAAGGGTTACATTTTGTGCCATCTACTCATTTTAATCTATTCGAAACAATACTAGATGTTAACAGATTTGTCTGAAAAATCACTTTAAAAAAACCTCACTTTTTTGGTATGAATGAACAGATGACACAAACTAATACCATTGAAACTGTAGGGTGTAACAGTGATGAAATACTATTGTTTTCTGATTGGTGTGCAGTACAGGATTTACAACATCTGGCTAAAGAGAGTACAAATGAGGCTATTGACCTCATTGAAGACAAAGATGTGCAACATCTACATAAAAAAGCAAAAAGTAAATTTTATCCTGTTCATACAAGACCTAAGGTCTTGGATGTCTTTCAATAAACGATAGAAGACAAACTAAGAAATCTTGATGAACAAGTTAAAAAATCTAAAATGTGTCATCGAAACATTACAGTTAAAGAGAAACAAGCTTTACAAGACTTAAGTGAAAATGAGGAGATAGTGATCAGGCCTTCTGATAAAGGAGGTAATGTGGTTATCCTAAATAAATCTGACTACATTACAGAAACAATGAAACAACTGAGTGATACAGAGGTTTATATGAAATTAAAATCAAATCCAACTCAGCAATTAAAAAATGAAATGGTAGGAATAATTTTACTAGCAAAACACAATGGAGTAATAAATCAACAAACAAAAGATTATCTCATACCATCATTTCCAGTCACTCCTATCTTTCACTATTTTCCTAAACTTCATAAGGATCCCCTACATCCTCTGGGTTTCCCCATTATTGCGGGGATTGATTCCGTTAATGAACCTCTCTCTGATTTGATAGATACTTTCCTCCAACTGTTGGTCAAAAATCTCCCGAGCTATATGCAGGACACTACATCTCTTTTATGCAAACTTAATAAAATCAAATGGGAATCATCATATAGATTCCTAGTTATAGATGTAGCTTCTTTCTACACCTGCATACAACACACAAAGGGCATTATAGCATTGGAGTTTTTTCTAGACACATATAGTAACTATGAACCAGCTACTAAGCGCTTCTTAGTAAGTGCAGTAGAGTATCTACTGACACACAATTTTTTTCATGTTTGGAAGTGATTTCTTTCTACAGAAACGTGGGACAGCTTTGGGGGCAAAATTTGCCCCCTCGTACACCAACCTATTCATGGATTGGTGGGAGCTGTCCCACGTTTTTGGGGAGAGAAATCCTTTCAAAATGGATATAAAATACTTCTACAGATACATTGATGACTTATTCTTCATTTTTGATGGGGACAATGAGAAGACAGATCTTTTCTGTCAATATCTGAAAGACAATCAATGTGGAATAAAATTGGTAGGAGAGCATAACACTGAATCCATTAACTTTTTTGATATTACTATTTATGTAAATAAAGAACAATCAACAGTGGAAACTAAATTATATTGAAAATCAACGGCAGGTAACACAATACTTCAATCTAACTCATGCCATCCTCAACATGTAATAAGAGGCATTCCCAAAGGAGAATTCATAAGAGCAAAGAGCAATTGCTCAACTGAGGAGGAATATGCTAAACAAGCACAAATTATTACAGAAAGACTAAAAGATAGCGGATATTCAGAAATATTAATGTCAGGCCAAGGCAAGTGCAGATATAATGACCAGAGATCAACTTTTAAAATATAAACAACCTAAAAACATCAATAGACACGAAAAAGTAAAGTTCATTACTAGTGATGTCGCAAACAGTTCGCCGGAGAACAGTTCCCGGCGAACATAGCTTGTTTCCGTTCGCAGCGGCGGGTGAACATATGCGATGTTCGATCCACCCCCTATTCGTCATCATTGAGTAAACTTTGACCCTGTATCTCACAGTCTGCAGACACATTACAGCCAATCAGCAGCAGACACTCCCTCCCAGACCCTCCCAGCTCCTGGACAGCAGCCATTTTAGATTCATTCTGATCCTGCATTCTTAGTGAGAGGAGGGATAGTGTAGCTACTGCTGATTTTTAGGGAAATTGATAGCTAGGCTAGTGTATGCAGTGTCCACTACAGTCCTGAAGGACTCATCTGATCTCTGCTGTAAGGACATTAGTCTGCTAGTGTAATCTAATTTCAGTAGCCAGGCCAGCCTGCCATTGCCAGCCTGTGTGTCAGGCTCACAGCATATACTGTGCCTACTTGCTCAGTGCCATCAGTCATATCTGGTGTAACATTAGTGTAAATTTAAAAAAAAACTACTTTTACATCAGTCTGCTAGTGTAATCTAATTTCAGTTGCCAGGCCAGCCTGCCACTGCCAACCTGTGTGTCAGGCTCACAGCATATACCGTGCCTACTTGCTCAGTGCCACCACTCATATCTGGTGTAACAGTAGTGTAAATTAAAAAGAATTTTTTTTTACATCAGTTTGCTAGTGTAATCTAATAGCAGTTGCTTGCCTGCCACTGCCAGCCTGTGTGTCAGGCTCACAGCATATACTGTGCCTACTTGCTCAGTGCCACCACCAGTCATATCTGGTGTAACATTAGTGTAAATTTAAAAAAAAAAAACTTTTACATCAGTCTGCTAGTGTGATCTAATTTCAGTTGCCAGGCCAGCCTGCCACTGCCAGCCTTTGTGTCAGGCTCACAGCATATACTGTGCCTACTTGCTCAGTGCCACCAGTCATATCTGGTGTAACAGTAGTGTAAATTTAAAAAAAAAAACTTTTACATCAGTCTGCTAGTGTAATCTAATTTCAGTTGCCAGGCCAGCCTGCCACTGCCAGCCTGTGTGTCAGGCTCACAGCATATACTGTGCCTACTTGCTCAATGCCACCACTCATATCTGGTGTAACAGTAGTGTAAATTTAAAAAAAAAAACAACCTTTTACATCAGTTTGCTAGTGTAATCTAATAGCAGTTGCCCGCCTGCCACTGCCAGCCTGTGTGTCAGGCTCACAGCATATACTGTGCCTACTTGCTCAGTGCCACCACTCATATCTGGTGTAACATTAGTGTAAATTTAAAAAACAACAACTTTTACATCAGTCTGCTAGTGTAATCTAATTTCAGTTGCCAGGCCAGCCTACCACTGCCAGCCTGTGTGTCAGGCTCACAGCATATACTGTGCCTACTTGCTCAGTGCCACCACTCATATCTGGTGTAACATTAGTGTAAATTTAAAAAAAAAAACTTTTACATCAGTCTGCTAGTGTAATCTAATTTCAGTTGCCAGGCCAGACTGCAACTGCCAGCCTGTGTGTCAGGCTCACAGCATATACTGTGCCTACTTGCTCAGTGCCACCACTCATATCTGGTGTAACAGTAGTGTAAATTTTTAAAAAAAACTTTTACATCAGTTTGCTAGTGTAATCTAATAGCAGTTGCCCGCCTGCCACTGTCAGCCTGTGTGTCAGGCTCACAGCATATACTGTGCCTACTTGCTCAGTGCCACCACTCATATCTGGTGTAACATTAGTGTAAATTTTAAAAAAAACTTTTACATCAGTCTGCTAGTGTAATCTAATTTCAGCTGCCAGGCCAGCCTGCCACTGCCAGCCTGTGTGTCAGGCTCACAGCATATACTGTGCATACTTGCTCAGTGCCACCCCTCATATCTGGTGTAACAGTAGTGTAAATTAAAAAAAAAAAAAACTTTTACATCAGTTTGCTAGTGTAATCTAATAGCAGTTGCCTGCCTGCCACTGCCAGCCTGTGTGTCAGGCTCACAGCATATACTGTGCCTACTTGCTCAGTGCCACCACTCATATCTGGTGTAACATTAGTGTAAATTAAAAAAAAAACCTTTTACATCAGTCTGCTAGTGTAATCTAATTTCAGTTGCCAGCAGGCCAGCCTGCCACTGCCAGCCTGTGTCAGGCTCACAGCATATACTGTGCCTACTTGCTCAGTGCCACCACTCATATCTGGTGTAACAGTAGTGTAAATTTTAAAAAAAAACTTTTACATCAGTCTGCTAGTGTAATCTAATAGCAGTTGCCCTACTGCCACTGCCAGCCTGTGTGTCAGGCTCACAGCATACACTGTGCCTACTTGCTCAGTGCCACCACTCATATCTGGTGTAACATTAGTGTAAATAAAAAAATAAAACTTTTACATCAGTCTGCTAGTATAATCTAATTTCAGTTGCCAGCAGGCCAGCCTTCCACTGCCAGCCTGTGTGTCAGGCTCACAGCATATACTGTGCCTACTTGCTCAGTGCCACCACTCATATCTGGTGTAACATTAGTGTAAATTTAAAAAACAACAACTTTTACATCAGTCTGCTAGTGTAATCTAATTTCAGTTGCCAGGCCAGCCTGCCACTGCCAGCCTGTGTGTCAGGCTCACAGCATATACTGTGCCTACTTGCTCAGTGCCACCACTCATATCTGGTGTAACATTAGTGTAAATTTAAAAAAAAAAAAACTTTTACATCAGTCTGCTAGTGTAATCTAATTTCAGTTGCCAGGCCAGACTGCCACTGCCAGCCTGTGTGTCAGGCTCACAGCATATACTGTGCCTACTTGCTCAGTGCCACCACTCATATCTGGTGTAACAGTAGTGTAAATTTAAAAAAAAAACTTTTACATCAGTTTGCTAGTGTAATCTAATAGCAGTTGCCCGCCTGCCACTGTCAGCCTGTGTGTCAGGCTCACAGCATATACTGTGCCTACTTGCTCAGTGCCACCACTCATATCTGGTGTAACATTAGTGTAAATTTAAAAAAAAAAAACTTTTACATCAGTCTGCTAGTGTAATCTAATTTCAGCTGCCAGGCCAGCCTGCCACTGCCAGCCTGTGTGTCAGGCTCACAGCATATACTGTGCCTACTTGCTCAGTGCAACCACTCATATCTGGTGTAACAGTAGTGTAAATTAAAAAAAAAAAACTTTTACATCAGTTTGCTAGTGTAATCTAATAGCAGTTGCCTGCCTGCCACTGCCAGCCTGTGTGTCAGGCTCACAGCATATACTGTGCCTACTTGCTCAGTGCCACCACTCATATCTGGTGTAACATTAGTGTAAATTAAAAAAAAAAACCTTTTACATCAGTCTGCTAGTGTAATCTAATTTCAGTTGCCAGGCCAGCCTGCCACTGCCAGCCTGTGTCAGGCTCACAGCATATACTGTGCCTACTTGCTCAGTGCCACCACTCATATCTGGTGTAACAGTAGTGTAAATTTAAAAAAAAAACTTTTACATCAGTCTGCTAGTGTAATCTAATAGCAGTTGCCCGCCTGCCACTGCCAGCCTGTGTGTCAGGCTCACAGCATACACTGTGCCTACTTGCTCAGTGCCACCACTCATATCTGGTGTAACATTAGTGTAAATAAAAAAATAAAACTTTTACATCAGTCTGCTAGTATAATCTAATTTCAGTTGCCAGCAGGCCAGCCTGCCACTGCCAGCCTGTGTGTCAGGCTCACAGCATATACTGTGCCTACTTGCTCAGTGCCACCACTCATATCTGGTGTAACATTAGTGTAAATTTAAAAAACAACAACTTTTACATCAGTCTGCTAGTGTAATCTAATTTCAGTTGCCAGGCCAGCCTGCCACTGCCAGCCTGTGTGTCAGGCTCACAGCATATACTGTGCCTACTTGCTCAGTGCCACCACTCATATCTGGTGTAACATTAGTGTAAATTTAAAAAAAAAAAAACTTTTACATCAGTCTGCTAGTGTAATCTAATTTCAGTTGCCAGGCCAGACTGCAACTGCCAGCCTGTGTGTCAGGCTCACAGCATATACTGTGCCTACTTGCTCAGTGCCACCACTCATATCTGGTGTAACAGTAGTGTCAATTTTTTAAAAAAAACCTTTAAATCAGTTTGCTAGTGTAATCTAATAGCAGTTGCCCGCCTGCCACTGTAAGCCTGTATGTCAGGCTCACAGCATGTACTGTGCCTACTTGCTCAGTGCCACCACTCATATCTGGTGTAACATTAGTGTAAATTTAAAAAAATTTTTTTACATCAGTCTGCTAGTGTAATCTATTTCAGCTGCCAGGCCAGCCTGCCACTGCCAGCCTGTGTGTCAGGCTCACAGCATATACTGTGCATACTTGCTCAGTGCCACCACTCATATCTGGTGTAACAGTAGTGTAAATTAAAAAAAACTACTTTTACATCAGTTTGCTAGTGTAATCTAATAGCAGTTGCCCGCCTGCCACTGCCAGCCTGTGTGTCAGGCTCACAGAATATACTGTGCCTACTTGCTCAGTGCCACCACTCATATCTGGTGTAACATTAGTGTAAATTTAAAAAACAACAACTTTTACATCAGTCTGCTAGTGTAATCTAATTTCAGTTGCCAGGCCAGCCTGCCACTGCCAGCCTGTGTGTCAGGCTCACAGCATATACTGTGCCTACTTGCTCAGTGCCACCACTCATATCTGGTGTAACATTAGTGTAAATTTAAAAAAAAAAAACTTTTACATCAGTCTGCTAGTGTAATCTAATTTCAGTTACCAGGCCAGACTGCAACTGCCAGCCTGTGTGTCAGGCTCACAGCATATACTGTGCCTACTTGCTCAGTGCCACCACTCATATCTGGTGTAACAGTAGTGTCAATTTTTTTAAAAAAAACCTTTAAATCACTTTGCTAGTGTAATCTAATAGCAGTTGCCCGCCTGCCACTGTAAGCCTGTGTGTCAGGCTCACAGCATATACTGTGCCTACTTGCTCAGTGCCACCACTCATATCTGGTGTAACATTAGTGTAAATTTAAAAAAAATTTTTTACATCAGTCTGCTAGTGTAATCTATTTCAGCTGCCAGGCCAGCCTGCCACTGCCAGCCTGTGTGTCAGGCTCACAGCATATACTGTGCATACTTGCTCAGTGCCACCACTCATATCTGGTGTAACAGTAGTGTAAATTAAAAAAAACTACTTTTACATCAGTTTGCTAGTGTAATCTAATAGCAGTTGCCCGCCTGCCACTGCCAGCCTGTGTGTCAGGCTCACAGCATATACTGTGCCTACTTGCTCAGTGCCACCACTCATATCTGGTGTAACATTAGTGTAAATTTAAAAAAAAAAAACTTTAACATCAGTCTGCTAGTGTAATCTAATTTTAGTTGCCAGCAGGCCAGCCTGCCACTGCCAGCCTGTGTCAGGCTCACAGCATATACTGTGCCTACTTGCTCAGTGCCACCACTCATATCTGGTGTAACAGTAGTGTAAATTTAAAAAAAAAAAAAACTTTTACATCAGTCTGCTAGTGTAATCTAATAGCAGTTGCCTGCCTGCCACTGACAGCCTGTGTGTCAGGCTCACAGCATATACTGTGCCTACTTGCCCAGTGCCACCACTCGTATCTGGTGTAACATTAGTGTAAATTTTTTAAAAAAAACCCTTTTACATCAGTCTGCTAGTGTAATCTAATTTCAGTTGCCAGGCCAGCCTGCCACTGCCAGCCTGTGTGTCAGGCTCACAGCATATACTGTGCCTATTTGCTCAGTGCCACCACTCATATCTGGGGTAACATTAGTGTAAATTTTTAAAAAAAACTTTTACATCAGTCTGCTAGTGTAATCTAATTTCAGTTGCCAAGCCAGCCTGCCACTGCCAGCCTGTGTGTCATGCTCAAAGCATATACTGTGCCTACTTGCTCAGTGCCACCACTCATATCTGGTGTAACAGTAGTGTAATTTAAAAAAAAATACTTTTTACATTAGTTTGCTAGTGTAATCTAATAGCAGTTGCCCGCCTGCCACTGCCAGCCTGTGTGCCAGGCTCACAGCATATACTGTGCTTACTTGCTCAGTGCCACCACTCATATCTGGTGTAACATTAGTGTAAATTTAAAAAACAACAACTTTTACATCAGTCTGCTAGTGTAATCTAATTTCAGTTGCCAGCAGGCCAGCCTGCCACTGCCAGCCTGTGTGTCAGGCTCACAGCATATACTGTGCCTACTTGCTCAGTGCCACCACTCATATCTGGTGTAACATTAGTGTAAATTTAAAAAACAACAACTTTTACATCAGTCTGCTAGTGTAATCTAATTTCAGTTGCCAGGCCAGCCTGCCACTGCCAGCCTGTGTGTCAGGCTCACAGCATATACTGTGCCTACTTGCTCAGTGCCACCACTCATATCTGGTGTAACATTAGTGTAAATTTAAAAAAAAAAAACTTTTACATCAGTCTGCTAGTGTAATCTAATTTCAGTTGCCAGGCCAGACTGCAACTGCCAGCCTGTGTGTCAGGCTCACAGCATATACTGTGCCTACTTGCTCAGTGCCACCACTCATATCTGGTGTAACAGTAGTGTAAATTTAAAAAAAAACTTTTACATCAGTTTGCTAGTGTAATCTAATAGCAGTTGCCCGCCTGCCACTGTCAGCCTGTGTGTCAGGCTCACAGCATATACTGTGCCTACTTGCTCAGTGCCACCACTCATATCTGGTGTAACATTAGTGTAAATTTTAAAAAAAACTTTTACATCAGTCTGCTAGTGTAATCTAATTTTAGCTGCCAGGCCAGCCTGCCACTGCCAGCCTGTGTGTCAGGCTCACAGCATATACTGTGCATACTTGCTCAGTGCAACCACTCATATCTGGTGTAACAGTAGTGTAAATTAAAAAAAAAAACTTTTACATCAGTTTGCTAGTGTAATCTAATAGCAGTTGCCTGCCTGCCACTGCCAGCCTGTGTGTCAGGCTCACAGCATATACTGTGCCTACTTGCTCAGTGCCACCACTCATATCTGGTGTAACATTAGTGTAAATTAAAAAAAAAACCTTTTACATCAGTCTGCTAGTGTAATCTAATTTCAGTTGCCAGGCCAGCCTGCCACTGCCAGCCTGTGTCAGGCTCACAGCATATACTGTGCCTACTTGCTCAGTGCCACCACTCATATCTGGTGTAACAGTAGTGTAAATTTAAAAAAAAAACTTTTACATCAGTCTGCTAGTGTAATCTAATAGCAGTTGCCCGCCTGCCACTGCCAGCCTGTGTGTCAGGCTCACAGCATACACTGTGCCTACTTGCTCAGTGCCACCACTCATATCTGGTGTAACATTAGTGTAAATAAAAAAATAAAACTTTTACATCAGTCTGCTAGTATAATCTAATTTCAGTTGCCAGCAGGCCAGCCTTCCACTGCCAGCCTGTGTGTCAGGCTCACAGCATATACTGTGCCTACTTGCTCAGTGCCACCACTCATATCTGGTGTAACATTAGTGTAAATTTAAAAAACAACAACTTTTACATCAGTCTGCTAGTATAATCTAATTTCAGTTGCCAGGCCAGCCTGCCACTGCCAGCCTGTGTGTCAGGCTCACAGCATATACTGTGCCTACTTGCTCAGTGCCACCACTCATATCTGGTGTAACATTAGTGTAAATTTAAAAAAAAAAAACTTTTACATCAGTCTGCTAGTGTAATCTAATTTCAGTTGCCAGGCCAGACTGCAACTGCCAGCCTGTGTGTCAGGCTCACAGCATATACTGTGCCTACTTGCTCAGTGCCACCACTCATATCTGGTGTAACAGTAGTGTCAATTTTTTTAAAAAAACCTTTAAATCAGTTTGCTAGTGTAATCTAATAGCAGTTGCCCGCCTGCCACTGTAAGCCTGTGTGTCAGGCTCACAGCATATACTGTGCCTACTTGCTCAGTGCCACCACTCATATCTGGTGTAACATTAGTGTAAATTTTAAAAAAAACTTTTACATCAGTCTGCTAGTGTAATCTAATTTCAGCTGCCAGGCCAGCCTGCCACTGCCAGCCTGTGTGTCAGGCTCACAGCATATACTGTGCATACTTGCTCAGTGCCACCCCTCATATCTGGTGTAACAGTAGTGTAAATTAAAAAAAAAAAAAACTTTTACATCAGTTTGCTAGTGTAATCTAATAGCAGTTGCCTGCCTGCCACTGCCAGCCTGTGTGTCAGGCTCACAGCATATACTGTGCCTACTTGCTCAGTGCCACCACTCATATCTGGTGTAACATTAGTGTAAATTAAAAAAAAAAACTTTTACATCAGTCTGCTAGTGTAATCTAATTTCAGTTGCCAGCAGGCCAGCCTGCCACTGCCAGCCTGTGTCAGGCTCACAGAATATACTGTGCCTACTTGCTCAGTGCCACCACTCATATCTGGTGTAACAGTAGTGTAAATTTAAAAAAAAAACTTTTACATCAGTCTGCTAGTGTAATCTAATAGCAGTTGCCCGCCTGCCACTGCCAGCCTGTGTGTCAGGCTCACAGCATACACTGTGCCTACTTGCTCAGTGCCACCACTCATATCTGGTGTAACATTAGTGTAAATTTAAAAAAAAAAACTTTTACATCAGTCTGCTAGTGTAATCTAATTTCAGCTGCCAGGCCAGCCTGCCACTGCCAGCCTGTGTGTCAGGCTCACAGCATATACTGTGCCTACTTGCTCAGTGCAACCACTCATATCTGGTGTAACAGTAGTGTAAATTAAAAAAAAAAAACTTTTACATCAGTTTGCTAGTGTAATCTAATAGCAGTTGCCTGCCTGCCACTGCCAGCCTGTGTGTCAGGCTCACAGCATATACTGTGCCTACTTGCTCAGTGCCACCACTCATATCTGGTGTAACATTAGTGTAAATAAAAAAAAAAAACCTTTTACATCAGTCTGCTAGTGTAATCTAATTTCAGTTGCCAGGCCAGCCTGCCACTGCCAGCCTGTGTCAGGCTCACAGCATATACTGTGCCTACTTGCTCAGTGCCACCACTCATATCTGGTGTAACAGTAGTGTAAATTTAAAAAAAAAACTTTTACATCAGTCTGCTAGTGTAATCTAATAGCAGTTGCCCGCCTGCCACTGCCAGCCTGTGTGTCAGGCTCACAGCATACACTGTGCCTACTTGCTCAGTGCCACCACTCATATCTGGTGTAACATTAGTGTAAATAAAAAAATAAAACTTTTACATCAGTCTGCTAGTATAATCTAATTTCAGTTGCCAGCAGGCCAGCCTGCCACTGCCAGCCTGTGTGTCAGGCTCACAGCATATACTGTGCCTACTTGCTCAGTGCCACCACTCATATCTGGTGTAACATTAGTGTAAATTTAAAAAACAACAACTTTTACATCAGTCTGCTAGTGTAATCTAATTTCAGTTGCCAGGCCAGCCTGCCACTGCCAGCCTGTGTGTCAGGCTCACAGCATATACTGTGCCTACTTGCTCAGTGCCACCACTCATATCTGGTGTAACATTAGTGTAAATTTAAAAAAAAAAAAACTTTTACATCAGTCTGCTAGTGTAATCTAATTTCAGTTGCCAGGCCAGACTGCAACTGCCAGCCTGTGTGTCAGGCTCACAGCATATACTGTGCCTACTTGCTCAGTGCCACCACTCATATCTGGTGTAACAGTAGTGTCAATTTTTTAAAAAAAACCTTTAAATCAGTTTGCTAGTGTAATCTAATAGCAGTTGCCCGCCTGCCACTGTAAGCCTGTGTGTCAGGCTCACAGCATGTACTGTGCCTACTTGCTCAGTGCCACCACTCATATCTGGTGTAACATTAGTGTAAATTTAAAAAAAATTTTTTACATCAGTCTGCTAGTGTAATCTATTTCAGCTGCCAGGCCAGCCTGCCACTGCCAGCCTGTGTGTCAGGCTCACAGCATATACTGTGCATACTTGCTCAGTGCCACCACTCATATCTGGTGTAACAGTAGTGTAAATTAAAAAAAACTACTTTTACATCAGTTTGCTAGTGTAATCTAATAGCAGTTGCCCGCCTGCCACTGCCAGCCTGTGTGTCAGGCTCACAGCATATACTGTGCCTACTTGCTCAGTGCCACCACTCATATCTGGTGTAACATTAGTGTAAATTTAAAAAACAACAACTTTTACATCAGTCTGCTAGTGTAATCTAATTTCAGTTGCCAGGCCAGCCTGCCACTGCCAGCCTGTGTGTCAGGCTCACAGCATATACTGTGCCTACTTGCTCAGTGCCACCACTCATATCTGGTGTAACATTAGTGTAAATTTAAAAAAAAAAAACTTTTACATCAGTCTGCTAGTGTAATCTAATTTCAGTTACCAGGCCAGACTGCAACTGCCAGCCTGTGTGTCAGGCTCACAGCATATACTGTGCCTACTTGCTCAGTGCCACCACTCATATCTGGTGTAACAGTAGTGTCAATTTTTTTTAAAAAAACCTTTAAATCACTTTGCTAGTGTAATCTAATAGCAGTTGCCCGCCTGCCACTGTAAGCCTGTGTGTCAGGCTCACAGCATATACTGTGCCTACTTGCTCAGTGCCACCACTCATATCTGGTGTAACATTAGTGTAAATTTAAAAAAAATTTTTTACATCAGTCTGCTAGTGTAATCTATTTCAGCTGCCAGGCCAGCCTGCCACTGCCAGCCTGTGTGTCAGGCTCACAGCATATACTGTGCATACTTGCTCAGTGCCACCACTCATATCTGGTGTAACAGTAGTGTAAATTAAAAAAAACTACTTTTACATCAGTTTGCTAGTGTAATCTAATAGCAGTTGCCCGCCTGCCACTGCCAGCCTATGTGTCAGGCTCACAGCATATACTGTGCCTACTTGCTCAGTGCCACCACTCATATCTGGTGTAACATTAGTGTAAATTTAAAAAAAAAAACTTTAACATCAGTCTGCTAGTGTAATCTAATTTTAGTTGCCAGCAGGCCAGCCTGCCACTGCCAGCCTGTGTCAGGCTCACAGCATATACTGTGCCTACTTGCTCAGTGCCACCACTCATATCTGGTGTAACAGTAGTGTAAATTTAAAAAAAAAAATTTTTTTTACATCAGTCTGCTAGTGTAATCTAATAGCAGTTGCCTGCCTGCCACTGACAGCCTGTGTGTCAGGCTCACAGCATATACTGTGCCTACTTGCCCAGTGCCACCACTCGTATCTGGTGTAACATTAGTGTAAATTTTTAAAAAAAAACCCTTTTACATCAGTCTGCTAGTGTAATCTAATTTCAGTTGCCAGGCCAGCCTGCCACTGCCAGCCTGTGTGTCAGGCTCACAGCATATACTGTGCCTATTTGCTCAGTGCCACCACTCATATCTGGGGTAACATTAGTGTAAATTTTTAAAAAAAACTTTTACATCAGTCTGCTAGTGTAATCTAATTTCAGTTGCCAGGCCAGCCTGCCACTTCCAGCCTGTGTGTCATGCTCAAAGCATATACTGTGCCTACTTGCTCAGTGCCACCACTCATATCTGGTGTAACAGTAGTGTAATTTAAAAAAAAATACTTTTTACATTAGTTTGCTAGTGTAATCTAATAGCAGTTGCCCGCCTGCCACTGCCAGCCTGTGTGCCAGGCTCACAGCATATACTGTGCTTACTTGCTCAGTGCCACCACTCATATCTGGTGTAACATTAGTGTAAATTTAAAAAACAACATCTTTTACATCAGTCTGCTAGTGTAATCTAATTTCAGTTGCCAGCAGGCCAGCCTGCCACTGCCAGCCTGTGTGTCAGGCTCACAGCATATACTGTGCCTACTTGCTCAGTGCCACCACTCATATCTGGTGTAACATTAGTGTAAATTTAAAAAACAACAACTTTTACATCAGTCTGCTAGTGTAATCTAATTTCAGTTGCCAGGCCAGCCTGCCACTGCCAGCCTGTGTGTCAGGCTCACAGCATATACTGTGCCTACTTGCTCAGTGCCACCACTCATATCTGGTGTAACATTAGTGTAAATTTAAAAAAAAAAAACTTTTACATCAGTCTGCTAGTGTAATCTAATTTCAGTTGCCAGGCCAGACTGCAACTGCCAGCCTGTGTGTCAGGCTCACAGCATATACTGTGCCTACTTGCTCAGTGCCACCACTCATATCTGGTGTAACAGTAGTGTAAATTTAAAAAAAAACTTTTACATCAGTTTGCTAGTGTAATCTAATAGCAGTTGCCCGCCTGCCACTGTCAGCCTGTGTGTCAGGCTCACAGCATATACTGTGCCTACTTGCTCAGTGCCACCACTCATATCTGGTGTAACATTAGTGTAAATTTAAAAAAAAACTTTTACATCAGTCTGCTAGTGTAATCTAATTTTAGCTGCCAGGCCAGCCTGCCACTGCCAGCCTGTGTGTCAGGCTCACAGCATATACTGTGCATACTTGCTCAGTGCAACCACTCATATCTGGTGTAACAGTAGTGTAAATTAAAAAAAAAAACTTTTACATCAGTTTGCTAGTGTAATCTAATAGCAGTTGCCTGCCTGCCACTGCCAGCCTGTGTGTCAGGCTCACAGCATATACTGTGCCTACTTGCTCAGTGCCACCACTCATATCTGGTGTAACATTAGTGTAAATTAAAAAAAAAACCTTTTACATCAGTCTGCTAGTGTAATCTAATTTCAGTTGCCAGGCCAGCCTGCCACTGCCAGCCTGTGTCAGGCTCACAGCATATACTGTGCCTACTTGCTCAGTGCCACCACTCATATCTGGTGTAACAGTAGTGTAAATTTAAAAAAAAAACTTTTACATCAGTCTGCTAGTGTAATCTAATAGCAGTTGCCCGCCTGCCACTGCCAGCCTGTGTGTCAGGCTCACAGCATACACTGTGCCTACTTGCTCAGTGCCACCACGCATATCTGGTGTAACATTAGTGTAAATAAAAAAATAAAACTTTTACATCAGTCTGCTAGTATAATCTAATTTCAGTTGCCAGCTGGCCAGCCTGCCACTGCCAGCCTGTGTGTCAGGCTCACAGCATATACTGTGCCTACTTGCTCAGTGCCACCACTCATATCTGGTGTAACATTAGTGTAAATTTAAAAAACAACAACTTTTACATCAGTCTGCTAGTGTAATCTAATTTCAGTTGCCAGGCCAGCCTGCCACTGCCAGCCTGTGTGTCAGGCTCACAGCATATACTGTGCCTACTTGCTCAGTGCCACCACTCATATCTGGTGTAACATTAGTGTAAATTTAAAAAAAAAAAACTTTTACATCAGTCTGCTAGTGTAATCTAATTTCAGTTGCCAGGCCAGACTGCAACTGCCAGCCTGTGTGTCAGGCTCACAGCATATACTGTGCCTACTTGCTCAGTGCCACCACTCATATCTGGTGTAACAGTAGTGTCAATTTTTTTAAAAAAAACCTTTAAATCAGTTTGCTAGTGTAATCTAATAGCAGTTGCCCGCCTGCCACTGTAAGCCTGTGTGTCAGGCTCACAGCATATACTGTGCCTACTTGCTCAGTGCCACCACTCATATCTGGTGTAACATTAGTGTAAATTTTAAAAAAAACTTTTACATCAGTCTGCTAGTGTAATCTAATTTCAGCTGCCAGGCCAGCCTGCCACTGCCAGCCTGTGTGTCAGGCTCACAGCATATACTGTGCATACTTGCTCAATTCCACCCCTCATATCTGGTGTAACAGTAGTGTAAATTAAAAAAAAAAAAAAACTTTTACATCAGTTTGCTAGTGTAATCTAATAGCAGTTGCCTGCCTGCCACTGCCAGCCTGTGTGTCAGGCTCACAGCATATACTGTGCCTACTTGCTCAGTGCCACCACTCATATCTGGTGTAACATTAGTGTAAATTAAAAAAAAAAACCTTTTACATCAGTCTGCTAGTGTAATCTAATTTCAGTTGCCAGCAGGCCAGCCTGCCACTGTCAGCCTGTGTCAGGCTCACAGCATATACTGTGCCTACTTGCTCAGTGCCACCACTCATATCTGGTGTAACAGTAGTGTAAATTTTAAAAAAAAACTTTTACATCAGTCTGCTAGTGTAATCTAATAGCAGTTGCCCGCCTGCCACTGCCAGCCTGTGTGTCAGGCTCACAGCATACACTGTGCCTACTTGCTCAGTGCCACCACTCATATCTGGTGTAACATTAGTGTAAATAAAAAAATAAAACTTTTACATCAGTCTGCTAGTATAATCTAATTTCAGTTGCCAGCAGGCCAGCCTGCCACTGCCAGCCTGTGTGTCAGGCTCACAGCATATACTGTGCCTACTTGCTCAGTGCCACCACTCATATCTGGTGTAACATTAGTGTAAATTTAAAAAACAACAACTTTTACATCAGTCTGCTAGTGTAATCTAATTTCAGTTGCCAGGCCAGCCTGCCACTGCCAGCCTGTGTGTCAGGCTCACAGCATATACTGTGCCTACTTGCTCAGTGCCACCACTCATATCTGGTGTAACATTAGTGTAAATTTAAAAAAAAAAACTTTTACATCAGTCTGCTAGTGTAATCTAATTTCAGTTGCCAGGCCAGACTGCAACTGCCAGCCTGTGTGTCAGGCTCACAGCATATACTGTGCCTACTTGCTCAGTGCCACCACTCATATCTGGTGTAACAGTAGTGTAAATTTAAAAAAAAAACTTTTACATCAGTTTGCTAGTGTAATCTAATAGCAGTTGCCCGCCTGCCACTGTCAGCCTGTGTGTCAGGCTCACAGCATATACTGTGCCTACTTGCTCCGTGCCACCACTCATATCTGGTGTAACATTAGTGTAAATTTAAAAAAAAACTTTTACATCAGTCTGCTAGTGTAATCTAATTTCAGCTGCCAGGCCAGCCTGCCACTGCCAGCCTGTGTGTCAGTCTCACAGCATATACTGTGCATACTTGCTCAGTGCAACCACTCATATCTGGTGTAACAGTAGTGTAAATTAAAAAAAAAAACTTTTACATCAGTTTGCTAGTGTAATCTAATAGCAGTTGCCTGCCTGCCACTGCCAGCCTGTGTGTCAGGCTCACAGCATATACTGTGCCTACTTGCTCAGTGCCACCACTCATATCTGGTGTAACATTAGTGTAAATTAAAAAAAAAAAAAACCTTTGGGGGGGCGGAGCTAGCCGTTGAAGAAGCAAGACATGTTTCAATGAAGCTCCAGACATTATCTACTTTCCATCAGCTAATATCCTCAAAAACTCCCCAAGCTTTATTAATTTGAATCTCAGATGGATTAGTGGTGAACGCTGAGCTGAGGAAACATCAGAGTGGAGATTTGAAGGAGGTTTTAGCACGTTTGCCAAGGAACCACCACGCGACATAGCATGTCATAAACTAGAGAGTCAGCCGTTAATGTGGTTTATATCCAGCAGCAAACCTCTCAGTGAACACTCTTATTGCTAAAAATAGTAACAACGCTTAATTTAACCACCTATACGGTTAACTTCTCATAAGGGCTGTTATTGTGCACTAGAGCGGAAGCCTAACCAAGATGGCGACGGTCCTACTTTTATTGCAACAGCTGGAGGCTAAGATGGACACCCACTTTTCCAAGCTGCGCGAGGAACTTGTGTTGGAGCGGAAAGCTGCAGGAGAGGATTGCAGACCTTTCACAATGCAACCTCCGTATTTAGATGATTTCTCAGCCGCCTCCTCCTCCTTTCAAGCGCAGGGGCTAAAGTCTGAAAACTCCCTCACGCATACAAGCACGAGCGCTCACTTACCTTTCACCTTAGAGAGTACCGTTTGGTCTACAGGGAGAACACGCAGCCTAGCAGAGACGCCAGTTTCCGACTCCAGCAGCAGCGAGCACCTCACAGAGCTGGGAGACACTCCCGACCCCTTTGTTCGCAGTGATTCTGGTTTGGCCTCCCCAATTTTACTAGCCGTCGGAAGCAAGGTTATCGGCTGTGAACATAGATCGCCGGTATACCGCACTACAGGGACTAATGGATACATATCGCAGACACCTCTCTCTTTGTTTGAGACATCAGCTGTTGAGCTCTTCACCTCTTCATATCTTCCAGAGGCAGTCCTGTTACTTAACTTAACCGGTAACTTTGTGGCCACGGTACCAGTCACGAGAAGTACAGCCCTTAAGCCCTCTTTGATCTTAGAAGGGGGTAGCACGCTGCAGTGTCACATTAATAACTCTTTGCCCCCTACAGAGCTCCAGTCGCAGACACTTCGATTTATGGTAAAGCTCTTCAGTGACGAAGTGATTGCAGAGGACCATCTTCTGCAAGTTTGGCCACAGCTCGTTAGTGACGGGTGCTATGGATACCTGAGACCCACTGATCTACTCTTATTTACCGGAACCCTGACTCCACTATGTAATCTCTCTGGACTGAATCAACTATGCAGAGGAGGCTATCCCTTTATTGGTGTAAAAGCTGGTGTAGGCTAAGGGACATAACGCACAGGTGCCAGTAATGTTAATAGTACAGTAATATATTATCATTTGGCACAAAGCTCTATGTTGAACTGTATCATACGTACCGCTCCCTTTACTTCACCCATTTAAGGCTATTTTATTGTCTAACATTTCTTGCAGTATAGATTGTAAGTTACTCTAATAATGTCACCGAGTCAGATCCTTAGAGGACATTGAGTTCCTAATTACTAATGTTTTTATTCTCTGTATTACACTAACAATAGAGGAGTAATTGCATTATTCCTCTTTACCTATACCTGCTCTCAGACATATATAAATGGGGGGTAGCATACTATCTCCCACCTGGAAGTGAATGTGCTACTATAAATATTAACCTGTTAGATAAACCCCTATTGCTCATTTCATGATTCTGAAGTTAAGAAGCATGATATTTATGTGTATATATGTACCTATATATAGCATTATGGTCTTGTCATTATGCATGTTATCTTAGCTTGACACCGCATGGCTCATGGTTTTTATTGTTTATCCCATACTGTTCACTAGATGCTTTTTGTTGACTTGTCCACTTCTAATAATTTTGTCACACTTCTCATGTTGATGTTATGCCACTGTTTTCTCTGCAAGCTCCTAGCTCATAAGAGATAGTGATGTCTTAGATATCTGAAGAGGTTTTGTTAAACCCCCTCATACTAATCACGTTATATGGTTATTTTACAATATTATACCTTAAGTGCAAAGTATCTGAAATCTTAGCTGTAAGCACAATGTTAGATTAACCCACTATTATCTTTTTGGACTCTATTCCATAATATCTAAGACTACACTTTTGTCTCTGAAGCTATGATATCTAAAGCAACAGGTATGGGGACACTAGTTATCATTTGGCAGACCAGGACTCTTTCTATAGGCTCGCCCATAGGTTTATCGCAAGTGCTTATCCACTAGTTGTTTCCTACCTTAGAGGTAACCCCATTAATTCATATATCCACTATTTGTTATATTTCACTCAGGTAATTGTTAATAATGTTGACCTCCTAGTTATATTTTAACCCATAATTCTAACTTAGCTCAACCTTACAATTATGAAAGGGTCTGATGTTAGTGGTTCACAAGTTGTACATAATGGGGGCGCTGAGACCGAGATAGGGATATAGTTTAACTTTATATTGTTCAGTCCTGACCTCATATATACATTAGCAATACACTGGAGTACCTCTCTCCCCCATATGAAAGATGGTACTGTTCTAAGCCTGGCATGTCTAGTCCTAAAAGTTTTCAGCTCTTTTTTATCTCTACATGCTGTTAAGCTTTTACCCCACTGTTTATAGTTCGGTCCACATTGTTAGTACATATTATTTTTTTCTGCTGAGCCCTCTCCTCCCTTTCCCACGGGTCCTTATTGCCGGCGGGTCATACCCCCACTCCTTTTTCCCACATCGCCCATAGGTGGCACTCCCCTAGGAGAGGAACTCATTCAGAGGTTCCCTATGTTCTAATTATTCCACTGTCCCCCTCTACACATATTATTGCAGAGCACACTTTTTATGCATGCTACAGAAAGCGAATTTACTCGCATTAAGCGTTAGATCAGGATTCAGCTGCCCCCTGCTTAGTCTTTACCCCTCACTTTTTATAAATAACTCATCCTTCCTTTTAAGCCCAACATACTGTAATTGTATAATATGACCTTTACCACTTATTTTGTTATCTTGTTTGGCTCCGCCCTCCGCTCCCTCCCCCACTCCATTTCGAGCGGCTCTTGCCCGCTGCATTCCTTTACCCCTCTCTTTACTAACTTGGTCTAAAAATGGCCAAATATAAGCTAACTCACACTTGTCCCACCATTACTAGAATATACAATTATATAAATGATTCCTATGGCAACGTAGTGATTTTTCCCTAATATATATTATTTCAATATAGCTAATTCCCCACCTACCCCAATTTTATTTGAACAGATAACTGTATGAAAGCTCTTTCTGGCTAGGAGGGGATCATTTTTCATTTTGCTTTATCCATAAATTATAAAATAGAGGTTTCATTATAAACTCCATCATCTTTTATTTTTTCAGACATACATGCTAACCATGTTCTGGAATATCACCTCCATCTTCATATTGTAGTTTCCCTTTATTCCCACGTGGGCAGTTGGAATTTGGGCATAACTATATACTTTATGGTTTTAATACATTTATCTCTCCAGAGAAGCTCTGACTTTCTGTCCAGAGCTGTTGCCTCTCAACTATTAGATTATGTTAATGCCTCAATAATGTATGTCTTATTGTTATCTTGCTATGTTATTGCTGTCTAAAGATGATTCTTACCTGTAACATTTTTAAAAACCTCAATAAAAAAAAAATTATTAAATAAAAAAAAAACAAAAACAAAAAAAAAACCTTTTACATCAGTCTGCTAGTGTAATCTAATTTCAGTTGCCAGGCCAGCCTGCCACTGCCAGCCTGTGTCAGGCTCACAGCATATACTGTGCCTACTTGCTCAGTGCCACCACTCATATCTGGTGTAACAGTAGTGTAAATTTTAAAAAAAAACTTTTACATCAGTCTGCTAGTGTAATCTAATAGCAGTTGCCCGCCTGCCACTGCCAGCCTGTGTGTCAGGCTCACAGCATACACTGTGCCTACTTGCTCAGTGCCACCACTCATATCTGGTGTAACATTAGTGTAAATAAAAAAATAAAACTTTTACATCAGTCTGCTAGTATAATCTAATTTCAGTTGCCAGCAGGCCAGCCTGCCACTGCCAGCCTGTGTGTCAGGCTCACAGCATATACTGTGCCTACTTGCTCAGTGCCACCACTCATATCTGGTGTAACATTAGTGTAAATTAAAAAAATAAAACTTTTACATCAGTCTGCTAGTATAATCTAATTTCAGTTGCCAGCAGGCCAGCCTGCCACTGCCAGCCTGTGTGTCAGGCTCACAGCATATACTGTGCCTACTTGCTCAGTGCCACCACTCATATCTGGTGTAACATTAGTGTAAATTTAAAAAACAACAACTTTTACATCAGTCTGCTAGTGTAATCTAATTTCAGTTGCCAGGCCAGCCTGCCACTGCCAGCCTGTGTGTCAGGCTCACAGCATATACTGTGCCTACTTGCTCAGTGCCACCACTCATATCTGGTGTAACATTAGTGTAAATTTAAAAAAATAAAAACTTTTACATCAGTCTGCTAGTGTAATCTAATTTCAGTTGCCAGGCCAGACTGCCACTGCCAGCCTGTGTGTCAGGCTCACAGCATATACTGTGCCTACTTGCTCAGTGCCACCACTCATATCTGGTGTAACAGTAGTGTAAATTTTAAAAAAAACCTTTAAATCAGTTTGCTAGTGTAATCTAATAGCAGTTGCCGCCGCCTGCCACTGCCAGCCTGTGTGTCAGGCTCACAGCATATACTGTGCCTACTTGCTCAGTGCCACCACTCATATCTGGTGTAACATTAGTGTAAATTTAAAAAAAACAACTTTTACATCAGTCTGCTAGTGTAATCTAATTTCAGTTGCCAGGCCAGCCTGCCACTGCCAGCCTGTGTGTCAGGCTCACAGCATATACTGTGCCTACTTGCTCAGTGCCACCACTCATATCTGGTGTAACAGTAGTGTAAATTTAAAAAAAAAAACTTTTACATCAGTCTGCTAGTGTAATCTAATTTCAGTTGCCAGGCCAGCCTGCCACTGCCAGCCTGTGTGTCAGGCTCACAGCATATACTGTGCCTACTTGCTCAGTGCCACCACTCATATCTGGTGTAACAGTAGTGTAAATTTAAAAAAAAAACTTTTACATCAGTCTGCTAGTGTAATCTAATTTCAGTTGCCAGGCCAGCCTGCCACTGCCAGCCTGTGTGTCAGGCTCACAGCATATACTGTGCCTACTTGCTCAGTGCCACCACTCATATCTGGTGTAACATTAGTGTAAATTTAAAAAAAAAACTTTTACATCAGTCTGCTAGTGTAATCTAATTTCAGTTGCCAGGCCAGCCTGCCACTGCCAGCCTGTGTGTCAGGCTCACAGCATATACTGTGCCTACTTGCTCAGTGCCACCACTCATATCTGGTGTAACAGTAGTGTAAATTTTTAAAAAAAACTTTTACATCAGTTTGCTAGTGTAATCTAATAGCAGTTGCCCGCCTGCCACTGCCAGCCTGTGTGTCAGGCTCACAGCATATACTGTGCCTACTTGCTCAGTGCCACCACTCATATCTGGTGTAACATTAGTGTAAATTAAAAAAAAAATTTTTACATCAGTCTGCTAGTGTAATCTATTTCAGCTGCCAGGCCAGCCTGCCACTGCCAGCCTGTGTGTCAGGCTCACAGCATATACTGTGCCTACTTGCTCAGTGCCACCACTCATATCTGGTGTAACAGTAGTGTAAATTAAAAAAAAAAACTTTTACATCAGTCTGCTAGTGTAATCTAATTTCAGTTGCCAGCCAGCCTGCCACTGCCAGCCTGTGTGTCAGGCTCACAGCATATACTGTGCCTACTTGCTCAGTGCCACCACTCATATCTGGTGTAACAGTAGTGTAAATTTAAAAAAAAACTTTTACATCAGTCTGCTAGTGTAATCTAATTTCAGTTGCCAGGCCAGCCTGCCACTGCCAGCCTGTGTGTCAGGCTCACAGCATATACTGTGCCTACTTGCTCAGTGCCACCACTCATATCTGGTGTAACATTAGTGTAAATTTTAAAAAAAAAAACTTTTACATCAGTCTGCTAGTGTAATCTAATTTCAGTTGCCAGGCCAGCCTGCCACTGCCAGCCTGTGTGTCAGGCTCACAGCATATACTGTGCCTACTTGCTCAGTGCCACCACTCATATCTGGTGTAACAGTAGTGTAAATTTAAAAAAAAAAAACTTTTACATCAGTCTGCTAGTGTAATCTAATAGCAGTTGCCTGCCTGCCACTGCCAGCCTGTGTGTCAGGCTCACAGCATATACTGTGCCTACTTGCTCAGTGCCACCACTCATATCTGGTGTAACATTAGTGTAAATTTTTTAAAAAAAACTTTTACATCAGTCTGCTAGTGTAATCTAATTTCAGTTGCCAGGCCAGCCTGCCACTGCCAGCCTGTGTGTCAGGCTCACAGCATATACTGTGCCTACTTGCTCAGTGCCACCACTCATATCTGGTGTAACAGTAGTGTAAATTTAAAAAAAAACTTTTACATCAGTTTGCTAGTGTAATCTAATAGCAGTTGCCAGCCTGCCACTGCCAGCCTGTGTGTCAGGCTCACAGCATATACTGTGCCTACTTGCTCAGTGCCACCACTCATATCTGGTGTAACAGTAGTGTAAATTTAAAAAAAAAAACTTTTACATCAGTCTGCTAGTGTAATCTAATTTCAGTTGCCAGGCCAGCCTGCCACTGCCAGCCTGTGTGTCAGGCTCACAGCATATACTGTGCCTACTTGCTCAGTGCCACCACTCATATCTGATGTAACAATAGCGTAAATTTAAAAAAAAAATTTTTTTACATCAGTCTGCTAGTGCAATCTAATAGCAGTTGCCAGGCCAGCCTGCCACTGCCAGCCTGTGTGTCAGGCTCACAGCATATACTGTGCCTACTTGCTCAGTGCCACCACTCATATCTGGTGTAACAGTAGTGTAAATTAAAAAAAAAAAACTTTTACATCAGTCTGCTAGTGTAATCTAATTTCAGTTGCCAGGCCAGCCTGCCACTGCCAGTCTGTGTGTCAGGCTCACAGCATATACTGTGCCTACTTGCTCAGTGCCACCACTCATATCTGGTGTAACAGTAGTGTAAATTTAAAAAACAACAACTTTTACATCAGTCTGCTAGTGTAATCTAATTTCAGTTGCCAGGCCAGCCTGCCACTGCCAGCCTGTGTGTCAGGCTCACAGCATATACTGTGCCTACTTGCTCAGTGCCACCACTCATATCTGGTGTAACAGTAGTGTACATTTTTTTAAAAAAACTTTTATATCAGTCTGCTAGTGTAATCTAATTTCAGTTGCCAGGTCAGCCTGCCACTGCCAGCCTGTATGTCAGGCTCACAGCATATACTGTGCCTACTTGCTCAGTGCCACCACTCATATCTGGTGTAACAGTAGTGTAAATTAAAAAAAAAAAACTTTTACATCAGTTTGCTAGTGTAATCTAATAGCAGTTTCCTGCCTGCCACTGCCAGCCTGTGTGTCAGGCTCACAGCATATACTGTGCCTACTTGCTCAGTGCCACCACTCATATCTGGTGTAACATTAGTGTAAATTTAAAAAAAAAAACTTTTACATCAGTCTGCTAGTGTAAATTAATTTCAGTTGCCAGCAGGCCAGCCTGCCACTGCCAGCCTGTGTGTCAGGTTCACAGCATATAGTGTGCCTACTTGCTCAGTGCCACCACTCATATCTGGTGTAACAGTAGTGTAAATTTTTAAAAAAAACTTTTACATCAGTTTGCTAGTGTAATCTAATAGCAGTTGCCCGTCTGCACTGCCAGCCTGTGTATCAGGCTCACAGTATATACTGTGCCTACTTGCTCAGTGCCACCACTCATATCTGGTGTAACAGTAGTGTAAATTAAAAAAAAAAAACTTTTACATCAGTCTGCTAGTTTAATCTAATTTCAGTTACCAGGCCAGCCTGCCACTGCCAGCCTGTGTGTCAGGCTCACAGCATATACTGTGTCTACTTGCTCAGTGCCACCACTCATATCTCGTGTAACAGTAGTAAAAATGTAAAGAAAAAAACTTTTACATCAGTCTGCTAGTGTAATCTAATTTCAGTTGCCAGACCAGCCTGCCACTGCCAGTCTGTGTGTCAGGCTCACAGCATATACTGTGCCTACTTGCTCAGTGCCACCACTCATATCTGGTGTAACAGTAGTGTAAATTTTAAAAAAAAACTTTTACATCAGTTTGCTAGTGTAATCTAATAGCAGTTGCCTGCCTGCCACTGCCAGCCTGTTTGTCAGGCTCACAGCATATACTGTGCCCGCTTTATCAGTGCTACCACTCATATCTGGTGTAACATTAGTGTAAATTTTAAAAAATAAAACTTTTACATCGGTCTGCTAGTGTAATCTAATTTCAGTTGCCAGGCCAGCCTGCCACTGCCAGCCTGTGTGTCAGGCTCACAGCATATACTGTGCCTACTTGCTCAGTGCCACCACTCATATCTGGTGTAACAGTAGTGTAAATTTACAAAAAAAAACATTTTACATCAGTTTGCTAGTGTAATCTAATAGCAGTTGCCCACCTGCCACTGCCAGCCTGTGTGTCAGGCTCACAGCATATACTGTGCCTACTTGCTCAGTGCCACCACTCATATCTAGTGTAACATTAGTGTAATTTTTTAAAACATTTTGTTTACATCAGTCTGCTAGTGTAATCTAATTTCAGTTGCCAGGCCAGCCTGCCACTGCCAGCCTGTGTGTCAGGCTCACAGCATATACTGTGCCTACTTGCTCAGTGCCACCACTCATATCTGGTGTAACAGTAGTGTAAATTTAAAAAAAAAACTTTTACATCAGTTTGCTAGTGTAATCTAATAGCAGTTGACTGCCTGCCACTGCCAGCCTGTGTGTCAGGCTCACAGCATATACTGTGCCTACTTGCTCAGTGCCACCACTCATATCTGGTGTAACATTAGTGTAAATTAAAAAAAAAACTTTTACATCAGTCTGCTAGTGTAATCTAATTTCAGTTGCCAGGAGACCAGCCTGCCACTGCAAGCCTGTGTGTCAGGCTCACAGCATATACTGTGCCTACTTGTTCAGTGCCACCACTCATATCTGGTGTAACAGTAGTGTAAATTAAAAAAAATAAAACTTTTACATCAGTCTGCTAGTGTAATCTAATTTCAGTTACCAGGCCAGCCTGCCACTGCCAGCCTGTGTGTCAGGCTCACAGCATATACTGTGCCTACTTGCTCAGTGCCACCACTCATATCTGGTGTAACATTAGTGTAAATTTAAAAAAAAAAAACTTTTACATCAGTCTGCTAGTGTAATCTTATTTCAGTTGCCAGGCCAGCCTGCCACTGCCAGCATGTGTGTCAGGCTCACAGCATATACTGTGCCTACTTGCTCAGTGCCACCACTCATATCTGGTGTAACAGTAGTGTAAATTTAAAAAAAAAACTTTTACATCAGTTTGCTAGTGTAATCTAATAGCAGTTGCCCGCCTGCCACTGCCAGCCTGTGTGTCAGGCTCACAGCATATACTGTGCCTACTTGCTCAGTGCCACCACTCATATCTGGTGTAACATTAGTGTAAATTTACAAAAAAAAACTTTTACATCAGTCTGCTAGTGTAATCTAATTTCAGTTGCAAGCAGGCCAGCCTGCCACTGCCAACCTGTGTGTCATGCTCACAGCATATACTGTGCCTACTTGCTCAGTGCCACCACTCATATCTGGTGTAACAGTAGTGTAATTTAAAAAAAAATACTTTTTTACATCAGTTTGCTAGTGTAATCTAATAGCAGTTGCCCGCCTGCCAATGCCAGCCTGTGTGCCAGGCTCACAGCATATACTGTGCTTACTTGCTCAGTGCCACCACTCATATCTGGTGTAACATTAGTGTAAATTTAAAAAAAATAAACTTTTACATCAGTCTGCTAGTGTAATCTAATTTCAGTTGCCAGGCCAGCCTGCCACTGCCAACCTGTGTGTCATGCTCACAGCATATACTGTGCCTACTTGCTCAGTGCCACCACTCATATCTGGTGTAACAATAGTGTAAATTTAAAAAAAAAACTTTTACATCAGTCTGCTAGTGTAATCTAATAGCAGTTGCCCGCCTGCCACTGCCAGCCTGTGTTTCAGGCTAACAGCATATACTGTGCCTACTTGCTCAGTGCCACCACTCATATCTGGTGTAACAGTAGTGTAAATTAAAAAAAAAAAACTTTTACATCAGTCTGCAAGTGTAATCTAATTTCAATTGCCAGGCCAGCCTGCCACTGCGAGTCTGTGTGTCAGGCTCACAGCATATACTGTGCCTACTTGCTCAGTGCCACCACTCATATCTGGTGTAACAGTAGTGTAAATTTAAAAAACAACAACTTTTACATCAGTCTGCTAGTGTAATCTAATAGCAGTTGCCTGCCTTCCACTGCCAGCCTGTGTGTCAGGCTAACAGCATATACTGTGCCTACTTGCTCAGTGCCACCACTCACATCTGGTGTAACATTAGTGTAAATTTAAAAAACAACAACTTTTACATCAGTCTGCTAGTATAATCTAATTTCAGTTGCCAGGCCAGCCTACCACTGCCAGCCTGTGTGTCAGGCTCACAGCATATACTGTGCCTACTTGCTCAGTGCCACCACTCATATCTGGTGTAACATTAGTGTAAATTAAAAAAAAAACTTTTACATCAGTCTGCTAGTGTAATCTAATTTCAGTTGCCAGGAGACCAGCCTGCCACTGCAAGCCTGTGTGTCAGGCTCACAGCATATACTGTGCCTACTTGTTCAGTGCCACCACTCATATCTGGTGTAACAGTAGTGTAAATTAAAAAAAATAAAACTTTTACATCAGTCTGCTAGTGTAATCTAATTTCAGTTACCAGGCCAGCCTGCCACTGCCAGCCTGTGTGTCAGGCTCACAGCATATACTGTGCCTACTTGCTCAGTGCCACCACTCATATCTGGTGTAACATTAGTGTAAATTTAAAAAAAAAAAACTTTTACATCAGTCTGCTAGTGTAATCTTATTTCAGTTGCCAGGCCAGCCTGCCACTGCCAGCATGTGTGTCAGGCTCACAGCATATACTGTGCCTACTTGCTCAGTGCCACCACTCATATCTGGTGTAACAGTAGTGTAAATTTTAAAAAAAAACTTTTACATCAGTTTGCTAGTGTAATTTAATAGCAGTTGCCCGCCTGCCACTGCCAGCCTGTGTGTCAGGCTCACAGCATATACTGTGCCTACTTGCTCAGTGCCACCACTCATATCTGGTGTAACATTAGTGTAAATTTACAAAAAAAAACTTTTACATCAGTCTGCTAGTGTAATCTAATTTCAGTTGCAAGCAGGCCAGCCTGCCACTGCCAACCTGTGTGTCATGCTCACAGCATATACTGTGCCTACTTGCTCAGTGCCACCACTCATATCTGGTGTAACAGTAGTGTAATTTAAAAAAAAATACTTTTTTACATCAGTTTGCTAGTGTAATCTAATAGCAGTTGCCCGCCTGCCAATGCCAGCCTGTGTGCCAGGCTCACAGCATATACTGTGCTTACTTGCTCAGTGCCACCACTCATATCTGGTGTAACATTAGTGTAAATTTAAAAAAAATAAACTTTTACATCAGTCTGCTAGTGTAATCTAATTTCAGTTGCCAGGCCAGCCTGCCACTGCCAACCTGTGTGTCATGCTCACAGCATATACTGTGCCTACTTGCTCAGTGCCACCACTCATATCTGGTGTAACAATAGTGTAAATTTAAAAAAAAAACTTTTACATCAGTCTGCTAGTGTAATCTAATAGCAGTTGCCCGCCTGCCACTGCCAGCCTGTGTTTCAGGCTAACAGCATATACTGTGCCTACTTGCTCAGTGCCACCACTCATATCTGGTGTAACAGTAGTGTAAATTAAAAAAAAAAAACTTTTACATCAGTCTGCAAGTGTAATCTAATTTCAATTGCCAGGCCAGCCTGCCACTGCGAGTCTGTGTGTCAGGCTCACAGCATATACTGTGCCTACTTGCTCAGTGCCACCACTCATATCTGGTGTAACAGTAGTGTAAATTTAAAAAACAACAACTTTTACATCAGTCTGCTAGTGTAATCTAATAGCAGTTGCCTGCCTTCCACTGCCAGCCTGTGTGTCAGGCTAACAGCATATACTGTGCCTACTTGCTCAGTGCCACCACTCACATCTGGTGTAACATTAGTGTAAATTTAAAAAACAACAACTTTTACATCAGTCTGCTAGTATAATCTAATTTCAGTTGCCAGGCCAGCCTACCACTGCCAGCCTGTGTGTCAGGCTCACAGCATATACTGTGCCTACTTGCTCAGTGCCACCACTCATATCTGGTGTAACATTAGTGTAAATTTTAAAAAAATTTTTTTACATCAGTCTGCTAGTGTAATCTAATTTCAGTTGCCAGGCCAGACTGCCACTGCCAGCCTGTGTGTTAGGCTCACAGCATATACTGTGCATACTTGCTCAGTGCCACCACTCATATCTGGTGTAACAGTAGTGTAATTTTTTTAAAAAAAACTTTTACATCAGTTTGCTAGTGTAATCTAATAGCAGTTGCCCTCCTGCCACTGCCAGCCTGTGTGTCAGGCTCACAGCATATACTGTGCCTACTTGCTCAGTGCCACCACTCATATCTGGTGTAACATTAGTGTAAATTTAAAAAAAAAACTTTTACATCAGTCTGCTAGTGTAATCTAATTTCAGTTGCCAGGCCAGCCTGCCACTGCCAGCCTGTGTGTCAGGCTCACAGCATATACTGTGCCTACTTGCTCAGTGCCACCACTCATATCTGGTGTAACATTAGTGTAAATTTAAAAAAAAAACTTTTACATCAGTCTGCTAGTGTAATCTAATAGCAGTTACCCGCCTGCCACTGCCAGCCTGTGTGTCAGGCTTACAGCATATACTGTGCCTACTTGCTCAGTGCCACCACTCATATCTGGTGTAACAATAGTGTAAATTAAAAAAAATTTTTTTTACATCAGTTTGCTAGTGTAATCTAATAGCAGTTGCCCGCCTGCCACTGCCAGCCTGTGTGTCAGGCTCACAGCATATACTGTGCCTACTTGCTCAGTGCCACCACTCATATCTGGTGTAACAATAGTGTAAATTAAAAAAAAAATTTTTTACATCAGTTTGCTAGTGTAATCTAATAGCAGTTGCCCGCCTGCCACTGCCAGCCTGTGTGTCAGGCTCACAGCATATACTGTGCCTACTTGCTCAGTGCCACCACTCATATCTGGTGTAACATTAGTGTAAATTTAAAAAAAAAAAACTTTTACATCAGTCTGCTAGTGTAATCTAATTTCAGTTGCCAGCAGGCCAGCCTGCCACTGCCAGCCTGTGTCAGGCTCACAGCATATACTGTGCCTACTTGCTCAGTGCCACCACTCATATCTGGTGTAACATTAGTGTAAATTTAAAAAAAAAAAACTTTAACATCAGTCTGCTAGTGTAATCTAATTTTAGTTGCCAGCAGGCCAGCCTGCCACTGCCAGCCTGTGTCAGGCTCACAGCATATACTGTGCCTACTTGCTCAGTGCCACCACTCATATCTGGTGTAACAATAGTGTAAATTAAAAAAAAAAACTTTTACATCAGTCTGCTAGTGTAATCTAATTTCAGTTGCCAGGCCAGACTGCCACTGCCAGCCTGTGTGTCAGGCTCACAGCATATACTGTGCCTACTTGCTCAGTGCCACCACTCATATCTGGTGTAACAGTAGTGTAATTTTTTTAAAAAAAACTTTTACATCAGTTTGCTAGTGTAATCTAATAGCAGTTGCCCTCCTGCCACTGCCAGCCTGTGTGTCAGGCTCACAGCATATACTGTGCCTACTTGCTCAGTGCCACCACTCATATCTGGTGTAACATTAGTGTAAATTAAAAAAAAAACCTTTTACATCAGTCTGCTAGTGTAATCTAATTTCAGTTGCCAGGCCAGCCTGCCACTGCCAGCCTGTGTGTCAGGCTCACAGCATATACTGTGCCTACTTGCTCAGTGCCACCACTCATATCTGGTGTAACAGTAGTGTAAATTAAAAAAAAAAAACTTTTACATCAGTCTGCTAGTGTAATCTATTTCAGTTGCCAGGCCAGCCTGCCACTGCCAGCCTGTGTGTCAAGCTCAGAGCATATACTGTGCCTACTTGCTCAGTGCCACCACTCATATCTGGTGTAACATTAGTGTAAATTTAAAAAAAAACTTTTACATCAGTCTGCTAGTGTAATCTAATAGCAGTTGCCCGCCTGACACTGCCAGCCTGTGTGTCAGGCTCACAGCATATACTGTGCCTACTTGCTCAGTGCTACCACTCATATCTGGTGTAACATTAGTGTAAATTTAAAAAAAAAAAACTTTTACATCAGTCTGCTAGTGTAATCTAATTTCAGTTGCCAGGCCAGCCTGCCACTGCCAGCCTGTGTGTCAGGCTCACAGCATATACTGTGCCTACTTGCTCAGTGCCACCACTCATATCTGGTGTAACAGTAGTGTAAATTTTAAAAAAAAAACTTTTACATCAGTTTGCTAGTGTAATCTAATAGCAGTTGCCCGCCTGCCACTGCCAGCCTGTGTGTCAGACTCACAGCATATACTGTGCCTACTTGCTCTGTGCCACCACTCATATCTGGTGTAACATTAGTGTAAATTTAAAAAAAAAAAACTTTTACATCAGTCTGCTAGTGTAATCTAATTTCAGTTGCCAGGCCAGCCTGCCACTGCCAGCCTGTGTGTCAGGCTCACAGCATATACTGTGCCTACTTGCTCAGTGCCACCACTCATATCTGGTGTAACAGTAGTGTAAATTTAAAAAAAAAAACTTTTACATCAGTTTGCTAGTGTAATCTAATAGCAGTTGCCTGCCTGCCACTGCCAGCCTGTGTGTCAGGCTCACAGCATATACTGTGCCTACTTGCTCAGTGCCACCACTCATATCTGGTGTAACATTAGTGTAAATTTACAAAAACAACCTATTACATCAGTCTGCTAGTGTAATCTAATTTCAGTTGCCAGCAGGCCAGCCTGCCACTGGCAGCCTGTGTGTCAGGCTCACAGCATATACTGTGCCTACTTGCTCAGTGCCACCACTCATATCTGGTGTAACAGTAGTGTAAATTTAAAAAAAAAACTTTTACATCAGTCTGCTAGTGTAATCTAATTTCAGTTGCCAGGCCAGCCTGCCACTGCCAGCCTGTGTGTCAGGCTCACAGCATATACTGTGCCTACTTGCCCAGTGCCACCACTCATATTATCTTGTTTAATAGTAGTGTAAGTGTACATTTAAAAATAAAAAAACTATTTTGACTGTGAAAGATCAGTCTGCTTTTTTGTGTCAGGCTCACAGCGTATACTGTGCCCACTGGTCCAGTGCCACCACTCATATTATCTTGTTTTATAGTAGTGTAAGTGTACATTTTAAAAATAAAATAACTATTTTGACTGTGAAACATCAGTCTGCTTTTTTGTGTCAGGCTCACAGCGTATACTGTGCCCACTGGTCCAGTGCCACCACTCATATTATCTTGTTTTATAGTAGTGTAAGTGTACATTTTAAAAATAAAAAAACTATTTTGACTCTGAAACATCAGTCTGCTTTTTTGTGTCAGGCTCACAGCGTATACTGTGCCCACTTGCCCAGTGCCACCCCTCATATTATCTTGTTTTATAGTAGTGTAATTTTACATTTAAAAATAAAAAACTATTTTGTCTGTGAAACATCAGTCTGCTTTTTTGTGTCAGGTTCACAGCATATGCTGTGCCCACTTGCCCAGTGCCACCACTCATATTATCTTGTGTAATAGTAGTGTAAGTGTACATTTTAAAAATAAAAAAACTATTTTGACTGTGAAACATCAGTCTGTTTTTTTGTGTCAGGCTCACAGCGTATACTGTGTCCACTCACAGTAGCTTGCACGCATAGTAGCACTAATTGAAAAAAAAAAATGACAGGCAGAGGCAAGCCAACCCGCAGGGGCCATTGTGGTCGTGGTGCTGTGATTCCCTTTGGCCATAGAATAATGCCCAGTGTTACGCCACGTACCATGAACACGAAAAGTTCTGATGAAATAGTTGACTTTATAACACAGGACACCCAATCTTCTACAGCTTCCGCTCGTAACCTTGACGCACCATCCTCCTCCTCTAGCTTAGCTTCGGGTACCTCTCAACTTACCACTCGTCCGCCTGCCGCCACCACCGACACTAGCACCACAGCAGCCTCACTTGATCTGTCAGAGGAGTTATGTACACCTCAGTGTGAAGAAATGAGTGATGCGCAACCATCATTGACAGAGGATGTAGATAACTGTGATATGTCTCAGTCAGGCAGCATTACAGACATGGACGACGCACGGTGTGATGATGATAATTATGTTGTACCCGCCGTTGCTTCCGTTGTTGAGTTGTCAGATACAAGTGAAGGGGTTGATGATGACGATGCGTCCGTGGATGTCACGTGGGTGCCCGGTAGAAGAGAAGCAGAACAGGTGGAAAGTTCAGATGGGGAGACAGCGAGGAGCATGAGGAGGAGACAAGTTGGAAGCAGGGGGAGGTCGTCGCAAGGAGCTAGTGGCACAGTCAGACAGCATGCATCAGCCCCCGGGGTCAGCCAGACAGCACGCCAATCAACGCATGCTGTTGCCACCACCAGAATTCCGTCATCGCAGAGCTCAGCAGTGTGGCATTTTTTATGTGTCTGCCTCTGACAATAGCAATACCATTTGCAACCTGTGCCAAAAGAAACTGAGTCGTGGGAAGTCCAACACCCACCTAGGTACAACTGCTTTGCGAAGGCACATGATCTCACATCAGAAACGCCTATGGGATGAACACATGAGGACAAGCAGCACACAAACTCAAAGCCGCCATCCTCCTCCTGATACAGCATCTTCAGCCACGTCAACCACTGCTGTGCTCCTTGCCCCCTCTCAACCATCCGCCAATCAGTCTCTCTTCTGGAGCAGTTGCTGCTCATCTGCCCACAGTCAGGTGTCTGTCAAGGACATGTTTGAGCGTAAGAAGCCAATGTCACCAAGTCACCCCCTTGCCCGGGGTCTGACTGCTGGCTTGTCTGAACTGTTAGCCCGCCAGCTTTTACCATAGAAGCTGGTGGAGTCTGAGGCGTTCAAAAAAATTGTTGCTATTGGGACACCGCAGTGGAAGGTACCTGGGCGAAATTTCTTTGCACAAAAGGCAATCCCCAACCTGTACTCGATTGTGCGAAAGGAAGTAATGGCATGTCTGGCACACAGTGTTGGGGCAAGGGTCCATATGACCACTGATAGCTGGTCTGCAAAGCATGGTCAGGGCAGGTATATCACCTACACTGCGCATTGGGTAAACCTGCTGACAGCTGCCAAGCATGAAATGCCTGGCTCTGCAGAGGAGTTGGTGACACCGCCACGACTTGCAGGCAGGCCTGCTGCCACCTCCTCTACTCCTCCTACTCCATCCTCTTCCATAACCTCTTCCTCGGCTGAGTCCTCTTCTGCTGCTGCGTCTTGCTCCACATCAACGGCACCCCCCCAGCTCCCCAGGTACTATTCCACATCCCGGATATGGCAGTGTCACGCCGTCTTGGGGTTGACTTGCCTTAAAGCAGAGAGTCACACCGCAGCAGCACTCCTGTCCGCCCTGAACACACAGGTGGATCAGTGGCTGACTCCGCACCAACTGGAGATCGGCAAAGTGGTTTCTGACAACGGAAGTAATTTGGTGGTGGCATTGAAATTGGGCAAGTTGACACATGTGCCGTGCATGGCACATGTGTGTAATCTGATTGTACAACGCTTTGTGCATAAGTACCCAGGCTTACAGGATGTCCTGAAGCAGGCCAGGAAGGTGTGTGGCCATTTCAGGCGTTCCTACACGGCCATGGCGCACTTGTCAGATATCCAGCTGCAAAACAACCTGCCAGTGAGGCGCTTGATTTGCGACAGCCCGACACATTGGAATTCAACACTCCTAATGTTCGACCGCCTGCTCCAACAAGAAAAAGCTGTTAACGAGTATTTTTATGGCCGGGGTGCTAGGACAGCCTCTGGGGAACTGGGGATTTTTTTGCCATGTTACTGGACGCTCATGCGCAATACCTGTAGGCTCATGCGTCCTTTTGAGGAGGTGACAAACCTAGTAAGTCGCACCGAAGGCACCATCAGCGACATCATACCATTTGTTTTCTTCCTGGAGCGTGCCCTGCGAAGAGTGCTGGATCAGGCCGTAGATGAGCGTGAAGAGGAAGAGTTGTGGTCTCCATCACCACCAGAAACAGCCTTATCAGCATCGCTTGCTGGACCAGCGGCAACGCAGGAAGAGGATTGTGAGGAAGAGGAGTCAGAGGAGGAATGTTGCTTTGAGGAGAAGGAGGAAGACCAAGCACAACAGGCATCCCAGGGTGCTCGTTGTTGTCACCTATCTGGTACACGTGGTGTTGTACGTGGCTGAGGGGAAGAAGATACCTTCAGTGAGATCAGTGAGGATGAGGAACGGGACATGAGAAGCTCGGCATCCAACCTTGTGCAAATGGGGTCTTTCATGCTGTCGTGCCTGTTGAGGGACCCTCGTATAAAAAAGCTGAAGGAGAACGAACTGTACTGGGTGTTCACACTACTAGACCCCCGGTTTAAGCATAAAGTGACTGAAATGTTACCAAATTCCCGCACGTCGGAAAGGATGGAGCAGTTCAAAAATAAATAAAAAGTATGCTTTACCCAGCGTATAAGGGTGATGTCACAGCACAACGGGAATCTAACAGGGGAAGAGGTGAAAGTAATACTCCTCCTCCCACGACCACGCCGGCAAGGACAGCACACTTTCCAGACGTGTTGTTGATGGAGGACATGCAGACATTTTTAATTCCTATGCATCGCCACAGCCCTTCGGGATCCAGCCTCAGAGAACGACTCAACCGACAGGTAGCAGACTACCTCGCATTAACTGCAAATCTCGACACTCTGAGGAGCGATGAACCCCTTGACTACTGGGTGTGCAGGCTTGACCTGTGACCTGAGCTATTCCAATTTGCAATTGAACTTCTGGCCTGCCCTGCTTCAAGTGTCCTGTCAGAAAGGACCTGCAGTGCAGCAGGAGGTATTGTCACTGAGAAGAGAAGTCGCCTAGGTCAAAAAAGTCTTGATTATCTCACCTTTATTAAAATGAATGAGGGATGGATCCAGAAGGGACTGATATTGGGTGATACATTCGAGTAAAAAAGGCCTGATGAGATGAGCTGCCTTGGGCTAAAAATGGTCCACACGCTGCCGTATTTTATCTTTGAATGCCGGATGACTTGCGTGACTTATCCGCCAACAACTAGGGTTCAAGCCGCAATGTTTTAGGGCACTTTCTAACTGTCAAACAAACATCAATTTTTCTGGCTGCTGCTACAGCAGCGGCTGCAACAATACCTAATTTTTCAGGCATGTGTATATGCTTAATTTTTCTGGCCTCTGGTGCTGCACTTTTCCATCTCCCGGTTCCTAAAAATTATCTCCGGGTTCCTAAAAATGATGCCATACCTGTACTCGATTGTGCAAAAGGAAGTCATGGCATATGGGGTCTTTCATGCTGTCGTGCCTGTTGAGGGTCGGGTACCCTTGTATAAAAAGGCTGAAGGAGAACGACCTGTACTGGGTATCCAAGCATCTTTTTCCATCTCCCGGTTCCTAAAATCCATGCCATATACACGTCCCCTGATAGGGGACGTAACAGGGTTTAAACTGATAAGAATAGTACTAGTTAACACACCACTCCTATCTGGTGGCACAGTAAATTGCACGGGGTGCTCTGACAAAATGCAGAAGGACATTTGGCAGACGGACATTTGGTAGACGGACATTTGGCAGACGGACATTTGGCCGACAGGCAGAAAGCTAAAGAATGTTCCGATTATGGCCGAGGGCAGATACACAGAGTGCTCTGTTCTAATCAGAGCCTTGGGCGCCGCAACTGCCTCTGGGAACCTTACCATGGGTCCCAGACCGCCCGTCTTGTAATCCTCTGACTGGGAAATTATCTATCTATCAAATCTATCTATTTATCTATCAAATCTATCTATCTATCTATCTATCTATCTATCGTATCTATCATCAAATGTATCTATTGCATCTATTGATCTATGGGGAGTTTGCGGTTGTGCAAATGGACTGTTTGTGGTGCGTTAAATGGGGAGTTTGGTCTGTCACTGTGAAGCAGGCGTAACCCTTACACTACATGAACGATACAACATCATACCTGATGTTTTAAAGCACGTTATTCCAAACAATTTAGGAATTTTAGGTGATTTTTGCCCTTTATGGATTAAAAACAGACTCTGCATCAACTATGTAATTTTCCATGGAAGTTTTGCCATGGATCCCCCTCCGGCATGCCACAGTCCAGGTGTTAGTCCCCTTGAAACAACTTTTCCATCACTTTTGTGGCCAGAAAGAGTCCCTGTGGGTTTTAAAATTCACCAGCATATTGAAGTCAATGGCGGTTTGCCCGGTTCGCCGGTTCGCAAACTTTTGCGGAAGTTCGTGTTCGCTGTTTGCGAACGCAAAATTTTAGGTTTGCGACATCACTAATGAGAAGAACATTGTCTGCATAAAGGGAGATCCTATGATCAACTAGTCCCCCAAAGGTATTCCACTAATGCCAGTGGAGTTACCATGCAAGTACCTCTATAGCTAGAGCAAATAATATTGTGGAGAGAGGGATCCTTGTTGTGTGCGGTTGAAAATTTTAAAAAAGGATAGAGGGTACAATTAATCCTTTAACTGTGGATGACAACATATAGTCATCATCCACACTATGGGTTCCATTTATTAAGCATCGGAGGATGCTTCGGAGCCCCATTGTTTCTGGTCCGCTGCTCCTTAACTTGTCCGTCACCTTTTTAGATATGATTGACGAGCCCCTGACGAGATGATTGACGGCCCCTGCTAGTAGCCTATTTGCCGCCAGTGAGCAGGGGGCAGCATTGCACAAGCATTTTACTAGAAATGCTTGTGCAATGTTAAATGCTGACAGCGTATGCTGTCGGCATTTAGCGAGGTCGAGCAGACATGATTTGCTACAGCGAATCATGTCCTCTTGCTTCTTGTTAAATTTAACCCTATGTCTTTACTGTGGATGACGACCACATGTCAATTGGGGGTTGGCACTTTCAGAGCTAATTGAGTGCCTCCCTCAGCACTTAACCCCACAGATGAGGTGGCAAAGAGGTCAGCATTGCCTGGGGTATCCACAGCTGCAGAGACCCAGAAGTACAGGCAGCAGCTAGGAGCTTAAGAGAGCTGGATGTAGGGATATATATTCAAACCCCTCCCTACCAGCTTCATTAAGCCCTAGAAGACCAATTATTTGAAAGGTAATCTACTCTGTCAAACAGTATGTGTCTTTGGTATAAAAAATTAAACGTTTATATAATAAAACAATTAACATATTTCAATACACATTAATATAAAAGACCACAAAAAATGGCTTAGAGACCCTCATAGCCCCTTGTTAGAAATCCGATAAGCCTCTCTTTAAAATAGAGCCCCTATTTAATAATTAATTGCCAGGTGATCACTGTAGTAATAGTGATCACCTGATGTGAATTAATGTGCATTCATTTTGCTAATTAAAGTTATATAAATAAACCCAAAGGCCTTAATTACACCCCTTCTTGTTTGTCTATAGAGTTTAGAAAAAAAAATCATTTTTTGTAACATTCATTATTAAAATGTTAATATTTTTATTTTTGTAATAAGGTGGGTCTATAGGCACTTCTAATAGGCCATCAAAAAGGCCTAGATAACCCTAGAACAATAGTTTTAAAACCTAGAAGTTCCTCTTTAAAAAAAAAGCCCAATACATAATTTTTTAGTCACTGTGGTATTAGTGATCACCTGGCATGAATAAATGTCCATTTATTAGAGTATAGTCTCATTGAAGTCCATATGTGCACATCAAATTTATATAATATGACCTAAGGTCCCTATTTATATGAAGATAGCCATTTCTTCTTTTAACTAAAGTGTTTAATTTTTAATAAAAATAAACATTTTTTTCCCACACACATTTTGTTGTTAAGTTCTTACATGCCATGATATATAGATAATATAATAGTATAATTTTATTTTCAGGGTCTGCTAAAACAGCAATATATATTTAGTGTGGGTGTCTCATTGAAAAATGGCATATACCATGAGCAGCACAGGAAGTCTAATTTGAAGACAGAAGTATAAAGAAATGGAGAGGGGTTCAGGTGTCAACCGTTCCTGGTGGTATCTTAATAGCAGTAGCTGGGGGAATTTTCCTTGCACTTTTTGTCATCACAGTCCTCCACTCTATTCTTTGAGGCTTAGGAGCTGTGTAGATCTTACAGAAGGCAAGGATTTAATTTAGGTATCTACATACTTCTCTTGTCATCTTGTATCATGGTGAGCATGAACAGAATAACCCATCTCAATAGAATGTTCTTCTATCTAAATATAAAATAAATCAGCATAGAATTGTAAATTGTAAGTTAGCAAAATTGATCTGTCAAGATTTACGTACAATACATAAGATATTATCTTTATCTGTATAGTGTTCAACTATAATAATTATGTCTCTGGGTGGTTGAGTATCTTGCTGTTTAGGCCTTAATTCTTTGTGAGCTATGTCCAGTGTGTAGGGGAGTCATCATTTGTTCTATTGAAGATTAATAATTAATTTTGGAATACAATATTTATATTAATTGGAATGATAATAATAAAGAATTTGCTTGAGAGAAAGACAGCTCAATATAACAACTTTATTAGTCACAGCACCCAAAATCTTAGATCACACTATACAAAATTCTATGCTGCCTTATTAGGTACCAATAAAATGAGTTACATTAAATACATTGCATAAAATCACATTGACATAACTGCATACAATTTCTTACATCAAATCCAAACAGACATGAAAACAACTTTATAGCTATAAAGTAAGTGCATCAGAAAATATAATTACCTCTGAGGCTCCAGTAAGAAGTCTGTCTTTACTTCTGGTACTCTATTGCTTGTAACCTCCCTCATTCTTAACTCTGTCTTCTATCCCTAAATCTTATATACCTATAATGACAGGCCCCTTCAGCTAATACTTCCCAAAATGGATAATGGTGGATGCTTGGTATAATTTTAGGGTTACAAAATATAAGAACAAGCATCCTCCAATACGCTAACAGTAATATAGGAATAATAGTATCAGTATGCAGTAAAGCTGAAAGATGCCGGCTGAATAAAGCGGTTGGCTAAAGTAGTATTTTAAGCAGGTAGGAAAGCAGGCAGGCTAACATGCATAAAGGAAAGCCACGGCATAGAGTAGAGAATGCAATATTATATTTGCAGACACAATTGATGTTACAAGCCAAACAGGAGTCACAGTAAACTAAGACCAAAAAAGACTCACTCTGTTATCTGGCAGGTTCCTTGATCCTCCTTAAGCCATATACGAAATCCCAATAATCACAGTCTATCTTCACTGCTCTGCCTCTACGGCTGATAAACCAAATTCCTAAACCACAGCCTCATACGTCCGCAGAAAAAACGCGCTCTTCTCAGGGATCAAGCGTTTCACAGCTCAGCTGTGTGAAACATCACTCCCACTGCTGAATACGTCACAAGGTCCATCCTGTGGCATGTGCAAGCTCATCCGTGCTTGTAAAGGTATATAAGAAAAAAGGGCGATCAGGAAGGCTAAAAAAAGTAGTTTATTCAAAAGGTATAAAATATATGAAGGTAGCAATAGGGCTGACGCGTTTCGGCTTCAGAAATCGTGCCATAATCATACACACACACACATACATATATATATAATTTGATGATATTTATCAATTACTCATTTTGTAACAGTCGCCCCTTGTGGCCATGAGAAATTTTTGGATTGGCCACAAAAATGAGAGTAATTGCTTAGGTATAGACTAGCAGGGGTTAATAGTAGAGGCGTTTTACTTTTTTTATTTTTTTTACCCTTCTCTTACTCTTTATCTATAATAAGGCTACTGAGTAAGTTTATTAGGCCTCTAATAATTTTCTGTGCTTATATCAGCTATTTGAGTTCTTTCAGGCCCAGATGTGGACAATAAGCATAAACCAAGACCTCTAGACTCAATATTTGATGTTATGAGACCTCTCCATTTGTACTCCAGGGGCCCCCAGCTCAGGATACTTGGGTAGGAATTAGCAGGTGTTAGTAGAACATGCAAGCAGAAAAACTGTTTTATTATGTCTCAAACACAAAGCAGCTTCTGCTCTTACTCGCTCCCAGCACCACTCATATAAGCATTAAGTACAGACTGCAAAAGCAAATCCCTCTTTATGCAGAGCTTGTTAGTTGGAACCTCAGCAGTTATGCTCTGGCAGCCAACTTTTCAAAATAGATTCAGAGGTAAATTAGCAAGTTTAATTGACAAACAGACCTTTTGTAATTAGTTTAGGCCTCAGATACAATAGCCCACAGCAACAAAATCAGAAAAGCCACCAATATGTGATACTTGCCTCTCTCAGGGTCAAAAGATTGTTTATTCAGCGGCTTCTCATTCACTCTGATCTATTTCAGCTCCATATAAGTCGGTCTTTGACTTTACATGAGAGGGTTTCTTATGCCCCCGAGATCAGGTCTCTGCTTGCTTTTCTCTTTTTTTTTTTCTTTTTTTTAATCTCTGCCTCCTCCACTACCTTGTCATGATCCACACGCCAGCCGTCTCCCTCACGCAGCACCGGTGGGAGGGAGAATTGATTGGTGGTTTTCAAGGGTAACAGACCAAAGGCAGGGTGAGTGTCATTATCCTATATGCCTCCTCATTCACCATATGCAATAGTAAAGGCGCCGATGACTCACACCTGTCTTCCCTGAAAGGTTGTTCCTCCTTTGCCGCACTATCACCGTTTCCCTTGCCTTAGGAGCAGGTGCGGGGATAGCGGAGAGAAGCGCTACGTGACACGCTTAGCTCCTCCTCCGGAAGTCTCCAAGACCATGCCACTCCATAAAATATATTCTTGACAATTTTTATTATATTTATTTCACCCACACTTTGCACTTAGTTTATTATTTTTCCACTCTTTGCTAGAAATAGCACCTCACTAACCCAACCACTCACCTGTAAATGCACTAAAAACAGAAAAGTTTTTTTTCCCCTTACTTATTTAATGAAACCATCATTATGACTTATAATTATTACAGAATGTTCCTTCGGAGCAAAGGAGAAAATGTCTCTCGAAAAAAAATGTGATGCATTGAATCATCCTAATCAAGAAGATGCAGTGTCCTGCGGAGTGTTTGTTTGCAAGGTATAGAGACAAATGTAAAGCTAAATTAAACATTAGAACATCTTTATTTTTTATTAAATTTTGTCTATTGAACAATTTATGTAATCACAAATATCAGCATGTACTTTAAACCAAACAAAATTAACAATCGGCTAGATTACGAGTTTTGCATTATGAGTGGCTCTGTACTAACTTGCAAGTTATTTCCACCACTCACCTCCCTATAGCACCGCTATTACAGGTTTTCAAAAACCCGGCATTAGCAGGCAATATAGCAGCATTGAGCTCCATTGAGCTCCATACCGCAATCAAATACCAGCGCTACTTTGAGCTGGTTTTACATGCTCGTGCACGATTTCCCCATAGACATCAATCGGGAGAGTCAGCTAAAAGAAAGCCTAACACCTGCAATAAAGGAGTGTAAAGCTCCGTAACGCAGCCCCATTGATTCCTATGGGGAAAGAAAATTTATGTTTACACCTAACACCCTAACATAAACCCCGAGTCTAAACACCCCTAATCTGCCGCTCCTGACATCACCGACACCTACAGTACACTTATTAACCCCTAATCTTCCGCCCCTGACATCGCCGACACCTACCTACACTTATTAACCCTAATCTTCCGCCCTCTACATCGCAGACACCTACCTACACTTATTAATCCCTAATCTGATGCCCCTAACATCGCTGCCACCTACATTACACTTATTAAACCCTAATCTTCTACCCCCAATGTCATCACTACCTACCTACACTTATTAACCTCTTATCTGCCGCCCCCAACGTCGCCGCCACTATACTAAAGTTATTAACCCCTAAACCTAACCCTAAATCTAACCCTAACACACACTAACTTGATCATAATTAAAATAAATCTAAATAAAAATTACAATTAATACCTAAATACTTACCTATAAAATAAACCCTAAGCTAGCTACAATATAACTAATAGTTACATTGTACCTATCGTTTTATTTTTATTTCACAGGCAAGTTTGTATTTATTTTAACTAGGTAGACTAGCTAAAATAAATACAAATTTACCTGTGAATTAAAACCTAACATGTCTTACACTAACACCTAACCTTACACTACAATTAAATAAATTACATTAATTAAATACAATTAACTAAATTACAAAACCCCCCCACTAAATTACACAAAATAAAAAAGAAATGATCAAATATTTAAACTAATTACTAATAGCCCTATCAAAATAAAAGAGCCCCCCAAAATAAAAATAAAAACCCTAGCCTAAACTAAACTGCCAATGGTCCTTAAAAGGGCCTTTTGCGGGGCATTGCCCCAAAGAAATCAGCTATTTTACCTGTAAAAAAATATACAAACAACCCTCCAACAGTAAAACCCACCACCCACACAACCAAACCCCCCAAATAAAATCCTATCTAAAGCTCCCCATTGCCCTGAAAAGGGCATTTGGATGGGCATTGCCCTTAACAGGGCATTTAGCTCTTTTTCAGCCCAAACCCTAATCTAAAAATAAAACCCACCCAATAAACCCTTAAAAAACCTAACACTAACCCCCGAAGATCCACATACAGTTTTTGAAGACCGGACATCCATACTCAACGAAACCGGGAGAAGTCTTCATCCAAGCGGCAAGAAGTCCTCAACGAAGCAAGGAGAAGTCTTCATCCAAGCGGCAAGAAGTGGTCCTCCAGGCGGGCAGAAGTCTTCATCCAGACGGCATCTTCTATCTTCATCCTTCCGACGCAGAGCGGCTCCATCTTCAAGACATCCGGCGTGGAGCATCCTCTTCTGATGATGGCTACTGAAGAATGAAGGTTCCTTTAAAGTGATGGTAAACTCTCCCCTTTTAAAAATCAGATCTGGAATGTAAGCGCTATTTTAGATGAGGGTTTATTCATCATGTGCAATGAAGATGCTCTATAACTTAGTTATTAATATAGATATGAAATTCAAATACCCCTAAACTAAACTGCCAATGGTCCTTAAAAGGGCCTTTTGCGGGGCATTGCCCCAAAGAAATCAGCTATTTTACCTGTAAAAAAAATATACAAACAACCCTCCAACAGTAAAACCCACAACCCACACAACCAAACCCCCCAAATAAAATCCTATCTAAAGCTCCCCATTGCCCTGAAAAGGGCATTTGGATGGGCATTGCCCTTAACAGGGCATTTAGCTCTTTTTCAGCACAAACCCTAATCTAAAAATAAAACCCACCCAATAAACCCTTAAAAAACCTAACACTAACCCCCGAAGATCCACATACAGTTTTTGAAGACCGGACATCCATCCTCAACGAAACCGGGAGAAGTCTTCATCCAAGCGTCAAGAAGTCCTCAACGAAGCAAGGAGAAGTCTTCATCCAAGCGGCAAGAAGTGGTCCTCCAGGCGGGCAGAAGTCTTCATCCAGACGGCATCTTCTATCTTCATCCTTCCGACGCAGAGCGGCTCCATCTTCAAGACATCCGGCGTGGAGCATCCTCTTCTGATGATGGCTACTGAAGAATGAAGGTTCCTTTAAAGTGATGGTAAACTCTCCCCTTTTAAAAATCAGATCTGGAATGTAAGCGCTATTTTAGATGGGGGTTTATTCATCATGTGCAATGAAGATGCTCTATAACTTAGTTATTAATATAGATATGAAATTCAAATACCCCACGTTACACCACCCACTTCAAAAGTCAATTTTCCTGTCAGCTAAATGATTGACTTACTCTCCAATCAATGCTCTAGCTACAACAAAAGTGCCAGATGGGGAGAGCGCTGATTGGACAACAATTCAATCTGTTAGCTCACAGAAAAGTTTACTTTTGAAGTGGGCGGAGGAGCATGCAGTATTTGAATTTCATATCTATATTAATAACTAAGTTATACTGCATCTTCATTACAGCTAATGAATTAAACTTCATCTAAAATAGCGCTTACATTCCAGATCTGATTTTATAAACGGGAGAGTTTACCATCACTTTAAGGGACGTCATCCAAGATGGCATCCCTTGAATTCCGATTGGCTGATGGAATTCTATCAGCCAATCGGAATCAAAGGGTAAAAAATTCTTGATTGATTGGAACAGCCAATAGAATGCGAGCTTAATCCTATTGCCTGATTGGATCAGCCAATAGGATTGAAGCTCAAACCTATTGGCTGATTGCATCAGCCAATAGGATTTTTTCACCTTTAATTCCAATTGGCTGATAGAAATCTTGGATGAAGTCCCCTAAAGGAACCTTCATTCTTCAGTAGCCATCGTCAGAAGAGGATGCTCTGCGCGGGATGTCTTGAAGATGGATCCGCTCCGCGTCAGAAGGATGAAGATAGAAGATGCCGTCTGGATGAAGACTTCTGCCTGCCTGGAGGACCACTTCTTGCTGCTTGGATGAAGACTTCTCCCAGCTTCGTTGAGGACTTCTTGCCTCTTGGATGAAGATTTCTCCCGGCTTCGTTGAGGATGGATGTCTGGTCTTCAAAAACTGTAAGTGGATCTTCAGGGGTTAGTGTTAGGTTTCTTTAAGGGTTTATTGGGTGGGTTTTATTTTTAGATTAGGGTTTGGGCTGAAAAATGCCATTTTAAGGGCAATGCCCATCCAAATGCCCTTTTCAGGGCAATGAGGAGCTTAGGTCTTTTAGATAGGATTTTATTTGGGGGGTTTGGTTGTGTGGGTTGTGGGTTTTACTGTTGGGGGTTGTTTGTATTTTTTTTTTTTACAGGTAAAAGAGCTGATTTCTTTGGGGCAATGCCCCGGAAAAAGGCCCTTTTAAGGGCCATTGGCAGTTTAGTTTAGGCTAGGTTTTTTTATTTTGTGGGACCTTTTTTTTATTTTGATAGGGCTATTAGATTAGGTGTAATTAGTTTAAATATTTGATAATTTCTTTTTTATTTTGTTTAATTTAGTTTTTTTTTTGTAATTTAGTTAATTGTATTTAATTATTGTAATTTATTTAATTGTATTGTAAGGTTAGGTTTTAGTGTAAGACGGGTAAGGTTTTATTTTACAGGTAAATGTGTATTTATTTTAGCTAGGTAGCTAGTAAATAGTTAATAACTATTTAGTAACTAGTCTACCTAGTTAAAATTAATACAAACTTGCCTGTGAAATAAAAATAAAACCTAAGATAGCTACAATGTAACTATTAGTTATATTGTAGCTAGCTTAGGGTTTATTTTATAGGTATTTAGGTTTAAATAGGAATTATTTAGTTAATGATAGTAATTTTTATTTAGATTTATTTTAATTATATTAAAGTAGTGGGTGTTGGACTTAGGGTTAGACTTAGGGTTAGGTTTAGCGGTTTATAACTTTAGTATTGTGGCGGCGATTTTGGGGGCAGCAGATTAGGGGTTAAAACAGTAATGTAGGTTGCGGCGATGTTAGGGACAGCAGATTAGGGGTTAATAATATTTAACTAGTGTTTACGATGCGGGAGTGCGGCGGTTTAGGGGTAATATGTTTATTATAGTGGCGGCAATGTCTGGAGCAGCAGATTAGGGGTTAATAATTTTATTTTAGTGTTTGCGGGAGGGCCTCGGTTTAGGGGTTAATAGGTAGTTTATTAGTGTTAGTGTACTTTTTAGCACTTTAGTTATGAGTTTTATGTTACGGCTTTGTAATATAAAAGCCATAACTACTGACTTTCAGTTTACGGTATGGATCTTGTAGTTATGGGCTGTACCGCTGACTTTTTGGCCGGACAGGCAAACTCGTAATACCGGCGCTGTGGAAGTCCCATTGAAAAAGGACTTTTTGAAAGCTGCGGTAGTTATGTTGCGTGACGGACAAAAAAGTGTGTGGTACAGATATACCTGCAAGACTCGTAATACCAGCGGTAGTGAAAAAGCAGCGTTATGAGGCTTTTTCATGATAACGCAAAACTCGTAATCTAGCCAACATTTTTTAACTTCCAGTTTGCAGGATATGTTTTAAAAGAAGAAAAAATTTGATATAGGAGATGAACAATGGGTAATCTTTATAATCACAAGATATTGATATATATTTAAGTAACTCATTACTAGCGATGCCCCGATACCCATACTGGTATCATATCAAAATACCCACAGATTTTTAAAAACGTGATTGCATTTAACAATCTCTTGTCTTTAAATGATAGGAGTGTGCAAGCTGAGCTGCAGATATTTATTTTTGTACCCTACGGGGTAATTTTTTTATTTAACCATCTCCTATAGTGGTATAAAGTTAAACATTATAAGCTCAGGAAAAGTGGGCACTCAGGGAAAGTGGATTTTTATTGACTTCAGAAATGACTGGGGATCTTGCCCAGTATTAAGCACATTTCAGGAGAAACCAAATCTGACAACAGCAGTGTTTCGGTGAGTTTCCCCTGCTTTGCTAGGCCAGAATGAGTTCAGGGAATGGAATCTGAGTGAGAATAGTTTAGCTGCGATGGCATGGGTGATGGCCAGTCAGTGTAAGCGGGTAGGAATCAGTTTATCCTTTGAAAAGCTGGGGAAACCAAATCTTACAGCAGCAGTGTTACTATGAAATACCTGTTTGAGAGTCCAGAGACAATGAAAGCAGCGAGGATACTCTATTAGGGATGGCAGGGGTGTAGGGCACTCAGGGAAAGTGGATCTGAATCCTTTAAACCTTTGTGAAACCATATTTCAGGGGAAAACTGTCTGGGTAAACCATATTTGTGGGGAAACCAAATCTGGCAGCAGTAGTGATACTGTGAGATACCTCTGCTTCACCTGGTCAGAGGGAGTCCAGGAATGGCAGGGGTGTAGGGACTTAGGCAAAGTGGATCTGAATCAATTTAACCCATGACATGCTGGGTAAAAAACAATTAACGGCAATAATATGAATGTGAGAATTTTTCGCCTCCATGTTTCCCTTTCCAATGCTATAACGATTAAAAAGCGTTAGCTATGATTTTATTTCCAAAGCAGGTGACCTGCGTCAGGGTTTAACGTATTGTATATATTACTTGGAAAAAAAATATTCATATGCTGAGGAAATGCACATAAAATTGCTTGCAACTCCCTTTAATCACATACATACACAGACATTTGAGTGAAGGGAGTTGTGAGTGATGAGAGTTGGATTCTTTCATACATGTATACCAGATTGCAACTTGCATCTGTTAAATGTATGTGAGTGATGGCAGTTATATTATCACATGCATTTCAGGGATGTATGTGAGTGATGGCAGTTATATTATCACATGTATTTCAGGGATGTATGTGAGTGATGGCAGTTATATTATCACATGTATTTCAGGGATGTATGTGAGTGATGGCAGTTATATTATCACATGCATTTCAGGGATGTATGTGAGTGATGGCAGTTATATTATCACATGTATTTCAGGGATGTATGTGAGTGATGGCAGTTATATTATCACATGTATTTCAGGGATGTATGTGAGTGATGGGAGTTAAAATCTACATTACATGTATGGCAGACTCCAGCTCCCATCACTCACATACATCCCAGATAAGTATGTGAGTGATGGGAGTTGAAGTCTGCATTATATGTATGGCAGGCTGTAACTGAATGTATGTGAGTGATGGTAGTTGAGTTTGTTTACAACATCACATCAATAGTACAACTTAAATACAGTAAGATACTTTTCCTATTTTTTTTTTTTTTTTTTTTTAAACAGTTTTAGAGTTTTTTACCCCCAAATATTGAAAACAAAAACTCCAATAAAAACTCCTATATTTTGGCTTCAGTGATGTTTGGAGCAGTGCAGTATGGCTGATCACTTAGCTTGGTATTGTTGTGACATCACCAAGTATGACATCATAATCTCATACTCAGCTGCACATTCTCCCATTATCATGTGTGACATCATAATGATAATGCTTAAAAAAGTCACATACTCAGCTGCACATTCTCATAACAGTTAATTTTACTGAGCGAGTAGCAGTATTGGGAAAACTCTCAAGACAGCAAATCTTATCGTTAATTTTGGTTACGTAAGAAGCAGATATGCTGGGCTCTATGCGGAAACGCAGAGCTGAACCTGGGCCTAGTAATGAGTCCAAAAAACGACGTGCAGACAAAAGGTATGTGATCTTTGTTATCTTATTGGTCATGTGAAAATACGTTTTACTAGAGCTTTAATATATAACTCCCTAATATAAGCCTTAGTGTATCTACATATTTTTGTCTGTACTGTCTCCATTAAATAATATATACTTGTTTGTTTGTTTGTTTTGTAGCAAGGTAACCTGCAATGTCGACAACTGTTTTCTGCTGGAGCTCTCTGACCCAGAGTCATATTATGTGAAAAATTTCAATGACATAAAAAAGGAGCTCGCGGAAATTCTTTACTCTTTTTACAACAATACAATTTTTGAGCAGCAGGTATGTGCCAAATCCATATTACCCACCATTGGTAAAATAAAAACAGTCCCTATCCTCTAAAGAAATCATATATCACAAATACAAAGTACCTTTTTGAAAGGGGAGTATTCTCTTTCAAATGAGGGATCTCATATCCCTCTGAATAGCAGTAATAGGGATTACAAACCATTAGGTCTTTAACATATGATTATATCTTTAAACTATAAATGTTCATTCACAAATTATTTGATAATGCTATGAAAAAAACAGCAACATAACAATTTAAATTGTTTCAATTGACTGTATCATCTCCTTCCATACAGCTTCCCAAAGAGATGGACTTAAAGTGGAACAAAAGGTTGAGAATAACTGCAGGTTATTGTCTTTTGTTGACTGATGAAGAGGACAGAGACAAACGTAAAGCTGAGATCCACATATCAGATAAAATAATTGATTCTGCAGGTAAACTCCTCCTGAACATGCTTATAATGAATGTTATAGATTGGTTTTGAAATCAGAGAAAAAAATACATATATTTATTGTCATTAGCATGTGCCTGGTCTGTAATGAAAGGGGTTTTTATGACAGCCATTTATCTCTGTGTGCAAAATGTATTTTAGCCCCGCCCATAGACCACCCAGACACGCCCATAAATGAACCCGTCACGTCCACCAACTGGTCAGGCATGCCTATTATCCCAAACACTGTAGATCCATGACCCCGCCCCCTCCTGACGCAGCGCTCTCAACCTGCCACAAATGTTGGTTGGTGTGTTAGCATTTTCAGTACAAATATTCAGGGAAATTAGTTTCCCTGAATATTCATTAGCTGCACTATTTGGGATTCGTTTCATTTATATATATATATATATATATATATATATACACACACACAGACACACACTAAATAATATTACAGCCCTTTTGTTTCCTGATTTTGTTTCCTGATTTGTTTCCAAATTTAGAGAGACTTCGTGATACAATGATCCATGAAATGTGCCATGCGGCTACATGGATCTTTGATGGCGTAGACGTTTTCCATGGGCGTTGCTGGAGAAAATATACTAAGAAGGCATTGTCTGTTCATCCAGAGCTACCTCCTATCACGAAGTTCAACAAGTATAAGATCCATTACCCATACACATATGAGTGCCGTAAATGCCATGAAAAGTAAGTAAACATTCTGATTTAAAAGTATTTGTTACAGTATAAATACCTAAAAAAAACTTTTTAAAAAATTGTAAGCTTTGTCTGAATCACAAAAGATTATTTTGGGTTTCATTTCCCTTTAATTTGCATAAGCATTGCAATTTTTTTTCATACATGACAAAAAGTTCAACACTTCAATTTTATCTAATTGTTGGACTACCAGTGACTTAGATTACATTTGTTCATATATATCTCCAGTGTTTCAGAATATAAATTAACCAATAGGCTTCTAGAGTTATTACCACAATGACTAATTACACTTATTAACACTCTCTTTCCTTAATTGTTAGGTATGGTCGCTTTAGCAAGTCTATAAACACCAGGACTAAAGCATGTACGGAATGTGAGGGGAAGCTGTTCCTGCGAAAAAACTGAATTCCTTGCTTTTTTTATTTTGCCTTTTTTTTTTTAAATAAAAAATAAAATTGGCTTTTAAAATCATCCATTTGTAATATTTCAGTGTAGAGAGACAAAGATGGTATTTGCAATTTTTCTTAAAAAAACAAGATTATGCAGGTTCTTAAAATCTCTTTGGGAACCTTTACATATGGCAGTATAACATTTTGACAAAAACATCAAATTACAAAAGAAATTTATAGATGACATAAAAATTGCAGGTGGAAATGGGTCTGAAACCATATGGACAGATAACACCATTAACCTCAAATTAATACATTCAAAATGGATTCTATTCCAAGGTGTAAATAAAAAAAAAGAGACAAGAGTATTACGATATAAAAAAAATCAAATTGATTTTGTGTATACCTAATAAAATATAAAACATTTAATATACTTTAAAAAAAAAAAACAGCTTTGATGTAAGTAAAATAATAGTAAAAATTCTATTAAATCGTTTTTGTATGTTTTTAAACAATGTTATTTCTTTTTTTAAACTAAATAACTTAATATATTTAATAACTTTGTGTTGAAGTTAAAAGCAAGGTACATGAGAAAAGAAACATACAGAAATCCAAACAATACCACTAATGACTTAACCTACTGATATTGGTACATCAAACTAAATTGTTAGTGAAGAGATACAATCGGCTAGATTACGAGTTTTTGTCGGTAAGGCTGTGCTGTGTTAACTAGCCTTTTTTTCTTACCGCTCCCTTAAGCCAGCGCTGGTATTACGAATTTTCTGCAAGCTGGCGTTAGCCTCAGAAAAGTGAGCATTGAGCAAAATTTAGCTCCACATCTCACCTCAATACCAGCGTTGCTTATGGTAGCGGTAAGCTGGCAAAACGTGCTCGTGCACGATTTCCCAATAGGAAACAATGGGGCTGAGCTGGCTGAAAAAAACCTAACACCTGCAAAAAAGCAGCGTTCAGCTCCTAACGCAGCCCCATTGTTTCCTATGGGGAAATTCATTTTATGTCTGCACCTAATACCCTAACATGAACCCGAGTCTAAACACCCCTAATCTTACACTTATTAACCCCTAATCTGCTGCCCCGCTATCGCTGACACCTAAATTATATTATTAACCCCTAATCTGCCCCCCCAACATCGCCGCAACTATATTAAATTTATTAACCCCTAATCTTCCGACCCCAAAATCGCTGCTACTATATTAAATTTATTAACCCCTAAACCTAAGTCTAACCCTAAACCTAACCCCCCCTAACTTAAACATAATTTAAATTAATCGAAATAAATTTACTACTATTAAATAAATTAATCCTATTTAAAACAAAATACTTACCGATAAAGTTAAACCCTTAGCTAGCTACAATATAACTAATAGTTACATTGTAGCTAGCTTAGGGTTTAATTTTATTTTACAGGCAACTTTGTATTTATTTTAAATAGGCACAATAGTTATTAAATAGTTATTAACTATTTAATAACTACCTAGCTAAAATAAGTACAAAATTACCTGTAAAATAAACCCTAACCTAAGTTACAATTACACCTAACACTACACTATAATTAAACTAATTACCTAAACTACCTACAATTAATTACAATTAAATTAAATAAACTAAATTACGAAAAAAAAACTAAAGTACAGAAAAAAAAAGAATTACAAGAATTTTAAACTAATTACACCTAATTTAATCCCCCTAATAAAATAAAAAAGCCCCCCAAAATAAAAAATTTCCCTACCCTATACTAAATTACAAATAGCCCTTTAAAGGGCCTTTTGCGGGGCATTGCCCCAAAGTAATCAGCTCTTTCACCTGTAAAAAAAATACAATACCCCCCAACATTAAAACCCACCACCCACACACCCAACTCTACTCTAAAACCCACCCAAACCCCCTTAAAAAACCTAACACTACCATATTGAATATCACCCTACCTTGAGCCGTCTTCACCCAGCCGGGTACAAGTGGTCCTCCAGAGGGTCCAAAGTCTTCATCCTATCCAGGCAGAAGAGGACATCCAGACCGGCAGAAGGCTTCATCCAGGTGGCATCTTCTATCTTCATCCTTCCGGAGCGGAGCGGGTCCATCTTCAAGACATCCGACGCGGAGCATCCTCTTCATCCGACGGCCGACGACTAAATAACTGGTCCTTTAAATGACGTCATCCAAGATGGCGTCCCATGAATTCCGATTGGCTGATAGAATCCTATTTTTCCTACCTTAATTCTGATTGGCTGATAGAATCCTAACTTAGGTTAGGATTTATTTTACAGGTAATTTTGTAATTATTTTAACTAGGTAGCTATTAAATATTAAATAACAATTTAATAGCTATTGTACCTAGTTAAAATAACTACAAAGTTGCCTGTAAAATAAATATAAATCCTAAAATAGCTACAATATAATTATTCGTTATATTGTAGCTATATTAGGGTTTATTTTACAAGTAAGTATTTAGCTTTAAATAGGAAGACTTTAGTTAATAATATTTAATTTATTTCGTTAGATTAAAATTATATTTAACTTAGGGGGTTGTTAGGGTTAGGGTTAGACTTAGCTTTAGGGGTTAATACATTTATTAGAGTAGTGGCGAGGTCCGGTCGGCAGATTAGGGGTTAATAAGTGTAGGTAGGTAGCGGCGATGTTGGGGGGGGACAGATTAGGGGTTAATAAATATTATGTAGGTGTCGGCGATGTTAGGGGCAGCAGATTAGGGGTTCATAGGGATAATGTAGCTGGCGGCAGTGTGCAGTCGGCAGATTAGGAGTTAAATTTTTTTATTATAGTGGCAGCGATGTGGGGGGGGCCTCGGTTTAGGGGTACATAGGTAGTTTATGGGTGTTAGTGTACTTTAGAGCACAGTAGTTAAGAGCTTTATAAACCAGGGTTATCCCATAAAGCTCTTAACTACTGACTTTTTCCTGTGGATGGAGTCTTGTCGGTAGAGGGTCTAATGCTAACTTCAGCCAAGACTCTAAATACCGGCGTTAGGAAGATCACATTGAAAAGATAGGATACGCAATTGGCGTAAGGGGATCTGCGGTATGGAAAAGTCGCGGCTTGAAAGTGAGCGTTAGACCCTTTCCTGGCTGACTCTAAATACTATTAAAATAGATTAGTGTGCGCTACAGGAAATGGTACTATACACTGCTCTAAAAATACAATCACTGTAATGTATCAAATGTAAGTAAAAAACACAAATGAAGCACTAGGCTTCAGGATAGAGCAAATGCGCCGTTAGGCTTAAAGTATCAAAACCACCAATTAAAAGATATAAGTAAATTTAATACAAACAAACTAGTACACTTTAAAAAGAGGGACATCTCCCTGCAATTGCAAATAACAAGCTAAGTATAAAATATGTTAAAACAAAAACCCATCTGATTATCAAATTTATCAGGTACTGTGTCCTTAAACGCAATCAGTGTGCAGAGGGTATCGCATAGATGTAAGCAGTCAAAAACAATAATAACCGTATTTGACAGGCAAAAAAATAAAAAATATAAAAAATATATTGATAAAAGCTTGCACTTTGGAGGAAATAATACAGCAAACTGAAGTTCGGCCAGCCGTAGTAATTTAAACAGTTAGATATGATCACAGTTCTGTTTGACTCTTGGGGAAGGCTCTTGGGGATAGTGCTCCACAGACCTTCGCACGTGTGAGTCGGCGTCTGACGTCACGCCTTCCACGTGTGTCTTCCAAATCCGATGCTCTGACAGCGTAAAGGCAGACAGCTGCTCAATATTTCTGTATATTGGCTGTGTTGGTTTGTGATTCCTGCCAACTGTAAGTGCAAATTGGGCTCCGATGGAGAAGTGGGGTATACAAATTCCTCCTCACTCTCAAATCAACACGTTGAAAATTAACCCGGGTTAAATAGTGAAATAAGACTGAGTAAAAGTTATTCTTGGTTCAACGTTACAGTGTCACTGACTCTAAATACCAGCGGGCGGTAAAAAAGCAGCATTAGGAGCCCTTAACTCTGCTTTTGACGGCTAACGCCAAAATCTAAATCTAGGCGTAAGAGACCTATAAAAGATAGATTTTTGGAACATTTAAGGTCTATAGAAGATCCAGATTCAGATACCCCTGTCTTGATAGGGAAAGCAAGCTTAATAAAAGAGAGTTTTTTTTTATTTTTTCTTTAAAGACTATAAGTCCTTTAGGGATCAATATGAGGAGAGACCTAGACCTTTTCATATAGACATAAACCTAGTGCTATAGAATAGATGGCCAGAGAGGCAGGTAAATTATAAATGACAATATGTATAATAAGGTAAATTTTCAACACTCTAAAATCAATTTTGATGGCATAAGAATGTAAATGTTTTTTAAATGAATTTAACTATGAAAATGTATAAACATTTTAAATTTGCCTTTCAGGGATAATTCCTATGTACTGCTTTTCCATATATATAAAAAAAAGGATGTATATCCCTTTAAAAATAAAGGTATTTAAAGGTGTGTGGTCTGGTGACAAACATGCAGTGACCAAGTGCGCATGCGCACAAAACTAGTCTGCGTTGACTAAACCACACTTACCTGTGTTGTTTTTACATCACCCAAGATTTATGTTTTTACCTACTATTTCCTAATAAATTTGTTGAACTTTTATTCTCGGAATGGATTGATCCCTTTGTTTGGGGAGTTGGAGCGCACTACACCTTGGATTTTTCTAGTATTTTTCTGTGTGTGGAGTGGACACACCTGTTGCAGCACCAACCAACCAGCATTTGGGACTCCATTGCCTACTCTCCATTGTGCCGTTTATTTCAGACTGCAAGAGTGCGCTTTTTCTCTACAGACTGTGTTGGAGGCAGTGCTGTCGTATCTACTCTACTGCAGGGGAAGCAGCTTAGACATGACGGTCTTTTCCGGCTTAAACAAGTGCAGAGTGATTGCTATCTGCTGAAGAAATTGTACTGGAGTATTGCATATAAATTTTCCGTTACCGGTCAGGAAAAACGTCAGTGCAGTATGATGATTATCTGCTGAAGCTAACAAACTTTTCTCCACTTACGGCTGAAGAGGAGGTGGGTACAACTGTTACATTGAATATATATAATATAATCTGATTGGTGAAGTAGTTGGAATAACTTAATAGTATACACAGTTTATTATACTGTTTATTGTGTTCTAATTGGAACTATTATCTTCATAAAATACAAAGGATCTAATAGACATCTGAATTTACCTTCTATTGAAACTAAGCTGCCGACTAATGTTAACAACTGAGAGATTGCGGCTAAAGGCATGTTAAACACCTGTTTACGATTACAACGGAGCTGCTACATTTCAAATGAAAACATAATCATTGCTGCAGATTAGATAGCATTTCGCTGAAATCCGGTGTCCTGGTATACAGGGGGAATTTGGATCTTAATATATAGACAATAGAGATTTATCTATACACAATTGGGATCTCCTGACAGGGATACAAAATAGGATATTCCATGTGTAAATCTATGTTCTGATTTAGATTAACAAATTTTATAAATACAGATAATTGTTCATGCTTAGACTTTATTTTGGTTAATCTCAGAAACGATAGATCTAACTCAGCTTTGTTCTATTAAGATCTGATTAATCTATAGTTTTAACAACTTTTCTATATTTTAGCACTCTATTGCATGGGCATATAATTCAATATATAGAACTGTAAACCTATTGAAACATAATTATTTCATGTAATCTTTGGTCTTTTCAAGGGTTAACACATTAGCTTTTGATATACTATATATAGATGCAGGATGTGAGAGTTTAATTTGGTAAAGAAATAAGTCTGTTAATATATAATATTTAATTATCACAAAAGTGAAATTGTTTTTTTCCAGAAATACCTTTTAACACACTTTTAATGTTTGTAGCAAGCTGATAAATCTTTAGACCCTTTTTAAATTTACTATATCACAATATAGTTAAATTTGCCATTTCTAAATTAAAACACTAAATAAAATCATACAATGGAGCAATTAGAGGAAAATTCATATGTTTTAGGGAACTTTAATGAGGAAAATGATAATGAATATGAACACATTGTCCACACATTGGATAGTTTATTTTTTTAAATAGATATGTTAAGGAAAAAAGACATCAAATTAGAACTACACATCAAATCATTCATTCTGTATAAACATGACAAACAAATCCCCAGAGGATTAAGAATGAGGAAATTTCCCTCATTCATTGTTAGTGACTCTGACTTAATTATAAAATGGAACAACATTTTAGACATGTGGGGCGCGATCCGATATACGGCGTAGTTTTCGGCGCAAGCGAGGGAACCTGCATCGCTCGCAGTTTCAGCTCGCAACTCGAGCTATCCTATATACGGCGCCGTCAGATGCTAAAGTGCCGTAAGTCTCACAAACCAGCGATGTCCAGAAATCTGCGTAAGTACAAATTTCTGGAGTCGCCAGTGACTTACGGCACGTTAGAAACTGCCGGCGCCTACAAAACCTGACTTAAGTCTAAATCTCCCGTAACTGTCTAACACGCCTCCCCCAAGTAAGCCCGACACGTCTAACCCTCTATCCGCTATCCCCCTCACTATCCTAACAATAAAAAATGTATTAACCCCTAAACCGCCGCTCCTGGACCCCGCCGCCACCTAATAAAGTTATTAACCCCTAAACTGCCGCTCCCAGACCCCACCGCCAGCTATATTAAATCTATAACCCCCTAAAGTGAGCCCTAACACCGCCGCCATCTATGTTATCTACCCCCTAATGTGAGCTCCTACCCCGCCGCCAGCTATATTAAACTATATTAACCAGTATCTAATCCCCCTACCCCGCCGCCAGCTATAGTATCTATATTAACCCCTAATCTAATCCCCCTAAAATAATTATCTCTATTACCAGCCCTTAAAAGGGCCTTTTGCGGGGCTTTGCCCCAAAGTAAACAGCTCTTTTGCCCTATAACCTGCCCTCCCTACACCGCCGCCACCTAGATTAATAGTATTTACCCCTAATGTAAGCCCCTTACACCGCCAGCTATATTATCTATATTAACCCTAAGTATATTATAGTTAATATAGTTATTACATTATATATATTAACTATATTAACTCTATCTAACCCTAACACCCCTAACTAAATTCTTATTAAATAAATCTAATTCATATTATAAACTAAAATATTCCTATTTAAATCTAAATACTTACCTATAAAATAAACCCTAAGATAGCTACAATATAATTAATAATTACATTGTAGCTATGTTAGGGTTTATATTTATTTTACAGGTAAATTGTTAATTATTTTAACTAGGTATAATAGCTATTAAATAGTTATTAACTATTTAATAGCTACCTAGTTAAAATAATTACCCAATTACCTGTAAAATAAATCCTAACCTAAGTTACAAATACACCTACACTATCAATAAATTAAATAAACTACACATATCTATCTAAAAATACAATTAAATAAACTAAACTAAATTACAAAAACAAACAAACACTAAATTACAAAAAATAAAAAAAGATTACAGCAATTTTAAGCTAATTACACCTATTCTAAGCCCCCTAATAAAATAATAAAGCCCCCCAAAATAAAACCCAGCTCTGTACCAGCCCTTAAAAGGGCTTTTTGCGGGGTATTTACCCCAAGTTAACAGCTCTTTTGCCTGTAAAAAAAAAGAACATAACACCCCCCCCAACATTACATTACATGAATCAGCCAATCAGATTCAAGTTCAATCCGATTGGCTCAGCCAATTGGTTGATTCAATCAGCCAATCAGATTTTTCTAACTTAATTCCGATTGGCTGATAGAATCCTATCAGCCAATCGGAATTCGATGGACGCCATCTTGGATGACGTCATTTAAAGGTACCTCATTCGTCGTTAGTCCGTCGGCCTGGATGGATGCTCCGCATCGGCGGAGCGTAGAAAGAAGATTGAAAATTCCGGTTGCTTGAAGACATCGCCGGGATGGATGAAGACCTCGCCGCCGCTTGGATGAAGACATCGGCCGGATGGAAGAAGACTTTGCCGCCGCTTGGATGAAGACATCACCGGGATGAAGACTTCTTCTTTGCCGCTTGGATGAAGACATCGCCCGGATCGGATGAGGAGTTCGGCCCGGCTGGGTGAAGACAAGGTAGGGAGATCTTCAGGGGGGTAGTGTTAGTTTTTTTTAAGGGGGGTTTGGGTGGGTTTAGAATAGGGGTATGTGGGTGGTGGGTTGTAATGTTGGGGGGGGGGTGTTATGTTCTTTTTTTTTTACAGGCAAAAGAGCTGTTAACTTGGGGTAAATACCCCGCAAAAAGCCCTTTTAAGGGCTGGTACAGAGCTGGGTATTTTATAATTTAGAAAAGGGTAGGGAATTTTTTATTTTACGGGGGCTTTATTATTTTATTAGGGGGCTTAGAATAGATGTAATTAGCTTAAAATTGCTGTAATCTTTTTTTATTTTTTGTAATTTAGTGTTTTTTTTTTTGTAATTTAGTTTAGTTTATTTAATTGTATTTTTAGATAGATATTTGTAGTTTATTTAATTTATTGATAGTGTAGGTGTATTTGTAACTTAGGTTAGGATTTATTTTACAGGTAATTGGGTAATTATTTTAACTAGGTAGCTATTAAATAGTTAATAACTATTTAATAGCTATTATACCTAGTTAAAATAATTAACAATTTACCTGTAAAATAAATATAAACCCTAACATAGCTACAATGTAATTATTAATTATATTGTAGCTATCTTAGGGTTTATTTTATAGGTAAGTATTTAGATTTAAATAGGAATATTTTAGTTTATAATATGAATTAGATTTATTTAATAAGAATTTAGTTAGGGGTGTTAGGGTTAGATAGAGTTAATATAGTTAATATATATAATGTAATAACTATATTAACTATAATATACTTAGGGTTAATATAGATAATATAGCTGGCGGCGGGGTAGGTAGATTAAATTAGGGGTTAATAATTTTAATATAGATGGCGGCGGTGTAAGGGGCTTACATTAGGGGTTAATACTATAAATATAGGTGGCGGCGGTGTAGGGAGGGCAGGTTATAGGGCAAAAGAGCTGTTTACTTTGGGGCAAAGCCCCGCAAAAGGCCCTTTTAAGGGCTGGTAATAGAGCTTATTACTTTAGGGATATTAGATTAGGGGTTAATAATATTAATATAGCTGGCGGCGGTATAGGGGGATTAGATTAGGGGTTAATAATTTTTATATAGGTGGCGGCGGTGTAAGGGGTCAGATTAGGGGATAGATAAGGTAGATGGCGGCGGTGTAAGGGGTTCACATTAGGGGATAGATAAGGTAGATGGCGGCGGTTTTAGGGGTTCACATTAGGGGATAGATCAGTTAGATGGTGGCGGTTTTAGGGGCTCACAGTAGGGGGTTAGTTTATGTAGATGGCGGCGGGGTCCGGGAGCGGCGGTTTAGGGGTTAATAACTTTATTAGGGATTGCGGCGGGGGATCGCGGTTGACAGGTAGATAGACATTGCGCATGCGTTAGGTGTTAGGTTTTATTTAGCAGCTTGTTTAGGGAGTTACGGGGCTCCAATAGTCAGCGTAAGGCTTCTTACGGCTGCTTTTTGTGGCGAGGTGAAAATGGAGTAAGATTTCTCCATTTTCGCCACGTAAGTCCTTACGCTGTATATTGGATACCAAACTGCGCTGGTTTGGTATACCTGCCTATGGCCCAAAAAACTACGGGCGACGGCAGAAATATACGCGCGTAACTTCTAAGTTACGCCGTATATAGGATACCAAACCAGCGCAAATATTGGCGTCGCCAGCTTTTGCGGGCGACGATTTTTATCGGATCGGGCCCGTGCTCTTTTGCTTTAAAGGGACAGTCTACACCAAAATTGTTATTGTTTTAAAAGATAGATAATCCCTTTTTTACCCATTCCCTAGTTTTGCATAACCAACACAGTTATATTTATATATTTTTTACCTCTGTGATTATCTTGTATCTAAGCCTCTGCAGACTGCCCCTTTATTTCAGTTCTTTGACAGACTTGCAGTTTAGCCAATCAGTGATGGCTCCCAGGTAACTTCACGTGCACGAGCACAGTGTTATCTATATGAAAAACATGAACTAACACCCTCTAGTGGTGAAAAACCTGTTAAAATGCATTCTTAAGAGGCGGCCTTCAAGGTCTAAGAAATTAGCATATGAACCTCCTAGGTTAAGCTTTCAACTAAGAATACCAAGAGAACAAAGAAAAATTGGTGATACAAGTAAATTGGAAAAATGTTTAAAATTACATGCCCTATCTGAATCATGAAAGTTTTTTTTGGACTAGACTGTCCCTTTAATGGACCTATTGGTTGAATACAAGAAAAAGCAAAGGTCAGACTTACTAAATGAAATGAGGGAAGTACAAGAAAAATTAAAAAATTATCAAAAGGATATAGAGTTTCAGAGTTATGACAAACAATTTGAACTTAAGATGAATACTTTTAAAAGAGAAATGTGGCTATTCAAATCTAGAAAAATGCAGAGAGATAAGAGAGAGATTATGATTCAAGTATATAGATGGACTTATGAGGAGCAGGGGAAGCCTAGATATTTTCAAAATCAAAGGAGAATCAGAAATAAGAAAAATGATAAAACAGTAACATTCTCAGATACAGATTATGATATTGACTCATCTGATAATGAATACAACCATGAAGATGTAACTCCTGCTGTATTACAAACACCAGAAAACATAGATACACAAACCACGGCAAACCAACAGTCAAAAAACGGGAATCCCCAGACATTATCAACAAGAAAAACACACACAGAGGAAGCAGGGGTAAAGGCAGTAAGCTCAAACAAAAACAAAAACAAAAGCAGTTTCAACACCCAGAAATATCTTGCCCCCCAGCAATCTTACCAAAAGGGGACACAGAAAAAATATGCAACCAGATCGCAAGGCCAAACAAATCAAAAATACATTTATATAAGAATGTAATTAATTTATCAACAATTACATTGAAAGAATCAGAAATATGTTTGTTATAAAAAGGGTTATATTTTGTGCCATCTACTCATTTTAATCTATTCGAAACAATACTAGATGTTAACAGATTTGTCCGAAATTTTTCTTTCATGATTCAGATAGGGCATACAATTTTCAGCCACTTGTTGATTCACTTGTACTATCAAATTTGCTTCATTCTCTTGGTATCCTTTGTTGAAACACATACAGTGAGGCAATGACAAGAGGCACACAGGTGCAGTCACTATCTCTGATGAGCCAACGACAAGAGGCACACAGTGCAGCCTCTACAGCAGGTTAGCCAGTGACGAAAGGCACACACCTCCGGTCGCTCGCTACAGCCAGTGAGCCAACGGCAAGGGGCACACATGTCCAGTCTCTGATCAGCAGCTTGCTCCCAGGGGTGCATTGCTGCTTCAAAGCCTACCTAGGTATGCTTTTTAACAAAAGCTACCAAAAGAACAAAGCAAAATAGATAGAAGTCCATTGGAAAGTCATTTAAAATGGTATGCTCTATCCGAATCATGAAAGACAATTTGGGGGTCGCAAGCTCTTAAAGTACCAGAGGTGTCATTGAAGGCACTGTACCACCACAGGCGAGTGGCTGGACTGTGCCAAAAAGATCATGAGCTTGAGGCCCGCTAACAGAACTGACCACGCTCTGCCTGTCTTTTGAGCCATGTTGCTTAATGCTTTGATGAGGTTAACTTGGCACTACAACAGGGCAAATGTGATCTCTGAATCAAGAGCTGATGCCTATATGAGAGCAAAGGACCTCTTAGACATCACAGTCCCCCATGGTGACACGACACCACTAGCCACAAACTAAACAGGCAGAGCCTAGGTGAGCTGAGCTGTCAGGGAACCTCTAAGTCAATACAGGACAAGCCTTCTCAAACTGGGAAGATTTTGATCTTTTTTTCTATCTCTTTGCCCACCTCACAACGCACTCTCTTACACTTGAAGCAAAACAGGCTTGTTAAGGCTGGCAACCAGCTGCACTTTTCTCCGTACTTGGCAGATCTCCCTGTGAGGTGCATTGCCAAAAGCACCCTATCAAAGTGCTATGGAGTGCCAGAAAAAACTTAAAGGGACACTGAACCCAAAATCTTTCTTTTGTGATTCAGATAGAGCATGCAATTTTAAGCAACTTTCTAATTTACTCCTGTTATAAAATTGTCTTCGTTCTCTTGGAAACTTTATTTGAAAGGCAAGAATGTAAATTTAGATGCCGGCCCATTTTTCGTGAACAAACTGGGTTGTTCTTGCTGATTGGTGGATAAATTCACCTACCAATAAACAAAAGCTGTCCAGGGTTCTGAACTAAAAAAATAGCTTAGATGCCTTCTTTTTCAAATAAAGATAGCAAGAGAATGAATAAAAATTGATAATATGAGTAAATTAGAAAGTTGCTTAAAATTGCCTGCTCTATCTGAATCATGAAAGAAAAATTTGGGTTCAGTGTCCCTTTAATCCCTACCTTAATTCCGATTGACTGATAGAATCCTATCAGCCAATCGGAATTGAAGGGCCGCCATCTTGGATGACGTCATTTAAAGGAACCTTCATTCGTCGATAGTCCGTCGGCCAGGAAGGATGCTCCGCGCTGGATGTCTTCAAGATGGAGCCGCTCCACGCCGGAAGGATGAAGATAGAAGATGCCGCTTGGCTGAAGACTTTTGCCGGATGGAGGACCTCTTCTGCCCCGATTGGTTGAAGACTTCTGCCGGATGGAGGACCACTTGTGCCCGGCTTCTTGGGTGACTTCGACCCGGCTGGGTGAAGACATCTCCCGGTAAGGTGATCTTCAATGAGGTAGTGTTAGGTTTTTTTAAGGGGGGATTGGGTGGGTTTTAGAGTAGGGGTGTGTGGGTGGTGGGTTGTAATGTTGGGGGGGGTGTTATGTTTTGTTTTTTTTACAGGCAAAAGAGCTGTTAACTTGGGGTAAATACCCCGCAAAAAGCCCTTTTAAGGGCTGGTACAGAGCTGGGTATTTTATAATTTAGAAAAGGGTAGGGAATTTTTTATTTTGCGGGGGCTTTATTATTTTATTAGGGGGCTTAGAATAGGTGTAATTAGCTTAAAATTGCTGTAATCTTTTTTTATTTTTTGTAATTTAGTGTTTTTTTTTTTTGTAATTTAGTTTAGTTTATTTAATTGTATTTTTAGATAGATATTTGTAGTTTATTTAATTTATTGATAGTGTAGGTGTATTTGTAACTTAGGTTAGGATTTATTTTACAGGTAATTGGGTAATTATTTTAACTAGGTAGCTATTAAATAGTTAATAACTATTTAATAGCTATTATACCTAGTTAAAATAATTAACAATTTACCTGTAAAATAAATATAAACCCTAACATAGCTACAATGTAATTATTAATTATATTGTAGCTATCTTAGGGTTTATTTTATAGGTAAGTATTTAGATTTAAATAGGAATATTTTAGTTTATAATATGAATTAGATTTATTTAATAAGAATTTAGTTAGGGGTGTTAGGGTTAGATAGAGTTTATATAGTTAATATAAATACTATAGTAACTATACTAACTATATTAACCCTAATATAATTAGGGTTAATATAGTTAATATATATAATGTAATAACTAAATTAACTATAATATACTTAGGGTTAATATAGATAATATAGCTGGCGGCGGGGTAGGTAGATTAAATTAGGGGTTAATAATAAACGCAAAAGGCCCTTTTAAGGGCTATTTGTAATTTAATTTAGGGTAGGGGATTTTATTATTTTGGGGGGCTTTTTTATTTTATTAGGGGGCTTAGATTAGGTATAATTAGTTTAAACGTGTTGTAATTTTTTTTTCTCTGTAATTTAGTGGGTTTTTTTTCGTAATTTAATTTATTGAATTTAATTGTATTTAATTGTAGGTAGTTTAGGTAATTAGTTTAATGATAGTGTAGTGTTAGGTGTAATTTTTAACTTAGGTTAGGATTTATTTTACAGGTAATTTTGTACTTATTTTAGATAGGTAGTTATTAAATAGTTAATAACTATTTAATAACTATTGTACCTAGTTAAAATAAATACAAAGTTGCCTGTAAAATAAAAATAAATCATAAGCTAGCTACAATGTAACTATTAGTTATATTGTAGCTAGCTAAGGGTTTATTTTACAGGTAAGTATTTAGTTTTAGATAGGAATAATTTATTTTATTTAGATTTATTAAAATTATATTTAAATTAGGGGGGTGTTAGGGTTAGGGTTAGACTTAGGTTTAGGGGTTAATAACTTTATTATAGTGGTGGCGACATTGGCGGCAGCAGATTAGGGGTTAATTAATTTAATATAGTTGAGGCGACGTTGGGGGGCAGATTAGGGGTTAATAACTATAATGTAGGTGTCGGCGATGTTGGGGGCAGCAGATAAGGGGTTTATAAGTATAATGTAGGTGGCGGCGGTGTCCGGAGTGGCAGATTAGGGGTTAATAAGTGTAAGATTAGGGGTGTTTAGACTCGGGGTTCATGTTAGGGTGTTAGGTGTAGACATATTTTTTATTTCCCCATAGGAAACAATGGGGCTGCGTTAGAAGCTGGACGCTGCTTTTTTGCAGGTGTTAGGTTTTTTTTCAGCCAGCTCAGCCCCATTGTTTCGTATGGGGAAATCGTGCACGAGCACATTTAGCCAGCTCACCGCTACCGTAAGCAACGCTGGTATTGAGGTGAGATGTGGAGCTAAATTTTGCTCTACACTCACCTTTTTGCGGCTAACGCCAGGTTTAAAGAAACCTGTAATACCAGCGTTGTCTTAAGGTAGCGTTAGAAAAAAAAGGAGCGTTAGGGCCGCAAGCCTTACCAACAAAAACTCGTAATCTAGCCGAAGGTTTCTTCATTCTCTTGGTATCTTTATTTGAAATGCAAGAATGTAAGTTTAGATGCCGGCCCATTTTTGGTGAACAACAGTGCTGTCTAGAGGTCTGAACCAAAAAAAAAAGCTTAGATGCCTTCTTTTTCAAATAAAGATAGCAAGAGAATGAAGAAAAATTGATAATAGGAGTAAATTAGAAAGTTGCAGAAAATTGCATGCTCTATCAGAATAACGAAAGAAAAAATTTGGGTTCAGTGTCCATTTATGAGCATAGATTAAGTCTACGCTGCACACACGTGTCTCTTTTTTTCCCCATCTGCAACACATGCGCAGCAAGTAAACCCTTAAAAAATGTCATAGGAAGAAAATAAACCTTTTGGCATAGAAGAAAACACAAGTTTTTTGCTTCATTTGCACAACTGGGAGCTAGCTGGACACAGGTGGTGAGCCAACGACAAGAGGCACACAGGTCCAGTCACTGCATCTAGTGAGCCAATGACAAGAGGCACACAGTGCAGCCTCTACAGCAGGTTTGCCAAAGATGTTGTGTGTCTAGTGCAGCAGCACAATATGCCTTACGTTTAGACTGAAACTGAGCAAAAAAAAAAACCTGGTGAATGTGTTGTTTTGCTCACCGTGACCAACAGACTGCGTGACCACCGGCAGCACCAGCCTAGCCTTGCTGCTTCTTTCATCCCTGCCTCACCTCATGCTGCTTCCCTCTTACTCCGCTCTCACTCTTCTTCCCATGCGCGCAGCTTCTGCTGCGACTCTGGGTGGGAGGAAGTGATGAGTCATGAGTGTCAGGGAGTGGCAAGCTGGAGAGGCCGGCCGGATCAATCAATCACTGATCAGTCATCATTAGCAGTGCCAGCAACAAAGAGAGAGAGAGCTCAGCCAGCACATGTGAGCAGCCGGTGAGTCACCGACTGCTCATATGTGCTGAGCTCTCTCTCTTTGTGGTATGATCATATCAATATTTTTTGAGGGGGCACAGCATTCCATTTGGGTGGGCATTGCCCCCCAATGCCCCCCCTTGGAGCCGACCCTGATGGGGAGGCTGTGTGTATGTGTGTGGTAGAGGGAACCTCTCTATAATTTTATACATCTGTATATAAGGTGTATGACTGAGTGTGTCTGTCATAGAGAACCTCTCTATAATATTATATATATATATATATATATATATTTATATTTATAAGGAATTATATTTATATTTACTGTATTTAAGGTACTGGGGAGTGGGCTGGGTGTGTGGGAAGTAGAGGGAACCTCTTTATAATATATACATTTATATAAGGGATATTTATCTTTATTTAAAGTACTGGGGAGGGGGCTGTGTGTATGGGAGGCAGAGGGAACCTCTCTATAATATTATATATATTTATATAAGGAATTATATTTATCTTTATTTAAGGTACTGGGGAGGGGCTGTGTGTATGGGAGGCAGAGGGAACCTCTCTATAATATTATATATATTTATATAAGTAATGATATTTATCTTTATTTAAGGTACTGGGGAGGGGGCTGTGTGTATGGGAGGCAGAGGGAACCTCTCTATAATATTATATATATTTATATAAGTAATGATATTTATCTTTATTTAAGGAATTGGTGAGGGGCTGTGTGTGAGGGAGGCAGAGGGAACCTCTTTTGTAATATTATATATATACGTGTGTCTGTCCCTGCATATGCATTAGTTATTTTCTCACCCTGCATATGCGTGTAGCTTCAACTCACCTGATTGTAAGCACGTGTTTTTGAAAGTCCTAGTGAACTAGGAGGGGGGAGCAGCAGAATTTTGAGTGCCTAAGGCAGCACAACACCTAAATATGCCACTTACTATGCAGCCATCATGAGCCAAGCTTGCACACAATATATATATATTTGTCTATGACGGATTATACGGCTGGTGGGATGGTCTACATTTTTCCAGGGCTGCTTTTTATTTCCAGTCCGGCCCTGTTTAGCACATATTCTCCAAATGTTAAGAGTGGGGGATAAGCCAGCCAGAAGCTACACTTTCCTGCAGAATATGTAGGTCTGCTCTTATTTTGACTCTCATACATGCTTTGTAAATGCGTGCCCCCTTGTGAAAAAAACAATGCCCCCCATTTCATTCGTTCTGGAACCGACCCTGCCTACAGCAACATGCATATCTGTATCTGTATGTGTGTACCTACAGCAACATGCATATTTGTATGTGTGTACCTACAGCAACATGCATATCTGTATCTGTATGTGTGTACCTACAGCAACATGCATATGTGTATGTGTGTACCTACAGCAACATGCATACGTGTATGTGTGTCCCTACAGCAACATGCATACGTGTATCTGTGTACCTACAGCAACATGCATACGTGTATGTGTGTCCCTACAGCAACATGCATACGTGTATCTGTGTACCTACAGCAACATGCATACGTGTATGTGTGTCCCTACAGCAACATGCATACGTGTATCTGTGTACCTACAGCAACATGCATACGTGTATCTGTGTACCTACAGCAACATGCATACGTGTATCTGTGTACCTACAGCAACATGCATACGTGTATGTGTGTACCTACAGCAACATGCATACGTGTATGTGTGTACCTACAGCAACATGCATACGTGTATCTGTGTACCTACAGCAACATGCATACGTGTATGTGTGTCCCTACAGCAACATGCATACGTGTATCTGTGTACCTACAGCAACATGCATACGTGTATGTGTGTCCCTACAGCAACATGCATACGTGTATGTGTGTCCCTACAGCAACATGCATACGTGTATGTGTGTCCCTACAGCAACATGCATATGTGTATGTGTGTACCTACAGCAACATGCATATGATAGTGGAGGGCCCTCTAGTGGGTCAGGAACGACATTAAGGGTTTAACAACTTGAAGTCTGGATATTGCTGGAGTGTGTTTGTTACAATGTTGCAGGTGTGGAGGGTGGTGTTTGTGCTTACCTTTTTAGGGTCCTGCAGCAGTGAGACCTGCATCTTCCTGTTCCAGACTTCAAGGAGAAAGTTTTTTTTGTGTCCTAGGCAGAACTTGGATAATGGAGAGAGCCAGGAGGAAGGCGATGCCACCGAAGAGGTTTTGTGAAGTGGTGGAGCTGACGGCGAGGAAGAAGGGACCTGCTGGAGGAAGAGAAGAGCATGTTTCAGATAATGTGGTACCCCCAACCCCCCAAAAGACCCCCCCATGAGAAGATTTAATAAGGGAAGGCAGGCAGGGGAAGGGGTGCCAGCATGTAGGAGCCAGGCCCAGGGTACTGGAGGGGAGGTGCTGCACAAGGCCCCATGCGGCAGAAGCTACCAGGGAATATGGATGTCCCCAGTGTGGGTCAGGCAGGGGTTAATGCTCTCCCGGTAGGTCAGGTGATGCAGGGGGAGAAGTCAGGGGAGACAGCAGTTACTGTGTTGCCCGCATTGCCACCGGCGGCCATGGCAGCAGTCCTGGCCCTTGCACAATCTTTGGCTTCTGTAATGAGCCCAACTGCTCACAATCAGGGCCAGGATGCTTCGGGGGCCGCCAGTGGAGCGGGCGGCGAGTGTCGGCCTACTGCACAGGCTATGGATGTCAGGGAGGAAGGAGACTACCCCTCACACAGCGGATCCCGCGAGACTGCCTCCTCGAGATCATTGAGTGAGGAAGATCGCAGCCACCATCTTGGAAGAAGGGGCGAGGCACAGGGACATGGCCCACGCAAGTGGAGCACCCCAGGTAACTTGGGGAGGCTCCGGTTCGCGGATGGGGCTCTGGGAGGATGTGGGGCTGCAGGGCACTTACCGGATGGCGGCCCGGATGGAATGTTGGTGGCGGGGGGGTCGGATGGCCCACAGATGAGAGCCGTAGGGGCGGGGATGAATCAAGCAGGCCCAATTGAGTGCTCTAGAGGCCGGAGTGACGTGTGTGTATGTGGGTGCCCTGTGGCAGCAATGATAAAGCCGGGGATAACGGCTGCTAGGAATGAGGCTGTGAGTAGTGAGGCTGCACATGCAGGGATGGTGCATGAGGATAGGCACAGTACACAGTTACGTGCAAGGGGGCAAATTGTGCATGGTGATGCGGGAATGAGGAATGCCGCAGACATGGGTGATGGTATGGATGCTACAGTTGATAGGGTTACTGAGGATATCATTAGGAGAGCTGTGGAGGCTGCGCTGCGAGAAGCAGGCAGGCCGCAGGCCTCTCCTGGGTTCAGTGGACATGCCCAGGAGGAGATTATCAGGAGGGCTGTTTCAACAGCCTTGGGGATGAATGCTGGTGCATGTAGGGGGGGATAAGGGTGAATGCATGTTTTGGGGACTCATTCGTGGACCAGAGTACTCCCCAAGTTGCTTTGTCTCCGCAGGTGCGTGAAAAGGATTCAGCAGCTGCGGTCTCAGGAACATGTAGTGCACTAGCAGTGGCTGGGCCCAGCAGGGAACCGGCAGCGGAGAGAGGAGCAGCGCTACAGACATCATGGGAAGGCGAGCAGCCGGCGAACTGTGAGTACCACGCACCTGACATTACACACGCTGAAACAGGGTCATCCACTAGCGGGTCAGGCTCAGATAGTGGGGAAGACTTAGGGCTAGTGGGTAAGGGCCAGAGGAGGATGTTCAGGTGGATTAAAAAAATGGCGGCTGGGCAGGCAAAGGCTAAGACTGGGGCTCCAGTTTTAGGGGATAGCATGGTAGGGGCATCGGGGCCTGGGGACCTCACGCCCATGCCAGGGCAGGTTCCACAAAGGGTGGTGGCGCAGGGGGATACCTATCCCTGTCTGGTGCACTCTTTATATGGCCATCTCAAGATGAGGGTCATCAAGAAAATCCAGGAAGGGCGATATGTTAAAGTTTTTGAGCTCTCCCTGGATGCGTTTAGAGCCAAGGAACAGGCAGCGGATGGCACAGGCCCCAAAAAGGTGCGCAAGCCTGAGACCTATGAAGAATGGTTAAAATGCTTCAGGGTGCTGGCAGTGTGTTACGTGGATAGGTGGCCCCTGCAGGGGCATAACTTATTCAAGTATCAGGACACCATCAAGGATATCCACAATAGATTTAAGGAAGGGGCACGGAGTGAGTACGACATGGCCTTTCGTAGAAAGATGGTAGGAAACCCTTTGCTGCAGTTTGGTACTCAGGACATGCACCTCTGGTCAAAGTTGGGGTTGGAGGGGAATTCCCCTTCCCCTGGACCGGTTCTGCAGGGGTTGGCGAGGCAGGGGCTGCAACTAAGTAAACGGGGTAGGGAGTGCTGGAAATTCCAGGACAGGCAATGCGAACGGGGGAGCAGTTGTTCCTTTCGTCACATATGCAAGTTCTGCAGTAGCCCCCACCCGGGAGTCAAGTTCGGCAAAAGAAAAGAGCAGGGATAGGTCAAACCTCCACCCAAGCCAGGAGTTGGTGTCAAGGGCCCCAACCCCGCTTAAGCTGACGGCCATGGGGACATCGCTGGACAACTACCCGGATCGGGATGCAGCTCGGCTGATACGGTCTGGGTTTGAGAGGGGGTTTCCGATTCCGGTGTTAGGTAGGGTAGTGGGGTCTACGGTGCACAGGAACTTAAAGACGGCTTATGAGTTCCCAGAGGTGGTCAGGGAGAAACTGGCCAAGGAGGTGGCAATGGGCAGGGTGTCTGGCCCATTTGCATCTCCTCCGCTGGCGGATCTGGTTGTCTCCCCGCTTGGGGTTGTACCCAAGAAGGAGGAGGGGATGTTCAGATTGAGTCATCACCTCTCATTTCCGAAAAGGGAGTCAGTTAATGACGCTATTGACCCGGAGCTGAGCTCGGTGCATTATCAGTCGTTCAATGATGCATTAGGGGTAGTCAGGATTCACTGCGGCCCGGGGGCGCTCATGGCAAAGCTGGACATTGAGTCCGCTTTTAGACTACTGCCGTTACACCCGTCAGCCTTCAGGCTGATGGGGATGAAGTTCGAGGGCTCTTACTATGTGGAAAGATGTTTACCGATGGGGTGTTCTCTGTCCTGTGCCCTGTTCCAGTGCTTTAGTTCCTTCCTCCACTAGGTGGTGCAGAAGTCATCGGGAGGAGGGTCAGTGGCCCACTACCTGGATGATTTTCTGTTGGTGGGTAGAGCAGGTGGCACTGAGTGCCCCAGGCTCATGGAGGTAATGAAGGATATGATGGCAAGGTTCGGGATCCCACTTGCAGGGGAAAAAACACAGGGCCCTTGCACATGTCTCACGTTTCTGGGGATAGAGATTGACATGGTGAGCGCGGTTTGTAGGCTACCGAAAGACAAGGTGTCTCGCATGCTGCAACTTGTGCAGGAGGTGCATAGGCAATACAGGGTTCCTATCAAGAAGGTCCAGTCGCTGCTCGGCCTCCTTAATTTCGCGGGGCGGGCCATACCGATGGGTAGAGTCTTTAATCGCTGTTTGGAAGGCCAGCTGAAGGGTCCACCGGGGCAGGCTAAGTGGGCTATGGTCACGGCGGAGGTAAAGGAAGATTTAGATGTGTGGGTGGAGTTTCTGGTGCATTTCAATGGTGTTTGTCTCTAGAGACGCCCCCCAGTTTCAAACCAGATGCTGCACCTATTAACGGATGCAGCAGGCAGTTCAGGCTATGGGGCATACCTGGACGGGCAGTGGAGCACAGCACCGTTGCCTCAGGAGTGGATAGCGGCGGGTTGTACAAGGAACCTGACGCTGTTGGACCTTTTTCCAATTGTGGTAACAGTGGAGATTTGGGGTGGTCTGTTAGCCAATAGGTCTGTTGTGTTTTGGACGGACAATATGAGTGTGGTGTACGCCATTAATAAATTGTCCGCCTCATCGCCGGGGGTGGTGCATTATCTTAGGCATTTGGTGTTGCGCTTTTGTTTTACAGCCAAACACATTCCCGGGAGTGCAGAACGTGATCGCTGATGCACTCTCTCGATTTAATTGGGAGCAGTTTAGGAAAGCCGCACCCAGGGTGGAAAAAGAGGGTCTGACATGCCCACCTTTTCTTTGGCAGCTGTTGAAGGTTGGGAAGGCATCCTCCCCTTAATCAGAGCATCATTGGCACCGAGAACTTGGGCAGTTTACTTGAGCCACTGGAAAAAATGGGAGGCGTTCTGTCATCAGAGAGGCATGCAGGTACAGAGGGCTTCACAGTTGCAGGTGCTTGACTGGTTAGCGGTTCTGAGGCAGGAAGGGGTCAGTAGAATGGGGGCGGGGAGCAGATTGTCTGCTATAGCCTTCTTCAACAAAGCATTGGGGTACGCCGATCATTCAAGAGCGTTTTTTGTCAGGCAGGTGCTGAAAGGGTGGGGTAGGGTAGACCCCCGTCCAGTGGATCGGAGGGAACCCATCACTTCACTTCGGCTTAGAAAGTTGGCCTTGGAGTTGAATTCAGTTTGCACGTCGGAGTACGAAAAAGTACTTTTCAGGGCCGCATTTGCCTTAGCATTTGCGAGGTCACTATGTCTGGGGGAGTTAGTGTCATCTTCCAAGGCGAAGGGTACGGGGGGTATCCTGGCAGACCACATATGTTCGTCGGATGGGGGACTGCTTTTGTTAATACCGCGTTCAAAGACGGATCAAGAGGGCAGAGGGATTTGGTTGCCACTTGCAAAACACAAGTTTGTGGAGTGTTGTCCAGTTCGCTGCGTGGAGGACTTCAGTAAAGTTAGGCCTGCGGGCGCGCAGCAATCCTTGGTTCACGAGGATGGCAGTGCCTTGTCGGTTTTTCAGTTCCGTAGGGTCCTGGCCAAAGTGGCGGGGAAGGCTGGGTTGGATCCTGGAAGGATCGCCCCGCATTCATTTAGGATCGGAGCGGCTACCAGTGCGGCGGCGCGGGGAGCCTCCACACAGGAAATTAAACGCATAGGGAGATGGAAGTCAGGCCAATATAAAACATACATTAGGCCGACTAAAGACATATATAAAAAAAAAATTTTTATAAGAAAGAGAGAAAAGGTTTACAGTAGTTCAGCTACACGAGGGGGTGTGCTGTGGGTGTTTTCAAACTTTCGCGGTTCAAGAGGGTTTCATTAGATGAAGCTATAGTGGGGACAACAAGGTGGGTGTCTTTGGGGACCAGCAAAAAGGGGTTAATGTGGTTTTCTCATGTTTTGCCAGGTACGTTAGGGGGAAATTCCCCTCCAGTTCGTGTGTGGATAGTAGGCCACTCCTTTATCCACTGGGCGTCCATCAGGGCGTTGCGTTCTTCGGAAGGTAAGCAACTTGGATTTTCCACGTCCAGGGCCAACTTCCGCTGGTTAGGGCGCAGGGGCCTTTCATGGGCAGATTTGCCAATTCTTCTGCAAGAGGCACACAGGAGGTGGGGTCAGCCTAACATCTTAGTGCTGCACCTGGGGGGGAATGACTTGGGTTTGTTGCCCGCGTTAGACCTCATTAAGAGGATGGTAGCTGATTTAAAATGGGTGCACACATGGCTAAAGGACGTGAAGCTGGGATGGTCCAATGTGGTTGCTCGACTGCATTGGAGGCATATAGTGACCCAAAAGGCAGCTTACAATGTGAGGAAAAAAGTCAACAGGGAGTTGGGTAGGACAGTCACGGCTTTGGGGGACTTCGTAATTAGACACGAGGCAATTACAGCAGACAAAAAGGACCTATTTCGCCACGATGGCGTCCACCTAACAGACGCTGGGCTGGATTTGTTTTTAAAGGACATCAGAGGTGTGCTTTTAAGGATACTCTGAGGGAGCACAGGGGGAGTGCAAAAAAAAAATATTATATAAAAGAGGAGGAAATATTTTGATTACATTGGCAATTTTTTTTTTCTTTTATTATAGTTGAGGGTGAAGAATGGGTACCTGTTGGCTTAGTGGCGGCAAGAGTATGCTTGGCTCTTGTGGCGGGTGGTCAAGGCCCTGGGGAGCGGGCACAGGGAGAGAAGGGTGACGGTCTAAAAAGAGGGAGGGGAGACGCCCACTAGGTGCTGGCCTAGGGGTCCTCTCCCTTGCAGATGCAGGCCGAAGATCTCTAAACTTCACAGCTCTCTCCCGGTGCCATTGGGCGTGAACAGCCGGGTGTCATGCCGCAAACATCGAAAGGGGCCTTGGCCGTCTGCTAGTAGGGGTTAGGTTAGGGTTAGATGCCGCCACCGATTTTTGTGTTACAAACTTGTTTACAAGTTTAAAGTTAAGTTATGTTCAAGTGCCTAGTATAAGAATATAGAATACTTAGGCACCAGTTATTAGTTTATTTAATAAACGTGACCGTGACCGGTCTTTATCCCAACGTTGTTGTCTGGTCTTATTATTATCTAAAGGGGGTTCTACAGTATGTAGGACGGAATAGGTGGTTTAGACCTTATGTGTATGCATACTTCCCCACATTTCAAAATCCAAAAGAGGGACACCCCACCCTGAGAAAAGGTGTGGTATGTGGTGGGCAGGAGCAGGGATGGGGTCTGGGGAGTGGGCTTAACAAGGGGCAGAACATAACACACATGAAGTTTTAAAAAATAAAGTTAAGCACTCTGATAACTGACTTTTGTTACTAGGGGGCGCTTTCTGGTTGCATAGGTAACCACACCAAGCCTCCTTCCCCAGTCTGCAACTGGTAATCTGTGCAGACTTTGCTTGAAGCAAACGTTTTAACTGACAGCAGAAGGAATATTCCTAACAAATTAAAGCTGCTACTTTTTCTTTTTGTACAATGTTTTTCTTATGTTTGTACATGATACTACCGAGGTTTAGCAGGTATTAAGTGCTCTATGTAAAAAAAAGAGAAGGCATTTGGAGCAATATATAAATCCCACAAAAAATGTAGCCCTGTATACAACTTTCAAATAACTTACTTATGCTGCCGAACAGTTCAGAGACCACTACAGATCAAATAATTTAACTATTCAGCTATCTATCTATTGGGTACTTTTAGAGCACAAACTTATCACCCGTGAGGGTCTCAAGGGGCTAAGGGGAGCGGATAGGAGAAGGGGGGAGGGGATGGGCGATCAGTCGAAGAGCCATGTTTTGAGGTCCTTTCTGAACTTTGTAAGGGAGGTGGATTGTCTAAGGTGCAGCGGGAGGGTGTTCCATGTCTTTGCTGCCATGTGGGAGAAGGATCTTCCGCCCACTGTGGATTTGCTGATGCGGGGGATGACTGCGAGTGCTTGGTCGGTCGATCAGAGTTGTCTGGCGGGGGTGTCGAAATTTACGCGGTGGTTGATGTATTTGGGTCCGATGTGTAGGGCCTTGAACGCGTGGGTAAAGAGCTTTAAGGTGATTCTCTTGTTGATGGGGAGCCAGTGAAGGTTCCTTAGGTGTTCGGTTATGTGGCATTGGCGAGGGATGTCGAGGATGAGTCTGGCTGAGGCATTCTGGATACGTTAGGAGTCACTTTTGGAGTTTGATGGTGGAGCTGGCGTAGAGTGCGTTGCCGTAGTCCAAATGGCTGCTGACGAGGGCGTGGGTGACTGTTTTCTTGGTTTCAGTAGGGAACCACTTGAAGATTTTCTGTAGCAGGTGGAGAATGTGGAGGCATGTTGAGGTGATGGCATTGATTTGTCGGTCCATGGAGAGTGAAGAGTCCAGGATGAAGCCTAGATTTCATGCGTGGTCTGTTGGGACTGGAGGGTGACCGAGGGCTGTGGGCCACCAGGAGTCATCCCATGCGGATTTATTGGGTCCAAGGAGGAGGACTTTGGTTTTGTCTGTGTTCATTTTGAGCCAGTTGTCATTCATCCAGGCAGCGACTGCTGTCAGGCCTTCATGGACGTCCTTTTTGGCGGTGGTGGGATCTCGGGGGAGTGAGATGATTAACTGGGTGTCGTCGGCGTAGGAGACGATGTTGAGGTTGTGACGTCAGACGATGGCGGCGAGAGGGGGTCATGTAGATGTTGAAGAGGGTGGGGCTCAGTGAAGAGCCTTGTGGTACACCGCAGTTGACTGGTGCAGGTTTTGAGGAGAGGGCGGGAGTCTGACTTTCTGGGTCCTGCCCATGAGGAAGGAAGTGATCCATCCTTGGCTTTGCTGTGGATGCCGGCATCATGTAGGCGGGTGTGGAGGGTGTTGTGGTCGACAGTGTTGAATGCTGCTGAGAGGTCTAGGAGGATGAGGGTGGCAGTTTTTCCTCTGTCGAGCATGGCGCGGATGTCATCTATGACTTTGGCTGGGAAGGGGAGTAGAGAGATGGGATTAGTTATTTGGGTACGTGGGGTCTGCCAAGGGTTTCTTCAGCAGGGTTTTCAGTTCCGTGTGCTTCCAGACATCCGGGAAGGTGCCAGTTTTGATGGAGCAGTTGATGGTGCAGCGGAGTTCAGGGGCGAGGGTGTCGCTTGCTTTGTTGAATATGTGATGGGGCATGGGTCCGAGGGTGCACCTTAGTGGATGGATTTCATGATTCTGAGGGTGTCCTCTGTGGTGAAGGGGCTCCAGATAGTCCGTGGGGTGTGTGTGGGGGGTGAATTTGGGTGGGGTGTCGGTGGGTGTAGGGGGGTGGGTGGTGGAGGTTGAGTTATGAGGCGTGAAACTGTCATAGATGTTGAGGATCTTGTGGTGGAAGTGTGCAGCGAGGGTATCGCAGAGGTCCTGGGAGGGTGGGATGTCGGTGGTGTCGATGTTGGGTTTAGAGAATTCTTTGATGAAGTATCCCATTATTAATACCAATATTAATCCCAGGCTGTTTATAAACACAATTTATTGCTTTACAGTTGTACGATGGGTTTTTGAAACATACTATCCTATCCCTGCAGTGTGAGGATTGACCGCACCCAGTCTCCATTAATATGTCACATAAAGCAGGCATTGCTTCTAATCCTGAATGTTAGAGCTGAGCAGACAGCAGACACATTGCCCTGGCTGCTGCTGCACCGACACCCTTCCCACCCCGCACCGTCGAACCCCCCCCCCCCCGCTACACACAGTGATCTGACTTTTTTCTACCTTTAGTTGTAGCAACAGTTTGATATCAGCCTGCCACTTGTCCCCTCACCCTCTTGCCTGGGTAGTAAGACTGCCTTTCTAACATTTAGGATTAGAAGCAATGCCTGCTTTATGTACATAATAATGGAGACTGGGTGCAGTCACTCTTCACACTGCAGGGATAGGAGTATGTTGTAAAACCCATCGTACAACTGTAAAGCAATAAATTGTGTATAAACATCCTGGGATTAAAGGGGAGATAAATCTCTAGCGATGCTGATGATCTGACTCTGAGTCTGAACTTCCCTCAGATCTTACCCGTGGCCAGAGTAGTCCTGACCGCCGTCCTTAGAGACTCACAGCACACTGCCACACTACACTAGTAAGTAGACACAGTGAGGCTCCTGAGGTGACTAGTCAGAACCTCCAATTTAGTCCTCCAGACAACACTGTGGCACAGCCGCTGCCTTCTAATGTCTGAACTCAAAGTAAACGTGCACCAAAAACCACTGACTGCGTTTTGGTAGAATGTGGTCACATAATGACTATGTATTGGCCCAATAGAATTTATAAAAAAATAAAATAAAAAAATTATATTTTTTTTAAATGCATGGCGCAATGCAGGACAGACGTCAATCATCCCGGGACAGCAGGACAGACCCCCAAAATCTGGACTGTCCCGTGATAATTGGGACAGTTGGGGGGTACGTTTTTATTAAACATTTTAGCTAGAAATACTAATAATTATAGGCTGACAGACATACAGATGTGTGTGTGTGTATAGTGCAGAGATAGGATAGACTTACAATTAATATAATTTATAGATAAAGATGATAAATACAGAGAGAAGGATGGATAATTAGACATAGAAATAAGAGAAAAATATGCAAAGTTGCAATGGTGGTTTTAGACACAGGGATAGCTTGTCATATGTATCAATCATGATCCTACATTAACAAATAAATAGTGTGACAATGTTTTGCATTCAATACTTCTCAAATACAGTACTTGCAGGCTGCATTTCCTCATTCAGTTGAGCAATAAAATGCAGACTAAACCAAGTGATCACTACTCATCCCCGCTGTGTGACTTGGTACTGCCCTCCTGTAATTAATAAGCTTCCTAGTAAGAAGTGCCATGGCAACACTGTGTATATACACTGCCGGCTGCAGCATGGAACAAAGAGGGGTGAGTACAGCGATGTGAAGAACTGCAGTGCTTTATATTGGTATTAATAATGGGATACTTCATTATATGTTAATATATTGCTCATATAATGCAGCCTAGGTTTATATCACATATAGAGCAAATAACATAATTATCTAATGAACTGAACTGTTGTTATTTAGGAACGTGAATAATTCCTATGTATTCAGTTACATTATAACCTGTGCTAAAAATGTGTTTTTTTTATTATTAGTTGCATAAAACAGATGACCCCTGCACATTTAGGACCAGATTATAAGTGGAACGCTATCGTAAGCTTGGGTGCAATATTTCAATAGCGCAACTGAGTTAACTTGAGCTTATATTACAAGTTGAAAGTAAACACGTTCGCTCGAGCACAAATGAAATTAACGTGCGTCGGGTTAGCGCAACTGAAAACCTTTCGTAAATAAAAGGCTAAGGCTTAAAAAAAATGTACTAAACACAACATAAATACATTGAAATAAACAGATACACCCATATATATATATATATATATATATATATATATATATATATATATATATACTGTTTCTGATAAAATTATTCATATAAATATAATTTTTTTATATAAGGGTTCAAAGGAATATGGTATGTATTTGAATGGAAAGGGCTATAATGTATATATATATATATATATATATTTTTTTTTTTTTAAATATGTCTATGTGTGTATATATATATATATATATATATATATATACGATATCTATCTATTTATCTATCTATCTATCTATCTATCTATATGTGTGTATTTATGTATAAATACATACATACACACACACACATATATACTTTACAAGATTACAAGTGGCGTGCTATTTAGCACTTTTGCTTTAGCGTAAACTTTGCTAGAAGTAGCCTTTTTGTGCACGTAGGGTAGCACAAATTTACAGTATAAAGTTTGAGCGAGACCGAAAACCGACTCAGAATAATGCGACCTTGTTAACTTATTCTCCCCATAGACTTAAATGGAGAGCGCAGAAGAGAAAACCAGCTAACCCGATATGAGCTATTAATATTTCACATTCCGATGTTCTTCACATACAGAAAATTGTTATTTTTATTGTAAATATATTTTTCTATATATATCTGTATATACCTATATATCAATTGCTATAGATATGTAGGTATAGATATCTATTTTACATTGTGAATGATAGAAGGGAAAGAGCGCAGACTCAAGTGCAATATTTAAAGTTTTTATTCAAACAACAGACGAATAACAAATTGAACACTCACAAGATAGTGCATAAATTTATGCATATAATAGCCGATTGCTAGGTCCCAAAAACCGATCCTTATGGCAGTGTTTCCAAGGATGTATCACAGGTCAGTTCACGTTGCCGGCTTTGCAAACGAACACACCCGCTCTGCAGTTGCGGGGCTGATGACGTTTCCTGTAGCCGTCTCAAGGAGTGCTGGATCACTGACAACTCCTGGACTACGGATCCCGCCAGGGGTCAAAAGAGCTAAGCAAATTCTACGCGTTTCGTCTCGTATCGTCGAGACTTTGTCAAGAATGCTTAGCTACACATATTTGCGCATTATATACCCTTGATGGTGTAAGCGTAATTGATCCCAATTAATTAATAAGTGTTACATATAAGGGTATATAAAGGGCAAAAAATGTAAAATAGTTGATACAATTGTAAATGCATAATAATTGATAAAAACATTTTTTAAAAAACAATGGCATTAAATATAGCAGCAAAAATATCAGGTTCTATATTGATAATACAATAATTGCAATTAATACCTCTATACCAAATTTTAAAATATATGCAAAAAACTATGAAACATGAACACAAATTAATAATACTCCAAGATGATTATATATATATATATAAAATTGTTAAAATACATAGAACTACCACAACAATTAAATATGATAAAAAGAATGGTTAATTTCATAAAAAAGCCTGGATATCTAATTCTATATTTAACCCTTTGGGTTCCAGACAGTCTAGTGTTTTTATCCAAAAGGTTTCCCTTTGCCTTAACTTCAGCAGTCTGTTAGTATCCCATTTGTCTGGTGCAACCCATTCAATAATTTTAATGCTAAGCTCATTAGGGTTCTGATTGTGACATACTTTAAAATGATAAGATACACTATGATTATCAAAACCTGACTCTATGTTCCTAATATGTTCTCTCAATCTATACTTTATTTTTCTTTTAGTTCTTCCTACATAGATTTTGCCACATTTGCAAGTGAGTAGGTATACTACATACGTAGAGTGGCAAGTACATCTATATTTGCATTTGTAAGTGTGATTACCATCTGAATTTGAGAAACTAGTATGTTGTGTATCTATGAGAGGGCACATGACACACTCTATAGCTTTACAAGGATACAGCCCTACCTGTCCCCCACACCAATTAGTCAGTGTTCCATTGTTTGCTTTATGTCTTAGTTTAGTAGGGGCTAGGTAATTTTTGATATCCTTGCTTTTTTTAAAAATAACCTCTGGTTTGTCCCCCAAAACATTATGGAGCACAGGATCTAATTTTAATACTTCCCAGTGTTTGCCCAAGATTCTTTTGATTTGTTGATGTTGATTATTATATCTAGTAATGAATTTAACATTCCCTTCCTCATAGTTATTCCTAGCTTTGCTCTTATTCTTATTTTGTCCTTTTATAAGTTGAGTCCTGTCCATTTGTAGGACCTTTGCTTTCGCATTGTCTAGTAGTTGTTTATCATATCCCTTTTCTAAAAACTTTTTTGTCAGATGTTCAGCTTCATTATTGAAATCTTCTAAATAAGTGCAGTTGCGTCGAATTCTTTGGTATTGACCCAGTGGTACATTATTCTTCCACTGTTTATAATGCCCACTTTTTGCGTTCAATAAACTATTTCTATCAGTGGGTTTGTGAAAGTTCTTTACACACACTTTATTGGTTAGTGCATCATGATATAATACCAGATCTAGGAAAGGAATTGATTCAGGGGAACTCTCATATGTAAATTTCAAATTATAAATATTAGAATTAATATGGGCTATAAAATCTTTGATTTGATCTTTTGGACCCTGCCAAATAATTAAAATATCGTCTATGTATCTAAAATACTTTAAAATGTTGTTATAAAATGGATTATTATTCCAAATAAAATTATTTTCAAATATAGACATGTATATATTTGCATATGATGGGGCAAATGTAGTCCCCATCGCAGTACCCTGTACTTGTTGATAAAAAGTGCCTTCAAATAAAAAGTAGTTAGTGTGTAAGAACAAATGAGATAGCATCTTCAATAAATTTCCTTTGTAATGTGGGTAAATGAGTGTTCATTAAAGATTCTCTAATGGCTGCTACCCCTTTGGAATGAGGAATGCAGGTATAAAGAGCAGCTGCATCGCAGGTTATCCATGTGTAGTTTTCATTCCATTCTATTCCTTCCATCTTATCTATAACATCTATTGTGTCTCTGAGATAGGCTCTACTGGATACAACAACAGGTTGTAAAAATGAATCAACATATTTGGATAAATTATCACATAAAGAGCCTATCCCAGAGACAATAGGCCTTCCAGGGGGATTGAGAGGGTCCTTGTGGACCTTTGGTAAATGATAAAAACATGCTATCTTGGGGGCTACTTCATATAAAAATTTGAACTCCTCCATATTAAGAACACTTATTGATTGAGCCTCTTTTAAAAGACTACATAATTCATTTTTAAATTTGTTAGTAGGATTAAAAGTGAGGGGCAAATATGTTGTTTTGTCACCTAGTAAACGTAATGCTTCTATAAGATAATCCTTTTTGTTCTGTACCACTATTCCTCCGCCTTTATCGGCGGCTCTAAATACAATGTCATTATCTTCACTAAGATGTTGTAATGCATTCCTTTCATCTCTAGATAAGTTATCTCTATCCCATTTTATTTTGTGTGGTATGTTTTTCGATAGTATTTCCAAATCCTGACATACTAACCTGTTAAAGATCTTAATATATTCTGTCTGACTATGAATGGGATAGAATGTAGATTTGCGTTTCAATGAACAATGCTGAACACCAAAATCGTCACCATCGTCATATGTGGACATATTAGATAAATTTAGGTCTAATGCCATAGTGTCATTTTCTAAGTTTCCCCCTAAATTCTCTAATATCTGGATGTCTTCCTCACTGATAATGTCAATACCTTCCATTGAACGGTTTGCAATATTTTTAGAAAAATACCTCTTGAGAGTAACCTTACGAATGAATTTCTGGACATCAATATATAAATTGAAAAAATTAGGGGCACAATTAGGCGCATAATTAAGGCCCTTACTAAGTAATCTTAGTTCGCTAGTTGTAAATTCCCTGTCTGATAAATTAAATATTAATTTTGTATTTTCTTCTAGTTCAACCTCTCTTTGTTTCTTCTTCCTTGATTTGAGTCCTCCCCTGATCCCTCTTGATCTGTTTCCTCTATGGTTCTTTTTGGGTTCCTTTGACTCAAGGGTTTTGACAGGAAAAGTTCCCTCCCTATATTTGGTCCTTCTAAATGGTGTTGTGGGGGTATATGTTGTTTGTGATAGTGAAATCCCTGATTCTGTCCTCCCCCTTGTTGTCTCCAAGGGGGTACCCCTAAAAAATGTTTGTTACCTTGTTTTTGATAATTAGGTTTATAATTGAATTGATTATGAGTTCTAGGGGTATGGATGTGATTATTTTTGGGTCTAGCTCCTTCCTGTTGCCATCTAGGGGATTGTGGTTGTTTGTTCAATTCCGTGAATCTGTTATGAGTGGGTACCTTGTACCAAGAACTATGGTCCCTATTTTTGTAATATGTCCCTTGTTCATGATATGTGTCTTTATTCGTATTATTGCCGTGAGCTATGGGCTTATTTATCATATAGTGATTGTCCTTACTCCAATTGCCCCTAGGAGTTTTGTTGTCATGGATATTCCTGTTATTATGTTCAAAAAACCTATTACTATTGTGGTTATTAGTATTATGAATGGCCGGGGATATATTTTGAACATGACTATCTTCATAATCAAGATTAAACGATACCTCCTCATTAATCACAGGATTGATAACATTGTGGTTTCTTTGTGGGGCATTCTTTTTATATGAGTATACTTGATCATTTTTAAAGTCTTCCAAATCCCTCTGTAATTTTTTGGTTTTATTACATTTCAACTCACTGGAGAAAGAATCAATTCTAGATTGAATATTAATGTTTAATTCTTTCCACTTCTGAATGTGTTCATAAGGCTGTAGTTTATTTACTAATTCATCTATCTCTGTTTTCAATAGGTTCAATTTGTGTTCCCTATACTTTATTAATAATTTAATGAGAGATATTGAACAAGAATGGAGAATTTGTTCCCACTCTAACTGAAATTCAACTTCATCTAAATTAAATGATGGAAATTTAAAAATTCTGAGACCCCGAGGTACAATGTCATGCAGAATATAATTATCTAAAAGAACCAAGTCTTGCCATTCCTTGGCATCCTTCAATAATAATTTTTCTAGATCTCTAAAAAGTGTGAGGGGATCAGAAGAACAATAATTAATAGCATTACCCTCTAAAAGATTAGAGGACCTCTGTCTGCTACTGCGCAGAGAATTGTTACCAAACTGTGTACTACTAATTACAAGTGTGGTGCCTAGAGAGTTCATCTCATTATTAGGCTCAAATGTATTATTCTCCATGTTAGTTAGAATCAGAAAGCTGCCCCGTTAGGAGATATAGGAATACAAACCAAGAACAGGATATGTGTGCAACAGAGTGACACACAACCGGGCGCTAACTTAGAATAAAATAAGGATAAAAATCAAGCCTGAATATCAAAAGTACTAAATGACATAATATACATACCCTAGTACATAAAAAAATAACAATAGTATAAATAATTAAAAAACTTCAGTCCAGGAAAAGATCTATTTTACATTAACATTATCAGATTTATATTAAAATATATATTTAATTATACATTTTTTAAAAAGGAACATTAAAATGTAAAATATGTGTAACGTGTTTTGCGTTTCGCGCTGTGTGCAGAATGATGCAACACGAGGATAACCTTTTGTTTTAAAATATATTTTAAGATACACAATTAGGTCTCTAAACCTTTACAAACCTTATAAGCACAGCTGTCCTCTTCAGCTCTGCAGTTTTTTTTTAATAATCGTGTTACGGGCACGCTGTCTAATCACAGTGCACCTGATCATTGAAAAGAAAAAAAAACTCTGAGCCGTAGAGGACAACTACAAAGTAAGTGCAGTTTCAGGGGCCTAATTGTGTATTATAAAATATATTTTAAAACAAAAAGCTATGCTCATGTTACATAATTTTGCATGTTAAATCATGTGTGTGGGGGAATTTGTGCGTGTGTATGTGTAGGGAACATTAAAGTACCATATTGTTTAAAAATGACATGCTCTTATTCATTACAATGATTCAGACTAGCGCTGCTGATTGGATCAGCGGCAGTTTCTGCTTGGGACCAGCAGAGCACTGGAACTAGCGCTGTGATTGGATCAACAACGGTTTCTGTTCAGGAGCTGTAGTACCCTGCGGCTTCTGAGTGGTACTTCTACTGCGTGTTTAATCCCTTTGCGGGTTTTAAACACACAATAGTGCAGGGTTGATAGTCTTAAAATTACACGTTCTGACAAATAAGAGCATGTAATATTTCTACTATTATTGTCATTTACTTCAGGACATTATAAATGGAGAACTGACCATTACCCTATATTAGAACGAAATACACTTTTTAAAGTAATTTATATGTGTAGTTGCAACGGTTACTATTAGGTATAGTGATGGTCTAGTACCAAACTTCATATAGTAATACCACTGTGTATTTGTTACTGACACACATCATTTTGTAACGGTTCGTACCTTTTAACCCTTATAGTGCCTTTGAAAGAGGTTATTCTGACATCTTAATTCCAGAGACCTACCTCTAATTTTATATAAATAATAATTGTCTCATAATGTTTTTGATTAATGGAATTATGAATATTAATAATCGATCGTAAAATTATCGTCAGCAATAACTTCAATTAATATAGTGGAATTTGTCAATACACTCAAGTGAAATGTTATATAGAGGCCGAATTATCATATGTCTGTCGGACCTGATCCGACAGTGCGGATCAGGTCCGAAAGATATCGCTGAATGCGGCGAGCAATACGTTCTCCGTATTCAGCATTGCACCAGCAGCTCACAAGAGCTGCTGGTGCAACGCCGCCCCCTGCAGACTCGCCGCCAATCGGCCACCAGCAGGGAGGTGTCAATCAACCCAATCGATTATATATATATATATTCTATATCTGCATGTCAAATTTCATAAAGGTTGGTGCAGGCTGCTTGCTGCATAGTTGGTTAATCATTTTCCTTTATCATCTCTTTACATTGAAAAGTTTGTTATTTTCAATACTTAATAGGTTCAAAATACCTAATCAATGTACCTAAAATTTTAAGGATTTCTAGGCAGTCAGTAATAATTAAAATACACTTACGAGTAATTGAAAAACACTGAACAATCTGGCAAAGTTAAATTATATTATACTGTATATACTTTATGTGTTTATATAGTCCACCTTCTATTTGTTATTTACAGAAGAAACAACGCAACTTACATTTGGCACACAAGAAAAGGATGCAGATGCAACACCAGGGAGACCCAAACAGCCTAGGAAATAGCCCGAACAAAGTAAGCAGAGCCTTATTAATTTATTTTGATTAATTTATTAATTCATTTTTGATGTCTCCTGCATGCCTTGTTATGTCTTACATATGCATATACAATAAATGTATACATATACAATAAATGTATGCATATACAATAAATGTATGCATATACAATAAATCTATGCATATACAATAAATGTATGCATATACAATAAATGTATGCATATACAATAAATGTATGCACATACAACAGTGTAGTATATCAATAAGTTTCCCTTAGCTGGGGTTGTAGTGATGGGGGAGGGGCAGCTGTCCACTGCTGGCGCACTTAAGGTTCCCACAAACCTGCACATTTGTCTCACTAGTTGCCACTCACTGCCTGGTTAAATGTGCCAGTGCAGTGGTTGCAGACAGCTTTATATGTGTGCTGCCTAGACCAGGGGTGTCCAAACTTTGCTCTCCAGAGGTTTTGGAACTACATTTCCCATGATGCTCAGCTAGATAAAATGCTGGCTGAGCATCATCGGAAATGTAGTTCCAAAACCTCTGGAGAGCAAAGTTTGGACACCCCTGGCCTAGACTATTGGGAACTCTAATTCCCAGCATTTCCAGGATGTAACTATGGGCACCTGCATCATCAGTCCACCCGTGTTCTTAAAAGGTGGCAATTTGCTGCCCCTTTCTTCATTCAAAAAACCAGAGGAATTGGAGAGGATTGTGAAAGCATGAGACTGTACTGGGATGGATGTCATGAATAGAAAAGTAGTTTATTGCCTTGTTTAGTAGATTGCTTTTCTCCCATATATGCATAACATAATGCAATGGTGTTTCATTTTAGAGACTCAAATATTTTTGGTTTGTTCTCTAGATTTTTCCTACTGTCTGTTTTTCTATGTAAATATTATTTCCTTGATAAATTTTAATTTTTTGTCGTGTGGCAAAATGTGTGAAATTAATGATACTTAGTACAGGGTTGATCAAATACTAAGAGACGGTTTACCTGGGCAAATAAAATTTGGGACCTAGAGAATGGTAGTTGTGAGTTCAGATGAAAAAGTAAGGTCCAGCCCTCTCCTTGGCTTTATTTAACCCCTTCTGCCCTTTATGTATTTAATTTCCACTTTCTGTGGCAATTAGCCTCTATAATGTTCACACTTTTCTATAAAGCTCCCCTGGATACTTAATTATCTGCTGGGTCCCCAAGAGACAAACAGTTGTAGGGTAGTTGGTGTGTATGCCCCGCCCTCCCCCTGAAATACCATGTGACGGTATCGGTTTTACGTTTTGGCTGTGCATGTTGTCCCTGTGCTATGCATGATGTCAGGTATAATATCACTCCCATTGTTTCACTTCCCTGTGACCGCTACCTAATACTGGTGGGGAAATTAGATGAATACCCCCTGTCCCCCTAGAATGAGGTGTATTCCTGGGGGGCTGTATATAAAAGGGGCATAATAAAAAGGGTGATTGGGTGTAGTGGACAGTTTCATTATTTTTTAAAAGTTTATAAAGCATTACACTTATAGAGGAGCAGGGCTCAACAAAATTGTTCAAATTCAAGAAGTGATTTGACTCCTAACACCATAGTGATTCAACTCTTGTTGCAACACACTACAATGTTTTTACTTCTAGGTTGCCAATAACACACAGTGATTTAAATCATTTTTAACCAATTACAAAAAACATTTAATTAACCTTTTGGTAGCTAGTAATAAACATCCACACACCTAGGCGCATAATAGTGTGTACCTGGTGTAAGAGGAGCGGTTGGTTTGGGAGATCATTTTCCAACCTAGCAACACCCCTGTCTAGCTGACTTCCACCTTTATAGTAGCCAGATCAGCACTTTTTTTCCTATTCAAGCCATTCATAAAGTTAATGGTGCCTAAAAGAAGCTACTGTGTTGTTGCAGCCCATTCTTTGATTGAATATGACTTTATAATTTGAGTTTTCCAACACACCAAAGTAGCATAATATTTCCCCCATATATTTCCTTTTTTTACATTCACATCTCTTCCTTCTGCTTTAACCTCAATACTATGCTTATAAAATATATTTAGAGCTAAATTACAAGTGGCGCGCTATTAACGTCTCCTACACAAGTGTAATCTTTGCTAGAAGTAAGCTTTTTGCGCATGTCGGGTAGCAGGGGTATTATAAGTTGAAAGTAAAAGGTTTGTGTGCGAACGAACCCAGTGCGCATTAACTTCTGGACCTCTGGACATATATCACAACCATGCTAATGCCCCATAGACTTCAATGGAGAGCGTAGAAGAAAAAAACTAACACGTATTGCTTACGTGCTAACCCGGCAGGAGCTATTAATATTCCACATTCCATTGTTTTTCACATACAGAAATATGTTATTTTTATTTTAAATACATATTTCTAAATATATATATATATATATACAGTGGGGCAAAAAAGTATTTAGTCAGCTACCAATTGTGCAAGTTCTCCCACTTAAGAAGATGAGAGAGGCCTGTAATTTTAATGATAGGTATACCTCACCTATGAGAGACAAAATGTGGAAACAAATCCAGACAATCACATTGTCTGATTTGAAAATAATTTATTTGCATATTATGGTGGAAAATAAGTATTTGGTCACCTACAAACAAGCAAGATTTCTGGCTCTCACAGACCTGTATCTTCTTCTTTAAGAGGCTCCTCTGTCCTCCACTCATTACCTGTATTAATGGCACCTGTTTGAACTTGTTATCAGTATAAAAGACACCTGTCCATAACCTCAAACAGTCACACTCCAAACTCCACTATGGTGAAGACCAAAGAGCTTTCGAAGGACACCAGAAACAAAATTGTAGACCTGCACCAGGCTGGGAAGACTGAATCTGCAATAGGCAAGCAGCTTGGTGTGAAGAAATCAACTGTGGGAGCAATAATTAGAAAATGGAAGACATACAAGACCACTGATAATCTCCCTCGATCTGGGGCTCCACGCAATATCTCACCCCGTGGGGTCAAAATGATCACATGAACGGTGAGCAAACATCCCAGAACCACACAGGGGGACCTAGTGAATGACCTGCAGAGAGCTGGGACCAACGTAACAAAGGCTACCATCAGTAACACACTACGCCTCCAGGGCCGCAGATCCTGCAGTGCCAGACTTGTCCCCCTGCTTAAGCCAGTACATGTCCGGGCCCGTCTGAAGTATGCTAGAGAGCATTTGGATGATCCAGAAGCGGATTGGGAGAATGTCATATGGTCAGATGAAACCAAAGTAGAACTGTTTGGTAGAAACACAACTCATTGTGTTTGGAGGAGAGAGAATGCCGAGTTGCAACCAAAGAACACCATACCTACTGTGAAGCATGGGGGTGGCAACATCATGCTTTGGGGCTATTTCTCTGCTAAGGGAACAGGACGACTGATCTGTGTACATGAAAGAATGAATGGGGCCATGTATTGTAAGATTTTGAGTGCAAACCTCCTTCCATCAGCAAGGGCATTGAAGATGAAACGTGGCTGGGTCTTTCAGCATGACAATGATCCCAAACACACCGCCCAGGTAATGAAGGAGTGGCTTCATAAGAAGCATTTCAAGGTCCTGGAGTGGCCTAGCAAGTCTCTAGATCTCATCCCCATAGAAAACCTTTGGAGAGAGTTGAAAGTCCGTGTTGCCCAGGGACAGCCCCAAAACATCACTGCTCTAGAGGAGATCTGTATGCAGGAATGGGCCAACATACCAGCAACAGTGTGTGACAACCTTGTGAAGACTTATAGAAAACGTTTGACCTCTGTCATTGCCAACAAAGGATATATAACAAAGTATTGAGATGAACTTTTGATATTGACCAAATACTTATTTTCTACCATAATTTGCAAATAAATTCTTTCCAAATCAGACAATGTGATTGTCTGGATTTGTTTCCACATTTTGTCTCTCATAGTTGAGGTATACCTATGATGAAAATTACAGGCCTCTCTCATCTTCTTAAGTGGGAGAACTTGCACAATTGGTGGCTGACTAAATACTTTTTTGCCCCACTGTATATATATTTATACCTTACTCATATAGATATTTGACCTCCTACTCTCCTCCTCTCTTCTCACCTCATCACACTCCCGTTTACAGGACTTCTCCAGACTGGCTCCCATCTTGTGGAACTCTCTGCCTCACTCCACAAGACTCTCTTCTAGTTTTAAAAGCTTCAAGTGCTCCCTAAAGACTCTACTGTTCAGGGATGCATACAACCTACGCTAACCTTTCCTAATACCAGTTCCTCTCCTCCACTGCAATCCTCTGAACCCTCTTAGCATGTAAGCCTAAAAGTCCAGCTGTTTGTAGATCACCTTCTTAAGAGCTGACTACAACAGTGCAACTCTTGGCAGGGCCCTCTACCCATTTGATCCCTATAATTGTTTTGTTGTACTCCCCCTTTGTTTATAGCGCTGCGGAATCTGTTGGCACTCTTCAAATAACCGATAATAATAATAATATATAGGTATAGATATCTATTTTACATTAACATTATCACATATATATATAAATATATGTAGAAATATATATATAATATATATATAATATATATATATAATAACATTTACATTTTTTAACTCATTACCCTTTAAGTAGTTTTCAGCCGTGCTAACCCGACGAGCATAAATTGCGATTGCTCTAATGTTTGCTTTTACTTTCAACTTGTAATACGAGCACTATTTTCTGTTGCACGCAAAAGGCCAAATATATCTCTTGCATGCAAAAGTTAGCGTGCCATTTGTAATCTAGCCCTTAGTGTTTAATGTCCCTTTAATGCCAACATGTTTCATTTTCTCTTATCCACAAAATATTCCCCACACACGTTTTTTTTCTTTTCTTTCTCCTCTCATACAATACTATAGGGACGATTTATCAAATAGGGAACATGTCATACCGATCGTATCTGTGCATGGTGGCGGACGAGTTAAGGAGCAGAGGTATTATGACCGCTGCTTCTCATCTCCTGTTTCCGGAGAGTCAGAAAGCTCGCACGGAATAAGCAGCATCCGCTGTTTCAGAAATCGGCCCCTATGTCTCTGTTGCACTTACCTGATCCTCAGGTATATCAACATAAATGACTGCCCCTGATTTTATTCTATTAGTTCATATTGCTGTGTAGTATGCTCCAGACATCTATTAAGGGATAAAAAAAGAATTTGTTTGTGTCTGTTTGTATTTTATCATTATTAGAAATTATTATTATTATTATTATTAATAATAATCTGAAAACAAGTGTACAGCAGTATGGGTTGATCCCTGTCCACAAGCTACAGTTTTAACATAACTGCACAAAAGTAGGGTTTTAGTTTTTTGGGGGAATACATTATCGCGAGTGCGATATTCTAAGTTCGGCTTTTTACGCGCGTTGGGTTAGTAGGTCAGCGAAAACAGCTTACTTTCAACTTCTAATACGCTACCGGACGTGCGCAAATTGCTTACGTCTAGAGGAGTTAGTGCTCGAGCGGAAGAGTTAAATACTGCTCCACTTGTAATCTGGCCCATAATATTTTAGACAACCAAGAAAAATCATAGAAAAAAAAGGGGTTCTAATAAATTTTAGCCTCAAAGACTTCCTAGAGAAAAAAAAATTAAAAAAGAAGAAAGGAAACCATTTAATTTCAATAACTTATGGATTCTTTCAACCTAGTATTAGCTCTAAATAAAAAAGAGAATTCTTCTATATTAATTCATTTTATTATGACCTTAGATTTTTTGAAAAGGAAAAAAAATTGTCTTTGTACATCTGAATAAAACCATTTCTTCAGATATATTTTGATATTCTTCTCAGATGATAAAGCTTTATCAAATTGTTCAATTACTGTCCGTCCAGCATCGCATCCCAGTACTTATTGCACACTAGGGCTAGTGTGCAATGCAAGCTCCTGCTTGTGCGCACCTAATTGCACGCGAGTATGGGCTGACGATCTCCCGGGGGGGGGGGGGATTGAGATACATCACATAATAGGTGGGGAAGTGGGTTAAGAAGCTGCTTCTTAACTCTCTGCTGCAAGTTCGCTCATGCAAGCCAGCAGCCGTATAGGTTGACAAATCTGGCCCTGTGTGGCCTTGGTGTTTGCAGCAGTGTTTGTAACAATGTTATACACTGTTCTAAACATTACTGGCATACAATGCTCCTGCACCTACCTAGGTATTTAAAAAGGATATTGTGCACTCTATCCAAATCAGGAATGTCTAAATTTAATTTACGTGTCTCTTTAATTATACATTTACTGTAACATATTTTAAATGTAACTATCTCGTTTACTTATTTATATTTTTTAAATGCAGGTATTGTGGTTGTGTTTATACTTTGTTTGGTTCTCTTTTCAGATGCAGACTCCAAATCCAGCACAGTATAAGTCATCTTTGTCAAAGCCGCGCACTTTCCACCAGTCATATGCTCCCTTCTCTTCTAGTAGTGGGCGTTTTCCAGAAACCAAAAAGGAGTCCAACCCCGGGTAATACTTTTCTATACCAGGTCTCAAAACTGCGTTTATCTATATATGTGTGTGTGTGTATGTGTGCGTGTGTGTGTTTGTGTATGTGTGTATGTATGTGTGTGTGTTTGTGTGTCTGTGTATATGTGTGCGTGTATATGTGTGTGTGTATATGTGTGTTTGTATGTGTGTATTTGTGTGTGTGTGTGTGTGTGTGCATGTATGTGTGTGTGTTTATTTGTGTGTGTGTGTGTGTATGTATGTGTGTGTCTGTATATGTGTGATTGTATGTGTGTGTGTGTATTTGTGTGTGTGTGCATGTATGTGTGTGTGTATTTGTGTGTGTGTGCATGCATTTGTGTGTATATGTGTGTTTGTATATGTGTATTGGTGTGTGTGTGTGTGTATATATGTGTGTTTGTATATGTGTATTGGTGTGTGTGTGTATTTGTGTGTGTGTGCATGTATGTGTGTGTGTATTTGTGTGTGTGTGCATGTATGTGTGTGTATATGTGTGTTTGTATATGTGTATTGGTGTGTGTGTGTGTGTGTGTGTGTATTTGTGTGTGTGTGCATGTATGTGTGTGTGTATTTGTGTGTGTGTGCATGTATGTGTGTGTGTGTGTATATGTGTGTTTGTATATGTGTATTGGTGTGTGTGTGTGTGTATATGTGTGTTTGTATATGTGTATTGGTGTGTGTGTATTTGTGTGTGTGTGCATGTATGTGTGTGCATGTATGTGTGTGTGTGTATATATGTGTGTTTGTATATGTGTATTGGTGTATGTGTGTGTGTATATGTGTGTTTGTATATGTGTATTGGTGTGTGTGTGTGTGTATAGAGATTAGAGATTGAGAGGAGGAGAGAGGTAGGGAAGAGAGATATTAAACATTTTAGAGGTTTTTCTTTGTAGAAAGGCCTTTCCTTTACTAGTTAATTTAGGTCCATGCTATAAGAAATAAAATACTTTTGTTGGTTAAAAAATGTCTAATTAATTACAAAATTAAAAATATGGGGTCTGCAAAAGATAAAATACCCCCCCCCCCCAGCAGTATATTGGCTAGATTTAGAGTTTTGTCGGTAAAGACCCGAAAAGCAAACGCCGGCTTTTTTCTGGCCGCACCATAAAAATAACTCTGGTATTGAGAGTCCACATAAAGGCTGCGTTAGGCTCCAAAAAAGGAGCGTAGAGCATATTTAACGCAGCTTTAACTCTTGATACCAGAGTTGCTTACGCAAGCGGCCAGCCTCAAAAACGTGCTCGTGCACGATTCCCCCATAGAAAACAATGGGGCTGTTTGAGCTAAAAAAAAACCTAACACCTGCAAAAAAGCCGCGTTCAGCTCCTAACGCAGCCCCATTGTTTGCTATGCGGAAACACTTCCTACGTCTGCACCTAACACTCTAACATGTACCCCGAGTCTAAACACCCCTAGCCTTACACTTATTAACCCCAAATCTGCCGCCCCCGCTATCGCTGACACCTGCATATTATTATTAACCCCTAATCTGCCGCTCCGTAAACCGCCGCTACTTACATTATCCCTATGTACCCCTAATCTGCTGCCCTAACATCGCCGACCCCTATATTATATTTATTAACCCCTAATCTGCCCCCCACAACGTCGCCTCCACCTGCCTACACTTATTAACCCCTAATCTGCCGAGCGGACCTGAGCGCTACTACAGGGAGTGCAGAATTATTAGGCAAATGAGTATTTTGACCACATCATCCTCTTTATGCATGTTGTCTTACTCCAAGCTGTATAGGCTCGAAAGCCTACTACCAATTAAGCATATTAGGTGATGTGCATCTCTGTAATGAGAAGGGGTGTGGCCTAATGACATCAACACCCTATATCAGGTGTGCATAATTATTAGGCAACTTCCTTTCCTTTGGCAAAATGGGTCAAAAGAAGGACTTGACAGGCTCAGAAAAGTCAAAAATAGTGAGATATCTTGCAGAGGGATGCAGCACTCTTAAAATTGCAAAGCTTCTGAAGCGTGATCATCGAACAATCAAGCGTTTCATTCAAAATAGTCAACAGGGTCGCAAGAAGCGTGTGGAAAAACCAAGGCGCAAAATAACTGCCCATGAACTGAGAAAAGTCAAGCGTGCAGCTGCCAAGATGCCACTTGCCACCAGTTTGGCCATATTTCAGAGCTGCAACATCACTGGAGTGCCCAAAAGCACAAGGTGTGCAATACTCAGAGACATGGCCAAGGTAAGAAAGGCTGAAAGACGACCACCACTGAACAAGACACACAAGCTGAAACGTCAAGACTGGGCCAAGAAATATGTCAAGACTGATTTTTCTAAGGTTTTATGGACTGATGAAATGAGAGTGAGTCTTGATGGGCCTGATGGATGGGCCCGTGGCTGGATTGGAAAGGGCAGAGAGCTCCAGTCCGACTCAGACGCCAGCAAGGTGGAGGTGGAGTACTGGTTTGGGCTGGTATCATCAAAGATGAGCTTGTGGGGCCTTTTCGGGTTGAGGATGGAGTCAAGCTCAACTCCCAGTCCTACTGCCAGTTTCTGGAAGACACCTTCTTCAAGCAGTGGTACAGGAAGAAGTCTGCATCCTTCAAGAAAAACATGATTTTCATGCAGGACAATGCTTCATCACACGCGTCCAAGTACTCCACAGCGTGGCTGGCAAGAAAGGGTATAAAAGAAGAAAATCTAATGACATGGCCTCCTTGTTCACCTTATCTGAACCCCATTGAGAACCTGTGGTCCATCATCAAATGTGAGATTTACAAGGAGGGAAAACAGTACACCTCTCTGAACAGTGTCTGGGAGGCTGTGGTTGCTGCTGCACGCAATGTTGATGGTGAAAGATCAAAACACTGACAGAATCCATGGATGGCAGGCTTTTGAGTGTCCTTGCAAAGAAAGGTGGCTATATTGGTCACTGATTTGTTTTTGTTTTGTTTTTGAATGTCAGAAATGTATATTTGTGAATGTTGAGATGTTATATTGGTTTCACTGGTAAAAATAAATAATTGAAATGGGTATATATTTGTTTTTTGTTAAGTTGCCTAATAATTATGCACAGTAATAGTCACCTGCACACACAGATATCCCCCTAAAATAGCTAAAACTAAAAACAAACTAAAAACTACTTCCAAAAATATTCAGCTTTGATATTAATGAGTTTTTTGGGTTCATTGAGAACATGGTTGTTGTTCAATAATAAAATTAATCCTCAAAAATACAACTTGCCTAATAATTCTGCACTCCCTGTATAATAAAGTTATTAACCCCTAATCCGCCTCACTAACCCTATAATAAATAGTATTAACCCCTAATCTGCCCTCCCTAACATCGCCGACACCTAACTTCAATTATTAACCCCTAATCTGCCGACTGGAGCTCACCGCTATTCTAATAAATGTATTAACCCCTAAAGCTAAGTCTAACCCTAACACTAACACCCCCCTAAATTAAATATAATTTACATCTAACAAAATTAATTATCTCTTATTAAATAAATTATTCCTATTTAAAGCTAAATACTTACCTGTAAAATAAATCCTAATATAGCTACAATATAAATTATAATTATATTATAGCTATTTTAGGATTAATATTTATTTTACAGGTAACTTTGTAATTATTTTAACCAGGTACAATAGCTATTAAATAGTTAAGAACTATTTAATAGTTACCTAGTTAAAATAATTACAAAATTACCTGTAAAATAAATCCTAACCTAAGTTACAATTAAACCTAACACTACACTATCATTAAATTAATTAAATAAAATACCTACAATTATCTACAATTAAACCTAACACTACACTATCAATACATTAATTAAATACTATATCTACAAATAACTACAATGAAATAAACTAACTAAAGTACAAAAAATAAAAAAGAACTAAGTTACAAAAAATAAAAAAATATTTACAAACATAAGGAAAATCTTATAACAATTTTAAACTAATTACACTTACTCTAAGCCCCCTAATAAAATAACAAAGACCCCCAAAATAAAAAATGCCCTACCCTATTCTAAATTACTAAAGTTCAAAGCTCTTTTACCTTACCAGCCCTGAACAGGGCCCTTTGCGGGGCATGCCCCAAGAAGTTCAGCTCTTTTGCCTGTAAAAAAAAACATACAATACCCCCCCCAACATTACAACCCACCACCCACATACCCCTAATCTAACCCAAACCCCCTTAAATAAACCTAACACTAAGCCCCTGAAGATCTTCCTACCTTGTCTTCACCTCACCGGGTATCACTGATCCGTCCTGGCTCCGATATCTTCATCCAACCCAAGCGGGGGCTAGACATCCACTGAAGAAGTCCAGAAGAGGGTCCAAAGTCTTCATCCTATCCGGGAAGAAGAGTAGATCCGGACTGGCAACCATCATCTTCCAAGCGGCATCTTCTATCTTCATCCGATGAGGACCGGCTCCATCCTGAAGACCTCCACCGCGGACCCATCTTCATCCGGCGACGTCCAACTGAAGAATGACGGTTCCTTTAAGGGACGTCATCCAAGATGGCGTCCCTCAAATTCCGATTGGCTGATAGGATTCTATCAGCCAATCGGAATTAAGGTAGGAATATTCTGATTGGCTGATGGAATCAGCCAATCAGAATCAAGTTCAATCCGATTGGCTGATCCAATCAGCCAATCAGATTGAGCTCGCATTCTATTGGCTGTTCCGATCAGCCAATAGAATGCAAGCTCAATCTGATTGGCTGATTGGATCAGCCAATCGGATTGATCTTGATTCTGATTGGCTGATTCCATCAGCCAATCAGAATATTCCTACCTTAATTCCGATTGGCTGATAGAATCCTATCAGCCAATCGGAATTCGAGGGACGCCATCTTGGATGACGTCCCTTAAAGGAACCGTCATTCTTCAGTTGGACGTCGCCGGATGAAGATGGGTCCGCGGTGGAGGTCTTCAGGATGGAGCCGGTCCTCATCGGATGAAGATAGAAGATGCCGCTTGGAAGATGATGGTTGCCGGTCTGGATCGCCTCTTCTTCCCGGATAGGATGAAGACTTTGGACCCTCTTCTGGACTTCTTCAGTGGATGTCTAGCCCCCGCTTGGGTTGGATGAAGATATCGGAGCCAGGACGGATCGGTGATACCCGGTGAGGTGAAGACAAGGTAGGAAGATCTTCAGGGGCTTAGTGTTAGGTTTATTTAAGGGGGGTTTGGGTTAGATTAGGGGTATGTGGGTGGTGGGTTGTAATGTTGGGGGGGGGGTATTGTATGTTTTTTTTTACAGGCAAAAGAGCTGAACTTCTTGGGGCATGCCCCGCAAAGGGCCCTGTTCAGGGCTGGTAAGGTAAAAGAGCTTTGAACTTTAGTAATTTAGAATAGGGTAGGGCATTTTTTTATTTTTGGGGGGCTTTGTTATTTTATTGGGGGCTTAGAGTAGGTGTAATTAGTTTAAAATTGTTGTAATATTTTTCTTATGTTTGTAAATATTTTTTTATTTTTTGTAACTTAGTTCTTTTTTATTTTTTGTACTTTAGTTAGTTTATTTCATTGTAGTTATTTGTAGGTATTGTATTTAATTTATTTATTGATAGTGTAGTGTTAGGTTTAATTGTAGGTAATTGTAGGTATTTTATTTAATTAATTTATTGATAGTGTATTGTTAGGTTTAATTGTAACTTAGGTTAGGATTTATTTTACAGGTAAATTTGTAATTATTTTAACTATTTTAGCTATTAAATAGTTCTTAACTATTTAATAGCTATTGTACCTGGTTAAAATAAATACAAAGTTACCTGTAAAATAAATATTAATCCTAAAATAGCTATAATATAATTATAATTTATATTGTAGCTATATTAGGGTTTATTTTACAGGTAAGTATTTAGCTTTAAATAGGAATAATTTATTTAATAAGAGTGAATTAATTTCGTTAGATTAAAATTATATTTAATTTAGGGGGGTGTTAGTGTTAGGGTTAGACTTAGCTTTAGGGGTTAATACATTTATTAGAATAGCGGCGAGATTCGGTCGGCAGATTAGGGGTTAATAATTGAAGTTAGGTGTCAGCGATGTTAGGGAGGGCAGGTTAGGGGTTAATAAATATAATATAGGGGTCGGCTGTGTTAGGGGCAGCAGATTTGGGGTACATAAGTATAACGTAGGTGGCGGCGCTTTGCGGTCGGCAGATTAGGGGTTAATTATTGTAGGTAGCTGGCTGCAACGTTGTGGGGGGCAGGTTAGGGGTTAATAAATATAATATAGGGGTAGGCGATGTTAGGGCAGCAGATTAGGGGTACATAGGGATAATGTAGCTGGCGGCGGCGTGCGGATGGCAGATTAGGGGTTAATAAGTGTAGGTAGCTGGCGGCGACATTGTGGGGGGCAGATTAGGGGTTAATAAATATAATATAGGGGTCGGCGGTGTTAGGGGCAGCAGATTAGGGGTACATAAGGATAACGTAGGTGGCGGTTGGCAGATTAGGGGTTAAAAAAATTTAATCGAGTGGCGGCGATGTGGGGGGACCTCGGTTTAGGGGTACATAGGTAGTTTATGGGTGTTAGTGTACTTTAGAGCACAGTAGTTAAGAGCTTTATAAACCGGCGTTAGCCCAGAGAGCTCTTAACTACTGACTTTTTTCCTGCGGCTGGAGTTTTGTCGTTAGAATTCTAATGCTCACTTCAGACACGACTCTAAATACCGGAGTTAGAAAAATCCCATTGAAAAGATAGGATACGCAATTTGCGTAAAGGGGATCTGCGGTATGGAAAAGTCGCGGCTGAAAAGTGAGCGTTAGACCCTTTTTTGAGTGACTCCAAATACCGGAGGTAGCCTAAAACCAGCGTTAGGAGCCTCTAACGCTGGTTTTCACGGCTAACGCCAAACTCTAAATCTAGGCCTATGTTTTTTGGTGAATATAGGGGGTAGCTAAGAAGGAGCAATCCATTTTCTCTACTATCTCTGACTTCCCCAGATATGACTTTTTGACTGAAAGTTTGTCCTCTTCTTACATTGGTGCTCCCTTGGAAAAAGCAGGGAGATGAAAGACATATTCCAAACAGTAATGAGCTGTAGCACCTTTGTTCTGAGAAAAAAAAATGATTAAAAAATTCTTGCTCTGAATTTAAAATACACGGCAGCAATATTTGTAGAAATTATAAAATAGGTCTAAAATCAAGATGATAGATAATGTGATTGTTTTAAACAAAAGTACAATATAACCATTATCTCCATGCTTACTCTTTAGCCCTGGAGCTTATAATATCAACACCAAGATCAGTAATAAAGTTGCCTGGCCTGACAAGTTTGGCAGACCTGACTGGGATTCAATACCAGCACCAACAAGACGGACATTTAGAGCAGAGGTAACAAATGCTATTTGTTGTTTTAAATGATAGACAGAATATAAAATGTAAAACTTATTAGAGCAATGTTTCCCAAACTGTTGTAGATATGGAACCAAAACAGTTTCTTCTTGTATGTTTTTTTTATACAGAATTATACTGATTTTTTTATATTCAAAGCAGTTCTAATCTATTAGAAAACACAACAATAATCTGAGGAAGCGTTTTTTGTGAAACGTACGTCAGGGGTCTTGGGGATAAGCTCTGTCTTTCCCCTTCTTTTTAATTTGCTCACCTTAAGTTGATCCGGTTAAAATGCAGCTTTAATAGATTGTTAAAAGTTAAAATTTAAAATAGCCCTCGGATTGTAAGGGCTTAGCTTACTACTATAATCTTTGCTGCTTGATACCAGTGATACTGATTTCAGTTTAAAATTTAAAAAAATCTTAGTTCAACTTAGGTGCAGTGTTTTTAATCTTTAGCTTCTGCTAAATGTATGTGTGGTTAAATTTTGATTTAATAAAGTTTAGTGTGTGAATGATGGAACATTTTTTTCTAAAGTAAAACTACTTAGCTTTGATTCAGTTAGGGCAATAGTGGAAAATTTCCTTCACAGATTTAAGTTACCTACCTCTACTTGTAAAAAAATAATCCAATTAGCAAAGTGTTTTCAAATGCATATATGACACAATAACACCTCCTATACCTCACATGAGGACAGTTCCACAGCAGTATTCTAATCTTTGTAAACAAACATTCAGATAATCATATTTTGTGTATGTCTCAGAGTAAAAATTTAATTTTTAAAATGTGAAGTGAATATGCATGAAAACTTTATTTAAAGAAAAAGTAGTGGGGAAAGCCAATATAGGCCACAAGCAAAGCACATTAAAGTGGATTTTCATAAAGAAAATCCTGTTGAATTAAATAAAGACAAAAATTATTTAAAAAAGAGAATGTGATTGATTACAATAATACTTGTGAAGATTCTTATTGCAAATTATCTGATGGGTTTTCAGTTATTCAAAACGCCCAGGTTGCTTACATTGCTAATGTTTGGTTTGTACAAATTCTCTCAAAATGAGCATAGAATTGAACAATTTGCAAAAAAGACCACTCAGTTAACTTTTTGAGTCACCAGCTCCTACTGAGCATGTGCGAGAATGCACAGAATAAGCGTATATGCATTAGTAATTGGCTGATGGCTTTCACATGGTGCAGTGGGAGTGGAAATAGACATAACTTTGAAATTTGTCAGAAGTGATTTTGCATAATCTTTTTATCATGCATTTGTTGAATATGCAAATATACTGTATTTACTGGTCCTTTAAAGGGACACTAAAGTCAAAATTAAACTTTCATAATTCAAATGGGGCGCCCAATTTCAAACAACTTTCCTATTCACTTCCATTATCTAAATGTGCACATTTTTTTTTATTTGCGCACTTTTTGAGGCCCCAGCTCCTACCGAGCATGTGCAAGAATCCACAGAATATATGTACAGCCTATATGCATTTTGTGATTGGATGATTGCTGTCACATGATGCAGTGGGAGGGAAAATAGAAGTAATTTTAAATTTTTTCAGAAAGAAATCTATTACTCATTTGAAATTCAAACTAAGTGCTTTTGCATTCTTTTAATTATGCAATTGATTATGCTAATCTGCTGTGTTTAGTGGTCTTTTAAGGGACACAAATAAGCAATGATTCATTTCTATAATATGTTACAGCATTTTATTATTGCACCCTAAAGGGATTAAATACATAGTTAAAGTTAAATTTGAACTGACAATGCCTGAACAGCCTATAATGGCCATTTAAAGTGATATGAAACCCAAAAATATTTTTTGGTGATTCAGAAAGAGAATACAATTTTAAATTTTTTTTCCAATTTACTTCTATTATCAAATTTGCTTTGTGTCCTTGGTATTGTTTGTTGAAGAGATACCTAGGTAGGTGTCTGGAGCACTATATGGCAGGAAATAGTGCTGCCATCTAGTGCTCTTGCACATGAATAACATACTGCTATATAGTGCTCCAGACACGTGCACGCTTCTGAGCTTACATCCCTGCTTAAAAAAAAAATGGCAAGAGAACAAAAGAAAATGTATAAAGAAAATTTAAAATAGATGGATATTAGAAAGTTGTTTAAAATTGCATGCTCTATCTGAATAATAAAAATCAAATACTTTTAAATGATAGAGGACATTTTGGTGTTTTTGCTCTGTATTGATTTTACCATAATTATCTGCTCTGTTATTAAATGTACCCCATACATATTATATACTGTTTTTTAACAGAACTATATATGGGCACATACAATAACAATAAACAGGAATTTAATACAGAAATAGGGGGAAAATGAAAAACATCTCTATTTTTGCAGGTTTTTATGCCATTTCTGCAAAATTGTGTAGCTATATAAGGAAAATAGCTTAAAATAAATTAATTATTTAGTCCTGATTTAAAGAACACCTCATATGTCTAGGTGACCAATTAATTTACAAAGATAGAATTATTATTATTTGCTATGCGTTGACTGTAAGCTTAATAGTAGTCACCCAGTCCAAAACCTCTATATGAAAGTGTATGTTTAAAGACCCCAGGGTATTTATCTAGAGGCATTTTGGTTTTTTTTATTTAACCCTTTTATCACTAAGGGCAGAAAATAAAAGGAAGGGATAAAAAACAGCAAAAAACACTTTGCTAGAATAAAAAATACAATTTATTCAAATTAATTTATATAAAATATACACTTTATTAAACTAAATTACAACACTATGATTGACACGTGCTGACAGAGAGAGAGAAGGGGAGGGGTCAGAACAAGCCATTGTTTACAAACAATAGCTTGATTTTTCTTGTATATGATCTGAGATTTACATAATTTGATACAAACTCACTTTTATGATACTTACTAACACAGGCCACAGAAAATCTTGATAGCTCAGATTTAGCCAGTGCAGTATAGTTTGTGCAGCCCATTTTTTTAGTAGATTCACCTTCCATATTATTAATAATGCTTGTTTAAAATTATAATTTTTATTTTACTCCCTTTCAGGTTGCAGAAGACAAAGAATTTCGTAAACATCGGAACCGAGTTGCCTATCTTAGTTTGTATTACAATTAAACCAGCGTATCATAGGATCTATCATGTTGTTCAGTTTTTGTAGCCCATCAGTCCCAGAATAAAAGGAGGACATTTCTGTTTGTGTTTTAGTTTTGTTCTGTTTTTCCCATATACAAAATCCCCACCTCTCACATTTTATGAAGCAATGTCAAAACACTTTTAAAAATTACACAAAGGAACTAAACTGATTAATGAATACAAAGATCTACTATTTTTTTTGCTAATAAAATCTTTGTTTCTGGGTGCAAAAAAAAAAGTTTTGTAAATCTGAATTTTTTTTGTAGAGATTTCAGCCAATAGAATTTCAGTAGCTCTCATCCTATTGGCTTATTTGAATTTCAAAAATCAAATCAGCCAACAGGAATGCAAGGGAAGCACTTTTGAAAAGGCTCCCTTGCATTGAAGATTCAGTATACGGCGGTGACGTCGTATGAAGAGGATGCCCCGCGCCGGATGTCTTCTGGATGGAGCTGCTCCGCACCGTCGGGATAAAGATAGATGATGCCGCCTGAATGAAGATAGAAGACTCCGCCTGGATGGATCAAGACCTCGCCACCTGGATGAAGACTTCTCAACGCCTGGATGAGGATGGATGTCCGGACTTCAAAAACTGTAAGTGGGGTTAGTGTTTTTTTTAAACTTTTTTTGGGTGGGTTTTTTTTTAGATTAGGGTTTGGACTTTTCTTAAAAGAGCTGAATGCCCTTTTAAGGGCAAGAAAAAGAGGTGAATGCCATTTTAAGGGTAATGCCCATACAAATGCCGTTTTCAGGTGTGGACTACAGATTCTGAGTAGAATCAGATAAGTTTAAAAAATCAGTTCAGACTCGGCCTCTCAGAATTCCTCAAAGATGAACTGTTCCGCATAGACATGCCTGAAACCCTAGAGATCTCTAATCAAAATCTGTATTACCATGGATCGTCGAATTAGGGAGAGGAGAGCTGAGAAAACACATCTAGAAACCTATCCAAAAAGGTCAACTACTCCAATCCCAGACAGATCAGGTGGCTCACCTATCCCTATAAAAACTGGAACAATCAAGGATCCTTTCTTTCAAGAAGAAAAACTAAGGAGAAGATTGGTGAACCTCTGCCTTTATTGTGCAAGCAAAGACCATGTTGTCTCAAATTGTTCCATATTAATTTGACAGAAAAAGGGTAAGACATATACCATTGAAACTCTCACATTAAAAATTCGAACCTCTCATTGCTCCCTCAATTTGTATTTACAGCGGGATCATCAACATATCAAGACTGAAGCATTAATAGACTCTGGAGCTTTTGGGATGTTTATCAATGCTAACATGGTTAAGAAAAATAAAATCCCCTGTGTGTTAAAGCAAAATCCACTCCTCGTGAAAGTTATTGATGGTTCTTATTTCCTCAAAGGTCCTATTACACATCACACAGTACCACTACTAGTTTCCACATTAGATGGACATAATGAATACCTCACATTCAATATTATACCTTCTTCATTACATCCCATAATATTAGGCCATCCTTAGCTACAGAAACATAACACAAAAATAGATTGGGTAGAGAGTTAAAAAAAAGTTCCCTTCCAAGTATTTATTATCCTTATTCATCTATCTCTCATTTAGAATGAGCTATTCCATCAGTTTATCATGATTTTTGGATGTTTTTTATTTAATACAAACTGATAATTTACCCCCGCATAGGACTTATGATTGTCCAATTGACACTAAACCTGGTGCCAACATTCCCTTCGGAAGAATTTACCCTCGGTCCCAAAAGGAACTTCAACATCTACGCCAGTATTTGGACGGTAATCTAAGAAAGGGTTTTCTAATTCCCTCCACCTCCTCAGCGGCTGCAGGGATCATTTTTGTAACCAATAAAGATGGAACACTCCGACCCATTATCGACTATAGAGCTTTAAACTTTATCACCATTAAGAATCGGTATCCTCTATCATTAATCCCCGAATTGCTTGAACAGTTACACAAAGCGACCATATTCACCAAATTGGATTTGAAATGGACATATAATCTTATTAGAATAAAATAAGGAGATGAGTGGAAGACTGGATTTAGGACTCAATATGGACCTTTCCAGTATAACATCATGCCATTTGGGCTATGCAATGCCCTTGCAGCATTTCAGTTCTTTATTAATGACATTTTCAAGGATTTGAGAGACGTCTGTGTGGTCATCTATCTGGATGACATTTTAATATATTCCAAAAATCTTGAGAAACATCAGAAACATGTTTGTTGGGGTTTAGCCAGACTCAGAGATAACAGGTTATATGCCAAATTGAAAAAATGACATTTTCATGTAAACACTATTAAATTCTTAGGTTACATCATATCCCCAGAAGGGATCCAAATGGATTCAGAAAAAAATTCTAGCTATAACTAATTGGCCTAAAAGAAAGACTATCAAATCCCTGCAAAGGTTTTTAGGATTCGCCAATTTTTATAGGAGGTTCATTCAGAATTTCTCTACCTTTGTGAAACCTCTTACAAAATTAACAGGAAAACACCCATCATTTCAGTGGTCATCTGAGGCTCAACATGCATTTGACTACTTAAAATCCAGGTTTACATCTGCACCCATATTACATTTGCCTAATTATGATCTCCAGTACACAGTGGAAGTAGATGCATCTAACTATGGTATCGGAGCAATCCTCTCTCAAAAAAATCTCATCTCTTCCACTCTACACCCAGTTGCTTTCTATTCAAGAACACTAATTTCAGCCAAAATCAACTATACTGTAGGCGATAAGGAACTACTCGCTATAAAATCCGCCTTGCAGACATGGCGACATTTGCTAGAGGGAACAACTAAACCTTTCATTATATTGACAGACCACAAGAATCTCGAGTACCTCAGAATAAACAAGACCCTCTCTTCCAGGCAAGTACGTTGGAGCTTATTTTTTGACAGATTCGACTTCTTGATCACCTACCATCCTGCATCAAAAAACATCAAGGCTGACGCTCTATCCAGGTGTGTCGAAAAAATTCCTCATACAGAAAATCATTCTTTTATTGTACCACCAGAAAAAAATAATTGGACTGACTTCCTCACTGGATTTAGAGCTCATAAAAGCATTAAAGACTGATACTGAAAACCCCTTAAATAAACATAAACTCACCCTGGATTCCTCTGGATTATACTTACATGGAAGACAAATATATGTGCCACCATCTCTTTGTACTCTTCTACTTCAACATTTTCATGATTCTCCCCTATTCTCCCCTAGCTGGTCATCCTGGAATTATTTTTTATTTATTTATTTTTTTGAATATATTTTTATTGAGGTATAATTTTGTGGCATACAAACAAAAACAATATTACAATCTTTACAGAGAAATTGTTCCATACTAGAAAACCATACATATTACACAAAAATACTATACGTATTATATAACATATCTAGCAGTCATAATAAACAAAATATCTGCCAAGTAAACTGTATGTCTTCCAAATAATATATGAGGCCGCTTTTGGACCTTGTAGTACTATAGAAATAACCGTTACAGAAGACAATCACGAGCTGTAAAGGACCACTCTTGGGTCCCAAATTGTAAACCTCTATTTTTTTTGAGTAGTATTCTATGGAACTATTAACACCAACGCTATATATGGATCATCCATAGAACTATTAACACCAACCCTATATCTAGACCACTACAAGCATTTAAGCATATAGGCCCACTCTTGGGTCCTTAGGACTATAGTGATATAATATTCTAGTGGAGAGAATTATACCTAAAGACCTGTCAAATGATCTATAATATACATATAAACCTTGCATTAGCTGTGTTCAGAAAAGGATCATACAGAGGTACTTGAAAATTTAAAATTCTCAAAGTTCACCGTACAACTTTTATATAATATACACAACCAAAATCAGCTCACAATGATCGCAGCCATCCAAACCATTTTATAGCTCCTCATATGACAGTTAAATGGAAGGAAGCAAATTTGTCATTAATTCAATTATTAGTGCAGAAGTTAGAGTTATGTAGCTTTTGTTTTACTTCAGTGGTCTTAATGGCTTTGTACTGCATGTAACTAGGCCTTAAACCTTTTCCCCTAAGAATTATTTCAGAGGTCTTAAAAACGATAACAACTCAAATAATTACTGTATATGACTATTAACATTATAATTACTACCTTCATCTCAGTAGATCCTTTGTTGAAATATCTAATATAGAGCAAAAGCTCACATATAAACTTAGTGCTGTGCTGTATAGAAAGTTGGTGAAAACTTAGAACCAAAATACAGCTATAGTAGTATGAGAGAAAAATTACTGTCTATGGTAACATGCAGTTAGACCCAATCTCCCTGGCACGGGCCCTATACCTAGGAGACCGGTGAATTTTTTCTTTTTTCTTTTTTTTTTTCTTTTACATTTTTATTGAGGTTCTCATATAAGCATACAAACAATATCAACAGTAATTTACAGGATATAACATAGCAACAATTTACAGTATGCATCCAGAATAAACATACATAAGAAAAAACCTCATGTTTTCCTAACTTTCTCAAAAATATTCCCCTTAATAAGCGTGGAAGACCTCTTGGGCCCAATTACTTATAGAAAAGTTGCATGGGGAAATGTGTTTGAGTAAACTATAATGGATATAGGTAATAATATGCTGAGGCCCAGAATAATACAGTAGAAATAATCACAGTATGTGGCTTACAATGTATGATAATAAAAGAGAAAGTTTGTTATGTTTAAGAGGATTGAAACCACTTAAATTTTGGGCATTAGAGCTAAAAATAACTGTTGCTATGGGAAGGTGCGGCATAGACAAGAAAAGCTGCAAAGTTGGTCCTCCTTAACAAGGAGGCATATTATATATAGGGGGGGGAGGTGGTCATTTAGGTGTAGGAGGCTACATGTAGTGGGAGTCACATCACTGTATGGAAACGTGATGATTGAGTATGTTTTCATTTGGAAAAAGAGAAGTACAAAATAAGTCAATGATGGTGTTATGAGGCGGTCTGTTTATGTAGGACTATAGATAGAGATATATATCCCTAAAAAGAGGAGACTAGGGAAATTGGGTAGTTATTGGATTAAAAATTTATATGGCATAATGTGACCCCCAAAGTCTGGGACATTAGTGAAAAGATGTTTCATAATTCTCCATCTGCGTATTATGTATTGGGAGATTCTAAGGTGTGGTAGTATCGTGGGTCCAGCCCACGTTAGGCCTATGATTATTACTCACTTTATAACAACGCTCCAGTAATCAACAATGCTTACAACCTAAAAATGATAGATAATGTGCAACATGACTTATACTAAATAGAAGAGTTAACCATAGTGGCTAATATAAGAATAACCAATAAACACGGGTAATATTAGCAACAGCAGGAGGCGCGACGGTCTCAGCAGACCATCAAATAACAAGATGTGGTATAACTATACAGAACAGTTAAAATATTGTAGAGTAAAGTATAGCTTGGCTACTCAGACACCATTTAGCTAGGGGTGACTCCTTGGGGACCAGGGGAACTCTGTAAGAGGTTTACACACCAGTAGAAAATAGACACTTTAAAGACTTGTGTGTCTGCTCGAGCCGCAAGCAGACAGGTATATTGTGCTAAGGGGTAGTGTCACCAAATAGAGGTTCCCATGCCAAATCTAGGAATTAAACTGATCAAAACTAGTTGGAGCTATACACAGCCATGGATCTAGCTAAGGTCATACAGTCCTCAAATTCTTCAAGTTACTATTGTGAGTAGTCAGCTGGTAGATATAAGTATCTTATAAAGCGGAGGAGGTAACTAGACCACATACATAAACCTGGGTTACAAATCCTAATAATAAGAGTGTGGAATTATATAGCTATATATTGAACTCTAGGATAGTAGCATGTGCACCAACTTTAAAAAAGGCATTGCCAATAAATGAAACTTGCAGTAATATATCAAAATCTAACAGTAAGTTAGGAGACCCTGTACAATTTCAGTACCTATTATGAAAAAAAAAAAAGGTACTACTCCCCTATGTACCACTCCGCTGAATAATAAATCATTTCAGTAAAATACTTAAACTTGTGTAACTTTCGCCATTCACAGCAAGCTAATACATAGGCAAGCAGGGTTTGATAGATACTATGTCACACACAGAATATAATCACTCAGTACATTTCAATGGTATGTGCCTGGCTCTAAGAATACAGTCACAAGGGTTAACGATGGCATTAATATCATGAGACATTATTGAAACACAAATGCTTGAAATAACAAAAGGAAAATGAGCGGCATACAGTTCCAAAGCAGTGTTCTATGGTTTCACATTCTGTCCTTTAAAAAAACAAGGCGAAAAGAAGAGAAAAATGCTCCTAAAAAGAAAGTAACCGTTAGGGATTCAGTCAGATGCTGTAGATCAAACTAGGTCCTCGCTATGAAGACCCCTTTGAACTGTTATTGTAAACTCAACCGATACCAGATTTATATAGTTCGTCTAAAGCAATTTGCTGCTGCAGTGTACAGATGGGAAGAGCCGACTGAACCGCAAAGTATGACTCCATATTCGATTCACATCCGAATCTAGTGGTTTCAGCAGTGGTGCCAGAAGAGAGCTGCTGGCTCGTAGTTGGGTCAGCAGTGGGTTGAAGATAGCACGCATCTGTGTTAAAGAGCAATCCACTATCTGAGCAGTTATCTACCTTAATGTACGGCACAGCTCCTGTTTTAAGAGAAGGTTGCACAGACACCACCGAGCGAACCCCGCACTTAGGGGCAGCCTCACTGTGCATGACTGTGCAATTCTGGCGTGTCGTTGAGGCTGCAAGCAAGAAGCAGTCTGGAGGGTTACCGCTCATCATGGCTGGCATTGAGGATAGTAAGTATAGGCACACTCCTTCCCTCAACAGCACTACGGAACAAAGGGAGAGCACTCCAAGTGTGACCGCCGACTGTGCTTATACTGTGCCCTGTGACTGTGCGTAAGCTCGGGAGTGAGGTGCGGTCTGTACCCAGGTCTGGCGACTCACCTGTCAGCCTAGGTTTAGTGAGTTCATCAGGGTAATCATCCATCTCAACCTCCACAAATATGTCCGCCTCACATTCGGCACGACTGTTACCATGGCAGTCAGCTAGTTCGCCAAATTGTAGGGATTCAGGCAGGGAGCACGAGGGCCCGGGGGGTAGCAATGCAGTATGGTTACCCCGATCAAGGTCAATGGCATCGGCGATCAGGCTAGGGGCAACATGCACCGGAAAACCAGCCCCAGCACAGCTCTCCACTAATGTTGTCTCCATCCTCGTGAAATGTTCATGTAGGAGCTGCGCCACAGCCAGCTCCCAGTTAATCAGGGCCTCCATTCTGGTCATATCCTTTATAAAGAGGGTCCCTTAGCCAAAAAAAAAAAAAAAAAACACTTGAACGTCACTTGGGTCTGTGATATTAGCGAGAAGGAAAGGGTCTCTTTGTAGTGCAAAAACACAATATCTTAAGGGTAAATAAACATTTTAAAGCTGATTGAAGCCAGGAGCTTCACTCATGGACGTCTGTCTCCCTTGGCAGTTGGCTCCGCCCCCCCCCGAGACCGGTGAATTTAACATATTAATTGTTGAAGGACAATAGGAAATAAGTAATATTGTTTAGCTTTAGATTATGTTCTATATTAACCAGGGTTAGCATTAACTTACTAATTAACCTAGATACTATACATGAAGCATAATGGAGCACATATACAGTGTTAGCATGAGAAGGCATAAGTCAGTATGGTCAAGTATGCTGAAAGCTATCCGTCCCTAAAATGTAAAAACTAAGTAACCCTAATAATAGAGGTAAAGAATTGCGGGGTTACATTAAAATATGGCAGAAGTATGCATTAGTCCCTAGCTAAAGTTTAAACTAAATTAAATGCAGGCTGGCAAAAGCATCAACGTTAACAAAGCAGATAACATATAAGAAGTAAATATTCACTAACATATTTTCCCTGTAATGTCATACAGTTCAGTATTTCACGGTACATGAATGTTAAAGAAGTCACGAGCATACAGCAATGCTTCTAAGGGGCAAAATAGCTCAAGACTACCTTGTCAATAAAAAATAAAAATAAAGCCAACAAAACAGATACTGTTCAGCACGGAAGTCAATCTGCTGAATAAAATTACAAAAATATATTGTGCCTCATGCATCGCTAGTATAGTTACTCATAATTGCATTGTGGCAGGTCTACAGCTGTGAGGATCTATCCTATTCAAACTCTCAAGTGTATCCTCATAGTTTGACATATAGCAAAATTCCAGGTCGAGAATTCTTTTTTGTCTTCCAGGATGGCATAAATTAGGCTGTGTATTTCATACTTATGGTATGCCTTAGAGTCTGTGTGCAAGGTACCTGGTCTTGATAGTGCAACTGCAAAGCAGTCTGTATCTAAGGCTTCTCTTTTTCTGTCGATGTTAACAGTCACCGCTGCATAAGGAACTGCTGCCTCGTCTGAGCTACTACGTCGGCAATCAGCTAGCAGCTGCAAATCACTTGGACCTCTGATCTCCTCTGTGGCAAGGCCTATTTCCAAATCATCCTCCACTGAACTCACTGGTTTGCCCTGAGCCTCTGCAGCATCATGACACTCTGTGGGACTCTGCGTTCCATATGAATGTCGGGCTAGTGGAACCCAACCAGTGTAGCGATCCGATTTGCAGGGTAGTAGTCTTCGGAGATCATCTTTTAGTTGTTGTTGAAAATTGCTACAGCAATCTCTAATTAGCTGTGAGGACTGACGTTCCCATCTGTCAAGTAAATCTTCCATTTTCTGGGCATGCAATTATCTTAGGTTGGTTGCTGATATCCTCAATATCTATTAAGCAGTATTGAGCATATAATGAAGATAGTGACGGTACTATACTCTCTCTTTAGTATTGCAAAAGGGGTAAAATTTATCACTCAAACTCTGTTTGCTTACCCCTGAGGGGGGGGGTGTGGCATCTCATGTTAGGCCGCCACCTAAGATCCAACGGCCCAGTGCAGTCCATGAAAGTACATTAAAACTGTGTGCTTTGCTAGAAAAAAAAAAAAGATATATTCTGGTTGTTCACTGTGTCCAGTCCTAGAATATGTCGTTATTAAAGGTCGATTGTGAGATATGCTACTGATAATTGTCGGATTATCCTCCTATCCTGGAATTATTAAAACGTCATTCGAAGAAATTTTTGGTGGCCAAAACTAGATGAAACTATCCATGATTATGTTAGATCTTGTGAGATTTATGCTAAAAAGAAATTGGATAATCAAAAACCATTTGGCTTCTTAACTTCTTTACCTGTACCAGATATTCCTTGGACCGTAATTTCAATGGACTTTATTGTGGATTTACCCCTTCAAACAATCATACCACTATTCTCATTGTTGTCGATCATTTGACTAGGTTGGCTCATTTCATACCTCTTCATCGATTACCCTCAGAATTGAAAACAGCAGAAGCTTTTTTCTCTCATATCGTAAAACTAAATGGATTACCCACAACTATTATCACAGATAGAGGAACACAATTTATCTCAAGGTTTTGGAAAGAACTATGTCATATTCTAAAGACTGATTCCAGGCTTTCTACTTCCTATCATCCTCAAACAAATGGTTTAATGGAAAGAGTGAATCAAGTCCTTGCACGATATCTTCATTGTTATATTTCTCATTTACAAGAAGATTGGTTAAAACTTCTACCCCTTGGCCGAATTCGCCTATAACAATTAGATTAATTCTTCTACAAAGACGACCCCTTTCTTCTCTACCTATGGATACCATCCAATATCATTGCCTTCCTTGAACATGATCTCCAATTCACCTGCTGTATCTGATTTTTCTGATAATATTAGGAAGACAATCATTTTACTAAAAGAACATCTAACTGAAGCCAAGTTAAAACAAAAACACTACTATGACCTTTGTCATAGACTAGCCCCCGACTACAAGGTTGGAGATTTAGTATGACTCTCAACAAAACATTTGAAATTGAATGTACCTTCTAAAAAGTTGGCAAATCAATTTATAGGACCTTTCCCTGTCCAACGTGCCATCAATTCAAATGCTGTTATTCTACTCTTCCTAATGGTTACAAGGTTCATCCCTCTTTCCACGTCTCACTCTTAAAACCTAACATAAAGGACCTCAACCCAAATCGTATAAGGACTCCAGCTCCACCTATAATGGTTGATAACCACATTTAATATGAGATTGACAAAATTTTGTACTCTCGAATTCGACAGAAAAAATTAGAATATATTATACATTGGCGTGGTTATGGTCATGAGGAGGATTCTTGGGTTGTCCACACTGATGTTCATGCTCCCAGACTCTTCTCGTCCTTCCACAAGCTTCATTCGCAGAAACCTAAAATTGAATCCTCGTAGATGATTCGTTAAGGGGAAGGTATTGTAATATACCTCTGTACCTTTAATTGCCACTCCCTGCCCTCTCCAAACTTAACCTATTTAAGGCAAGTTCACTCCTAACTCATTGCTTGAATAATTTTGCTAATTGTAAGGCAACTTCCTAGCAAGTCCTCTCAAGCCTTCAGTAGTTTTGTGAAGTCTGCTACAACTACTTACCTTTCATGCTGAATCGCTTCATCTCATGGCCTGTCAGCTGTTCTGTCAGCTCTCTACAGCTTCTAAGCAGCCACACTTATCCTCATCAAGATACAACCTGTCAGCTGTCTTGTAAACTCTGCATCAGACAGAAATCATCACCAGACTCAGCTCTCCTTATCCTCTCTTCTCATCAACGCAGTAACACATAGGCAACTTTGCCTGACAAACTTCCCAAGCTAACTATTTTCTGCATCTCCTCTCTGCTAATACCGCAAGTATACCCCTTCATATTATTGTAAAGACTGCCTTATCTGCAAGTATTATACTGCTGCATTCTATGTATTGTTATTTATACAGAAACTGTCTGCCTTCAAAGTTAAAGTGATTTCTACCTCTCTGACACTAAACATAATTAACAGACTTTCTGAACACTACTTATTAGATTCGATTATATTACTCAGTCTAAAGTCTGTTGCTCTGCTAATACCTGGCCTCCATTAAACCTAACAGGTATATCATAGGATCAACACAATCTAATTATTAGCAATATTTCTTTATTAGCTTGTCAAGCAATTCTCAGTGAAGCATTCCACTTCATTTAAATTGCAACACCAGTATCAAACGTATCTGCTACAAATTAGTATCTTCAGCTCACTCATATATATTGGGCTGAATCTACTAAGTAGCTACATATCTCATATTATATATTGGGCTGAATCTACTAAGTAGCTACATATCTCACATTATATATTGGGTTGAATCTACTAAGTAGCTATATATCTCACATTAGGAGCCTTATATCTAACTTAATTGATAATAGTTAGAATATTGCATCCACAAGCACTCATCTCATAGTTCCATAGCTACAACCAGGGTCAGGTTCTTTGTCAGCCCTCCCTCCACCCAAGAAGAAGGCCAAGGAACAGCACTCTACAGACACATGACATACCTTTAAAATGCATTTGAAACTGTTTCCATACCGCCCAATCCTCAACCATATCCTTTGTGATCCTGATCTTTCTGCTCTCACCTGCATTACCTCAGACGGGCCTCAAGTCACCTTTTGAAAACCATACCCATTGGAATCACTCTACCCACAAAATTGAGCAACCCCAACAGAGATTGCAGATCCCTAAGGGAAACCCAGAGACACGCAGCAGTTGCCCGTACCACTTCAAGCATCAGCCAGATTTTGTCAGCTAGTAAATGACATTCCATAGCAATCCCTAACAAACGCCTAGATTACGAGTTTTGCAGTAACAGGGGTGCGTTGCTAACAAGCCTTTTTTTTCCAGCGCTCACTTTAAACAACGCTGGTATTACAAGTTTTCTGAATGGCTGCGTTAGCCTCAGAAAAGTGAGCATTGAGCAAATTTAGCTCCACTTCTCACTGTAATACCAGCGCTGCTTACGGTTGCGGTAAACTGGCTAAAACGTGCTCGTGCATGATTTCCCCATAGAAAACAACGGGGCTGAGACGGCTGGAAAAAAAACCTAACACCTGCAAAAAAGCAGCGTCCAGCTTCTAATGCAGCCCCATTGTTTCCTATGGGAAAATACTTTCTATGTCTACACCTAACACCCTAACATGAACCTGAGTCTAAACACCCCTAACCTTACATTTATTAACCCCTAATCTGCCGCCCCCGACATCCTCGCCACCTACATTATATTATTAACCCCTAATCTGCTGCCCCCAACCTCGCCGCTACTATGTTAAATGTATTAACCCCTAAACCTAAGTCTAACCCTAACACCCCCTAACTTAAATCTATTTTTAATAAATAAAATTACTATAATTAAATAAATAAATCCTATTTAAAACTAAATACCTATAAAATAAACCCTAATATAGCTACAATATAACTAATAGTTACATTATAGCTATTTTAGGATTTAATTTTATTTTACAGGCAACTTTGTATTTATTTTAACTAGGTACAATAGTTATTAAATAGTTATTAACTATTTAATAGCTACCTAGCTAAAATAAATACAAATATACCTGTAAAATAAACCCTAATCTAAGTTAGAATTACACCTAACACTACTCTAATAAATATTAGAGTAAATAAATTAACTAAATTAAATTAAACTAATTACATTTAAATTAAATAAACTAAATTACGAAAAAAACACTAAATTACAGAAAATAAAAAAGAAATTACAATTTTTTAAACTAATTACACCTAATCTAATCCCCCTAATAAAATAAAAAAGCCCCCCCCAATAATATAATTCCCTACCCTATACTAAATTACAAATAGCCCTTAAAAGGGCTTTTTGCGGGGCATTGCCCCAAAGTAATTAGCTCTTTTACCTGTAGAAAAAAATTCAATACCCCCCCAACATTACAACCCACCACCCACATACCCCTACTCTAAAACCCACCCAATCCCCCCTTAAAAAAACCTAACACTAACCCCCTGAAGATCACCCTACCTTGAGCCGTCTTCACCCAGCCGGGCACAAGTGGTCCTCCAGAGGGTCCGAAGTCTTCATCCTATCCGGGCAGAAGAGGACATCCAGACCGGCAGAACTCTTGATCCAAGCGGCATCTTCTATCTTCATCCTTCCAGAGCGGAGCGGGTCCATCTTCAAGACATCCGACGCAGAGCATCCTCTTCCATCCGACGGCGACGACTGAATGACTGGTCCTTTAAGTGATGTCATCCAAGATGGCATCCCTTGAATTCCAATTGGCTGATAGAATCCTATCAGCCAATCGGAATTAAGGTAGGAAAAATCTGATTGGCTGATGCTATCAGCCAATCGGATTGAAGTTCAATCCGATTGGCTGATCCAATCAGCCAATAGGATTGAGCTTGCATTCTATTGGCTGTTCCAATCAGCCAATAGAATGTGAGCTTAATCCTATCGGCTGATTGGATCAGCCAATCGGATTGAACTTCAATCCAATTGGCTGATAGCATCAGCCAATCATATTTTTCCTACCTTAATTCCGATTGGCTGATAGGATTCTATCAGCTAATCGGAATTCAAGGGACACCATCTTGGATGACGTCACTTAAAGGAACCGTCATTCAGTCGTCAGCCGGGAACAGAAGAGGATGCTCCGCGTCGGATGTCTTCAAGATGGACCAGCTCCGCTCCGGTTGGAAGAAGATAGAAGATGCCGCCTGGATGAAGAGTTCTGCCGGTCTGGATCTCCTCTTCTGCCCGGATCGGATGAAGACTTCTGCCCCTCTGGAGGTCCACTTGTGCCCGGCTGGGTGAAGACGGCTCAAGGTAGGGTGATCTTCAAGGGGGTAGTGTTAGGTTTTTTAAGGGGGGTTTGGGTGGGTTTTAGAGTAGGGGTATGTGGGTGGTGGGTTTTAATGTTGGGGGGTATTGTATTTTTTTTACAGGTGAAAGAGCTGATTACTTTGGGGCAATGCCGCGCAAAAAGGCCCTTTTAAGGGATATTTGTAATTTAGTAAATTAGTTTAAAAAATGTAATTTCTTTTTTATTTTCTGTAATTTAGTGTTTTTTTTCCGTAATTTAGTTTATTTAATTTAATTGTAATTAGTTTAATTTAATTTAGTTAATTTTTTTATTTATAGAGTGGTTTTAGGTGTAATTGTAACTTAGTTTAGGATTTATTTTACAGGTAATTTTGTATTTATTTTAGCTAGGTAGTTATTAAATAGTTAATAACTATTTAATAACTATTGTGTCAGCGCTGCGGAATCTGTTGGCGCTCTACAAATACCTGATAATAATAATAATAATACCTAGTTAAAATAAATACAAAGTTGCCTGTAAAATAAAAATAAATCCTAAAATAGCTATAATGTAACTATTAGTTATATTGTAGCTATATTAGGGTTTATTTTATAGGTAAGTATTTAGTTTTAAATAGGATTAATTTATTTAATTATAGGAATTTTAATTAGATTTATTTAAATTAGATTTAAGTTAGGGGGGGTTAGACTTAGGTTTAGGGGTTAATACATTTAATATAGTAGCTGCGACATTGGGGGCGGCAGATTAGGGGCTAATAATTGTAGGTAGGTGTCAGCGATGTTAGGGACGGCAGATTAGGGGTTAATAGTATTTAACTAGTGTTTGCGAGGCGGGAGTGTGGCGGTTTAGGGGTTAATACATTTATTAAAGTGGCGACGATGTCCGGTCGGCAGATTAGGGGTTAAAATTTTTGTGTTATAGTGTTTGCGATGTTGGGGGGCCTCAGTTTAGGGGTTCATAGGTAGTTTATGGGTGTTAGTGTACTTTATAGCACTTTAGTTAAGAGTTTTATGTTCCAGCGTTAGCCCATAAAACTCTTAACTACTGACTTTTAAATGCGGTAGAAGTCTTGACAGGAGAGGGTCTACCGCTCACTTCTTCCAAGACTTGTAATACCGGTGTTAGGCAAATCCCATTAAAAAGATAGGATACGCAATTGACGTAAGGGGATTTGCGGTAGCCAAAAGTCGCAGAAGAAAAGTGAGCGGTACACCTGTACCTGCCAAACTTGTAATACCAGCGGGCGTTAAAAAGCGGCGTTGGGACCTCTCCACGCTGCTTTTTAAGGCTAACGCAAGACTCGTAATCTAGGCATATGTGAGGCAAGTGCAAGGCCCTTCTGTCTTATTCTCCACTAATGGGACTCCAAACTCCTACTTTAGCGATAGCATAACCTGCATCATGCGAGTGTACTGTGCTGACAACGGGCTCTGATCAACAAAAAGTCATCTAGATAATGGGTCAAGTACCCACTACCCTCCCCAGTTGCCACTGCCTATTGAAAAAAATAGTTCAATGCCTCATAGTAAGCACAGGACACTAAACAACCCATCGGCAGAGATATTTTGACAAAATAGGAATCCTCAAAAATGCACCCCATCAATTTGAATGATGTTGGATGAAGCAAAAGAAGACGGAAAGCTGTCTCAATGTCTAGCTTCGACAACAGTGTGCCCCCCATAGAGCAGCTTGTACACATCCCAATGTCTCATCAAAGAACTGGTAATGCATTGAGCTAAGGACTGGATTGATCACTTCTTTGACCGACCCCCTTTCGGGTATGACAGGTAATAAATCAAATCAAACAAACCAGATTACTTCTTTGGCACAACCCTCAACAGGGACACTACCAAACCAGGAATCGGGAGCTCCAGGAATGCCAAAAGAAGAAGTTAGCTCCCCTATCGCACTACCTGTCTTAAAGGGACACTGAACCCATTTTTTTTCTTTAGTGATTCAGATAGAGCATGCAATTTTAAGCAACTTTCTAATTTTCTCCTACTATCAAATTTTCTTCATTCTCTTGGTATCTTTATTTGAAAAGCAAGAATGTAAGTTTAGATGCCGGCCCATTTTTGGTGAGCAACCTGGGTTGTCCTTGCTGATTGGACAGCACCAATAAACAAGTGCTGTCCAGGATACTGAACCAAAAAGTGGCAGGCTCCTTAGCTTAGATTTATTACAGATATAGTAAGCAGAACTTACTAGCTAAAGAATACACGTCTTAGCACTCTAGGCTGTATTTATGTAATTTATACAATGTATAATTCACCTCTAATTCAGTAAGTGAAATAATACTAGTGAAAAAAATAAAATTTAACTTTTATTAACTTTGTTAAAATAGGATTGGAAATAAAACCACACTTAAGTTGTCTTCTGTAGTTGAAATAACTATCTCATAAAGATATTGTGTACTTCTATTCTTGCCGTTCTTAACTTACAGAGATATAAATTGTATTGAGGTTTGTAATTTGTGAATCACTGAATTACAATAATCAGAATAAAGAATCACCCTATGAATGCTCTTCTAATCTTACTTATACAGAGCTTTAATAATATTGGATTATTAATTTAGGGTATTAATTCCCACTTTAATATGACCCAGTTTATAGTAATACTGACTCAATAAAAGTATCGTTAAGGATCACAAGGGCAAATATTCTTGGAGATTTTAATTAGTTAATCCCTCAGGGTTAAAGATTAATCTGACTAATAACTGTTAGAATACCGGTGTCATTTACTTCTAAGGTTTGCAGATTAATTTATGGTTTTCCAATGCTAAAATTGCAATGGGTTATACACATTACACTAATTGTGTCATTATTTCAAACATATTGAGAGAAATCTCATGTGTTGGGAGTATCAGAGAATATTTCCTGAGTATCTTTACAACAATTTATCTCTAAAGATTGTATCTGTAAAGTTAAACCAATTTATTAAGAATAATAATACGCTTTGGAGCTTGAGTAGTAATTATTGTTCTGTAAGATCAGAGTTGTGTTGTGAATGCTCAGCTACTTATTGTCGACTTTGTAGACCTGCTATATGTTTTTATTGGTAATGTACATTGTCAAATAACTAGTGAGTATACAATTATAAATATCAAAGCGTGCAATTGCACTAACTTCGTTTAGGCACTTAAAGTCACCCTAATCTCTATACAGTATCACGTTAGATTACAAGTGGTTATTCACAATGATGTTGATTGGTTGACTCAAAATGACTACGCGATGCCAATACTACTTATTATGATCTGTAAGGTACAGTGTGTTAATAATCAATAGGAGTACAAGTCAATTTCATTTTAAGTTGCAATCAGCAATTTGGCCACAGTGTTTTCTTCCTGTTATTCTATATTATAACAGGTAATATAAAACTGTAATTGTTGCAACTCGCCTTAATGTTTATACTTATATCATTAGTTGTGTCATGTGCTTTAGTATCAACTATATACAACATAACAGACTGAAACAGAATTTGGTTCTTAAGACTGCTTCTGTTTATTCTGTGCTGTTCCGCTACTAATACCAATATGCACACAGAGAGTAAGTGATCGATATGTACCACACTCTTATTCACTCCACAATAATAATACTCTTGCCGGTGGCTAACGGACAGCCTGCATGCCTCAGCGTGCTAGACGCTATAGATAATGGCACAGAGGAGGCTAGAATAGAACGTTAAACATATTAATCAGATTATCGACTACAATAAGTTGAAGTCAGCTTAAGGCTTAGCTAAAAACACAGGAGATCCTAGGACTCCTCACAATTTCCCTAACTCTCCTGACATGTTTCGCCGTGAACCGGCTTTTTCAAAGGACCTTAAAGGGACACTCAAGTCAAAATTAAACTTCATGATTCAGATACAGCATGCAATTTTTAATTTTAGAATTTTTATTGGTAGTCCATTTAGGGGTACAAAAAGAAAAAGAGGATGAGGTTAGAGGCAATAGTTACATATTAGGGGAGTATACACAGACACAAAAAGAAAAGTAAAAAACTAAAAAGATTATTCCTTATTCTATTCTTTCTTTTGGATCAAGCAAATGAAAAAGCAACCAAGAAATAAAATATAAGGCATTGTTCCAACTCTCGATGTATACACACATAATAGTGGCCTATCAAGTAAAAGAAAGGAAGAATATTTAAACCGAAGTAGATCTATCTCTAATTTTGACCAAGCATAGCCTGATACCCTAAACCTAAAGCATAGCCTGATACCCTAAACCTGCAACCTGATCTCAACCAGTTAACCCCTCAGTGGAAACCAAAAAAGTTTTTCTGATTTTTAGACAAACAGCTGTGGTGCTATTAACTTTCAAAATTAGATGACGTGAGTCACAGCTACAGCCAGGGGACAAAAAGATCCTCTGGCCCTGGGGCTAAACCACACACAACGACAGCATCAAACACAACACAAGAAAAAAAAAAAAAAAAAAAAGGGGGGGAGAAAAAGAAACAAAAAACATGGGGAGGTTAGGCTAGGTTCGCTTCCGGCGGAGACCCTGATGCTTAGATTTTACCATATTCCTAATAACACTAATTCGCTATCTTTAAAAGGATAAATAATATATTCAATCTCATTAGCGGGGAGGGCTTTAATAAATTGTGACCATTTAGAAAAAAAGTTTTTTATGTCTTGATCTTTTTGCAAGTTGGTATCCAGTTGTTCAATAATACACTGCTTTTTTAAGCAATTTTTTACTTCAGTTAAGCTCGGGGTGGCTTTTAACTTCCATTTCTTTAAAATCAAATATCTCACCGCGAGGGTAGCCATGCTTATAATTTTACTAGTCTGATATGGTGGGGTAGGATTATCGGAAAAGAAGACTATCCTCCTGGGGGAGAATGTGAAGGAAGGTACCTTGACTATATTATTAAGCCAAAATTGAACCTTCAACCAAAAGCTATGAATTTTTGGACAGTCCCAGATCATGTGCAGCAGGTCAGCAGATGGAAATGAACATTTGGGGCATTTATTGAACTCCAAACTACTACATTTAAAGCCTTTCTTAGGAGTGAAATAAGTCATGTGGAGAAGTCTTAAATGTGACTCCCTCCACGTAGCTGAAAGAGTAACCCGACAAGTTTCCTGGATCGAGAAAGTGAGAAGATCTGGATCCAGAGAGTTCTGCTGAAGCAGGGAGGACCATTTAAGGTAGAGTTTCTTTAAAACACCAGGGCCTTTAAGAGCTGTTAGAGTTTGATAGATGTATGAGATTGATGTAAGCCCATTCTTAAATAATATCATCCATTTTTCTAGATCTCCCATAGACCACTCCCAGCCATAGTCAGTGACCAGCTTAAGAGCAAAATGTCTCACTTGCAAGTATGCAAAGAAATCGTTGTTAGAAATAGCGAACTCCTGCTTGAGAGAGTCAAAGGACTTAATACATTTCCTCTCAAAGTCCAATACCTGTTCCAGTTTTACCAGTCCAAGTAATGCCCATTTGGAGAATACAGCTGACTGTATGCCTGCTACAAACTGAGGATTATTTAATATAGGGAGGTGTTTTGAGGCTTCAATGTTTATATGAAGAGCCAATCCTATCCTTCTCCAAATGGAGATTGAGTTATAAATGGAGCTCATCTTTTTTATTCCAATAGGGATCGTACTGCTGTTGCAATGAGTCAGTGCAACCAATGAGTAGGGGTGAATCATATTACTCTCTAAATCCCCATTAGTAATGTAATTACTATTAGTAAACCAATCTGCCGTAATTCGTGCCAGGAATACTTGGTTATAGAGACGGCGATCAGGAAGGGACAGTCCTCCGTGCTCTCTCGGTAAAGTTAGTTTAGCTAATGAGATTCTCGGTTTTCTCTTCTGCCAAATGAATACTCGTAAAGCAGTATTAAATGCAGTGATATCTTTTGTTTTAAGAAGTAAGGGAGTGTTCTGGAGAACATAGAGAATTTTAGGGAGAAGGGACATTTTGTACAAAGCTATACGACCCGACATTGACAGTGGAAGATTCTGCCAGTTTTTTAGCACTTCTTTAACACTAGCCAGCACCGGGAGTATGTTCAATGAGTACCAATTATGCGGATTATCCGAGATCCAAATACCTAAATATTTGAAAGAGTCCTGAACAATTTTGAAAGGAATAGATATAGGTAAGTTTTGAGGTTGTTTAATCCAAAGCAGTTCTGATTTTGCAGAATTGACGGAATAGCCTGAGAAAGATCCGAATTTTTCAATTATCCAAAGAAGTTTGGGAATATTACTTTGTGTGTTTGACATATATATTAACACATCATCAGCATAAAGTGCAATTTGCAAGGTTTTCCTTTTAATCTTGATCCCTTCGATCTGCTGGCGAATTTGATTAGCAAGGGGCTCAATGGCTAGATCAAACAAAAGTGGCGAGAGAGGGCAGCCCTGCCTCGTGCCTTTTTCTAATTTTATGGCCTGCGTGGGAGACCCATTCACTATTATTCTCGTATAAGCGTTCTTGTAAAGATTATTAAAAAAAGTCAAAAAGTGACCTGTCAACCCAAATTGTTGTAAAGTAAAGGCTATGTGATCATGGTAAACCGAGTCGAATGCCTTACCTGCATCTATTGATATAATTGCCAAGTCAGGGGTGCCCTCTCTAGCCCCCTCTTGCTGGCCCTCGCCTGATTTAAAATAATCTACAACAAGGAACACCTCCCTTATTTTAGCTGAGGAATTGCGTTTCTTTAAAAAACCAGCTTGGTCCACGTGGATAATACTGGGCAGATGAGATTGAAGCCTATGTGCAAGTATTGATGACAAAAGTTTGTAATCGGTGTTAAGAAGCGCAATTGGTCTATAAGACTCTTTTTCAGCTGGGTCTTTACCCTGTTTAAGAATAAGGGAAGTGAATGAAGCCACAAAGTCAGGGGAGGGGGTGTTACCTTTGATATAGAGATCATTAAATAGTGAGGTTAGATGAGGTGTTATTTCAGGCATTAGGATCTTATAGAACTCATTTGGAAGGGCATCTGGTCCCGGGGTTTTGTTAAGAGAGAGTTTCTTTATTGAAGCAGAAACTTCAGACTCTGTTATTGGGGCACAGATCTGATCCAGCATTTGAAAAGTTAGCCTTGGGTATTGAATTTTCTCCCAAAATTCCTCCCTTTGTTTAAGGTCAGAGGTCTTATGTGTATATATAGATTTAAAATATTCAGTGAAGATATCGAGAATTTCTTCAGCTGTCTTATAGGTATTGCCTTCATGACGAAGTGAACTAATTAGTGAAGGTTCGCAAGAAGCTTCCCAGTTTTACTCCCAAAACGATACAGTTTTGCCTGCATCTTTAGGTCTTTCTGAGATGCTTGATAGAGAAGGAGTGAGTCTCTTTCTCGTAAAGCAGTTGTGTACTTCAACCAATTCTCAGATGATTTCAGTAGAATATACTGATTATAGGTATTTATGACTGATTTCATTACTTCTATTTCTCTTATCTTGAGTTTCTTTGTTCTTGCTATGGTGTATGCTAGGATCTCACCTCGCAAGACCGCCTTAGCTGTCTCCCAAAAAATGGCAGGTTTAGTGGTATGCTCATGATTAAAAAGTATAAATTCACGATATTTAGCTATAAGCCAATTTTTAAACTTGTTATCTGTAGCTAAATGCCGGGGAAACCGAAAGCCCATATTCCTTGCGGGGTTAGGGCTTGGCCGAAAATATAAAGAAATTGGCTCATGGTCCGAAATAGTGATGGGAAATATTTCTGCCGTTATATTAGAATTAACAAGCCTGTCATCTAGCAAAAACAAATCTATGCGTGAAAGCGATTTATGAGCCCTTGAGTGACAGGTAAAGTCTCTGACCTCCGGATTTTTCAATCTCCAGACGTCAGTGACCTTCAAATTATGTGAGATTTTGTTGAACAGCTTTGTTTCGAGATTATCTCTTTTGGTTTTTATAATGTGGGAGCTTTGCCTGAGTCTGTCTAATGGATACTTTGGGGCCATATTGAAGTCGCCACCAATGACTAGGTATCCTGCTGCACATAACATAAGCCTGTTTTGAAGAGCATCCCAAAAGGATGAGTTAAAAACGTTTGGGGCATAAACATTGCAGAATGTATAAAGAATTTTGTTAATTTTCATCTTTGCAATAATGTACCTTCCTTCTTGATCCGTATCTACCTGTATAATCTCATAGCATAGTTTTTTCCCCAGGAGGATAGCCACCCCGCTCTTTCTATTAGTAGAGGCAGAGAATATAACTTTTTTTACCCACGAGGCTTTTAATTTAAGCACTTCTTCAGCTTTTAAGTGAGTTTCTTGAAGGAAGGCCAAATCAGCATAATTCTTCCTCAAAAAAGTTAATATTGCCTTTCGTTTAATGGGCGAGGTAAGGCCTCCTATATTCCACGAAATTAAATTGAATTTATTATCCATAGCCATATGGGTTTAAAAATACTAAAATAATGTGGGAGGAAAGAAAAGAAAAAAAAAAAAGAAAGAAAAAACCCCACACAAAACACAAAATCACAATTAAACATAAAACATTATCCCAATTCAAGCAAGCTGCTAAGGGAAGTTTAGCCCAACTTCCCCTTTCCTCTATATTTTGTATTACTCTAGTCACTGTATGATATTTATAGTATCCGTCCTACCTGGCTTATTGAACTTATTTCTCAGCCTTTTCCCGAGGGGAATATCTCCTCAAAGAATTTAGCTGCATCCTGTGGCGAGTCAAAGTAAGAGGTAATTCCCTCCCTTTGTATTTTTAATTTTGCTGGGTATAGTAGGGTTGCTCGTATGCCTTGGTTTATGAACCTTGAGCATATTGGGGCAATCTCCCTTCTTTTTGATGCTACTTCTACTGAGTAGTCTTGAAAGATAAGGATTTTTGCATTGCCTATAAAGATAGGTTGATGCTTACGAAAAGCTTGGAGGATTGCCACTTTATGCTGAAAGTTCAAAACTTTAGCAATTATGGGCCTTGGTCTCGGGTTGTCTTTACTTAATAAAGGTGTGCCTATCCTATGGGCCCTTTCAATTATAATCTTTGGAAAAGAGTCTGGAAATTGCAGTAAATTGGGTAGTGTCTCTGTAAGAAATTTGTCTAGATTCTCAAATTGCTTTTCCTCGGGGACTCCAATAATTCACAGATTATTCCTTCGGGATCTGTTTTCTAGGTCTTCTAATTTACTTTGCATTTTAGCGACTGTTAAATTTAAGACCTCAAGATTATTTTTATACGTCATATTGGTGTCCTCTAGGTCTGAGATCCTTTGCTCCGCTTCAGAGAGTCTATGAGAGAATTGTTTTACTTCATTTGTCAAGGATGCTATATCTTGCTTAATCTCTATTTTTAAGGCCTCAAATTTAGGGGCTAAGGCATCAGAGATTTTGCTAACAATAATTTGAATGTCTAATGACTCGCCTGAGGATGGATTTGTGCAAGGTGTCTGTACTTCTATTGAAGTTTCATAGCTTGGTTTATTTTTTTTTGTCTCTTTGTCTTCCTGCCATTGTTGGGGGGGAATTTTTCGGGTGATTGTGGAAATACTTATCCATGTGTTTGAGGGGTGCTTTGTGAGACTTTATAATAATTTGGGAAGGGGGAAGTGAGAAGAAAAAAAAAAAAACAACACAAAAAAAAAAAAAAAAGGAGTGAATCAAGTGAGAATGTGATGTGAAATAGTGAACCAACTAAGGATTTATTCTTAGTAGTGAGTGATAATCAGTGCTTATAGGGGAAGAGAAAAAAAAAAAAATGTGAATTGTGATTATAGAAGTGCTAAAAATTTCAGTGGGGTGTTTTCCCTTCTTTCCCCCTTACAACAGCGAATGGAGAGAAAAAATTATTTAAACTCCTAGGCTATTGTATTGTCCTGCTTTCTGTAAGGTTTATTTTTCGTTTATTCAGAATTAACAATTTATGGTTGAGCCTATAATAGTTTTCTTTTAATTACAGCTTTGCCTTTTTATTTCTATAGTTTTAATTACCTAATTTGGTATTAGTAGAAATTTTCTATTTCTTAGTGGTATCTCAGAATACTTAGCTCCTAGCAATTAGAAGGTTGGGAATTGTGTTATTGATTCCCTGATCAGCCCCGAATATATATTACCCTTGTTCTATTTTTAAAACCTTTTTACAGATTACACAGCATATAATAAACATACTAAGTACCATTAACTTTTTCTCAAAAGACAATTTTGTGTAAACACAAGAGGGAAGAACGCACAGTTAATTAAAAAAAAAACAAAAAAAAAAACAGGAAATATGAGCATAACATCAGAGTTTTCCTACTCAGCAAGAGGCTTCCCCTCTATTTTGGTAATATAAAGTTCTGAGTTATTTATAGCCTGATTTTTTGTCTATAATTCAATAGATAAACTCAGCTTTCTTTTTTAGGGCTTATTTAGTTTATATTTTCCGCCAGATACCATACCACTTACTGTAACTAAATTAAATTATTTTCTTAAGTGAACAAGAAAAAATAAAGTTATATTAGCCCCTGGGTCTGCAGCTACTAAATATCACTCCATATAGGGAGAAAAAAAAGGGGGCTTTCTTAAATTTTATACCCGGGTCATTTCTCTTTATATCATTTAAGGCCAAAGACAAAGATTAAACAGATCTTTCTGAATTAGCAAAAAAACCAGGGAGAAAGAGAGAGTGAAGTGTGTCTCAGCAGGTTCTAAATAACAGACATTTGCAACATTATACTGCAACAATATAGCACAAAGTGTCCCTTTAGCAATAAAGAATGATATTAACAAAAAAAAGGAATGTTCTCCTTTTCCTTCTTCTTTGATTGTCTCTTTTGAGTTCAAAGAAATTTTGGTTACTGATTCTTTTATAGCTGCTTTTTGTACACAACCAGGAGCGTGAATAGTAATTTTCTGTCAAAACCTTTACCTTTTAAATAGTAATAATCCATAGAAAAGGCAGATTGGGATTATTACATTCAGATGGCAATGCCAAGAAAGAAATAAAAGTTCCCAGCTCTGTTTTGTCTATAGGTTACATTTACCTTTGTTCAGGTGTGTCTTATGTCTAGCTTTTGAAAGCGTTTGCTAACTTATTTTTGTAAGAATGGAAAAAACAAACAGGGTATCCCCAATGTAACATCACCATTCAAGGCCCTTTTAACAAATATTATACATTTTGGTCACAGACTAAGGCTACATACATTAACAGACTGAGACAGAGATTAGAAATTATGCAAGCTTGTATCATTTCCATTAACTGATCTTAAATAGTCATATTGTAGCTAGTTTGTACATATGTCTGATTCTCTCCTCTTGCCCCTTCTCTTTCCTTCTTGTCCCCTTTTCTATCTGTATCAGAAAAACCAAAGAGGATTTTTATAGGGGAGTCCAAAAAATAAAATAGATAATTTTATATGACGTAAGGAAAAGCTCCCTTTTTTATGAAAAGTACCTGGCCCCTGTCCGTGGGGATCTGATGTGTTGACTCTTTGGCTCAAGGAAAAAAGTCACTATCGAAGCTGCAGATCCGGAGGCCCCCCCTCGCAGCATCGGTGGGGGGAGGAACCCCGGTGTTGGAAAAGAAGGGCAAGATAATCAAGCTTCCAACCTTCCACCTTCAGGATCAAGCAGACAAGCCGTAGTTGGAGCCCCTTCACCTATAGATGTTATAGATGTGTATAGATGTTACTGTGTTGACGATCCGGACAGGACTCCGAAGTACCCCCAGGAGGAGACGTTCAAGTCTCTGAATCTGCAGCCTCTTTCCACTGCCCAAGGACGGTGACGCTGGGGAATTGGTCATGTGGAGCAGTATCTTCGACCGAGTTACGGCTAAGTGCCTCAGCTACTCCTCCTCGTCCCACCGGACCCAGCCGCCAAGGAAGCGGGATGCAGCCAGCGCCGGAAAATCAGGGAACACCTGGTCACCACGTCTTTCAGGTGCTACTGACACTTGTCTGCTCCAGTACGCCCCCTGCCAACTACAGCCGATCAGCTCCGGACACCCACCGGCGTCTAGATGTTGTTCGGGTGAGTCAAGCAGAGATATAATAGAAAGCCAAGTTCATAAGGCCGCGTCTTTTTCTGCTCTCACAGGTTTGCTGGTGTCAGTGCACAAATGAGAGGGCTAGTGGTCTGGTAATCAGTATGTTAGGGTATAGCCTGCTCCTCTCTCACTGCACCCCCGCCTAGATTGTTTAGTCTTTCAGGTCACGTTTCCCCCTTTTTTTTCAGGGGAAAAATAGTTCAAAGTCCATAGTTTTAGGTTACATCGTCTCTAGAATAAGACATATAATCCGACCATTTTACATAAATGTCCTCAGTGCGGTGTCTTAGCACTGTTAGGAGGTCCGGGAAACAGGTGAAAGTTGTTTTAACAGCTGCCCAAGGTCTTGGGTGTTAGGCACGTTCTCCCACTGCCAGTAGCTTGTTAGGTAAATGTGGAGCAGGTGTCTACCTGACCTTGCACCTGAACTCCTCCCACCGGATCTCCTACAGCATGCAATTTTAAACAACTTTCCAATTTACTTCCATTAACAAAATGTGCACAGTCTTTTTATATTTACACTTTTTGAGTCACCAACTCCTACTGAGCATGTGCAAGAAATCACAAACTATACGTATATGCATTTGTGATTGGCTGATCGCTGTCACATGATACAGGGGGAGTGGAAATAGACATAACTTTACAATTTATTTAACAAAAATCTACTACTCATTTGAAGTTCAGACTAAGTGCTATTGCATTGTCTTCTTATCATGCATTTGTTGATTGTGCAAATCTACAGTGTTGACTGGTCCTTTAAGTGTGGTTTTAATTCAAATCCTATTTTAACAAAGTTACTAAAAGTTAAATTTTATTTTTTTCACTAGTATTATTTCACTTACTGAATTAGAGGTGAATTATACATTGTATAAATTACATAAATACAGCCTAGAGTGCTAAGACGTGTATTCTTTAGCTAGTAAGTTCTGCTTACTATATCTGTAATAAATATTGTTTTCAATACACTAGCACCAATACCCAGAATATATGAGACATTTCACTATATTCATTATCAGGGGTGAATCATAGGCAGTTTTGAAATCATAAGTAGTGCCATTGGTCATTTTGTAAAAATTGTCCTTAGCTTAGATGCCTTCTTTTTCAAATAAAGATAGCAAGAGAATGAAGAAAAATTGATAATGTGAGTAAATTAGAAAGTGGCTTAAAATTGCATGCTCTATATGAATCACAAAAGAAAAAATTTGGGTTCATATCCAACATTCACGACCCCTACAGTGTTTACCCACTAAAGCCCCTGACACAAACGGACACAATTCCCAGCCTCAAACGAGACCATGGTGCCGATTTACCAAAGCGTCAATCTAGACGCATTCGCTGTAGTCAATACGCTTGCCAAACATACATTCGATGGGTCTTATTTATCAAAACGTCTGTCAAACTCACGCGGGTTAAGTCCGGCGCAAATAGCATCGGACAGTTGATAAATAAGAAGCATCAATGTCACGGATATCTTTATTTATCAAATGATCTTCCCTGAATGTCCATCATATGAAGACAGTTTTGTATTCTTTTTGAAACTTTATTTTTACCATTTCATTCCTGTCCATGAATAAGCACATTTCTCTAAAGCTAATCTTTTATTTGTTAACTCCAGCGGATCAACTTGGCGTCTAATTTGACACGGAATTCCAGCATATGATCAGTTGAAGCATTGATTAATCGGCCCCCATAGCTGCATGTCCTTAGCCCCAAAAGATAGTAAAGGGCTACCTTTCATTTTGCATTAGAAACACTTATCATATTCCCTTCACGCGCTATCCTTAAACATCCTGTGGACCCAATCTATTGTATCCATGTATTTCAACTATTTCTTTACACACCTTCGGCTTTAGCACATTTTGGCTTAGTGAACCTTAAGGTTAGTACTCAAGCGAAAGCCAGAACAGAGTTTTGTAGAGCTCACCATAGCAATCTATAAGGTGAGAGAGTTAGCGAGGCTGCATTTTCCTACCTCCAGATGTTAGTGCGTCTGATGCTTTTGCTCGATCACAACCATATTGCTTTCAACTCGTAATATGAGCGTAAGAATAAGAGCGCCGTTGATTTAACTTGAAAGCAGTGTTAGCAATCAACAGTGTTAATATTTTCTGCTACACTTGTAATCTAGTTTTAAAATGCCCAAATGATAAATATACAGATTCCTAAAATGTTATTAGTGTCAATAGATGTCTAAGAGTTGAGTAAGTTTTAGATCAGGGTGCCATGTGTGATGCTCTAAGTGATTTTACATGGTTGTCAGAGGCCTGACATGGCTTTTGGTGTGGTGCTTGTCACATTTTTGACTGGCTGTCAGGCAGTATGACAACCAGGCCCATCACTATCCTCTTCTTTACTTTCCGCAGAGTTCCCACACCTGCTTGAGAGACAGAGCCCCATGCTCAAGGGCAATCAATGCATCGGACTATATCTGTATAGCCAAGTGATATTAAAGGGACAGTATACACCAATTTTCATATAACTGCATGTAATAGACACTAATATAAAGAAAAATATGCACAGATACTGATCTGAAAATCCAGTATAAATCCTTTAAAAACTTACTTAGAAGCTCCCAGTTTAGCACTGTTGATGAGGTAGTCTGGAACACCCACTAAAAGGGGTTGGGTGAACAAAAAGAGCGGACACTCACCACCTCCCTCCTTCCCTGCATATGAAAAGACAGATAACATACACAGGAGCTAGCAGGAGTCTGTAACCCCATGTATACATCTGGCACTGTGGGGCTTGGTTAGGAGTCTGAAAATCAGCACAATGTTCTTAAAAAATAAGCAAAACTATACATTTTTATAAAAATACTACCTGATGAGCTATATAAATGGATCATCTACAAAATATTTATGCAAATAAAAATATAGTGTACAATGTCCCTTTAAGATATGGGGCTTTAAGGTATGGGGTTGCAGAGCCAAAAAGTCTGAGATATTTAATATTGTTATCACTTAAAATATTTATTTTTATTAATGATGACATAAAAAGCCACATTTATAGATGTAAATGTACAGGATGTGAGGCGAGGAAGTGTTGCATATTTAGCTGTGAATTTATTGAGATTGCAGTTGCTATAGATACATTAAGCTAATGTGGAGATGGTCTTCTTAGGGCCAGTTGCAGCATGTACAGCTGGAGTCAAACACAGTCCCTGCTGGACACTGCTGAGAGTAGGTAATGCCTGCTACACACCGGTAGAACCTGTTGGCATTTACAGGGTTAACGTAGAAACCATCAACTTTACCAGCACAGTAGTTAGGGTCGACCTCAGTACCAGCTGGTGGTTTAGGGTTGTCTGGTGGAGAGGATTTGGGTACAACTGGGGGAGGTTGGGAAGAGTCACAGGGATCTCCAGGGCAGTTTGTGACTGAACCTAAAATGAAAAATTATAAAACCAGAATAAAACCAAAAGAAAAAATATAAAAAAAACAAGCCCTGGGTACAAACACACACAAATTATAGTCTATTACACAAGCATTGGCCTACGTTTTAAATCCTCCTATCTGTAGCTATAGTGTTAAGCTACAGTTACGTTTGAAGGGACACCGAACAAAGAAAACCAGGGGCTCATGTCTCCAGGATCATTGATTCAAACTGGGTCATTTATTTCTTTAGGTAATTAGGGTCATCTACTTTAGAAATGTTCACATCATCTTAGGTACATCCCAGGGTACTGCTCACTGTATTATTTAATAGCTGTGCTATGTAAGTACAATGCATTTTGAACCATTGGAAGGGGGCCATGATTGTGTTTTAGCACACAAATAGAAGAGATACTGACTGTGCTCGTGCCATGTTATTAACACACAATAGCCCTTATAGTTTTGAGCTCCACTTGCAATCTAGCCATAAATGTTTAACTAAGCATATTTAAAAAAGACTTTGCAATGCACTTTCACTGTTTATTTTGTACACTGTTCCTGTAGTATATTTATGGCAATGCTGTTCTTTCTACTATTCCTAGAGAGGCTGGAGTGGATCTTTCAGCAACCAGAACCCTGACCCAGGGCCGGACTGGGAATAAAAAGCAGCACTGGAAATATATGAAAACCAGCCCAATTTTCCGTTGAGTCGGCAGATTGCACATGCCCCATTTTTCTAAAAGGGGATTACTGGGATACTCCTTCCCCAATACTTTTGTCAGAATTAAATTATATGACTTTGTATTAAATAAAAAGTGCCATATTTATGTTATTTAGGCACACTACAACCCAATTGCCTCCATTAATCACCCCTTTAAATTGTAGCTTTCCAGCCCCAGCTGCTGCAGCCCACCGGGAGATCTCCTGGTATCCTGGTAGGCCAATCTGGCCCTGCCCTGACCCTAGAAGCTGCTTCCCACGGATTGTTGGATTAGTGCAACAGCTTATTCATATCTGTCACTAACTAGCTGCAGTACTGCATAATTATGTATTTTCTAGGGTTTTGTCCCTGAACAGCAAAACAATGCAAATTTTGCCAACAAAATCATTGTATAGTTTTAAATCCAAATAAATAATTTTGTATATGGATATTACCTTTTAGCAGAGATTTCAGGTGATTGATCAATGGAAATTTGCCCTCATTGCAGGAAGTACCAAGGAAATCATCCAGATCCATAGCCCAGACCATAGCACCACCAAAGCCACTGTCCTTCAGGAACTTTACCTGGGGGGAGAGTAATTAATCACAAAGAAAATTTTATGTCAAAGAATATTAGTATAATATGTATAAAATTAGGTAATAAAGTTATAAGGTAAAACCTACATGTTATAGTATTTCTCTGCTTTGCTCATGTATCCATTAAAACACACAGGGAATCCTAGTAAAAATTAAGATTTTCATATGCTTAAGGGTAAAAGGCCTAGCTGGTTGCTACCAGAATAAGGTGCCCCCATAACTTAATTTAATAATTTACGGCTAGATTACGAGCTTTGCGTTAGCCTTAAAAAGCAGCGTTGAGAGGTCCCAACGCTGCTTTTTAATGCCCGCTGGTATTACGAGTCTTGCAGGTACAGGTGTATCGCTCACTTTTTTGGCGCAACTCTAAAATAACGCAAATCCACTTACGTCAATTGCGTATCCTATTTTTTCAATGGGATTTGCCTAACGCCGGTATTACGAGTCTGACCAAAAGTGAGCGGTAGACCCTCCCCTGTCAAGACTCCTACCGCATTTAAAAGTCAGTAGTTAAACCCTAAACCGAGCCCCCCCCCCCCACATCGCAAACACTATAATTACATTTTTAACCCCTAATCTGTCGAACCGGACATCGTCGCCACTATAATAAATATATTAACCCCTAAACCGCCGCACTCCCACCTCGCAAACACTAGTTAAAAATTATTAACCCCTAATCTGCCGTCCCTAACATCGCCAACACCTACCTACATTTATTAACCGCTAATCTGCCGCCCATAATGTCGCCGCCACTATATTAAATTTATTAACCCCTAAATCTAAGTCTAAGCCTAACCCTAACACCCCCTAATTTAAATATAATTTAAATAAATCTAAATAAAAATACTATTATTAACTAAATTATTCCTATTTAAAACTAAATACTTACCTGTAAAATAAACCCTAAGCTAGCTACAATATAACTAATAGTTACATTGTAGCTAGCTTAGGGTTTATTTTTATTTTACAAGCAACTTTGTATTTATTTTAACTAGGTACAATAGTTATTAAATAGTTATTAACTATTTAATAACTACCTAGTTAAAATAAAGACACATTTACCTGTAAAATAAAACCTAACCTAAGTTACAATTACACCTAACACTACACTATAATTAAATTAATTCCCTAAATTAAATTAATTACAATGAAATTAAATAAAGTACAAAAAAACAAAGTATAGAAGTATTTTCTATAAGAAAAAACTAAGGGGATGCGCTGTAGTGTTGATAGAAATTGTGTTGATGTGAATGAAATTCCTCTGGTATCGTGTGAGTTGAACCGTGACAGATAAGTATGTGAGAGTAGAGGTGTATATGTGTATATGATTGAGTGAAATCTTGTTAATCAAAGGAGAATGTGTGACTTGTTACAAACCGTAAGACTTGAAACAATTGTGATACATAAGCAAAAAAATCATGAAACAATTGTGATACCTAAACAAAAAATCAGTTGGAATATTGCAAAGAACTAAAGACTTGCAACAAAATATGTGAACAGTTGAATTTGATTAAACTCAAAAAACTGAAAAGTCCAATATGTGATAAGTGTTCAGAGATAAAAAGTCCAAATTCAATATAAAGGATATATAAAGAACAAAAGTTCAAAGGATCAAAACAAATGGCTTGCTCCGCTTGAATCCAAGGTGTGATGAATCAGGAAATCTAGGAGGATAGAAAAACAAGGGGCGCCAACATAGTGTGAATCAGTTTGGAAAACTGGAAAACAGTAGTTATAATAAAATCTACTCACAAGTGGAGTGGCACCTAGGACCAACTGGGTGCATACAGGCAGGCTGACATTCAGGACCAGCAGTCAGTACGCTGGGGGTCTCACCCGGGAGACCTGTGGGTGGGTCAGATGAGGTAGATGGAGTCGGCTGTGTGTCGTCTGGTGAGCCGGATCGCCACTGTGGAAGTCCAAAGGGCTGTGTTGTTTATCCCAAAAGGGTAGCTGCTCACACGATCAGCCTTGTTTCCAAACAAGTTTCCAATGTCAGTGTATGGAACAAAGGGATAAAAACCAAACTGGGTATAACCACTGCAAACTGTGGTAATATTAAAAAGGCACAGAAAACCGGGTCTGTCTAAAAACAAGTATTTAATTGCTACGCGTTTCTCAGTCCGTAAAGGACCGTTTCCTCAGGCATATACAAAGGTGTTCAACAGGCTACCATTTATACCTGACAGTGACCCGGAATCAAAATGTGGAGGTTATTTCCAAAGATTTGACAATAAAATGTTAAAAAACAAAAATACAATAAAAAATGGAACATGTATCAAAATTGTGTTTGAGCAGCAATCAGATAATATATTCATATCATGAAAAAACAAAAAACAAAAAGAACAAACATAAAAACAGCATGCATTTGCATTGATGAGTAACACCTGTGATAGTGTTTCTGAAAAAAAAAAAAAAAAAAAAAGAAGCTAAACCTGTGTATGTATCCTATCCTATAGATAAACATGTTGTCACCTCAAAAGACTATTGGGTTATATGAAAATAAGATCCCAATGGTGACTATTGTTTAGTGTGCAAAACAAATCTGTATATAATCAATAAAGAATATATATAAACTAGAAAAAATATATATATGTTTTCCTCTGGGTTGGGATCGAACCCTTGACCTTGTGTATGCTAGGATAGGATACATACACAGGTTTAGCTTTTTTTTTTTTTTTCTTTTTTTTTTTTCTTTTTTCATGATATGAATATATTATCTGATTGCTGCTCAAACACAATTTTGATACATGTTCCATTTTTTATTGTATTTTTGTTTTTTAACATTTTATTGTCAAATCTTTGGAGATAACCTCCACATTTTGATTCCGGGTCACTGTCAGGTATAAATGGTAGCCTGTTGAACACCTTTGTATATGCCTGAGGAAACGGTCCTTTACGGACTGAGAAACGCGTAGCAATTAAATACTTGTTTTTAGACAGACCCGTTTTTCTGTGCCTTTTTAATATTACCACAGTTTGCAGTGGTTATACCCAGTTTGGTTTTTATCCCTTTGTTCCATACACTGACATTGGAAACTCGTTTGGAAACAAGGCTGATCGTGTGAGCAGCTACCCTTTTGGGATAAACAACACAGCCCTTTGGACTTCCACAGTGGCGATCCGGCTCACCAGACGACACACAGCCGACTCCATCTACCTCATCTGACCCACCCACAGGTCTCCCGGGTGAGACCCCCAGCGTACTGACTGCTGGTCCTGAATGTCAGCCTGCCTGTATGCACCCAGTTGGTCCTAGGTGCCACTCCACTTGTGAGTAGATTTTATTATAACTACTGTTTTCCAGTTTTCCAAACTGATTCACACTATGTTGGCGCCCCTTGTTTTTCTATCCTACAAAAAAACAAACACTAAATTACAGAAAATAATAAAATAATTACAAGTTTTTAAACTAATTAAACCTAATATAATCCCCCTAATAAAATAAAAAAGCCCCCCAAAATAAAAAAAGCCCTACCCTATACTAAATTACAAATAGCTCTTAAAAGGGCTTTTTGCGGGGCATTGCCGAAAGTAATCAGCTCTTTTACCTGTAAAAAAAAAGTACAATATCCCCCCAACATTAAAAACCACCACCCACACACCCAACCTTACTCTAAAACCCACCCAATACCCCCTTAAAAAAACCTAACACTAACCCCTTGAAGATCACCCTAACTTGAAAAGTCTTCACCCAACCGGGCCGAAGTCCTCAACGAAGCTGGGCGAAGTGGTCCTCCAGATGGGCAGAAGTCTTCATCCAGGCTGCATCTTCTATATTCATCCATCCGGCGCGGAGCGGGTCCATCTTCAAGCCATCCGACGCGGAGCATCCTATTCTTTCGATGTCTTCTTACTAAATGACGGTTCCTTTAAATGACGTCATCCAAGATAGCATCCCTTGAATTCTGATTGGCTGATAGAATTCTATCAGCCAATCGGAATTAAGGTAGGAAAAATCCTATAGGCTGATGCAATCAGCCAATAGGATTGAGCTTGCATTCTATTGGCTGATTGGAACAGCCAATATGATTTTTCCTACCTTTATTCCGATTGGCTGATAGAATTCTATCAGCCAATCGGAATTCAAGGTACGCCATCTTGGATGACGTCATTTAAAGGAGCCGTCATTTAGTAAGAAGACGTCGAAAGAAGAGGATGCTCCGCGTCAGATGGCTTGAAGATGGAACAGCCAATAGAATGCGAGCTCAATCCTATTGGCTGATTGGATCAGCCAATAGGATTGAACTTCAATCCTATTGGCTGATTGCATCAGCCAATATGATTTTTCCTACCTTAATTCCGATTGGCTGATAGAATTCTATCAGCCAATCGGAATTCAAGGTACTCCATCTTAGATGACGTCATTTAAAGGAACCGTCATTTAGTAAGAAGACGTCGAAAGAAGAGGATGCTCCGCGTCAGATGGCTTGAAGATGGACCCGCTCCGCGCCGGATGGATGAAGATAGAAGATGCCGCCTGGATGAAGACTTCTGCCCATCTGGAGGACCTCTTCTGCCAAGCTTCAATGAAGACTTCTGCACGTCTGGAGGACCACTTTGACCGGCTTCGTTGAGGACTTCAGCCTGGGGCGCAATCCGATATAGATCGTAGTTTGCGGCACAAGCGAGGGAACCGGCGTCGCCCGCAGTTTCAGCTCGCAACTCAAGCTATCCTATATAAGTCGCCGTCAGATGCTAACGTGCCGTAAGTCTGACAAACCAGCGATGTCCAGAAATCTGCGCAAGTACAAATTTCTGGCGTCGCCAGTGACTTGCGGCACGTTAGAAACTGCCGGCGCCTATAAAACCTGACTAAAGTCTAAAACACCCGCACTGTCTAACACGCCTCCCTAACATAGCCCGACACGTCTAACACGCCTCCCTAACATAGCCCGACACGTCTAACCCTCTATCCGCTATCCCCCCTCACTAGCCTAACAATAAAATATGTATTAACCCCTAAACCGCCGCTCCCAGAGCCCGGCGCTACCTAATAAAGTTATTAACCCCTAAACCGCCGCCAGCTATATTAAATCTATAATCCCCTAAAGTGAGCCCCTAACACCGGCGCCATCTACCTTACCTACCCCCTAAAGTGAGCCCCTAACACTGCCGCCATCTACCTTACCTACCCCCTAAAGTGAGCCCCTAACACCGCCGCCATCTACTTTACCTACCCCCTAAAGTGAGCCCCTACCCCGCCGCTATTTTAAAATTATTAACCCCTAATCTAATCCCCCTACCCCGCCGCCATCTATATTAAATTATTTAACCCCTAAAATACTAAACTATCCCTACCACTAAACCTAAGTCTAACCCTACAAATAGCCCTGAAAAGGGCTTTTTGCGTGGCATTGCCCCAAAGTAACAGCTCTTTTGCCAGCCCTTAAAAGGGCTTTTGGCGGGGCTTTGTCACAAAGTAAACTGCTCTTTTGCCTACAATCTACATCCCCCTACACCGCGGCCACCTATAATAAATGTATTAACCCCTAATCTAATCCCCCTACACCGCCGCCAGCTATATTAACCCTAATTATATTAGGGTTAATATAGTTATATTATATATATTAACTATATTAACCCTAATTATATTAGGGTTCATATAGTTAATATCGTTATTATAATTATATATATATTAAGTATAATAACCCTATCTAACTCTAACATCCTAACTAAACTCTTATTAAAATAAATCTAATATTAATATTATTAATTAAAATATTCCTATTTAAATCTAAATACTTACCTATAAAATAAACCCTAAGATAGCTACAATATAATTAATAATTACATTATAGAGAGGCTGAGGCCGGAAGGCAGAAGACCCCCAACAGAAAATAGAGAGCACACACTCGGACCGCACCACTCCGGAACACCCCTTTGAAAGGGAGCTGCATGTGGCAGTCGTCCACCCGACCTGCCTAGGAACAGATGGGAGGTGTCTCGCCTGGATCCTAGCAAGCGGAGGATAAAAGTACACGGCAGCAGGACGGTTGACAAGCAGCTGGTCACGCAAGCATTGCCTCTGCAAGAGCGGGTAAAGTAGCGTCTGTGTGTCAGCATATGAAAGTGGAGAGAACAGTGGTGCCTAAGAAGTGTGTTAAAAGGGGGGCCGAAGAGAGATCGGTCTGGCTGCTTGGGGGTACTAATGCACATTATAGTGGAGGGGTAGCTGGAGAATAAAAACTGCTAAAAATCAAGCCATAAAGCATGGAGTGGGTAAAAGTTTGTAAGCCCTGAAAGCGGTGCGCACTAACTGTAACAAGTCACAAACAGAGCAGAGAAGTGGCAAGTCTTTTTTTAAATGAGGAACTGCGGGCACATTCTGCAAATCGGACAAAGCCCCGCTGAGCCATAATAAGCAAATTTGGAGGGCAGTGAGTGGGGGCTACTGGGACTGGCCTTGTTGATATCTCCTTGGAGGAGAAAGTGGCATTAACACAGATAGCAGGAGGTTTCGCCTAACTGTTTATAGGCAGCTGATGCTCATAAAAGATAAAGGAAATCTGACTGAGAAGCAAGGAACTGGCTGGTGTGTCGGTACAGCCCGATTTCTATTTTTTCCTTTTTTTTTTTTGTGCATAACTGTTCAGGTTCGCCTCTCTTTCCTGGGAACCATTAGCAAAAACAGGAAGCTGTGGTGGAGGAGAACTGTGTTTTGTTTTGTTTTTGTTTTTTCTTTGGAAAAACCTTCATATTGGCACTTTATGAGGGGAGGCCAAACAGTTAAGCACTTAATTGGACAGTGGACTGGGTTGACAGGAAAATACCAGAACAATTATGATGATATATAAAAAGCAGTGGATTAATTGTGCTGCTATTTGATGTTTACTGCTGGGACATTTTTTTCTATCTTGCAAGTCTCAAAATGTATGGTGTTTTTATCTTCTCTTACTTTGTTTCTTCTCTTCTCTTCTCTCTCCCCACCACAGTATATCTTGCATATGTTACTTTTGTTTGCAATAATATTGATGTGAAGAGGCTCTTTTTACAGCATATGTAGATAAGAGCCCCCTGGAGCTAAGATAGGTAACAAGGTGGATAAAATTTTCTGTCTAGATATTCCATAGACAGTAAGAAAGGAGAAGGGGAAGGGTAGCGAGGAGGGGGAGAGAGAGGGAGGAGAATAGAGAGGGGAGAGGGGAAAGAAAAGGGAAGATATAACACCAGCAGGTCAAGACAAGGAAAAGGGGAAAGTAGAAGAGGAAAGTTATCTGTGCTGACTGGATAGGTGCAAGGGAGTCAGGGTATAGGATAACAGATATAAAGAGTGTATAAATAACTTGTTTAGAGAAACCCTAGAAATACGAATTGATAGAAATATTTTGTAAAAGGACGCAAGGGGGAGCACCCAATTTGTCTTAGTTTGTGTTAATTAGCCAGGGGAGAAGACACGCAGAGAGACAGTCAGACCCTGTCTAAATATACTGAACACTTTATTTTTTTTCTAAAAAAAAAAAAAAAAAAAAAAAAAATTTTCACACTTTCACTTATTCTTTTAGATAACACAGGCTCTAGATAGCCTCACTTGGGCTCCTTAGGAGGAGCACCATATATTTTTTGTTTGTTCTAGGTATTAGTGTAATTATAGTTTCACATGTAGCACCATTAGTTAAAAGGTGTACCTGATCCACGCCGGATTAGCGGAAGAGTGGTGTATTTCTCTTCCGTTTTTTTTTATTTTTTTATTATTCATTTACTTATTTTTTTTTCTCCTTAAAACACAAATTAAAGTTTTCACACTAATACACCACTACACATCACTACACACCTCATGGAAAGGTATATTCCTAACTTAAAAGTCAGGTCCCCTGCGATGCCCCCCAAGAGAGACAAAAAGTCCAAGTCAGCACAGGAGATAGGCTTGGAGGATAACATGGACCCCCAGCTAGCAGGCACTGAAAAACAGCTGACACTTAATCAACTGGCAGAAATGCTGTTACCCCAATTCGATTCAGTTAAAAAGGAGATAGCTACTCTCTCTACTGAGATTAGGTCTTTTTCGAATAGAATATTAGAAGTAGAGCAAAGAATCTCAGCGGTTGAGGATAGACAAATTGCACATGACACTAATTGGGTCAATTATGAGAGCAAAATAAAAGCGATGCAATCTAAAATAGAGGACCTGGAAGACAGGTCGCGTAGGAATAACATCCGTATAATTGGACTACCAGAGTCAATCGAATTTCAAAATCTAACTTTATTTGCTTCTGTTACCTTACCACAATTGTTAGGAATGCAGCTGACAGAAAAAATACATGTAGAAAGAGCACATAGAACAGGACCAGCTAGGGAGTCACAGGAAGGTAACTTGTGCCCCAGAATGGTGATAATTAAATACTTAAATTTCCAACATAAGGTACAGATTATGCAACATTATAGGAAAACTCAGGGGTTCAAGATAGGTACGCGACCTGTCTTCCTGTTCCAAGATTTCTCAGCAGAGACCTCCTCAAAGAGGAAGATAATGGCACCTTACTGTTCTAGCTTAATCAAGGCAGGGATCCAGGCTAATATGAGGTACCCAACCAAAATAGTAATTTTTTCAGAAGGGAATGTGACTGTTTTAAATACAGCAATAGATGCTAAAAAATATTGCTCTGAAAAAGGCATAGAGATTCGATAGGAAGTCCATATTCAATCATTAACCTGAAATAATGAAGATGTATAATTTGTTGATTACTTATTTTAGTTGCAGAAAGGGGGGAGGCTTGGCTGGGGTGGAGACTTTCTTGTTTTTTTTTTGTTTTTGTTTTTTTTTTGTTTTGTTTTGTTTTTGTTTTTCCTCTTTCGTCCTTTCCCCCTCCTTTTTATATCTTTCTGTCCACTTTTCTATTGAGTGAGCTCAGAATCTTGAGAAAGTTATGTTTTGAATGGCAGGTCTACCGCCATTCGGCCTTGAACACCCGATCCCGTATGATCTCGGAAGTGGAACAGGGCTGGACCTGGTCAGTACCGGGAGGAGCGACCGCCGGGGAACCCCAGGTGCGGTAGGCATATATGTAGTAATGATAATCAGATTAGATCCCTTCTCTGGATTGAGAGGAAGGAAGGTAACTATATTAGATAAAGGTTTTTATTATAAAATCGTAGGTTTTTATTTTTGTTGTTTTATTATGACTATAGATATTAAATGCTGAAGTGTGTATCATGGAATGTGGGAGGTGTCACATCCCCTATTAAAAGGAAAAATGTTAAAACGCCAAAAGCCTGACGTCATTTTTTTGCAAGAGTTGCATTTGAAGGCAGCAGAACTACAAAAATTACAAACTAACTGGATAGCGGAAATCATAGCAACGCCATGTAATTGTAGGAAACTCGGAGTAGCTTTAATGTTTAATAGGAATTTGACATATACAATAAAAAATCAAATATTAGATTCGAGTGGGAGGTTTATGCTTGTTCAAGCTGAAATCAATAATAGACTGTGGACGTTTTGTAACATTTATGGTCCCAATGAAATTGAGATAGAATTCTGGGAAATGATAAAAAATAAATTGGTAAAATACTTAGGCCAAAACATAGTGGTAGCGGGAGACTTTAATGCGACAATGAATCCAGAGATTGATAGGCTAAAATCAGGGGCCTCCAGGAAACATAATAGAGAGGCCAAGATTTTGCGAGGTTTAGCAAAGATATTAAAGCTAAAAGATATTTGGCGTCTGCAGCATCCAGACGAGCGGGCCTTTTCGTGCGAATCTAAAACATTTAAAAATTTCTCACGAATAGACATGTTTTTGATAGAAGAGAGGCTATTGACAATGGGAATAGAAACACATATCGATGAGATAGTTATCTCAGATCATGCAATAATCAGCCTGAAATTCGAAGATAAGGAGATCAAAAATAGAAGTAGCAATACGTTTAGCTTCCCGAAATATATGTTTTTAGATGAAAAGTTTTGAAAATTTTTATCTGATAGATGGAAGGTTTATTTCAGACAGAACAGACAGGATGTGAGTAGCCCAGAAGTACTCTGGGAAGCAGGGAAAGCAGTAATGCGAGGGGAGATCAAGAACTATATGATCATAAGAAAGCGGAAGGTAACAGAGAGGGAGACTCAACTAGCAAACCAACTGAAAAACTCATATAGGAGATATGTAGCTAACCCAAATAGATCTACCTGGAACCGGTACAAAGTAGCCAAATCAGAGCGTGAGACTTTTTTCAGAGAAAAATGGGCAAAGGAGGATATCCGAATCAGGGCATTTTGCCAAGGATATCAGGGGATTGCCTCCAAGTATCTAGCAAAATTAATAAATCACAGAAAAAAAAAGAACCTAATTCCACTTATCAAAGAGGGACAGAAAATGCTTACTCAACCGACAGAGATTAGAGAGGCCTTCCATAGATATTATCAGGGATTGTATGCGTGTAAGGATATAGATAAGACAAAAATGTCCGAATTTTGGCAACAGATCAGTCTCCCAACAATAGACAAAAAAGAATTAGAACAGATGAATTCCCCGATAACAGAGGAGGAAGTCTTAAATATGATAGACAGAATTAAAACAAACAAAGCTGCGGTGCCTGACGGACTCCCGGCAGAATTCTATAAAATTATCAAAAATGAAATCTCGGGAATATTAGTAGAACTATATAACAGCTATTTTATACATGGGAATCTGAAATCACTCTATTTCACTGACTCTACAGTGACCTTAATTCATAAGAAAGGGAAAGCTTCAGAGGAACTGGGGTCATACCGTCCAATTTCGCTCCTGAACCAAGACTATAAAATCTTAACGGCTATTATTTCAGACAGATTAAAAAAAGGGATGGAAAAACTGATACACAATGACCAATCTGGATTTATTCCAGGGAGAAACCCGGTCCGGAATATGCGTAGGGTGCTGGTTAATCTAGATTATTATTATAACATCACACAGTTGTCAAACAAAAAATCACAAATGGATATGGCAATGCTTACGATCGACGCAGAAAAAGCGTTTGACGCTATAATCTGGGATCATTTATTTATGTCACTTAAGAAATTTGGTTTTGAAGGAAATCTGATTCAGTTAATTAAAAAGATTTATACCAATCCTAGGTCCCAATTGTTGGTTAATGGTGAACTTTCGCAATTTATAACACTGCAAAGAGGTACCAGACAGGGGTGTCCACTGTCACCCCTGCTATTTGATTTAGCACTAGAACCATTGGCAGTTCAACTCAGGAAAGAACTAAAGGGAATAGAAGTTGGGGAACATAATGTTGTAATCTCATTATACGCAGACGACATGATGCTGTTCTTACAACAGACAAAAAAAAACATTCCTAAATGTCTGTCAATTATCAACAATTTTACCTCATTCTCTGGATATAAAATTAACAAGGAAAAGTCAGAGTTGCTCTGGATTAATCAAACCAGAGAGAGCTTGTTACAACATGGGTTTAAAGAAGTAAAATCGTTAAATTATTTAGGTATTAAAATAAGTAAAAACCCCAAAGAATGGTATAATATGAATTTTTCTGAGTTTTTGAGAGTCTAGAATGAAGCCTAAGAAAGTGGAACATACAATTTCTATCACTTTCTGCAAAAATAGCTGTGATAAAAACAATTGTTTTTCCACGCATATTGTTCCTAATGCAAAACTTGCCTCTATTGATCAACAAACGAGACATAGCAAGATATAACAAAACATGCGCACAATTTATATGGGGAAAGAAAAAAAGCCGTATAGCTATCGAGAAACTTGTTCAAAACAAAAGATATGCAGGGCTCGCCCTGCCGGACATTGCAAAATATAACTTAGTGGCTTTAACGAAATTTGGAGTAGATTGGTTAACGGAAGCCAATAGTGTGACCTACTATGACATGGAAGCTACACTGCTAAAACCCTTTGATCTTAAGGCAATTTTACACCATCCTTTCAGGAGGTTGCCCAGCAATGTCAGCACGCTTTTAACTTTTGCTAATGTAGTTCGTGCATGGCAGAAATTCTGCGGTTCAGTTGGTCAAGAGTTTTACATTTCTAAATATCTGCCATTTATCGGTACTCCCGATTTCATATCTGGGATAAACAATAATGCGGCCTTTAAAATTTGGTCACAGAAAGGGTTATGTTATTTTTTCCAGTTAGTTCAGGGTGAAGGACAAGTGTTACAAACATTTGAAACATTATCCGAACAGTATCAGTTACCCAAACATACATTCTTTGCTTATCTACAAGCCCGAAGCTATCTCCTAAAAATCTTGCAAACATGTAGAATGGTCTGGGATCCAGGAATTGATTCAGGAGTGAAGTTGTACGCGGCGGGGAAAAGATCCATATCATATTGGTATAAATTATTATTAAATATATCAGGGAAAGAACAAATTAAGAAAAGGAAAGTGTTTCTTACTAAATATATCACTTCAGTGCAAGGTGAAAATATTGAAAGAAGCATTAAACTAGCAGACGCTGCAACGAGAGTAGTAAGCTGGAAAGAATCGCAGTTTAAGCTTTTAAATAATTTCTATCTAACCCCAAGGATTATGAGTAAATTGGACCAAAATGGGGATAAGAGGAATTGTTTTAAATGCCAGAAAAAAGGAGTGGATTTGCAACACTGTATTTGGGACTGCCCTAAAATCCGACAATTTTGGAATAGAATACAATTCTGGGTGAACAAGTTTGTACAAGAGGAATGTGCCCTCCAATTAAGTTATATCTTTCTTTTAAAGGAATATGGGCGATATAAAGGGGAGGGACAATTAATCAACATGGTTATTCTGGCAGCTCGTCATCTGATATTTTGCAAATGGGGAGCTCGTGAAGCCCCCACGGTAAACGAACTTGTCAACACTATTAAGCTACAAATGATTATTGAACGACAATTTCTAGTTGGGGGATCGGAAAAGGCTTTCAGGCTCTTCTTTGATAAGTGGAAGAGGGTAATTATCTCTTGGCCCCAACAGGCCCAGATTCAATTTGTCTCACCCTTAAAGAATAATGATCACTTTATGATGATGGTGGCTAATGAGGCTCTCCCTGCACTCTGGCTGTAAAAAGCTAAAACTCTGAGCGGGCTCATTTCGGTGTCTTCTTGGTGGTGGTACTTCTGCCCCCCCCCTTTTTTTTTTTTTTTTCTCTCCCTCTCCCCCCCCATTTAGGAATACCGAGAAGGTTAATGTATGTATGTAGGAATAGGTGTCATAAGATGCTCTGATTATAAGACTCGGCACAAGCATTGGAAGCGGTGGCTTCCAATCTATTTGGATAATATGATTTATACATGTAAAAATGGCTGATTTGATTTGGTTGTTGTGATGTGTGAAGTTCTCAATAATAAAAAAATAATGATTTAAAAAAAAAATAAAAAATAAAAAAATTACATTATAGCTATGTTAGGGTTTATATTTATTTTACAGGTAAATTGTTAATTATTTTAACTAGGTATAATAGCTATTAAATAGTTATGAACTATTTAATATCTACCTAGTTAAAATAATTACCCAATTACCTGTAAAATAAATATAAACCCTAACATAGCTATAATGTAATCTAACCTAAGTTACAAATACACCTACACTATCAATAAATTAAATAAACTACAAATATCTATCTAAAAATACAATTAAATAAACTAAACTAAATTACAAAAAAAACAACACTAAATTACAAAAAATAAAAAAAAGATTACAAGATTTTTAAGCTAATTACACCTATTCTAAGCCCCCTAATAAAATAATAAAGCCCCCCAAAATAAAAAAAATTCCCTGCCCTATTCTAAATTAAAAGAAGTTCAAAGCTCTTTACCTTACCAGCCCTTAAAAGGGCCTTTTGTGGGGGCATGCCCCAAAGAATTCAGCTCTTTTGCATTTAAAAACATATACAATACCCCCCCCCATTACAACCCACCACCCACATACCCCTATTCTAAACCCACCCAAACCCCCCTTAAAAAAGCCTAACACTACCCCCCTGAAGATCTCCCTACCTTGTCTTCACCACACCGGGCCGAACTCCTAATCCGATCGGGCGATGTCTTGCTCCAAGCGGCAAAGAAGAATTCTTCCTCCGGCGATGTCTTCCTCCAAGCGGCAAAGAAGAATTCTTCCTCCGGCGACGTCTTCCTCCAAGCGGCAGCAAAGTCTTCTTCCTTCCGGCAACATCTTCCATGAAGCGGCATCTTCAATCTTCTTTCTTCGCTCCGCCACCGCGGAGCATCCATCCCGGCCGACGACTGAACGACGAATGAGGTACCTTTAAATGACGTCATCCAAGATGGCGTCCGCCGAATTCCGATTGGCTGATAGGATTCTATCAGCCAATCGGAATTAAGTTAGAAAAATCTGATTGGCTGATTGATAGATAAGGTAGATGGCGGCGGTTTTAGGGGCTCACAGTAGGGGGTTAGTTTATGTAGATGGCTGCGGGGTCCGGGAGCGGCGGTTTTAGGGGTTAATAACTTTATTAGGGATTTCGGGGGGGGGGGGGATCGCGGTTGACAGGTAGATAGACATTGCGCATGCGTTAGGTGTTAGGTTTTATTTAGCAGATCGCGGGTGACAGGTAGATAGACATTGCGCATGCGTTAGGTGTTAGGTTTCTTTTCTAGTTAGTTTAGGGAGTTACGGGGCTCCAATAGTCAGCGTAAGGCTTCTTACGGCTGCTTTTTGTGGCGAGGTAAAAATGGAGTAAGATTTCTCCATTTTCGCCACGTAAGTCCTTACGCTGCATATTAGATACCAAACTGCGCTGGTTTGGTATACCTGCCTATGGCCCAAAAAACTACGGGCGACGGCAAAAATATACGGGCGTAACTTCTAGGTTACGCCGTATATGTGATACCAAACCAGCGTAAATATTGGCATCGCCGGCTTTTGCGGGCGACGATTTTTATCGGATCGACCCCCTGGTTGGGTGTAGACTTCTCAAGGTAGGGTGATCTTCAAGGGGTTAGTGTTAGGTTTTATTAAGGGGGGATTGGGTAGGTTTTAGAGTAGGGTTGGGTGTGTGGGTTGTAATGTTGGGGGGGTATTGAATTTTTTTTACAGGTAAAAGAGCTGATTACTTTGGGGCAATGCCCCGCAAAAAGCCCTTTTAAGGGCTATTTGTAATTTAGTATTGGGTAGGGATTTTTTTTATTTTGGGGGGCTTTTTATTTTGTTAGGGGGATTAGATTAAGTGTAATTAGTTTAAAAAACTTGTAATTATTTTATTATTTTCTGTAATTTAGTGTTTTTTTGTACTTAATTTTATTTTATTTAATTGTAATTAATTTAATTTAGGGAATTAATTTAATTATAGTGTAGTGTTAGGTGTAATTGTAATTTAGGTTCGGTTTTATTTGACAGGTAAATTTGTCTTTATTTTAACTAGGTAGCTATTTAATAGTTAATAACTATTTAGTAACTATTGTACCTAGTTAAAATAAATACAAAGTTGCCTGTAAAATAAAAATAAGCCCTAAGCTAGATACAATGTAACTATTAGTTATATTGTAGCTAGCTTAGGGTTTATGTTATTGGTAAGTATTTAGTTTTAAATAGCAATAATTTATTTAATTGTAGAAATTTTATTTAGATTTATTTAAATTATATTTAAGTTAGGTGGGGTTAGACTTAGACTTAGGTTTAGGGGTTAATAACTTTATTATAGTGGTGGCGACATTGGGGGCGGCAGATTAGGGGTTAATAAATATAATGTAGGTGTCGGCGATGTTAGGGGCAGCAGATTAGGGGTTCATAGGTATAATATAGGTTGCGGCGGTGTCCGGAACGGCAGATTAGGGGTTAATAATATAATGTAAGTGTTGGCGATGTCGGGGGCGGCAGATTAGTGATTAATAAGTGTAATATTAGGGGTGTTTAGACTCAGGGTTCATGTTAGGGTGTTAGGTGTAGACATAAAATGTATTTCCCCTTAGTAATCAATGGGGCTGCGTTAGGAGCTAAACGCTGCTTTTTTGCAGGTGTTTGGTTTTTTTTCAGCCGGCTCTGCCCCATTGATTCCTATGGAGAAATCGTGCACGAGCACGTTTAGCCAGCTCACTGCTACCGTAAGCAGCGCTGGTATTGAGGTGAGATGTGGAGCTAAATTTTGCTCTTCACTCACTTTTCTGCGACTAACGCCGGGTTGGAAAAAACCTGTAATACCAGCGTTGTTTGTAGGTGAGCGGTGACTGAAAACTGCTCGTTAGCACCGCACCCCTGTTACCACAAAACTTGTAATCTACCCGATAGTTACCTTATAAATAAAGACACTGACACAAGAGTGGAGGGAAAAAACGTGAACTGGCAATTTTTATTGACATTAAATTTTTTAAGAGACAACACTGAAATTTGGATGGCGACAAGTGAGTTCTTAAGTGTCCTCAACATGACAAGAAGTCAATGGCCAAGGGGCAGCAGCGAAGAACACTCCGCTCAAGACAGAGGTGATGAGGTTATAAGGAGTTGTAAAGGCCCATAAACAAAGGGGGAACACCTCGGTAATAACCTGATGCGTTGCCCGTCCGGCCCTTTCTCGACCCCAATCTCTCTGTCATGATGACCTCCCGCCGTCAGAGAGTAGATAAAGTTCAACACAGAGGGGGCCTTGTCGTTACCAGCCGTTAATGCTGATTCACATACAAGGGAAGTTAAAGTATAGGGCTATGGTCTTATGAAGGATGGCTCGAATAACTAACTTCACCATGGGAATGCTAATGGAAGCCGTAAATACTCATGCCGCCAACGAGAACACAGGGAGGAAAAAAGACTTGCAGCTGTCCCATGTGAATAAGAGGCCCAAAACCTGGTGGAGAGCCTTTTTATCAGGTAGGATGACACTCCCACCAGACAGCAACATTGTTGCTGGCCTTAACCCTTAAGTCACTCCTAGCCTATTTGGCTCTCTGTTCTCATACAAAAGCAACAAATAAGAATCCATCCTGTGCTGATCAAGCCTAATTAGGCCAAAATAGCTGTTCACTTGCGATTTATCTTACTGTACACTACAATCTCTGCTACGATTAAATTCTGTTTTGCCCAGTAATGTGCTGGCAGAAGTGAGGCCATGTGTAAAATGGATATTTGAAGTAATAAAAAGAGGTATTGTGTACTTAATTTATATATCTTTACCCACAATCCTCTACCCCAGAGGAAAACAACAGGTTTCCTGTGGAAAGGTGTACAGATGTGCTATATAGTTATCTGTTGTATGTAAAACATTTTAGACACATTTTCTTGAATACTTTGTTCTAGTGAAATCACATCTGAGTATACTGTTTGAAAAATCAATCAACTGTTTTAACTGCTACGTACTTGTGGTAATATTTTTTTCTTATCTGGATTATGTTTGCATTTGCTGTACACTTATAAAGATAATAATCTTTTCTTATAAAGATTCATGTTAATACATTTTAAAACATTCCACAATAGAATGAAAGCCAGAAGTTTCTTCAATGATAGTGAAAATAGAGAAACAATCTTTAGTTACGTGCACCACAATTATAATTATGTGACACGTTTGTGACTTCTTTAACCAATTTATTCACTACACATCTCTAGCACTAACAGGAAACTTACTTTGCACTCATAACTCTGTTTGTTGTCAAATCCGACCCACTCATTGTCCTTGCAGGCATATGGTACCTTCTGGTCTGGAATCCATTTCACTGTTGTTCCTTTTAGCCAGGTGCAGATCTAATGAAGTGGGGATAGGATAAAAACAAATTAGAAAGTGTACATGACGTACTGCTATTAGTGACAGATACTAGATCTTTATAACATGCTCTGTATAATGTTGTTAGATTTCAAAGGGGTAAATCTATAAAGACCTTCTAACTGTCCCACTTTTTTTAATGACAGTGAAGACAGTTACACCAGTTTTTATGTATGGTGTGCCTTCTACATACTGCTAGGGTGGTCATTATAACAATTTGCAGATATAAAGACTCCATTGAGCTACAAAGTCATGCCCCTAAACTACATAGCTACACACTGAACCAACCTCAAACATAACTGTCTTGCTTGAATTTAAAGGTGTATTAAAAACCTCTTGATTTCATGTAAAAAATGTGTTTTGTACCACACTCCCTATTGTGCTCTGAACCACACTCCATATTGTGCTTAGTACCTCACTCCCTATTGTGCTTTTTACCACACTCCCTATTGTGCTTTTTACCACACTCCCTATTGTGCTTTGTACCACACTCCATATTGTGCTTTGTACCACACTCCCTATTATGCTCTGTACCACACTCTCTATTGTGCTCTGTACCTCACTCCCTATTGTGCTCTGTACCACACTCCCTATTGTGCTCTGTACCACACTCCCTTTTGTGCTTTGTACCACACTCCCTATTGTGCTCTGTACCACACTCCCTATTGTGCTCTGTTCCACACTCCCTATTGTGCTTTGTACCACACTCCCTATTGTGCTTTGTACCACACTCCCTATTGTGCTCTGTACCTCACTCCCTATTGTGCTTTGTACCATTCTCCCTATTGTGCTCTGTACCACACTCCCTATTGTGCTCTGTACCACACTCCCTATTGTGCTTTGTACCACACTCCCTATTGTGCTCTGTACCACACTCCCTATTGTGCTTTGTACCACACTCCCTATTGTGCTTTGTACCACACTCCCTATTGTGCTCTGTACCACACTCCCTATTGTGCTTTTTACCACACTCCCTATTGTGCTCTGTACCACACTCTATATTGTGCTTTGTACCATTCTCCCTATTGTGCTCTGTACCACACTCCCTATTGTGCTCTGTACCACACTCCCTATTATGCTCTGTACCACACTTTCTATTGTTCTCTGTACCTCACTCCCTATTGTGCTCTGTACCACACTCCCTATTGTGCTTTGTACCACACTCCCTATTGTGCTCTGTACCACACTCTATATTGTGCTTTGTACCACACTCCCTATTATGCTCTATATATATCACACTCCCTATTGTGCTTTGTACCACACTCCCTATTGTGCTCTGTACCACACTCCCTATTGTGCTCTGTACCACACACCCTATTGTGCTTTGTACCACACTCCCTATTGTGCTTTGTACCACACTCCCTATTGTGCTTTGTACCACACTCTATATTGTGCTTTGTACCACACTCTATATTATGCTTTGTACCACAGTCCCTATTATAGTTTGTACCACACTCTCTATAGTGCTTTGTACCACACTCTGTATTGTGCTTTGCACCACACTCTATATTGTGCTTTGTACCACACTCTATATTGTGCTTTGTACCACACTCCCTATTGTAGTTTGTACCACACTCTCTATAGTGCTTTGTACCACACTGTATATTGTGCTTTGCACCACACTCTTTATTGTGCTTTGTACCACACTCTCTATTGTGCTTTGTACCACACTCTCTATTGTGATTTGTACCACACTCTCTATTGTGCTTTGTACCACACTCTCTATAGTGCTTTGTACCACACTGTATATTGTACTTTGTACCACACTCTCTATAGTGCTTTGTATCACACTCTATATTGTGCTTTATACCACACTCTCTATTGTGCTTTGTACCACACTCTATATTGTGCTTTATACCACACTCTATATTGTGCTTTATACCACACTCTCTATTGTTCTTTGTACCACACTCTCTATTGTACTTTGTACCACACTCTATATTGTACTTTGTACAACACTCCCTATTGTGCTTTGTACCTTACTCTGTAGAGTGACTAAAAATCAATTTCTGTAAATTGTAAATGCTGCAAATCAAAATAGCTGGTTTAGGCAATTTGCAGCATTTTAAAAACCTAAGTTACAGATTTTGCTTTTTGGCCTCTCTAGGGAGGATGGGACAAAGCACAATTTTTATACAAAAGTAAGAGGTATTTATTGCCCTTTTCGGTCTGAACCTTTTTGAATTCTGGTTGTGAGAACATGAGGAATGATACTGGGAGGTGCTTATACTCCTGTACTCAGTCACATCATTTCCTCATGTTTCCAGAATACTAAGTTGCTATCACCTCCACAAAATGAGCAAAATTATTGAGATATATGTTTAAAAAATATTAATTTCATTTTGGTTAAAGGGACATTTAAGTCAAAAGTAAACTTTTGTGATTACATGCAATTGTAAGAGCTTTTTCAATTTACTTCTATTATTAAATATACTTTATCTTGGTACCCTTTGCTTGAAAAAAATACCTAGATAGGCTCAAGAGCAGCAATGCACACTTGACAGCTAGCTGCTGATTGGTGGCTTCAAACATATGCCCATTGTTACAGGTATATTGTTGCTACGGAGTTGATTTTAACTTTGTGTTTGACCCATGCAACTCCAACAATCTATTTTCTGCCAAAATGTTACTGAGCATAGTAGCATATAGTTGTACCTTTTCTAAAATATTCTATTAATACTTTAGTAAGTCTGTGCGGTTATTCTAGAAGTTATTTAAGTAAAGGGCCACAACATTTAAAAAAAAATAAAAACAGAGAAATTTACACCCTAAGAAACTCTTATATTTCTTTATTACCTCATAGTAGGCCCAAAAGCCAGCCTCTCCGGTATTAGGCCCAGAAGAACCTGCGCCAGACACTGGGATCCCTACGTCACATAGACTTGGATTCGGGTTTCTAAAGGTTCGTCCATAGGTTGGAATTCCCATAATGAGCTTTTCTGCAGGGACCCCATTATCTTTCCAGTAGTTCATAGCATATCTCTGCAATTGAGAAACAGTGAGAAAAAATAAGTGTCACAGATATAAAAGCAAAGAACAAGTAAAGCAGTGACCATAAAAAACTGATCTGTCTCTGTATCAGTTAAGAGCTCACAAGAGGACATGATTGCGCTATTGGTTTTGTGTGCAAACTCCCATGTATAGAGTTCAAAACACGCCATGTTTTCCACACTGGGGCAGTGATAGTCAGAAGTTTTAGGCAACAGAAGGCAACATATGTTCTATACTTCTGAAAGGGGCTACAAAAAATTAAAAATAAACATTTATAGCTTTTTAAATTTAGCACCTGCTGCCCACCATAAGTTAAATCTCAAGATTAAGAAATTGCTCCCCTCACAATAAAACAAGATTTTTGTTAAACACTACCGTCAGCTGGTCAATAATAACTGCAATGCAGGTATTAGTAAGTAAAGTCTATGGGGTAGATTTATCATGGTGCGGACAGACATGATCCGCTATAGCAACCCATGTCCGCCGCACATCGATAAATGCCGACAGCACACTGCAGATTCGCGGATAATCAGTCGCTAGCAGGGGATGTCAATGAATCTGATCTTATTCGATCGGGCTGATTGCTATCCGCCACCTAAGAGGTGGCGGACGAGTTAAGGAGCAGTGGTCTTAGGACCGCTGCTTCTTAACTTCTGCTTCAGGCGGAACTGAAGCGGAGTGGGTCAGAAGCAGCATCCCCTGCTTCATAAATCTACCCCTTTGTAGATGTAGGAAGAAGATTTATAATGTTAGTTTTCAAGCCGAACTATTAATATTTTGCATTGTGCTTTTAAATGTCCTATCGTCTGCTCTCTGTAATCCTTTTTTTCTAAAAATAAATAAATAATAACTATTGCCCCAGTTTTGTCCTGGACCTGGTCTGTTGAGTACTATGTGCAATTTAGGATGAGTACTATAGTAGTTTGGTGGTTCTCTTACAATGTTGAAATACACCATGTCGCCGATGTCTGTGGACCCTTGGCACAGGGGGCTGTTGTGTCCGGATATTGTATCCCAACCACCATGGAAATCATAGGTCATAACACTGATAAAATCTAAAGTCCTAAAGAGAAAAAAAAGGTCTGAATCAACTATGGAAATATTTAGATGGTTAAAGAACACCAACCATCTACAGCAAACAATTTCCATTCTCCTCCCTCATCTACTCCACTCACTTTCCAATCTTAGCAATCTCATAGCCTGCATCAATGGTTCCTTTTCCTGCAGAGACAGCTGCTGTTACCAGGAGTCTTGGACGATTTGTGGCAGCTCCTTCTGCAATGAAGGCAGCCAGGATTTCCTACAATATTTAGAGATGAGAGTGGAATAAAGAAAAGGTAATAATCTCTCATTATATAGACAGTGTGAGCTATAGATAAGGAGATGAGATAGATAGTTATCATGGCTATCTATTCTTGACAATGAGCATTAATCAATAAAATTGATCAATATTGGAGCACAATGATAACGGTGAAAGTGTTGAATTCTATAAGGGATATACAAAGCTCACCTGTGTCAATATAGTAAATCTTTGCTTGTCTTCGGGTGGGCTGCCTCTAGATCCCGGGAACTCAAAGTCAAGGTCAATACCATTAAAGTCATATTTTCTCAGATGTTTAATAAGAGAATCGATGAAGATCTTACGGTTCGCAGCACTAGACACCATTGTTGTGAATCTGGAAGCATTATTAATAGTAAATTGATTGATATAAAGCACTATAACACACCGTGTCCAATCTACAAATCAATTCAATCAAATCTATTAATAACATTTCCATATATAAAAGAAAATTGCAATTTTTACTTCTGTTTAATTACTTTTTCATATATAGAATAATAAACTCACTTTTGTGTTCCAAAGTTCCAACCACCAACAGACAATAATGTCACCAATTTTGGATTTCTAAGCAATAAAAAGACAAAGACAGTTATTGGCAAAATGTATTTTTTTGAGATCTACAGCAGAAAGCAGACACAGGGGCCGATTTATCAAAGTGCAGCAGACACTGTTGGCATTTATCATTGCACAAACATTTCTTGTGAAATGCTTGTGCATTACCACCCCTGCACATTCACGGCCAAGTGGCCACTAGCAGGGGGTGTCAATCAACCCGATCGAATCCGATCAGGCGGATTGCTGTCCTCCGCCGCAGAGGTGGCAGACGAGTTAAGGAGCAGCAGTCTTAAGACCGCTGCTTCTTAACTCCTGTTTCCGGCGAGCCTGAAGGCTCACACGGAAACAGATGCATTGGGGCTGATTGACGGCCCCACAGTGTAAGTTAAACTAAACTGTATAATTTGTGTAAATGTGATTATTGCTTAGCATTTGGCCTAGACAAGGGGAAGAAACTAGTTATATTTTAGGTCTATTTAATGTTACAAGAAAGTAGAATAGAAGGCTGGGACTTTTACTTTATTTACAGCTGGACAGTTACCCTGGTGAATATATCGGCTTTTAAGGCTAATGACATTAACATAGCAGGCACTTGCCACAAGTGAAATTCAGGATCTATATGGCTTTTCTTTCAGTGAAGTTGATAGCAAACATACAATAAACGACTAGACAATCAGCAAGCTGGGTAATAATGACACAGGCAAGGGCTTTCTATTTTTATTGATGTGGCTATCACAGTGTGTGTGAGATCAGTTTTGTACTGCGTGTGATCAGGCTTGGGATGCAATACTCACTGTTTTTTCAAGTCATTAAACTGCTTGTAGAGAACATCATCATTCCACTCATATGTTGCAATCTTGTTATCGTTTATAGTGGCGAAGGCGTACAGGAGGTGAGTGCACAGCTGCGGGTCCACGTTCCCTGGCATAAACTTTGCAGGTTCCTGTCGGTACTGTGACCAGTTTGTAAAGTAACAAACCAGCTTATAGGCAGAGCCTAAAAAGAGGTAATCAAAGAGAAGACCATCTCTCACTCTCTTAACTTAAAAGGACATGAAAGCCATTTTTTTCATGATTCAGATAAAGCATACCATTTTAAACGACTTTTCAATTTACTTCTATTATCTAATTTGCTTTGTTCTTTTGATATCCTTTGTTGAAAAGCATACCTAGTTAGGCTCAGGAGCTGGGAGCTAGCTGATGATTGATAGCAGCAGATATATGTCTCTTGTCATTGGCTAACTGGTCTGTTCAGCTAGCTCCCAGTAGTGCATTACTGCTCCTTTAATAAAGGATACCAAGAGAATGAAGCCAAATTTATAATTGAAGGGCACTGGAAATTTGTTTCACAAACTATAAATGTTGGACTTAGTGTCTCTTTAATAAGCCTCACACAAAGAAATGTCTTCCATACTGTTATCTCCTTCATGCATGTTTTAGGATTAGATTACAAGTGGAGCTCAAAATTACGTTTACGCTAGCGCAATATTTGCGCTACACACCGTAATCAGGGCCGGATTTACATCTCAGGTGCCTGTAGGCACAAAAACCTGAAGCGCCCCCCCCCACCCCCCCACCCCCCCTAGAAAAAAGTGGAAAAAATGAGGACTTTTTTTTATTATTATTTAGGACAACTAAAAATAAATATTAGATGTAAAATTACATTTTCCCTTTTATGGAGATACACAAATACACACACCAATTGCAATATTTGTTGTAATGGAAGCTACACCAAAAATCAATATTCACTTGACTCAAATGGCCATACAATTTCTATTATGTATAACAAAAACAAATCATGTTAAACTTTTAATGCAAAATATTCTAAAGAAAACCCTATTTAAAGGGACATCAAATGTGACAGTTTGCTGGGCATTTTATTATTGCACTAGTGCTTGCAGAGAAGTGTGTTAGCCTCTTGCAAAAGAGTTAAACACATAGTCAATGTCAGTTCTGAGACAGCAATACACATCTGTGCAGACCCAGATGGGCTCATAGGACATGTTTATTGACAAGCCATTAGTGTATTGCTTTTCTGGAGATGACTTTGACTATGTGCTTAACATTTTGTTGGAGTCAAACACAGTTTTGTGTAAACAATAGCAATATTAAAACTAGCAGCATGCAAGCTTGAGGCACGGCAGAGAACCTAGTGCAGTGAAGGGGGTAAGTCACGCAGCGATGGGCAGCAAATAAAAAATATATGTATATGAATACCTGAGTTTGCAGTAGCATTAACCAGCCACTTGTAATTGCTGGTTATTTATCGTGCGTCTGTAAATGGGCACACAATAAATTAGAGCTCCACAAATCTAGCCCTTAACCATTATTTGATTTTTTGACACTTTGGAGTTTATACGATCAGCGCTTTCCACCTATTGTGTTTTATGTATTTGTTGAGAGTAAACCAGGGATTACCTCTGTTTTATTCGGACAGCTGCAGATTGTTTTAAAATAGGATAAACCCTATGCAACTGACACTCCACTGGATCTATTGTCGTTCTAACTAGACTATATTATAGATCTAGTGTGTGTGTTTGATTCATCATAATCTTATTTATTGTATCTGAGTGCTTAGTGATACTGGGCTTTTTTTGGCTTGTCCATATATATTGTAGCCGGTGGCCTAGCACTCCTTCCGCATCAATGTTGCCAATGCCTGGGTGCTATCTTCAAGTAGAAAGTATAGAGCAATGGTGGAGATGGAGGGCACTCACAGGACTTGATTTAATAAGTAACATTTATTTATATTGCTGATTACATTAATACAGTGTTGACGTTTCGGCCTATCCTGAGGCCTTCTTCAAGACAGATTCATAGTCTTAGTTAGCAATATAAATAAATGTTACTTATTAAATCAAGACCTGTGAGTGCCCTCCATCTCCACCATTGATATATATATATATATATATATATATATACACACACACACATATATATATATATATATATATATATATACACACACACATATATATATATATATATATATATATATATATATACACACACATATATATATATATATACACACACACACACATATATATATATATATATATATATATATATATATACACACACACACACACACCACCAGCAAAAAGATTATGACTCGCTAAAAACTCAGATGATGGTTAGTATGTTTTAGCAATATATAAAAATAGTATTTTTTAATTAAGGTATTTGCATTTTTTTTTAGACATTATGCTATTGCACATTTAATAGACTACAGTATAGTGTAAACATAACTTTTATTTGCACTGGGAAACAAAAAAATAGTTTTTTTGTTTTTGCAATATTCGCTTTATTGCGGTGGTCTGGAACCGAACCCACAATATCTGCGATATGCTTGTATAATGTTGATTGTTGCACCAATGACCAGCTATGCAGATCTAATGAAGCAGGTTAAACATATTTATCAAACAGCCTTGGGGCGCGATCCGATATAGATCGCAGTTTGCGGCGCAAGCGAGGGAACCGGCGTCGCCCGCAGTTTCAGCTCGCAACTCGAGCTATCCCATATATGGCGCCGTCAGATGCTAACGTGCCGTAAGTCTGACAAACCAGCGATGTCCAGAAATCTGCGCAAGTACAAATTTCTGGCGTCGCCAGTGACTTGCGCCACGTTAGAAACTGCCGGCGCCTATAAAACCTGACTAAAGTCTAAAACACCCGCACTGTCTAACACGCCTCCCTAACATAGCCCGCACTGTCTAACACGCCTCCCTAACATAGCCCGAGACGTCTAACCCTCTATCCGCTATCCCCCCTCACTAGCCTAACAATAAAAAAGCTATTAACCCCTAAACCGCCGCTCCCGTACCCCGCCGCAACCTAATAAAGTTATTAACCCCTAAACCGCCGCTCCCGTACCCCGCCGCCAGCTATATTATATCTATAACCCCCTAAAGTGAGCCCCTAACACCGCCGCCATCTATATTAAAATTATTAACCCCTAATGTAAGCCCCTTACACCGCCGCCATCTCTATTAAAATGATTAACCCCTAATTTAATCTACCTACCCCGCCGCCAGCTATATTATCTATATTAACCCTAAGTATATTATAGTTAATATAGTTATTACATTATATATATTAACTATATTAACCCTAATTATATTAGGGTTAATATAGTTACTATAGTATTTATATTAACTATATTAACTCTATCTAACCCTAACACCCCTAACTAAATTTATATTAAATTAATCTAATTCATTTATAAACTAAAATATTCCTATTTAAATCTAAATACTTACCTATAAAATAAACCCTAAGATAGCTACAATATAATTAATAATTACATTGTAGCTATGTTAGGGTTAATATTTATTTTACAGGTAAATTGTTCATTATTTTAACTAGGTATAATAGATATTAAATAGTTATTAACTATTTAATATCTACCTAGTTAAAATAATTACCCAATTACCTGTAAAATAAATCCTAACCTAAGTTACAAATACACCTACACTATCAATAAATTTAATAAACTACAAACATCTATCTAAAAATACAATTAAATTAACTAAACTAAATTACAAAAAAAAACAAACACTAAATTACAAAAAATAAAAAAAAGATTACAAGATTTTTAAGCTAATTACACCTATTCTAAGCCCCCTAATAAAATAATAAACCCCCAAAATAAAAAAAATCCCTTGCCCTATTCTAAATTAAACAAATTTCAAAGCTCTTTACCTTACCTTTTGTGGGGCATGCCCCAAAGAATTCAGCTCTTTTGCATACAACAAATACAATCCCCCCCCCCCATTACAACCCACCACCCACATACCCCTATTCTAAAACCACCCAAACCCCCCTTAAAAAAGCCTAACACTACCCCCCTGAAGATCTCCCTACCTTGTCTTCACCACACCGGGCCGAACTCCTGATCCGATCCGGGCGATGTCTTCCTCCAAGCGGCAAAGAAGAATTCTTCCTCCGGCGATGTCTTCCTCCAAGCGGCAAAGAAGAATTCTTCCTCCGGCGACGTCTTCCTCCAAGCGGCAGCAAAGTCTTCATTCTTCCGGCGGCATCTTCAATCTTCTTTCTTCGCTCCGCCGCCGCGGAGCATCCATCCCGGCCGACTGCTGTACTACGAATGAGGTACCTTTAAATGACGTCATCCAAGATGGCGTCCGCCGAATTCCGATTGGCTGATAGGATTCTATCAGCCAATCGGAATTAAGTTAGAAAAATCTGATTGGCTGATTGAATCAGCCAATCAGATTCAAGTTCAATCCGATTGGCTGATCCGAACAGCCAATCAGATTGAGCTCGCATTCTATTGGCTGATCGGAACAGCCAATAGAATGCGAGCTCAATCTGATTGGCTGATTGGATCAGCCAATCGGATTGAACTTGAATCTGATTGGCTGATTGAATCAGCCAATCAGATTTTTCTAACTTAATTCCGATTGGCTGATAGAATCCTATCAGCCAATCGGAATTCGGCGGACGTCATCTTGGATGACGTCATTTAAAGGTACCTCATTCGTAGTACAGCAGTCGGCCGGGATGGATGCTCCGCGGCGGCGGAGCGAAGAAAGAAGATTGAAGATGCCGCCGGAAGAATGAAGACTTTGCTGCCGCTTGGAGGAAGACGTCGCCGGAGGAAGAATTCTTCTTTGCCGCTTGGAGGAAGACATCGCCGGAGGAAGAATTCTTCTTTGCCGCTTGGAGGAAGACATCGCCCGGATCGGATCAGGAGTTCGGCCCGGTGTGGTGAAGACAAGGTAGGGAGATCTTCAGGGGGGTAGTGTTAGGCTTTTTTAAGGGGGGTTTGGGTGGTTTTAGAATAGGGGTATGTGGGTGGTGGGTTGTAATGGGGGGGGGATTGTATTTGTTGTATGCAAAAGAGCTGAATTCTTTGGGGCATGCCCCACAAAAGGCCCTTTTAAGGGCTGGTAAGGTAAAGAGCTTTGAAATTTGTTTAATTTAGAATAGGGCAGGGAATTTGTTTTATTTTGGGGGTTTATTATTTTATTAGGGGGCTTAGAATAGGTGTAATTAGCTTAAAAATCTTGTAATCTTTTTTTTATTTTTTGTAATTTAGTGTTTGGTTTTTTTTGTAATTTAGTTTAGTTAATTTAATTGTATTTTTAGATAGATGTTTGTAGTTTATTAAATTTATTGATAGTGTAGGTGTATTTGTAACTTAGGTTAGGATTTATTTTACAGGTAATTGGGTAATTATTTTAACTAGGTAGATATTAAATAGTTAATAACTATTTAATATCTATTATACCTAGTTAAAATAATTAACAATTTACCTGTAAAATAAATATTAACCCTAACATAGCTACAATGTAATTATTAATTATATTGTAGCTATCTTAGGGTTTATTTTATAGGTAAGTATTTAGATTTAAATAGGAATATTTTAGTTTATAAATGAATTAGATTAATTTAATATAAATTTAGTTAGGGGTGTTAGGGTTAGATAGAGTTAATATAGTTAATATAAATACTATAGTAACTATATTAACTATATTAACCCTAATATAATTAGGGTTAATATAGTTAATATATATAATGTAATAACTATATTAACTATAATATACTTAGGGTTAATATAGATAATATAGCTGGCGGCGGGGTAGGTAGATTAAATTAGGGGTTAATCATTTTAATAGAGATGGCGGCGGTGTAAGGGGCTTACATTAGGGGTTAATAATATTAATATAGCTGGCGGCGGTATAGGGGGATTAGATTAGGGGTTAATAATTTTTATATAGGTGGCGGCGGTGTAAGGGGTCAGATTAGGGGATAGATAAGGTAGATGGCGGCGGTTTTAGAGGCTCACAGTAGGGGGTTAGTTTATGTAGATGGCGGCGGGGTCCGGGAGCGGCGGTTTAGGGGGTAATAACTTTATTAGGGATTTCGGGGGGGGGGGGGATCGCGGTTGACAGGGAGATAGACATTGCGCATGCGTTAGGTGTTAGGTTTATTTTAGCAGATCGCGGTTGACAGGGAGATAGACATTGCGCATGCGTTAGGTGTTAGGTTTATTTTAGCAGATCGCGGTTGACAGGGAGATAGACATTGCGCATGCGTTAGGTGTTAGGTTTATTTTAGCAGCCAGTTTAGGAAGTTACGGGGCTCCAATAGTCAGCGTAAGGCTTCTTACGGCTGCTTTTTGTGGCAAGGTGAAAATGGAGTAAGTTTTCTCCATTTTCGCCACGTAAGTCCTTACGCTGCATATTGGATACCAAACTGCGCGGGTTTGGTATACCTGCCTATGGCCCAAAAAACTGCGGGCGACGGCAGAAATATACGGGCGTAACTTCTAGGTTACACCGTATATGTGATACCAAACCCGCGCAAATATTGGCGTCGCCGGCTTTTGCGGGCGATGATTTATATCGGATCGACCCCTTGATTTCTAACTATGGCGACACCGCTCTATATCATATTTAACCAGCACTTATACCAAGGAATATAAATAAACCTAAACATGCAGTGTGATATATTTTGTTGCTATTTTAAATTAACATATTTCATTTGCTTATATGTGTACATGCTTATACATGAATGTAATTATTAATTGGGGTTTGCCATTTCCTTAAACTCCAGATCTTCTTGAACTAGTTATTAGCTTCTCACGTCTCTCTTTTTGTTATTTTCACGTGCTTAAAACAAAAAGGTGTCATAGCTCCTTACCCAGCTCTAAGTGTAGCAGCAGGAACAGTCCTGTGAAAAGAGAGAATATACAAATCACACAGATATCATTATTTATATTATTGTTATAATTCTTAATATTATCAATTGTTTGTAAAGTGCTGCTAATTTCCATAGCACTGGGTGCATGAGTAGTGGCACATAATGACTATGATCCAAGGTAAGAAAATAAATCAAATACATAAAACCAACAAGTTAATACAGGGGGAGGAGGGTCTAGTTATACAGAGCTTACAATCTACAAGTTGTGGAGACAAAAGGTGTGGGATAACTTGTCAGACATTACTTGCAGCATTGAGACAAGACAGTTCAAGATTTGTTTTGCCAGTTAGGATGAAGAAGAAAATAGCTAAAAGCTTGGAGACTGTCTGATGATGCAGGACAGAGGTATCCAGACATTAAGCAGCACAAGATAAGTCCTGGAGACAGGAAAGGAGAGATGCAGGTCAGAGGCTGATCTAAGAGGGTGGTTCGGAGAGTATTTATAAGTATTTAAATATGTGAGGAAATACAGGGGCAGATTACGTGTGGAGCGCTATCATTTGTGCGAGGAGTGTAAACGCGATCACAAGATGACGGTGTGTTCTTTACGCTCAAATCCATATTACAAGTGGCGTGCTATTTAAATTACCACAAATTAATTTGCACAAACTCGTGGTAAGTTATATTTTCTATAGGCAGCGTTGAACGGAAATGTCCACACGTATTACAAGTTGACGGTAAATCCGATCGCTTGATCCAAATCGCATTTAATTCTCAAACTTTTTATGCAGTCTGAAAGGTTGCTTAAAGAGTTTGGCCAGAGGAAACAGTTGCGCTAAACTACTCTATTAACCTCTAAACCCCCAAACCCCCACATTGCAAACTTCACCTCTACACTATTAACTCTTAAATCACTACAACCCCCATTACAAACTACCTCTCTACAGTATTAATCCATAAATTGCTACAGTCCCTATTGCAAAACAAACACTACACTATTAACCCCTAAACCACACACCTCACTTCGCAAACTACCCCACTACACTATTAACCCCTAAACTGACAGAACCCCATTGCAAAATACCCACAAAGATCTAAACCCCCTAACCAGGGTTTTCATGTAATGTTAGTGGGGGGGGTTTTAGGTAAGGTTAGGTTTGTTTGTTTTTCAGGTAAGGTTGTTTTTTTGGGGGGTAACTCAGAGGGGTATATTTATTATAGTGCGAGCGGACATGATACGATGTAGCGTATCATGTCCGCTGCACATTGATAAATGCCGACAACATACGCTGTCGGCATTTATCATTGCACAAGCAGTTCTTGTGAACTGCTAGTGCAATGCCGCCCCCTGCAGATTCGCGGCCCATAGGCCACTAGCAGGGAGTGTCAATCAACCCGATCGTGTTTGTTCGAATTGATTTCTGTCCACGGCCTCAGAGCAGGCGGACAAGTTATGGAGCAGCGGCCTTTAGACCGCTGCTTCATAACTTCTGTTTCCGGCGAGCCTTCAGGAGCTTGATAAATCGGCCCCAGAGAGTGTTAGGTTAGGAGGTTTAGATGTTAGTAGGTATTTTGCAATGGGGATTGTGGGTTAATAGTGTAGTGGGGACTCTGGTGGGCTATGTGATGGTTTAAGGGTTAATAGTATAGTGGGGACTTTGCTGTGGACTAAGTGATGGGTTAGGGGTTATTAGAGTAGGGGGCTTATGGCGATTAGGGTTAGCGCGTGAGTAATGATGTTAGGTTTTTTTCCCACTTTTCTCTCCATTGAAGCTTATGGGGGAGAAGGTTAATGCTCCGCTAGTAATCTAGCCCATAGTTGGGTGCAAGGTTGTTGAACTTGATTCCAAAGGCGAGCGCAGGGATAGGCAGAGAGGGACAGGCAATGTTAATTTGAAGCTTAGGTGGACAATTTTACTCATGATGGTTTGAGGTGGGGAGAGGCAGGAGCTGGGAAAGCCATTTAGGAGTAGGTTGCAGTACTCAATACAAGATCAAATGACTGAATTAAGGTTTGTCAGATTTATATGTTTAAATACTTCTGAGAGAACATTACAATGAACTTAAACTTAATTAAGAGTGATGCAGTTCTGCTTGACCGTGCTACATGTTATGCATTACTTGCTTATTTCATTGTAGGTACTCAGGTACATCTGTCATCTGGTCACAATAAAGGAGACAAACTAAACATACTCAAGAGGGTTGTTCATATGATTGACTGATTGGGATTTACACAACCCTAAAAACGTTGCAAACAAAATACATTTTAAGGTTTCTTTGTTTATTTCTTAGCTAAGGTTTTTAACATTTATTTTGTACGGATATATTTTGTAAAGTTGTGCCTTATTGATTAAATATGCTAAACACATACACATAAATATATATATAAATTACTTTTTTAAATGTCCCTTTAAATAATCACCCTATTGTCTTCCTAATAGCTATTATTACCCAGCAATGCTCCTTTAACCTGTGTACTGTGGCTGCTTGATAATCAGAATTAAAATAATTAGAGAGATAACAGAGTACAAGGGCAGAGAACAATGAGGTTGAAGATATATAAAATAAAAACTTAAAGGGACAGTAAAATCATAATTAGACATTCATAATTTAGACCGAGCATACAATTTTAAACAACTTTCCAATTTACCTCTATTTCATTTGCTTCCTTCTCTTGTTTTCCTTTGCTAAAAAATGTATCTAAGTAAGTTTAAGAGCAGCAAAGAACCTAGGTTTTAACTGCTGATTGGTGGCTGCATTTATATACCGATTGTCATTGGCTCACCCATATGGTCAGTTAGAAACAAGTAGTGCATTGCTGCTCCTTCAACAAATGATACCAAGAGAATGAAACTAATTTGCTAATAGAAGTAAACTGGAAAGTTGTTCTACCTAAATCATGAAAGAAACATTTTGGGTATCATGACCCTTTAACAGAATGTTAAAGACGTGGATAACTCACCCGCCCAGAGCAGCATCTTCCTCATGTTTCTGTACGTCTCAGCGATCAACAGAGGACCAAAATGATCCTTTATAGGCTGCAGTGGGCACTATCAGAGTGGGACGGGAGCAGCTGGATGCTTCAGATATGACTCACAATAACTTGTGCCATCTTGGCAAAGGCTAATAAGCAGCTGGTAGCCTGGAGAAATATGGCACAAGGTTATAGAAATCACTAATATATATTTCCCGGCAGAAGCAGAAGTCACGTCAACCTGTACTGATTTATCTTTTCACAACGAAAGGTTATGTTGCAAGAATAACAATTTATATGACTAAATATCACTCAGTTAAAAGAGGAAGTATATCAGATGTTGTAATATAATTTGTTTACCAGAACTATTTATTGCATGTTTATTACAATTTACTAGGAAAAAAACAAACAACATATAAATATATATTTCTGATAGGGACAATAGTAGAGCTGAGATAAGCTAATCCATTGCTAAGATTTGGGTATACACAGAATTTGCGACATACTATCAGTATAACCAAACAAATAAAATATATTTATAGTTTTAATACCCAATTAATTTTTTTGCTCTAAATTAAATATCTAGCGAGATAAGTAAATGCCATTTAAACATTAATCATATGATAAATAGAGGGTCATATGACCCATCATGTTATCAAGAGAAACGCTATTCCTTATAATGCGGTGATCTCAACTGTAACATAGTAGATGAGGTTGAAAAAAAGACCATTGAGTTTAACCTATACAAATCTAATATACTTACAAAACCAGTTGAGCTTAACCCCTTAACGACCGAGGACGTGCAGGGTACGTCCTCTTAAAAAAGTAACTTAACGACCAAGGACGTACCCTGCACGTCCTCGGTTTGGAAAACAGCTGGAAGCCATCCTGATCACTTCCAGCTGCTTTCCGGTTATTGCAGGATGCCTCGATATCGAGGCATCCTGCAATAACAATTTTTGCCCCTCTGGTGCAGAGAGAGCCACTCTGTGGCCCTCTCTGCACCGGACATCTATGGCCGCATTCGTTGGTGGGTGGGAGCGGAAGTGGGAGGCGGGTGGGTGGCCATTGATGGCTTCTTAGTCAGAGAGGGGGGCGGGATCGCCGGGGGCGCGTACGGGTGCGCGCGCGTGCACGAGGGGCGATGGGCGGGTGCGTGCACGGGGAGGGAGCGGGTGGGAACCGCTTACACTACAGAAACTATTTTTCTATTATTGTAAAAAAAAATCATTAAAAAACCTAATGAAATCATAAAGTAATCTTTCCTTTTGGATTAGAAGGCTTTCATCACAAAGAAGGAACAACTATTTCCTTATTAATATTTTCTGAAGATACCACCTTCAGAAGAAAATCATATTTGGTCCACAGGAAGAAAAAAACTTTCCAGGACAAGTCTAAAATATGCATAGGTTCAAAAGGAGAACCTTGCAGAACAGAAATAACTAAATTCAAGTTCCAAGGAGGAGAAATATGTCTAACAACAGGACAAATTTTCACCAGGGCTTGAACTAAATTTTGAACATCTTAGCCAAATTTTTGTTAAGCAAAACAGTTAATTCGATATCTGACCCTTTAGAGAACTACACCCTCATCTATTCCATCCTGAAGGAACTGACGTATTCTGTAAATTTTAAAGGATTTCCAAGAAAAAACCTCAAGAAGAACATCACAGAAACTAAGCTTTCCAGGTGTTATGATACATTCTTTGCTTAACTGGCTTACTTGCATGAAGCAAAGCTTAGATATCAGAGTCAGAGAAAAAACTGATCTTGAAGTTTAAGCATTTAACCTCCACACCTTCAAATTCAGCAAACTGATATCAGGGTGAAGCAGAGGTCCTTGAGACAGAAGATCCTTCCTTAGAGGCAGAGTCCATGTGGGAAGAGAAGACATCTGAATTAGGTCCACATACCAAGTTCTGCAGGCCCACTCCAAAGCTATGAGAATTACTGAAGATGAATCCTGTTTGATTCTTGCAATGGCTCTTGAAAGAAGAAAAAATTGGGAAAACAGGAAGGTTAAATTAAATATTCAGGGACAAACTAAGGCATCTATCATAGAGCTTTGGAGTCTCTATATCTGGCACACAATGCTTAATGCTGTGATTCAGCTTTTACACCATTAGATCTATACATGGTAAAACCTAATTTAGAATAAACTGGTCGAATATGTCTTGATGAAGAACCCATTCTCCAGACTAAACAAATTAAAGTAGTCTGCATCCCAATTGTTCACTGCTTGAATATGAAGTTGATAGAGAACAGCTGTTTCCTTCTCTATTCATAACAGATAGAGAGACATTTCTTGCATGGTGAGGGAGATGCAAGTCCCTCTGTGATAGTTGATTTAAGCAACCGCTGTAAAGATGTTGTTTCAGAAATGGAGATGGGACTTGAATGAGAATGGACCATTGCCTGAACAGCTCTAAGAAATGCTCAGAGTTCCAGAATGCTGAGTGGTAACCATGCCTCCAGAGGGAACAAACTCCTTTCGTTACTAGAGATCTCCAGATGGTGCCCTGGCCCAGGCAAGTGCCGATGAGAGCACTGAAAACAAAAACAAAAAAAGGATGCATAAATGGTATACAGCAAGGAAACAAAGTACCTTTGAGATAGCCATATGGAAAATAGGAACTTGGTAAGACACTGTAAAAGGTGCCTGAGTATTAGGGCTTACCTTCCACATTTGCTAGGTAGAAATCTAAGTGAAATACCAAGCATATTACCTTATAACATCTGCACCTGACAATGAGTCTGTCATTCCTGGTTTGCAGTCTCTGCTTTGTCCTTGAAGCACAAAAAGGCTGAGGAAAAACTTGCATCAGACACTTTCTGCATAATAAAAAATATGTTTAAACACACATGTAAAAAATAACTGTAGAGGAAAATAGGATCCACGGGTCTAATCAAACTCTAAACTCCTTATTTGTGAAACTAGGTATGTTAACACTAATACAAAAAAGTCCCTTCTTAAAACTTTCTTCAACCAAGGTGAGGTGTTCTAAAAATAATGTTGTTGGCACATAAAAGCACTTAAACGGAGTGATATTAAAAGTTCATACCTTTATTTTCTTGTGTAACAAACACATACGACTTTCACAGACATAATAATTACCAGGAGACACAGGTGCTAGCGGAGTGTGACGTCATCTGACGCGTTTCTTTGACAAAGCACCAGAAATGCGTGAAACGCGTCAGATGACGTCACACTCCGCTAGCACCTGTGTCTCCTGGTAATTATTATGTCTGCGAAAGTCGTATGTGTCTGTTACACAAGAAAATAAAGGTATGAACTTTTAATATCACTCCGTTTAAGTGCTTTTATGTGCCAACAACATTATTTTCATGTAGAGATAAAAAGAAAAAGGCGCAGAGAGGCGAGACTCAAGTGAAGGCGTTTAATAGCAAAATATGACACACATACAATTTATGCACTTACTAGATGCAAGTTAAAAAGCTGCAAAATAGAAGGAGCGTGGGTAGTTCAGTTTTTTACTCCTCTCACCGTCGGCTCGTTGTAATTGCCGTACACCGCTACACCAGAAGTGACTGACAGGTTAATCCGGATACCATGTCAGTTAAGTCCGTGGCTTGTATGAGAGTTAGGGAACAGTACCCTTAACGCATCCGACTATGTTGTCAGTCTGTATTTCCTGACGCGTTTCCCCCGGTCAGCGGCCAGGCTTCTTCAAGAGGATATATAACGGATACATTGAAACAGGCGCTCTTTCTATTTAAACAAAAACGGACCAATCGGAGCTCGAGGGTGTGTATGTGAGCTCCTATTAGATTGCTCCATAGTTCTCATATCGTTGGAAACATACAGACGCTAATGCATATATAATAAAACGACAAAACATACTTCAATTGATAAAAGACAATAAAAATACAATATAAATAACCATATATAAATACAAAGATAAAAAATTTTAAAACAATTGTTTGAGGTGATAGTATTTCGATCTTATCGATATTGGGAAACTTTTGGTTTTAACGCAGTGGGCAACTTTTCTTAAGACCTATTGAATTTAGATAGTTATAGTGTCTATTGCTTTAAATAAGTATGTGATAATTAAACTCTGGGCTAGCTCACTCTCCTAAATCTAAATGGTCATATTGAGCACTGCTTTCCTTAACTAAAAATTGATGCCGGTCATTGAATTGTTGTGATATTTATGGTATATGCTTTATAATATTTAATGTAGAACAAATGTGGATTGGATAAGTTAGACAAAACCATAGTTTGAAGGATTGATCAATTGTGTTTTCTTTTTTACAATACATATTAACTTGATACTTTATACCTAAAAATTAATTTTTAAAATTGATTTTAAAAAATAGATTTGATGTATATTTTTATTTTGTAAATATAACCCATAATTATTATTAAAATTATTTATTTAAATTATGGAAAAAAGTTCAGATAAATAATTTATATACAAAACAATTTCTACACACTATTTATTTACATGAAGGCTGCTACATCGATATCTATATTCATACCTAATGGTTGGAGTGTTTTTAATTTGTATATCCATTTTGTTTCAAGCTTCCTTAATTCAAGTAGCCTATTAGGTTTGGATGGGGGTACCCAATCTATAACTTGTATTCTTAAAGAACTGGGACTGCTACCATGGCACTCTGAAAAGTGCCTGGGTACACTGTGTTTAAGTAATTTTTCTTTTATATTATAAATGTGTTCGTTTGTTCTTCTTCTTATTTTACGTTTCGTGCGGCCTACATATAATAGGCCGCACCCACATTCTAGCAAGTAGACCACATATGTGGAATCGCAATTACTTCTAAAGGCTATGTTAAAAGTTTCCGTTAATTCACTGTTTGAAAATGTAGGTGCTTTATTTATGTGTTTACACATATTACATCTTGTTTTGTTGCATTTCATAGTCCCTTTCCACTCTTTTAGCCAGTTACCTTCCACTGATTTGGATACTTCATTGGTTGGGATTTTTCCTTTTAGAGGTTTTAGTTTACTTGGGGCTAGAATATTTTTTAGACTTTTCCCTTTTTTGTAGGTAAAAGTAGGTTTATTTTCAAGATAAGGCCCAAGGATGGGATCTGACTTAAGTAGTGGCCAGTGTTTCATGAAGATGTTCTCCATCTTCCTAGTACCCTCATTATATGTGGTAATAAATCTAGGCTGGTTCGTTTTGCATGTTTGTGATTTCACTAGTGTATTATGTATTGTGGTCCCCAATTTTTCATTATTTTCACCCTTGTTAACAATTTTGGATAAAATGGACATTCTATCTTTACCTAATGCCTTTTCTTTTGCTTGCTGTATGTCCTCATACTTATAACCCTTCTCAATAAATTTACCTTCTAAAATGGTTGCTTCTGATTCAAAGTCTTCTAAATATGTACAATTCCTTCTGATGCGTAAAAATTGACTGTATGGGACATTGTTAATCCAGCATTTCTTGTGTGCGCTTTTTGCTTGTATAAAACTATTGCGGTCAGTAGTTTTCCGATAGTTTTTTACTGCAACTTTACCTGTGTTATCTTTGAATAAAATTAAATCTAAAAATTCTATTTGAATATTGGAATATGATTTAGTGAATAGTAAGTTAAAATTGTTTGTATTGATATAATTCATGAAATTCTCTATTTGGTCCACCTCTCCTTTCCAAAGGATGATTATATCGTCAATGTACCTGCCATAACATAGTATATTGTTAATAAAGGGGTTATTTTCCCAGATGAATTGATTTTCGAATGCATTGACATATAAATTAGCATATGATGGGGCGAATGTAGTCCCCATCGCTGTGCCCCTAGTTTGGAGATAAAATTTATTTTGAAACGTAAAATAATTGTGATGTAAAATAAAATTTATACTGTCTAAAAGAAATTTGATATGATTAGGTGGAATAGGCCATTTTGTTAATTCTTCTTCGATTTTTAGGACACCAAGTTTGTGTGGGATGCACGTGTATAATGCAGAGATATATCACATGTAAGCCACATCATATTATCTTCCCATGGAATACCCTCAAACCTCTTGATAACCTCGGTTGTGTCTTTTAAATAAGCTTTTGTCTTTTTAACAATCGGTTGCAAATAGAAGTCTACATATTTAGATAGACTATCACAGATAGATCCTATACCGGATACTATCGGCCTCCCTGGTGGATTTAAGGGGTTTTTATGGACCTTGGGTAAATGATATATGATAGATGTATTTGGTTGGGGGGTAAATATAAATTTATATTCTTCACTATTGAGTATGCCATCTGATTTTGCTTTGTTTAACATTTTATTCAATTCTTTGTTGTACATTTCTGTGGGGTCACTGGGGAGAGTCTTGTATGTTTCTACATCATTATATGCTTCCTGTATATATGCCTCTCTTTTCTGGATAACAATACCCCCGCCTTTATCGGCGGGGCGTATTATTATCTCATTATTGTCGGTTAATTTTTTTAAAGATTTTCTTTCTTGTATTGTCAAGTTGTCATTATATTTGTTAAAAAAAAGTTGTCTCTTTGGTAAATTGTTCCTCTATATCTTGTTGAACTAACTTGGTGAACATAGATAATTGTTCCCCTTGGGACCCTACTGGATTGAAAGTTGATTTGGCTTTAAAATTAGAGTGGTGTATTTCAGGTTCAGTCTCGTATTGGGACAGATCTAGTGCAACAATATATTCATTTAGAGGATCGTCTATGTTTGCATTAATTAAATTTGCAGGAATAGAAGGAGGATCAGTTACAATTTGATATTGAGTGTTACCCATGTTTTCTAAGTCTTTTAAAATATTTAAAGTTCCTAAATCTCCTGATTCAATGTGGCGGTTATTAGGTATATCTCTGTTCAGAGGATTTTTAAGGAAATATCTTTTGAGCGTTAGCTTTCTGACATACTTATGTAAATCTACATACATCTCAAATTTATTGGGTCTGGATTTTGGTGCAAAATTTAGACCGTTCTGGAGAAGTTTGAGGTCATTTTGATCTAATTCAATGTTAGCTAGATTAAAAATATCTTTTTAGTTTGGTTTACTCTTTCCTTATTCTTCCTGTTTGTCTGTAACTGTTTTCCTGCTCTATTTCCTCTTGTTCTCTTTCTAAAGACCTTTTCCTTTGCTTTGTCCTGTCCTGTTGAAATTCTGGTGGTTCTTGGTTTCTGTTTGTCCCTACCCATAAAAAATTATTCTCTAAAATCTCTTTTGGCCTAGCGCCTATATTTTCCCAAGTGGGTGTAGTGTATTGATTTTTGTGCGAGGCCAGTGGTTCATAACTATTTTTGGTGCTGATATAATTATTATGGGGATTTGTAAATTCCTTATCCCTATAACTATTCCTCCTCCTCCATTCTACATGTTGATTTGGATTTCTATGATGACTAGTGTGGTCAGGGTGTGTAGTATAATTGTTTGTATTTGCATGTGCACTATGATTACTGTAATGAGTTCTTCCATGACTATTATGGTCAGTGTGTGTAGTCCGATAGTTTTCATGGGTACTTGTATTATGGTATGGCATTCTCTGATAACCCCCTGGTTTATGATGAACCACTGGTGATTGATTGTTCTGATAATGAACAGAATTATTATTCTGATAGTGATAGGGTCTATTATCCTTAATGAGATATTGTCCTTGCTTGTCTCTTCTTTGATTGTCATGTCTGTAGTTATTGCCTGATTCGTTATAAGGAAAATAGAGCATATTCCTATAAAAAATCAAACAAAGATTCTATATTCCCTGCAAATAATCCAGATAATAAGAAAGCAAATAATGATTTTAGGAATAACGAATCAGGCAATAACTACAGACATGACAAATATGTAGACTTCTATTTGCAACCGATTGTTAAAAAGACAAAAGCTTATTTAAAAGACACAACCGAGGTTATCAAGAGGTTTGAGGGTATTCCATGGGAAGATAATATGATGTGGCTTACATGTGATATATCTGCATTATACACGTGCATCCCACACAAACTTGGTGTCCTAAAAATCGAAGAAGAATTAACAAAATGGCCTATTCCACCTAATCATATCAAATTTCTTTTAGACAGTATAAATTTTATTTTACATCACAATTATTTTACGTTTCAAAATAAATTTTATCTCCAAACTAGGGGCACAGCGATGGGGACTACATTCGCCCCATCATATGCTAATTTATATGTCAATGCATTCGAAAATCAATTCATCTGGGAAAATAACCCCTTTATTAACAATATACTATGTTATGGCAGGTACATTGACGATATAATCATCCTTTGGAAAGGAGAGGTGGACCAAATAGAGAATTTCATGAATTATATCAATACAAACAATTTTAACTTACTATTCACTAAATCATATTCCAATATTCAAATAGAATTTTTAGATTTAATTTTATTCAAAGATAACACAGGTAAAGTTGCAGTAAAAAACTATCGGAAAACTACTGACCGCAATAGTTTTATACAAGCAAAAAGCGCACACAAGAAATGCTGGATTAACAATGTCCCATACAGTCAATTTTTACGCATCAGAAGGAATTGTACATATTTAGAAGACTTTGAATCAGAAGCAACCATTTTAGAAGGTAAATTTATTGAGAAGGGTTATAAGTATGAGGACATACAGCAAGCAAAAGAAAAGGCATTAGGTAAAGATAGAATGTCCATTTTATCCAAAATTGTTAACAAGGGTGAAAATAATGAAAAATTGGGGACCACAATACATAATACACTAGTGAAATCACAAACATGCAAAACGAACCAGCCTAGATTTATTACCACATATAATGAGGGTACTAGGAAGATGGAGAACATCTTCATGAAACACTGGCCACTACTTAAGTCAGATCCCATCCTTGGGCCTTATCTTGAAAATAAACCTACTTTTACCTACAAAAAAGGGAAAAGTCTAAAAAATATTCTAGCCCCAAGTAAACTAAAACCTCTAAAAGGAAAAATCCCAACCAATGAAGTATCCAAATCAGTGGAAGGTAACTGGCTAAAAGAGTGGAAAGGGACTATGAAATGCAACAAAACAAGATGTAATATGTGTAAACACATAAATAAAGCACCTACATTTTCAAACAGTGAATTAACGGAAACTTTTAACATAGCCTTTAGAAGTAATTGCGATTCCACATATGTGGTCTACTTGCTAGAATGTGGGTGCGGCCTATTATATGTAGGCCGCACGAAACGTAAAATAAGAAGAAGAACAAACAAACACATTTATAATATAAAAGAAAAATTACTTAAACACAGTGTACCCAGGCACTTTTCAGAGTGCCATGGTAGCAGTCCCAGTTCTTTAAGAATACAAGTTATAGATTGGGTACCCCCATCCAAACCTAATAGGCTACTTGAATTAAGGAAGCTTGAAACAAAATGGATATACAAATTAAAAACACTCCAACCATTAGGTATGAATATAGATATCGATGTAGCAGCCTTCATGTAAATAAATAGTGTGTAGAAATTGTTTTGTATATAAATTATTTATCTGAACTTTTTTCCATAATTTAAATAAATAATTTTAATAATAATTATGGGTTATATTTACAAAATAAAAATATACATCAAATCTATTTTTTAAAATCAATTTTAAAAATTAATTTTTAGGTATAAAGTATCAAGTTAATATATATTGTAAAAAAGAAAACACAATTGATCAATCCTTCAAACTATGGTTTTGTCTAACTTATCCAATCCACATTTGTTCTACATTAAATATTATAAAGCATATACCATAAATATCACAACAATTCAATGACCGGCATCAATTTTTAGTTAAGGAAAGCAGTGCTCAATATGACCATTTAGATTTAGGAGAGTGAGCTAGCCCAGAGTTTAATTATCACATACTTATTTAAAGCAATAGACACTATAACTATCTAAATTCAATAGGTCTTAAGAAAAGTTGCCCACTGCGTTAAAACCAAAAGTTTCCCAATATCGATAAGATCGAAATACTATCACTTCAAACAATTGTTTTAAAAAATTTTATCTTTGTATTTATATATGGTTATTTATATTGTATTTTTATTGTCTTTTATCAATTGAAGTATGTTTTGTCGTTTTATTATATATGCATTAGCGTCTGTATGTTTCCAACGATATGAGAACTATGGAGCAATCTAATAGGAGCTCACATACACACCCTCGAGCTCCGATTGGTCCGTTTTTGTTTAAATAGAAAGAGCGCCTGTTTCAATGTATCCGTTATATATCCTCTTGAAGAAGCCCGGCCGCTGACCGGGGGAAACGCGTCAGGAAATACAGACTGACAACATAGTCGGATGCGTTAAGGGTACTGTTCCCTAACTCTCATACAAGCCACGGACTTAACTGACATGGTATCCGGATTAACCTGTCAGTCACTTCTGGTGTAGCGGTGTACGGCAATTACAACGAGCCGACGGTGAGAGGAGTAAAAAACTGAACTACCCACGCTCCTTCTATTTTGCAGCTTTTTAACTTGCATCTAGTAAGTGCATAAATTGCATGTGTGTCATATTTTGCTATTAAACGCCTTCACTTGAGTCTCGCCTCTCTGCGCCTTTTTCTTTTTATCTCTACATGTTCCTCCATTCGTAGCCCTGGTTTGGAAATACCGGGCTGAATACAAGGCAGCATTAACTCAGGCGTTTTGACTCTCCCTGGGATTAAAGGGACCACACATCACAACCATCTAAATAATTATCCGGACACATCTACAGTGAATCCACAGGACTGTATACTGGATTCATTATCAACCTGTGGACTATCACTAAAAGGTACTTTGTATCAACTGTCAGTTTACGGACAATATAATAATTGTTTTATCTCAACTAACTACTTGTGAAATAAGTTGGAATATTCACTTTTTTAAGGTTTATTAATATTTACCTTTGTATCATTATCTAACATCTGTTCAGTGTTCAGTGTATAGCGCATTTTTATCACCTCTGATCTTAACATTATTTTCATAACACCTCACCTTGGTTGAAGAAAATTTTAAGAAGGGACTTTTTTGTATTGCTGTATTTACTCTTTTTTACTCAGCTGCAGCTGTAAAAAAATTGGAGTATAATTACAGCAGAAACACTGGGTAATCTCTAAAAACTATTACTGAATGTAAAACAGCATCATCATTTGTACATAAATCGGTTGTACAGTAGGTATCAAGGTATATACCCAGGCATGTAAAAGTTACAAATTCAGTTGTAAGTAGAAATGTTAGACTATGCAGAGTTACTTATTTATATATATATATTACATTCAAATACCAAGTAACTGGTTGTAGATTTACTTGGGGCTTTAATATATGTGTGTCTACACAGGACAGAGCATATAAAACACATTGCAGACATAAACTTGTTGTACAACCAACTATAAATACCCTAACTTATTGTTACATAAAGTACACCTATCTGTATAGAAAAGTATAATTGATGGATAATACTGTGTGGTTTTAGAGTTATATACTATATATATATATATATATATATATATATATATATATATATATATATATATATATATATAAGAATTAGATATGCAGGAATTGAAATATGGTATGAGCTTGACAAAATCCCCTGCCATACATATGGTTTTAAACAAACATGTAACAGAGATTTGTACATCACCCTGTGAAAAGTCATGCAACCATAACATAGTGACTATTCATGCTTGAAGGAATTAATATTCAAGTTGAGTCACTGCAGAGAGATCTTGAACATCCTGTAATACAAACTCAGATTATAATAACAGTCTCTTCAGAGAAAATGTCTGTTGTACAATGTCATACCTATATATAGTATTAATGTATTATAAGGAGAGTATGCCATTTTTTATCTCTATTCCATAGAACACTACAGAAACTCTCTGTTATAATTTATCATAATTGATTATACTCTAGCAGCAAGGACATACATGGATATTATATGTATACATTTTGTATGCAAATTTAAGCATCTGAGATATTTCTAAAAAAAAATCTATATGAAGAATTAATATGCAAATTGTTCATTTACAGCAGATAAGATTTTTAGAATATATAATCTGTTGTATTTTATGAACACACCTAACTTTAATATCAGACTCTTATTTCCATGGACATTATTGGATATATTGAAATGCTAACATCAAGGACAGAAAGGGTTACATGCAGACTGACCTACAGTTACCAGCTTTTCCAGTTCAGAGGTGACAAGACAACGTTTTGTGAAAACCAGTTGGAAATCTTATCAAACACTGTATGTAAACAATGGATCAAAAGGATACCACAGGATTGACTAAGAAATTTTACAACCCTTACAAACATTTAGCATTTCAGTACAGATGGCATTTCAGAACATATGGTGTCATAAACTTATCTCTGTTCCTGCCACCAATAGCCTAAGGAAGTGACGTTCTACCCCATTGATCTAATGATGTCATCTTGTCTCTGACTGAGGAATTTACAGCTGAGTGTGGGCTGGGCTGTGTGAGAGAATGAATGACTAACGTTCATCGTCTACACAGAGGTGGTTGAGATACAGGCACGCTCAGACTACAGGAAAAACAGAGGATATTGTTGCGGTTATAGAAGTAAGCCGTTGAGACAAACTACAATCAAGGTAGGTGCAGGATAATAAACTGTGATACAAGTATGTTATGTGAAGGAGATGAGTCTTATTTCACCTGGTGAGGTAGGCATTCTTCTGATGATTAGCCGTAAAACCTTGGGGGTATTAACAACTGCTCAATACAGCTACATATCTATCTGTGATTTGAACTCCTGTAATATTTGTGATTACTCAGCCAGTGAACATAATATCAACTTCAATCCCGTGAGCGGATAGCCTTGATTTTTCTCCCACTAAATAGGAACGTTTACTATTGCCCAATATTTATCAGATATCTGATTAACAGAGACTACTATCCATATGTTGGATTCAAACTTGTGATACATTTGTTACGGGACTATTGATACTAATGTCTCATTGTCTGATGAACTTCAAGCTATCATTATTTCATATAAGTGGGCCCATGTTCTTATATATTTTCTGTGTATTTTTGGTGATAATAAAGTATCAATTAGTGTAAAACTATCACCTATCGATAGAGTTGGATATATTATTGGTTGTCTCTGTGCTATATATTTGGATGCTTCATTTGAAGTTCTTTCTCTCCTGCTGTAACTAGTTAGTTAGAGGGTTACCTTATAGTCTGTTGTCGAACAAAGGGAACTTTGTGTGGGTCCTTTTAGGCCCATACTTTTTCTTTGTTTTTTTAGTGTAATTATATATATAGTGTATATATATATATACAGTATCTCAAAAAAGTAAGTACACCCCTCACATTTTTGTAAATATTTTATTGAATTTTTTTTTATGTGACAACATTGAAGAAATGACTCTTTGCTACAATGTAAAGTAGTGAGTGAACAGCCTGTATAACAGTGTAAATTTGCTGCCCCCTGAAAATAACTCAACACACAGCCTATAATGTCTAAACCGTTGGCAACAAAAGTGAGTACAACCCTAAGTGGAAATGTCCAAATTGGGCACAATTAGCCATTTTCCCTCCTTGGTGTCATGTGACTCATTAGCGTTACAAGGTATCAGGTGTGAATGGAAAGCAGTTGTGTTAAATTTGATGTTATCACTCTCACATTCTCTCATACTGGTCACTGGAAGTTCAACATGGAACCTCGTGGCAAATAACTCTCTAAACTTCTGAAAAAAATATTGTTGCTCTACATATGGCCTAGGCTATAAGAAGATTGCCAAGACCCTTAAAACTGAGCTGCAGCACGGTGGGCAAGACCATACAGCAGTTTCACAGGACAGGTTCCACTCAGAACAGGCCTCGCAATGGTCGACCAAAGAAGTTGAGTGCATGTGCTCAGCATCATATACAGAGGTTGCCTTTGGGAAATAGATGTATGAGTGCTGCCAGCATTGCTGCAGAGGTTGAAGGGGTGGGGGATCAGTCTGTCAGTGCTCAGACCATACGCCGTACACTGCATCAAATTGGTCTACATGGCGGTTGTCCAAGAAGGAAGCATCTACTAAAGATGATGCACAAGAAAGCCTGCAAACAATTTGCTATAGACAAGCAGACTAAGGACATGGATTACTGGAACCATGTCCTGTGGTCCGATGAGACCAAGATAAACCTATTTGGTTCAGATGGTGTCAAGCATGTGTGGACACAACCGGGTGAGGAGTACAAAGACAAGTGTGTCTTGCCTACAGTCATGCATGGTGATGGGAGTGTCATGGTCTGGGCCTGCATGAGTGCTGCTAGCACTGGGGAGCTACAGTTCATTGAGGGAAACATGAATGCCAACATGTACTGTGACATACTGAAGCAGATCATGATCCCCTCCCTTAGGAGATTGTGGCACAGGGCAGTATTCCAACATGATAACGACCCCAAACACACCTCCAAGAGCATATGTGGGGCATCCTCAAATGGAAGGTGGGGAAGCACAAGGTCTCTAACATTCACCAGCTCCATGATGTTGTCATGGAGGAGTGGAAGAGGACTCCAGTGGCAACCTGTAAAGCTCTGGTGAACTCCATGTCCAAAAGGGTTAAGGCAGTGCTGGAAAATAATTGTGACCACACAACATATTGACACTTTGGGCTTAATTTGGACATTTACACTTAGGGGTGTACTCACTTTTGTTGCCAACAGTTTAGACATTAATGGCTGTGTTTTGAGTTATTTTGAGGGGACAGTAAATTTCCACTGTTATACAGGCTGTAAAATCACTACTTTACATTGTAGCAAAGTGTCATTTCTTCAGTGTTTTCACATGAAAAGATATAATAAAATATTTACATGTGAGGGGTATACTCACTTTTGTTAGATACTATATATATTCTAGGGATTATAACTTCAACCTAAGTATATATTTGTACTACACTGTAGATAATAACATACTGACTACGGTTATAGATTAGAATGATATAGGTTCAGCAGACTTACTTGTAAGTTATATGTGATTGTTTTTCAATCTTATCAAACAATTGTCTCTATAGACTGCATGTTTTAATTAGTCTACAATAATCAAGCAGATTAGAATGCTTGCTGAAAAATGGATATAGATTTAAAGTTTTAGGTGTATGCACTTTGTATATTTTATGCACTTTATATATGGAGATATATGCACTTTAGATTCAACTGTAAAGAATTGTTGGGACGTTCAAGTACTGCAAAATCCATTGGAAATTTGTATCAATCATATTGTATATTGCCAAACATATGATCTCTTCCTTATAGTGAAGGGTGACTTTCACAATAAGACAAGTGTTTAGATATGCAGGCATAACAGTTTATACATATTTAATTGAGTAATTAACTGCTGTTTGCTTGCTTTCTGGTTACATATTGCCCAGTGTGTTACCTCTTCCTCATATTGAAGGGATGTTTTCATAATAAGCTAAGGGTTTAGAAATGCAGACACAATATGTCATGTACATTTAATTTAGATATTAAGTAATCAATTGGCATTGCCTGCAAATCGAGTTTTGTGTGTGTCAGATACCAACAGTGTTTATAAAACAGGGACAAAATATTATTTCATGGTCCTTCAGTAGTTGGATAATATATACTGTTGTTTTTTTTTACATATATTTACCTCTATTTTTGCACTATGGAGCAACAAGAAATAGAGGGCTTTGTGTTTGAGGACCTTACAAAAACACTTGATCCTTCAGATGATACATTACAGTCATGGTTACATGAAGCAGAACATGATTTAGAGAGCTTATTCATACAAATGGATAGCCTCAGAAAAACAGACATCAGATTAGAAATGGATATTAAGACCTTTCTTATTTATCAACAAAGGGAACATATTCCCAGGGGTTTTAGGTTTAAAATGTTCCCATCTTTTCATGTTACATGCTTAAAGTTTATTGAAGAGTGGAATATTGCACTTTCCACATGCTCACATACACTAATGACAATATTAATTAACTACAAAAAACAACAGAGAATGGCATTAATAAAACAAATGCAAGATTTACAAGTTGAATTAAAAAAAGTACAAACTGACCCAGAATTCGGTCTATATGATGCCCAATTTAAAGAAAATATGCAGAAATTCCAGAAAGATCTATGGGATTTTAAGTCACAAAAGATCAATAGGGACAAAATGGATTATGACTCTGAGAATGTTTACTCATGGTCTCATAAGGGTTTAGTTTCCAACAATAACAACAGAGATAAAAAAACCTAGACATAAGATAAAAAGGTAACTTTTAGTGATACAGAGTACGATTATGATACTTCAGACAGTGAGTCTATGGGTGATACACATGAAGCATCAGGGCAATTGTCAGTACTTAGTACACCAAACATTTCACAGCAAGTACAGTCAAAAAATGGATCAGGCCCCCCTCAATCAATTCTAAAACCTATAAATCGAAAAGAACACGTAGAGGGGGCCAGAACAGATACCGTAGAAGACACAGAAAAGTTAAAGAGGTATCCACAGAGGACAAGGAAAAAACAAACACACAGGTACCTACAAAATATGTGATCAATCTATCTGAGTATAGCCTTAGCCAGGACGAGGAGAGGGTATTATCAAAAGGACTTAGTTTCTCTCCATCCTGTCATTTTAACCTGTTTCAGACGATTTTGGATCTCAATAAATTTGTGAGATTGTTAACTCTTAAGAAACATTTTTTGAAAAATGACTCTGATCCAAGGTTATCTTTGGATGGAGAGAATAGTCTTCCACAAAATACTGAGGAATACAAATTAGAAGCCAATTTGACTTTTGAGGATAAATGTTGTATACAGGACATGGAGGACATACAATCACTAGATCCAGACAGCATTAGACATGGTCCATCTGTACATGATATTGATGTGTCCAGACTTAAAAACAAGAGCACCTTTTATCCTGTTCAGACTAGATGCAATTCATTGGACATTTTTCAACAAACTATAGAGAACCAACTGATTAAACTTTATTCTGAAATAAGAACCAAAAATACCACTGTCACACACAATACAACACAGTTTAATAATAACTTTACTGGGTCGGATAACAAAGCATTTAAACAATTGTCTTCAAATAAAAATCTTGTATTTCGAGAGTGCGATAAAGGAGGTAATTTAGTGATTCTAAATAGGCAGGATTATGTTGCTGAGGCATTAAGGCAAATTGTCAGATAGCAACACCTATCGTATTCTTGCCACCAACCCTACCGTTGATTACAAGGAGTTATTTGGGAGGATAGTGAAATACGGCATGAATAATGGCATTATTACTGCCAATATGTCAGAATATTTGATTCCTGAATGGCCCGTGACAGCCGTGTTTCACTATTTTCCCAAGATACATAAGAACCCTCAAAATCCCCCAGGACGCCCCATTGTGGTGGGCATAGGGTCACTCAATGAACCGCTATCAGAATTGGTGGATATGTATCTCCAACCTCTTGTTTTAGCGCTCCCTAGTTACATCCAGGACACAACATCCTTTATTAAACAAGTGTAAGGGGTCACATGGAAATCTCATTACTCTTTTGTTTCAATGGACGTTTCCTCGCTATATACATCAATACCCCATGATAAGGGCTTAGAAGCATTAGAGTTTTTCTTGAGAAATAGGTCCAACTATGATGAACCAACAATATCATTTTTGCTTTTGGCCACTGAATATTTACTTACCCACAATCTTTTCCTTTTTGAGGGTCGTTTCTATCTCCAAAGATGTGGAACAACTAAGGGTGCTAAATTTGCGCCATCTTACGCCAACCTTTTTTTAGGTTGGTGGGAGCTCTTCCACATCTTTGGAGATAGAAACCCTTTTCGTAAAAATATCTTCTATTGCGGGCGATACATTGACGACTTGATATTTGTTTGGGAGGGAACTAATGAGTCTATTGATTTTTTCATCAGTATGTGTCACAGAACAGGTTGAATCTAAGCTTTACAATTGAATCTTTAAATTGAATCTTTAAATTTTTTGGATGTGACAATGAAACCTATAGGTGAAGACATACAGGTAGAAATATACCGTAAACCCACTTTGGGTAATAGCATTCTTAAATATAATTCTTGTCATCCCCCACATCTTCTTAAATCCATTCCCAAAAGCCAGCTAATCAGGGTTAAACGTAATTGTTCAGATCCTATCATCTATGAACAAAAAGAAGTTGAAACTATGGAACGCCTTAAAGTACGTGGATATCCCAAAACGGTATTGACACAAGCAAAGATGGATGTAGACAAAATTCCTAGATCTGAATCTGAATTGTTAACATACAAAAAAGGTAAAACATATAGGAAAACTAGCAATAAGAAAATCTATTCCTCCATACCAATTTTTTCAACACCATATAGTATGGAATATGGAAAAATCTGCAAATTGATAAAACAAAATTTACCCATACTACAGAATGATGAAAAACTAAGTCAGATTATAGAGAGTGCAGTAAATTTGTGTCACGCAAGGCGAAAACTCTAAGAAACATATTATCACCTTCAATGCTGCCTAGAGTCACGAGTGGTACATGGTTACAAAAACGTAATGGTTGCTATAAGTGCAATGCCTCACGATGTAAGACATGCTCACATATCATTCAAGGCAATACTTGTAGATCAGAAGCACTTGACAAAGTGTGCGATATAAGATATTTTATAAATTGTAATAGCACACATGTAGTCTACCTTCTAACGTGTCAGGGATGTAAGATTCAATACATAGGGCGCACCAAGAGGTCCTTAAAGGAACGGGTCATGGAGCATCTAAGATCAATAGAGGATCCTGAGTCAAAAACCCCTATAGCTAAGCATTTCAGACACAATCACAATTCAGATAGCTCACTTCTTAAAGTTCAGGGTATTGATTTCATTCCTAGACACCCCCGCGGGGGTGATAGGGAAAAGAAATTAGATGAAAGGGAGGTTTTTTGGATTCTACATCTTAAAACGAGAGTACCTACTGGTCTAAATTCGAGGATGGACGTCAATATGTTTGTTCAATACTGACAAGTATACAAAATCCATTAAAATGGTAATACACAATAAAAAACAAGCAACATGCCAATTAAAACACATTATATATATCATTGAATAAATTAGCAGAATAAGGTTAAATTTGGATATCACATAGAATATATAATCCATAGATGTAGATGGGCAATAATATCTTTTAAATTGTTTTTCCATATCTAGCTCATTTATACATATATGAATCATGTTCTTTATTTATTTATGTTTAATATCTGCAATTTGAGTTTAATTTATTTATAATGTGTTTAAGTACTAATGTAAAAAATTCTTTAAATATTTTGTATATCTAAATATAGTTGCTTATCAATTTTGTTATCAACTATGTATCACACAGAACCTAAGGGGTTAACATGAAGAGTCTTAATTGATGTATATTCATTGGATACAAGTTTGTATAAAATGAACACTTTTACCACCTGTTCCCTATCAGTGAACAAGTGCCCTAGAGGCATGAAACGCGTATGACGTCACAGGAGGGTGATGTTCCCCCTGTTTTTCTGTTCTATATTTGATTTTAACAAGTCGCTGTATGTATTCTATGCTTTTAAAGGATAATTGAATAAAGGACTGCTTTTATTTTATCTTACCTTTGGAGTGCCGAGGAGTCTTTCCTGTTTCCCTATATATATATATATATATATATATATATATATATATATATATATATATATATATATATATATATATATATATATATATATATATATATATATATATATGTATATATATATAGATATATATATAGATATATATATAGATATATATATATATATATATATAAAAACACAACAGAGAGCGCACTTACCAGGACTTTATCATAAGATTTTTTTACTTGAAAGTGAACGTTTTTGGGGGTTTAGCCCCTTCCTCAGACATACAAGTACATAGATAAACTTACCCCAACACCAGACACCCTTAAATACACACAGATACAAGCCCACAAGCTCTCCTGAGTAGGGCACCACCCATTCTGTGACATCACATCCCAGGCAACGATAGAGAGTAATCTGTCAATAAAATACATAAAACCAACCCATATATGTGAAATACATTGCAGCATACAACAGTTGAATGCATAAAGACAATTCTTAAATATAATATGACAAAAATAGAGAAAAGTATGAGCATACAGTAAGGGGTTACAAACGTAAAACCAGAAGTAGTCATATCACATAGTGACCCGCCAATCAAGTGAGCAGTAGTCATAGAAACGGCAGACACTTTCAAGTTTAATAGACTAATAGCGCCGTATATATCCTAACCCAATTATAACAATCAAACCAACCAAAGATGACAAGCCTATATTAAAGATGACAAGCCTATATCCCTAATGCACAAAATAAAGTCATAATAACGATTAATAAGGCATAAGTCGAAAAAGCAGTGAGCGTAAAATAGTAAAGCTGAAGCAGCCCCTGTGGCAAATGGGGAGTGTCCGGTGGCCATGTGATCAATGCGTCACAAACCCAAATGGCCAATCAAATTCATGCATAGAGTCAGCGCACTCACGCCCCAATCAAAACACCGGCCGCAATAAACAAACGCAGAATATATCAGTCAGCCGATTAGCCTAATACACAGTAAAACCAGCACCAATAGATCAAGTTTTTAGCCATATATGCCCAAAAATCAAGTAATCTATTCATGTGCAAATAGAGGAAGACCGACCCGCTAACATTCCCAAAAATAGGCAGGAGAATAACAAGCGTTGTACCCAAATATGGTGGTCCTATAAGTTAGATCGCCTATTGAGTACACAATGAACCTTACATGCCAAATAAAATGCGCCAAAAATACACTATCCAGTAACATTACCAAAAACTAGAGGCAGAATCATCCCAAAAATTATTGTATATTACACTATACCATAGACCACAGAAGAGTCTACTGTAGATCTCTTAGTGGGCCCAAAAAAATATATAACAGGAGCCAAACATAATCTCATAATTCAGGAAACAAAAAGCAAATATCAAAAATTCTAAAGAGATGAGCCCAATAAGATACAAACAACTATATAAATCACATTACAATACAAATAATATAATGTGTACCTTCACTTTCAAGGCACAATGAACTATAAAAAAGGATAACCAAGCTGGCATGCACCCCGATATACCAAATCAAACAGATCAAAAGGGCATAGTATACTAATCCAAGGGCAGTAGGCTCATCTCTTTAGAATTTTTGATATTTGCTTTTTGTTTCCTGAATCATGGGATTATGTTTGGCTCCTGTTACATATATTTTTGGGGCCCGCTAAGAGATCTACAGTAGACTCTTCTGTGGTGTATGGTATAGTGTAATATACGGTAATTTTTGGAATGATTCTGCCTCTAGTTTTTTGGTAATGTTACTGGATAGTGTATTTTTGGCACATTTTATTTGGCATGTAAGGTTCATTGTGTACTCAATAGGCGATCTAACTTATAGGACCACCTTATTTAGGTACAACGCTTGTTATTCTGCTGCCTTTTTTTTGGGAATGTTAGCGGGTTGGTCTTCCTCTATTTGCGCATGCATAGATTACTTGTTATTTGGGCATATATAGCTTGATCTATTGGTGCTGGTTTTACTGTGTATTAGGCTAATCGGCTGACTGATACATTCTGCGTTTGTTTATTGCGGCCGGTGTTATGATTGGGGCTTGAGTGTGGGTGCTGGCTCTATGCATGAATTTGATTAGCCATTTGGGTTTGTGACGCATTGATCACATGGCCACCGGACATTACCCATTTGCCACAGTGGCTGCTTCGGCTTTTCTATTTTGTGCTCACTGCTTTTTCGACTTATGCCTTATTAATTGTTATTATGACTTTATTTTGTTATGTGCATTAGGGATATAGGCTTGTCCTCTTTGATATAGGCTTGTGATCTTTATACGCCGTTATTAGTATATTAAACTTGAAAGCGTCGGCAGTTTCTATGACTACTGCTCACTTGATTGGCGGGTCACTATGGTGATATGACTACTTCCGGTTTTACGGTTGTAACCGCTTACTGTATGCTCATACGTTTCTCTATTTTTGTCATATTATATTGGGGAATTGTCTTTATGCATTCAACTGTTGTATGTTGCAATGTATTTCACATATATGGGTTGTTTTAATGTATTTTTTTGACAGATTACTCTCTATCATTGCCTGGGATGTGACGTCACAGAATGGGTGGCGCCCTACTCAGGAGAGCGTGTGGGCTTGTATCTGTGTGTATTTAAGGGCGTCTGGTGTTGGGGTAAGTTTATCTATGTACTTGTATGTCTGAGGAAGGGGCTAAACCTCCGAAAACGTTCACTTTTAAGTAAAAAAAATCTTATGAAAAAGTCCTGGTGAGTGCACTCTCAGTTGTGTTTATGTACTCTTCTGTTGAACCCCGGACATTTGAACTGTAAATCTAGAGTGCTTGTCTCTACCGAAAAAATGGCAATTTCAGCGTAAAAGCAGTAACGCCGCTATTACAAGTTGTGTCGGTATAGATATACCGCAAGCATTTTAGCCTGTAATGCAACGTCAATCCAGCACTAAAAAAAAATGATGTTTTTGCATGGGATTTTACAGTTTGTGCAGTGAGGCTAAAAAGCTTGCATTACAGCCTATACCGACACGATCCATACCGCCATCTGAGACCAGTAGTTATGAGTTTTGTGCAACAAAAATGTTTCACAAAACTCATAACTAAAGTGTTACAAAGTACACTAACATCCATAAACTACCTATTATCCCCTAAACCATCACCTGTGTGATATTGAGATTATCAGTTGGTATGAACCATATCAACCTGTTGTTATGTGCACAATGGTAGAGTCAGGAAGTGCCTCTTGCATTGTGTGTGTGTATAGCTTTTGAATAAAGTTTACAGTTATGAAGACCTGTGCTTGATCTCTTTATATAAACTAAGATAAAACATGGTGTCAGAATAAGGAGTTCCCTGCTTCCATCTGAACAAGCAAGGACTCTGAGGAATCCATAAGAAATCTTTGCAGCAAATTTGGATTATCCTAAGTTATGAAGGTATAATCAAGATTTTATTAAAGACACAGAGACAAGTATTTTGCTTTCTTTCCTTTACTACTTAAATGCAGTTTTTAAAAGTATATAGAAATGAATACACATAACTGTCAACATTTGAAAAAGACAGTAAAAACAGTGTACAGACCAGTGACCAATAAAAAAGGAGAACTGGTTAGACTAAAACAAAGTGACCAATCAGCTTGATAATATAACCTATAAATTGTCCCACAACCAATAACAAATCCTCTTTCTTGACATCTGATAAAGGAAAAACCAAGTCCATGATGAGAAAATAACTCCAAGCAAAAAGACAGCAGAAAACACTGAAGAGGAGAATCTTGAAGCAGAAGACCATCCACGAGGAAGAATCCAAAGGATGTGAAGGATTAAACAAACAACTGGAACTTTGTAGAAATTGATATGAACTTGATAGAAGAGATGACTTGTCACTCAAATGAGAAGGGATAAAGCCACTTAAAACAATATTCTGGTTATGGATTGGTAACTAAAATAAATATATAACAAAAAGTTAATAATATGATAATACATATACAGGGAGGGAAAATATATATACACAATAATGAAGAGGAGGGAAAATACTTGTCTCTGTGTCTTTAATAAAATCTAGATTATACCTTCATAACTTAGGATAATCCAAATTTTATTACAAGACCAGAGACTCATATTTTGATAGTTTAAAGCAACTAACAAAACAAATTAAGAGAGACATGTTCAATGGGTTTAAAATAAAATTGTTTAAATATGGAATCAGAAGACCAGTCAGCTGCATCTAAATTTGTTGAAGAGTAGCAGCTTTCAAAAAAGTGGAAAAAGATAAATCAATACCTGCTTCACTCATAACCCATTAACCCCCATTGCAATAGAGGTAGAAGATACAGGAAGATGAGGAGGAACAAAAGATAACAAAAGTTGATTAGAAGAAGAAGTGCGAAAGGAAGAGGTTCTACGTTCATATTCTTTCAGACATAAAACCACACATAGAAAAGGTTCAGAAGGTAAATAAGGATAAAATATAGAAGTTGAAAAAGATTTAGTTCTTTTAGAAATAAAGAAAGTGACACCTTCAGGAGTGAAATGTTTAGAATAAAAATCTAAAGCTCTAACATCAGAAATTCTTCGAAATGATATTAAACATAAAAGAGTAGCTAATTTGGCAGAAAGTTATTTAAAAGATAAAGATTTGTTAGAAGGCCAAGATTTAAAGAGAGAAAAGACAAGGTCAACATCCCAAAAAGAAGAATATTTAGGAGCAGGAGGTCTTTTAAGTTTAATAGCTTTCATTAATTTACAAATTAACGGGTGTTGGCCCACAGGAAAATTATTAATAAAAGAATGTTTAGCAGAAATAGCAGATCTAGAAACGTTAATAGTTCTGTATGCTAATCCTGAATCAAAAAGAGAGGTAAGAAAGTTAATAATAGTAGTTACATCAACTGAAAGGGAATCCAAACCTCTCTCCAAGCACCAGCTAGACCATCTGGCCCATGCGGAAAAATAGCATTTTTTGGTCCCAGGGGCCAGGGAGTCCTGAAGGAGTTCTTCAGCTTGTTGTGATAAGCCTTGGAGAGACGATGATTGCCCGAAATTGACCATGCCACAAGACGAAAAGATTCTTGAAGGATAAGATTGTGAGGAAGACCTTCTGGATCTGACAAGAGAAGAGGGAAAATAGGAAGAAGAACAGGATGGTTGACAGATAGTTCCAGACGAGATGGGTACCAAGGTTGAGATAGCCAAAGGGGAGTGATTAGGAGAATTGAAAGGAGATCCCGTCGGACTACTGAAATGATTCTCTGAATCATGGAGAATGGGGGAAAATGCATATACTGTCTGAAGAGGCCACAGTTGAAGAAATGCATCTATCGCCAAGGCATCTGGATCTGGACGCCAACTGAACTAAGGTTGAATTTGAAAATTCAGTCTCAAAGCAAACAGATCCATTGAAAAGGGTCCTCTGAGAGACTGAAGCGAATGAAATACTTGTGTATCCAGTTTCCAATCACTCAATTCTGTCAGATAACGAGAACCCAATCCGCTGCGACATTGGATAAACCTGGAATATATTCCGCTTTGACTGAAATATTTCTGTCCAAGCAAAGATGAATAAAATATTTCGTAATAATGGATAAATCTCTCAATTTTGTACCACCTAGACAATTCAGATAACGTACTGCAGAAATATTGTCCATTCTGAGTAAAATGGACACTGGAAAATAATTTTTTACAAAATTTTTGACTGCAAAAGAGCCTGCCAAAAGTTCTAAGCAATTGATATGAAAACTTTTTTCTTCTGATGACCATTTTCCACCTGTGATTGAAGGACCGTAACGAGCTCCCCAGCCTGAACGACTGGCATCGGATTCTATAATTAAATCCGGAGCTTTCCCGAAAATGGCTCTCCTGTTCCAAGCTTCTATGTGGGAGAGCCACCACAAAAGTTCTTCTTTGGCTTCTGAAGATAGACGAATCAAGTGAGAATATGAAAGACCTTTCTGAAGATGGAAGATTTTTAAACGTTGAAGTTCCCTGTAATGAAGGGGAGCAGGGAATAGAGGATGAGAGTAACCCAAATATTCTGGCTATAGTCCTGATGGGAACTAAAGATAAAGAAAGAGTTTTTGAAATTTCTTTCTTGATATTCACAATTTTCTCTCTGGGAAGACTGAGGGTAGAATTCAAAGTGTCTATTTGAAAACCCAAAAAGGTTAAAGATTTTGTAGGAGAGAGAACTGATTTCTCATTGTTGACTAAGAAACCTAACGGCTAGATTTGGAGTTTTGTCGGTAACGACCCGAAAAACTAACGCCGGCTTTTTTCTGGCCGCACCATAAAAATAACTCTGGTATTGAGAGTCCACATAAAGGCTGCGTTAGGCTCCAAAAAAGGAGCGTAGAGCATTTTTAACGCAGCTTCAAATCTCGATACCAGAGTTGCTTACGCAAGCGGCCAGCCTCAAAAACGTGCTCGTGCACGATTCCCCCATAGGAAACAATGGAGCTGTTTGAGCTGAAAAAAAACCTAACACCTGCAAAAAAGCCGCGTTCAGCTCCTAACGCAGCCCCATTGTTTGCTATGCGGAAACACTTCCTACGTCTGCACCTAACACCCTAACATGTACCCCGAGTCTAAACACCCCTAACCTTACACTTATTAACCCCTATTCTGCCGCCCCCGCTATTGCTGACCCCTGCATATTATTATTAACCCCTAATCTGCCGCTCCGTAATCCGCCGCTACTTACATTATCCCTATGTACCCCTAATCTGCTGCCCTAACATCGCCGACCCCTATATTATATTTATTAACCCCTAATCTGCCCCCCACAATGTCGCCTCCACCTGCCTACACTTATTAACCCCTAATCTGCCGACCGGACCTGAGCGCTACTATAATAAAGTTATTAACCCCAAATCCGCCTCACTAACCCTATAATAAATAGTATTAACCCCTAATCTGCCCTCCCTAACATCGCCGACACCTAACTTCAATTATTAACCCCTAATCTGCCGACTGGAGCTCACCGCTATTCTAATAAATGTATTAACCCCTAAAGCTAAGTCTAACCCTAACACTAACACCCCCCTAACTTAAATATAATTTACATCTAACGAAATTAATTAACTCTTATTAAATAAATTATTCCTATTTAAAGATAAATACTTACCTGTAAAATAAATCCTAATATAGCTACAATATAAATTATAATTATATTATAGCTATTTTAGGATTTATATTTATTTTACAGGTAACTTTGTATTTATTTTAACCAGGTACAATAGCTATTAAATAGTTAAGAACTATTTAATAGCTAAAATAGTTAAAATAATTACAAATTTACCTGTAAAATAAATCCTAACCTAAGTTACAATTAAACCTAACACTACACTATCAATAAATTAATTAAATAAACTACCTACAATTACCTACAATTAACCTAACACTACACTATCAATAAATTAATTAAATACAATTCCTACAAATAAATACAATTAAATAAACTAGCTAAAGTACAAAAAATAAAAAAGAACTAAGTTACAAAAAATAAAAAAATATTTACAAACATAAGAAAAATATTACAACAATTTTAAACTAATTACACCTACTCTAAGCCCCCTAATAAAATAACAAAGCCCCCCAAAATAAAAAAATGCCCTACCCTATTCTAAATTACAAAAGTTCAAAGCTCTTTTACCTTACCAGCCCTGAACAGGGCCCTTTGCGGGGCATGCCCCAAAGAATTCAGCTCTTTTGCCTGTAAAAAAAAACATACAATACCCCCCCCCAACATTACAACCCACCACCCACATACCCCTAATCTAACCCAAACCCCCCTTAAATAAACCTAACACTAAGCCCCTGAAGATCTTCCTACCTTATCTTCACCCTGCCAGGTTCACCGATCCGTCCTGAAGAGCTCCTCCGATGTCCTGATCCAAGCCCAAGCGGGGGGCTGAAGAGGTCCATGATCCGGCTGAAGTCTTCATCCAAGCGGGAGCTGAAGAGGTCCATGATCCGGATGAAGTCTTCATCCAAGCGGGAGCTGAAGAGGTCCATGATCCGGATGAAGTCTTCTATCAACGGCATCTTTAATCTTCTTTCTTCCGGATCCATCTTGCAGACCTCCGACGCGGAACATCCTCTTCTCCCGACGCCTACTAGCCGAATGATGGTTCCTTTAAGGGACGTCATCCAAGATGGCGTCCCTCGAATTCCGATTGGCTGATAGGATTCTATCAGCCAATCGGAATTAAGGTAGGAATATTCTGATTGGCTGATGGAATCAGCCAATCAGAATCAAGTTCAATCCGATTGGCTGTTCCGATCAGCCAATAGAATGCGAGCTCAATCTGATTGGCTGATTGGATCAGCCAATCGGATTGAACTTGATTCTGATTGGCTGATTCCATCAGCCAATCAGTATATTCCTACCTTAATTCCGATTGGCTGATAGAATCCTATCAGCCAATCGGAATTCGAGGGACGCCATCTTGGATGACGTCCCTTAAAGGAACCATCATTCGGCTAGTAGGCGTCGGGAGAAGAGGATGTTCCGCGTCGGAGGTCTGCAAGATGGATCCGGAAGAAAGAAGATTGAAGATGCCGTTGATAGAAGACTTCATCCGGATCATGGACCTCTTCAGCTCCCGCTTGGATGAAGACTTCATCCGGATCATGGACCTCTTCAGCTCCCGCTTGGATGAAGACTTCAGCCGGATCATGGACCTCTTCAGCTCCCGCTTGGATGAAGACTTCATCCGGATCATGGACCTCTTCAGCTCCTGCTTGGATGAAGACTTCAGCCGGATCATGGACCTCTTCAGCCCCCCGCTTGGGCTTGGATCAGGACATCGGAGGAGCTCTTCAGGACGGATCGGTGAACCTGGCAGGGTGAAGATAAGGTAGGAAGATCTTCAGGGGCTTAGTGTTAGGTTTATTTAAGGGGGGTTTGGGTTAGATTAGGGGTATGTGGGTGGTGGGTTGTAATGTTGGGGGGGGTATTGTATGTTTTTTTTTACAGGCAAAAGAGCTGAATTCTTTGGGGCATGCCCCGCAAAGGGCCCTGTTCAGGGCTGGTAAGGTAAAAGAGCTTTGAACTTTTGTAATTTAGAAAAGGGTAGGGCATTTTTTTATTTTGGGGGGCTTTGTTATTTTATTAGGGGGCTTAGAGTAGGTGTAATTAGTTTAAAATTGTTGTAATATTTTTCTTATGTTTGTAAATATTTTTTTATTTTTTGTAACTTAGTTCTTTTTTATTTTTTGTACTTTAGCTAGTTTATTTGATTGTATTTATTTGTAGGAATTGTATTTAATTAATTTATTGATAGTGTAGTGTTAGGTTAATTGTAGGTAATTGTAGGTAGTTTATTTAATTAATTTATTGATAGTGTAGTGTTAGGTTAATTGTAGGTAATTGTAGGTAGTTTATTTAATTAATTTATTGATAGTGTAGTGTTAGGTTTAATTGTAACTTAGGTTAGGATTTATTTTACAGGTAATTTTGTAATTATTTTAACTATTTTAGCTATTAAATAGTTCTTAACTATTTAATAGCTATTGTACCTGGTTAAAATAAATACAAAGTTACCTGTAAAATAAATATAAATCCTAAAATAGCTACAATATAATTATAATTTATATTGTAGCTATATTAGGATTTATTTTACAGGTAAGTATTTATCTTTAAATAGGAATAATTTATTTAATAAGAGTTAATTAATTTCGTTAGATGTAAATTATATTTAACTTAGGGAGGTGTTAGTGTTAGGGTTAGACTTAGCTTTAGGGGTTAATACATTTATTAGAATAGCGGTGAGCTCCGGTCGGCAGATTAGGGGTTAATAAGTGTAGGCAGGTGGAGGAGACGTTGTGGGGGGCAGATTAGGGGTTAATAAATATAATACAGGGGTCTGCGGTGTTAGGGGCAGCAGATTAGGGGTACATAAGGATAACGTAGGTGGCGGCGCTTTGCGGTCGGCAGATTAGGGGTTAATTATTGTAGGTAGCTGGCTGCGACGTTGTGGGGGGCAGATTAGGGGTTAATAAATATAATATAGGGGTCGGCGGTGTTAGGGGCAGCAGATTAGGGGTACATAAGGATAACATAGGTGGCGGCGCTTTGCGGTCGGCAGATTAGGGGTTAATAAGTGTAGGTAGGTGGAGTCGACGTTGTGGGGGCAGATTAGGGGTTAATAAATATAATACAGGGGTCGGCGGTGTTAGGGGCAGCAGATTAGGGGTACATAAGGATAACGTAGGTGGCGGTCGGCAGATTAGGGGTTAAAAAAATTTATTCGAGTGTCGGCGATGTGGGGGGACCTCGGTTTAGGGGTACATAGGTAGTTTATGGGTGTTAGTGTACTTTAGAGTACAGTAGTTAAGAGCTTTATAAACCGGCGTTAGCCCAGAAAGCTCTTAACTACTGACTTTTTTCCTGCGGCTGGAGTTTTGTCGTTAGATGTCTAACGCTCACTTCAGAAATGACTCTAAATACCGGAGTTAGAAAGATCCCATTGAAAAGATAGGATACGCAATTTACGTAAGGGGATCTGCGGTATGGAAAAGTCGCGGCTGAAAAGTGAGCGTTAGACCCTATTTTGAGTGACTCCAAATACCGGCGGTAGCCTAAAACCAGCGTTAGGAGCCTCTAACGCTGGTTTTCACGGCTAACGCCAAACTCCAAATCTAGGCCTAAGTTTTCCAAAATATAAACAGTAAGCTGGAGATGAGATTTTAGAATGACAGAACTCTGGTTCATGATTAAAATATCGTCTAAATAAATGATAAGACGAACGCCTCTCAAGCGAAGCCAAGTAATAATCGGTTTCATTAATTTGGTGAAAATCCAAGGGGCCGAAGATAGACCGAAAGGCATACAAGTGAAACTCCAAATTTTGCCTTCCCAAACAAAAGTGAGAAATTTCCTGTGTTCCTGAGCTACAGGAACTGTAAGATATGCATCTGTCAGATCTAATCTGACTAAAAAATCGTTGTCTAAAAGGCAATCTCTGAGTAGATGGATTCCTTCCATTTTGAAATGTTGATAGACAACGAAGGAGTTTAAGGATTTTAAATTTATGACTGGTCGAAATTGACCATTTTTCTTTTTTTGCGAGAAAAATATTGCTTATGAAACAATTTTGAGGATCCAAAACAGGTTCTATTGCTTGTTTTGAAAAAAGGGTTGATATTTCGTTTTGGACCAGAGTTCTGTCTGAAACAGAAAATTTTATTGGGAGAGGAAGAGAATTTTGGATAGGAGGAGAAATAAAATCTATAAAAAGACCTGAAATCGTTTGAAGAACCCATTGATCTGTAGTTATGAGATTCCAATTGTGAACAAAAAGAGCGATTCTGCCTCCTATAATGTTTTGGGAAGAAACATGAAAGGGAATAAAAAGATTTACCTTGAGGGGTACGAGATCTTTGTCTTGATCGTGGAAAACGTGGATTCCAAAATCTCCCTCTGGAGGGGAAGAAACCTGAGGAGGCTGGATTCTGGAATTGCCTTTGTTGGAATTGGAATTGCTGATTTGCGAATTGACTCGAATATTGAGACAGATTGGGATATGATGGACGGGCTCTTCCTTTCCCGGCCTGGTCAGAAAAACGATCCTGATAAAAAAAAAATCTTCATGGACGTTCTTACTTTATTGAGGTTTGAAAAAGTATTAACATAACTATTTAACTCTTTAATAAAAGTGTCTCCAAATAGTAGACCATTTGTGTCTGAATGGATTTCATTTACTGCAAAATCGCAAACTCTAGGGTCAATTCTTCTCAAAATGTTTCTCCTATGCTCAGTATACATGGCTGAGTTTGCATTACCAAAAAAACTGAGCATCCTTTGAAGCCATTCCCTGACAATAACAGGGTCTAATAAAGTATTGTCATAGACAGCCTGTTCAGACAAATTAAAAAAGTTTAGATAAAGGACCTATTGAGTCTAACATTTTATCCTGGCAAATCTTCCATGCCCTATCCATCCCTTTTTGAGCTTAAAACCAGGAGAACCTATAAACTTAAGTATCTTAGGGTCAACTTCAGGGGTACAACTAGCATTATTAGGGAGAATATGTCTGGGACATTCAGCTCTCATTTTATTGCGAGAGTCCCTTTTTAAAGGCTGACGAAGTTGAAAATCAATTAAATCTGCTATATCAGTAGATGGACACCACTCTGCAGATCTAGGGTGATGTAACTCATTGGCGTTAAATCTAGGGTTACCTAGACAATCATAATTTTTTTCTCTTCTGAAACCTTATTAAGGTGTTTGGATTTTTTTAAACACTTTTTAAATTTCTTAACCTTCGGAGAAGCCGAAGAATCCTCAGAAGAAAAATGAGTTAGAAATTCATTAGAATTTTCTTAATCCAATGAGGAAGACACACAATCTAATGTATCTTTTTTGGCCAAAGCTTCTCCCATAAGTGACCTCTTGGGAGTAGAGGAAATAGCAGGTGTTTTTCTTCCTTTCCTGCAAGGAATAAAAGAACTAGACGCAAGTTGGCGTGATTTTTTTACCAACTTTTTACTTGCTGTAATAGCGCTAGAAATAGTTATTTTTCTCTTAACAGCCTTTTTTGAGTTAGATTTATTAATTAAAAGGGAATTTTTTTCCAACATAGAGTTCATAGAGGAATCTATCATATTTTGAACACCCTCAGCATTAAGAGTATTGATTTCAGAAATTTGAGACATTTTAAAAAATAAATAAATTAATAAATTATGAGTAAAAATAAATTATATAAATAAAGTATAACAATGAATAATAAAATAGAAACTAAGAATTGACCCAAAAAATATAATAATATAACAAACAAATATTTTTTGTAAATAAATTTAAATTAATTAAAATTGAGAAATGTATATGACTAAAATAGTCACTAGATGGAGATACAGACCAGCTTTTTAAAAATTAAACAATCGTAGTTGAATTTTATAGAGACAGCAACAAAGTTGCGACTGACAAGAGCTGAAAATTATTTCCACACTGAGGAGAAGAGGGCGGGAAAGATAGGGGCGGGACTATGACACAGTTAGAAATGGAGAACTATTGCGCATGCGCACGGCCCGGCAGAGACAAGATGGAGGTGGGGCAGCAGAGAGGAACAAACAAGAACTGGAGAGAGAGAAACAACGCAACCAGAAAGTAAAAAGGGGTTAAAACTGATAGGTAAGAAACAAATAATAAGCCAACGATACAAGACAAAAGTGAAAACGAAACCTAAAAATGGAAAGGCAATAGAAATAAAACGGACTTAAAGTTAGTAATAAAGCACAAAAGACTTACTAGATAAATAATTAAAACAAAACAAAAAAACAATAACAATGTATCATTTATTTATTAATAAGAATAAAGGAAATACTTATCTCTCTGAAGCAGTAAAAGAAAGAGGATTTGTTATTGGATGTGGGACAATTTATAGGTTTTATTATCAAGCTGATTGGTCATTTTGTTTTAGTCTAACCAGTTCTCCTTGTTTATTGGTCACTGTTTTTTATTGTCTTTTTCAAATGTTGACAGTTATGTGTATTCATTTCTATATACTTTTAAAAACTGCATTTAAGTAGTAAAGGAAAGAAAGCAAAATATGAGTCTCTGGTCTTGTAATAAAATTGAAAGTGTGAGAGTCAAGGCTCTGGCAGAATGACCACTGCTTCTTCTCATGAACTGAGTAAGTGCATCATAACTTGTACAATTGACTGATTCTAACAGCACTACAGACTTTTATATTAATACTGCATAATTCAAAACATTAAGATGGAAAAGTTAAATCCTCCAGCAGAATTGAAAATGACTGGTAATATGGAAGATGCATGGCAGAGGTGTACGCAAAGATTCCAACTATATGTTAGAGCTATAGGAGCACAGGAGCAAGATGATGAACAAAAGATTGCACTTTTTCTGACTGTAGCAGGATCAGCAGCAATAGATGTATACAACACCTTCACATTTACAGCTGAAGAAAGGGATGTTTATCAGGTTGTTCTAGACAAATTTGAATAGTACTGTGTACCTAGACGCAATGAAACCTATGAAAGGTATCTTTTCAGATGTAAAATGCAGAATGAAACAGAGACTATTGAGGAGTATGTAACAGACTTAAAACTGAAGAGTAGATCATGTAATTATGGAGCAATGTGTAACTCATTAATCAGAGACCAGTTAGTCATGGGCTGCAGAAATATAAGGGTTAAAGAACGCTTGCTCAGAGAGAAAGATTTAACACTGGAAAAGGCAGTAGAAATTTGTCAAAGTTTCAGAGGTAGCACAGGAACAAGTGCGCACACTCTGCCACAGTACAGCAGCAACACCAGTAACGGCAGTTACAGTGGGGGAAAACAAAGTGCCTCCACATTATGAAAATAAAATGAAAGGAAAAAGTTTAATCACACAAACAGCAAATTATCATTCTGAATCAGACTGGCTATGTACCAGATGTGGAAAGCAGCATGGCATAAGACAATGTCAGTAGATATGTGCATGATCGAAAAATTCATTTTGGTTCGGTTCGGATCGATTCAGATTTTTTCTAATTTCGGTTCGGATCGATTCGAATTCGGAAAAAGGTGGGATATGCTGTGTATTAGACTAGTATTATGTACTGTATATTAGGTGTAACCGATAGCAGAGTGATATAACCTAATATACTGTACAATCCTACCGCATAAAAAAGTCAGTAGTTAAGAGCTTTATGGGCTAACGCCGGAATATAAAGCTCTTAACTACAGTGCTACAAAGTACACTAACACCCATAAACTACCTATGAACCCCTAAACCAAGGCCCACCCACATCGCAAACACTATCATAAAATTATTTAACCCCTAATCTGCCGACCGGACACCGCCGTCACCTACATTATAGCTATGAACCCCTAATCTGCTGTCCCTAACATCGCCGACACCTACAATATATTTATTAACCCCTAATCTGCCCCCCCAACGTCGCCGCAGCCTAACTACAAGTATTAACCCCTAATCTGCTGACCGGACATCGCCACCACTATAATAAATGTATTAACCCCTAAACCGCCGCACTCCCACCTCGCAAACACTATAATAAATTTTATTAACCCCTAATCTGCCCTCCCTAACATCGCCGCCACCTACCTACAATTATTAACCCCTATTCTGCCGCCCCCGCTATCTCTGACACCTGCATTATACTATTAACCCCCGCCGGACACCGCCGCCACCTACATTATCCCTATGAACCCCTAATCTGCTGCCCCCAACATCGCCGACACCTATATTATATTTATTAAACCCTAATATGCTCCCCCAACATCGCCACCACCTACCTACAATTATTAACCCCTAATCTCCCGCCCCAACGTCGCCGCTACTATAATAAAGTTATTAACCCCTAAACCTAAGTCTAACCCTAACACCCCCCCTAAGTTAAATATAATTTAAATAAAACGAAATAATATTACTATAATTAAATAAATTAATCCTATTTAAAACGAAATACTTACCTGTAAAATAAACCCTAATATAGCTACAATATAACTAATAGTTACATTGTAGCTATTTTAGGATTTATATTTATTTTACAGGCAACTTTGTATTTATTTAAACTAGGTACTTTAGTTATTAAATAGTTATTAACTATTTAATAACTACCTAGATAAAATAAATACAAATATACCTGTAAAATAAACCCTAACCTAAGTTACAATTACACCTAACACTACTCTATAATTAAAATCATTAACTAAACTACCTACAATCAAATACAATTAAATTAAATAAACTAGAAATAATCAGAGATGAAGGAGGTAGGTTCTTGCTAATTAAGGGATTAATCCAGAACACCCCAATACTCATTGTTAATGTTTATGCTCCTAATGACCACCAAACACCATTCCTAACAAAATTAAGCAAATTAATAACCCAGTGGAAAAGACACAAAATCATAATGGGAGGAGACTTTAATCTTTCACTAGACCAGACTCTAGATAGAACCACAACTTCAAACACACAACCCCGCTCCCCCAGATCTCCTGCAGGAATTCTAAAGGACTTTTCCTTAGACCATAACTTAATTGATAGCTGGAGGTCCCTAAATGAAAAGGCCAGAGACTACACGTATTTCTCCCCAATGCACCAATCTCAATCTAGACTAGATTATATTTTCCTTAGCCAAATCCTCCTTCCCCTTCTATCCTCCGCGAAAATTTTAAACTGCCCCTGGTCCGATCATTCTATAGTAGAGGCTACCATCTCTGGAGTTTTAAACCCGAAAAGAACTAAATCATGGTCCCTCAATACCAACTTGCTTCAGGACGCTCTAATACTACAGAGAACCAAAGAACAGATAGGCGAATTTATAAGATGCAAGGCAGCGTATCTAATCCAACCTTTGTCTGGGGGGCACTGAAAGCTTATGTAAGGGGTAACTTAATAGCGGAAGCCAGCAAACAACATAAACAAAACAAAGCGAAACTCTCACAACTACACGCAGACGCTAATATTTTGCGAGCTCAGCTTGCTACACAAACGAGTAAAAAAAAGAGAAATAAACTTAAAGCATTAAACGAAGAGATAGACAAATTACTAAATAAAGAAGCAGCTAGATCCATCAAACATATAGACACCCACTACTATATACATGGGAATAAACCCGATAAAATGCTAGCCAACAGACTAAAAGAAATCACCAGAAACACCACGGTCCCACAACTCCAACTACCCGACAATAAAAATACAAATGACCCCCTCAAGATTGCTAATACCTTTGCTGATTTTTATAGTGAACTATATAACCTTCCAACTCCCATTAGAGACATCGACAGTTCCGAGAAATTAAAGAAATTTCTGAGCCCCAATACTCTCCCGACAATTACTGAGGAGGAAAGCACTATACTAAATGCCCCCATATCTGAGATAGAAATTAAGAATACCATAAAAACCTTAAAAAGCTCCAAAACACCGGGTCCGGATGGATATCAGGGTACTTTTTATAAGCTACTCCAAGATGAAATAACACCCCTACTTACCCAAATGTTTAATTCTATAATGCAAAAAAAAGAAATTCCCAAAGAAATGCTCATGGCAAGAATAGCAGTAATCCCAAAACTAGGGAAGAATAAGCTACACTGTCAAAATTATAGGCCCATTTCATTGATAAATCAAGACATAAAAATTTTCACTAAGATCCTAGCAAATAGATTCAATCCTATTCTTGAAAGATTAATCCATCCGGACCAGGTGGGGTTTATTAGAAATAGGGAGGCCCCTGATAACACACGTAAAATTATTGATCTGATTAATATAGCCACCGTCGAGCAAACGCCTTCTCTGCTCCTTTCTTTGGATGCGGAGAAGGCGTTCGATAGAATCAATTGGAAATATATGTTCGCGGTACTGAAACAAACAGGTATTACGGGAGCTTTCTATGACGCTCTTGTAACACTCTATTCTCATCCCTCAGCCTATGTCAGACTCTCAGGGTACCAATCTAAATATATACAAATCAGAAACGGGACGAGACAGGGATGCCCATTATCCCCACTTTTATTTGCTCTATGTATAGAGCCACTAGCCATTCAGATTAGAAACAACCCTGACATTGCTGGTATTCGTTTGAGGGATAGCGAATACAAAATCTCGCTATTCGCGGATGATATTATACTATCCTTAACCAAACCATTACTCTCCCTTCCCCCCCTATGTGCTATGCTCCATCAATATGGGACCCTATCTGGATATAAAATAAATGGTGACAAATGCGAAGCACTTAGTATCAACTTGCCCCAACACACCAAAAAGCTCTTAGAACTTAACTTCTCTTTTAAATGGGCACAAAAAAAACTTAAATATCTTGGAATATATCTCACAGTAGATGGCCACGCCTTATATCAGGCAAACTATCCCCCTATGTTTGCGCACCTAAGAAATCTAATCACGAAGTGGCTAAAACTCAAGATCTCCTTCTATGGAAGAATAGTCTCCACCAAGATGACCCTACTACCGAAAATTTTGTATCTATTTAGATCCCTACCAATCTCTATCCCCTTGTCAGAGTTAAACGCCCTGCAGAGGGACATCCTACGTTTCATTTGGCAGGGAAAGCGCCCCAGAATAAATAAAAGACTTATGAGCACGCATAGAAGGGAGGGAGGAGTGGGTCTCCCCAACCTGGTATCATATTATTATGCAGCCCGTATGGCCCAAACGACACACTGGTTTAATAAGACCTTACAGCCTTTATGGACTAAAATAGAATCACAGATTGCTGACACGGACCTTATCTCCAGACTACTTTGGACCCCCAAAAAATATAGCCCCCCTTCTATCCATAAATTTGTAACAATAACTCACACTATCTTCCTGTGGAACAAACTGAAAATGAGATATCCCCTAATCCAAAGTAGTTCTAAATTGACGCCATTAGTTTTACCACAGACCTCCATTGACACTAACGTACAGAAAAAATGGGCCAACAAAGGGCTCTATAGAATAGCGGATGTATACACAGATAGTAGTTTTCTCTCATATGAACATTATAGAGATATAGACCCCCAAGATAGAAATATATGGTACCACTACTTGCAGCTAAAATCCAGAGTCAGAGAGATTACAGAGCTTTCGAGATTACCAATGAACACAGCCTTTGAGTCAATTTGTCTATCCAAAGAGGTGACTCACGGGATCATTTCCCTGCTATATCCTACCTTTAATAACCAAACTAAAGAAACAAAACCTAAAAACATTTTGAAGTGGGAAAAAGACCTAGATAAGACCTGGTCTCTAGAGACCTGGAAGACTAATCTAGCGAAAGGTCTATCATTTACGCATAATGCTATACTAAAAGAAAACTACCTTAAGGTAGCGTTCAAATGGTACATTTATCCGACAAGATTTGGAGAGGCAGACAGACCATCATTGAATCCTTGTTATAGAGGATGTGGGGATAGGGGAACATATATCCACATGTGGTGGAAGTGTGATGTGGCCAGAGAAATATGGGGAAAAACCTCAGAGCTCCTCAGTACAATTTTTCATAAACACATTACACTATCCCCTGAACAGGCATTATTACACTTCCCGATCCCTAATATTCTAAAACAGCACCAGAAAATAGCAATGACCATTTGCACAGTGGTCAGAATCTGCATTGCGCAGCACTGGAAAACTGCCCCACCAAGTTTTATAGCTATTAAGAATAAAATAAATTACCATTATGAAATGGCTAGTCTAGCAGCAGAAACCCTGAATACGAAAGAAGAGTTCATAACCCAATGGGAACCATTCATTATGTATTATGAAGCTAACAGACACAGAGGTACAGGAATCCCACAGAGATCACATTGTAGACATGGGGGGACGTAGGAGAGAGCCGGGGCTAAGCCTCACCCGCCTATAACGATATAGATTATAAAATTGTTAAAATGCCAATAATTATGACAATACTAGAAATTTACCAATAGTATTAATATGCTGAATTTACATGCCTAAGCCTGATATGTTTTGTTTGTATTTGTATTTTTTTTTGTATGAAAATGTCAAAATGAAAACTCAATAAAAAAAATTTCAAAATAAATTAAATAAACTAAATTACGAAAAAAACAAACACTAAATTACAGAAAATAAAAAAGAAATTACAAGAAGTTTAAACTAATTACACCTAAACTAAGCCCCCTAAAAAAAATAAAAAAAGCCCCCCAAAATAATAAAAGTCCCTACCCTATTCTAAATTACAAAGTAATCAGCTCTTTTAGCAGCCATTAAAATGGCTTTTTGCGGGGCATTGCCCCAAAGTAAACAGCTCATATTGCATGCTAGTTCATGCCATCCTCCACACCTGATTCGTGCCATTCCAAGGGGACAGTTTATTAGGTTACGACGTAACACCAAAATTGATGCTATGTACCAACAGCAGTCTGATGAACTGAGATTGTCAGCAAGAGGTTATGATAGGAGTAAATTACAAGATACCAGAATGGAAGTTGGTCTAATGAGGTTTGCTAATAGTGGAATTAGAAAGTCTGTCAATACCTTTGAAGACAAAATAGTGTTCACAACTGAATACACAGCACAATTCCCTCAAATATTTAAGATTCTGAAAAAGAATTTACCCATCTTGGCAAGTGACAATGTATTGCAGAAATATATTGAAGGATGCAAGTTTGTATCCAAGAAACCGGTTACCTTAGCCTCAAAACTGGCCCCTAGTTGTGTAACTGATACCCTTAGACGTAGGGGTGTTAATTGGCTAAGTAGGAAAGGTAATTTTAGATGTGGTATGAGAACATGTCTAACTTGTGACATGATGGAGGTTACAAATATGTTCAGATCCTCAGTAGACAACGAGACATATGAGATCTTGTTTTATGCAAATTGTAAGACCACATTTGCAGTTTACATGTTGGAATGCAAACATTGTAATATCCAATACGTTGGAAAAACAACAAGGGAGGTCAATACGAGGATTAGAGAGCATGTAAATGATGTAAAAAATTACAACAAGGATTCTGTGGTGGCCAGACATTTTAATTTTTTTCATTTCACCAACAAGGATGACTTTACGGTGAAAATTATTGATGTAGCCAAAACCCCTACCAGAGGTGGTAATAGGTATAAGATATTAGACAGGAAAGAGCTGTTCTGGATATATAACTTAAATCCAGAACCCCAACGGGTTTGTACCTTGAGTGGGACATTAGCTACTTTGTTTAATAAGTCAAATATCTTTATGATTAACCATTTAAGAACAGTAGATAAATATCATAAATATCATAATAGTACATCAAAAGACCATTAACTTGAGTATTATCCACAATTTTAAATAACAATATATATATATAAAGCTTTGTACTTTGAGTCATTTATTGATTTACATGGGGGTTTAAGTGATTGAACTTGGGTATTGGACTAGGTCACATTTGTGCCACTTATCTCAATTCAGTATAGTACAGTATAGTGATCAGTATTTTTTGATATGCTGTAGATATTTGATACACTATCTTTGTAAAAATGTCATTTATGATACCTGTCCTCTAGTACTGTCACTTTAAATTTTCTACTTATGACTTAGGTTTCCTTATTTCTTTGACATTATTCTTAATATATCTATTATTAAGAAATGGTTTATTCAGCACAATACAGGAAACATTTAAACTAAATATTACACATCATTAAATATTATACATCATAAATTAAATATTATGAACTATAAATATATGAAATTATGTGATGTTATGAATTTATGTTTAATACTGTATTTATTGGCTGATATCTTGTTATCTCTTTTCTTTTTTGCTACTTTTGACCTGCAGCTCATTATTGAGAATTTGTATGATATATGAAGTTTATTTGTTTTTAACTGTTTTTTTATATAATTTTCAGGTGTTAATTTTTAATTACCTGTGTGGTTATATAAGGTAGACTTCAGTGTACTATCCTTAGTCTATGATGAAGCACCACTAGAGGGCGCGAAACATGTCAGACGGTTTGTCCTACTCTTGCATGTTTGCTATACATGTGAAATAATTTTTTCCTGCTTTATTATTACTGCTGTGCTGCTCTATTTCTATTTTTTAATCAGCTCTTTTAACTGTTAAGAAAAATACAATACCCCCCCAACATTAAAACCCACCACCCAAATACACCTACTCTGAAACCCACCCAAACCCCCCTTAAAAAAACCTAACACTAACCCCCTGAAGATCTCCCTACCTTTAGTCGTCTTCACCCATCCGAGCTGAAATCTTCATCCAAGCAGGGCAGAAGAGGTCCTCCATCCGGTAGAAGTCTTCATCCAGGCAGCATCTTCTATCTTCATCCATCCGGAGTGGAGCGGCAGCATCCTGAAGACCTCCGACGCGGAACATCCATCCTGGCCGACGACTGAACGATGAATGACTGTTCCTTTAAATGACGTAATTGACCTCGCATTATATTGGCTGATCGGAACAGCCAATAGAATGCGAGGTCAATCTGATTGGCTGATTGGATCAGCCAATCAGATTGAACTTCAATATGATTGGCTGATTGAATCAGCCAATCAGATTTTTCCTACCTTAATTCCGATTGGTTATCAGCCGATCGGAATTTGAGGGACGCCATCTTGGATGACATCATTTAAAGGAACAGTCATTCATCGTTCAGTCATCGGCCAGGATGGATGTTCCGCGTCAGAGGTTTTCAGGATGCTGCCACTCCGGATGGATGAAGATAGAAGATGCCGCTTGGATGAAGACTTCTGATGGATGTAAGACCTCTTCTTGTCCCGCGGATGAAGACTTCTACCGGATGGAGGACCTCTTCTGCCCCGCTTGGATGAAGATTTCTCCTCGGATGGGTGAAGATGACTCAAGGTAGGGAGATCTTCAGGGGGTTAGTGTTCGGTTTTTTTAAGGGGGGTTTGGGTGGGTTTTAGAGTAGGGGTATGTGGGTGGTGGGTTTTAATGTTGGGGGGTATTGTATTTTTCTTTACAGGTAAAAGAGCTGATTACTTTGGGGCAATGCCCCGCAAAAAACCCTTTTAAGGGCTGGTAAAAGAGCTGATTACTTTGTAATTTAGGATAGGGTAGGGACTTTTATTATTTTGGGGGGCTTTTTTATTTTATTAGGGGGCTTAGTTTAGGTGTAATTAGTTTAAACTTCTTGTAATTTCTTTTTTATTTTCGTAATTTAGTTTATTTAATTTAATTGATTTAATTGTAGGTAGTTTAACTAATTAATTTAATGATAGTGTAGTGTTAGGTGTAATTGTAACTTAGGTTAGGGTTTATTTTACAGGTATATTTGTATTTATTTTATCTAGGTAGTTATTAAATAGTTAATAACTATTTAATAACTAAAGTACCTAGTTAAAATAAATACAAAGTTGCCTGTAAAATAAATATAAATCCTAAAATAGCTACAATGTAACTATTAGTTATATTGTAGCTATATGAGGGTTTATTTTACAGGTAAGTATTTAGTTTTGAATAGGATTAATTTATTTAATTATAGTAATATTATTTCGTTTTATTTAAATTATATTTAACTTAGGGGGGTGTTAGGGTTAGACTTAGTTTTAGGGGTTAATAACTTTATTATAGTAGCTGCGACGTTGGGGGTGGGAGATTAGGGGTTAATAATTGTAGGTAGGTGGCGGCGACGTTGGGGGGGCATATTAGGGGTTAATAAATATAATATAGGTGTCGGCGATGTTGGGGGCAGCAGATTAGGGGTTCATAGGGATAATGTAGGTGGCGGCGGTGTCCGGAGCAGAAGATTAGGGGTTAATAGTATAATGCAGGTGTCAGCGATAGTGGGGGCGGCAGATTAGGGGTTAATAATTGTAGGTAGGTGGTGGCGACGTTGGGGGGGGCAGATTAGGGGTTAATAAATATAATATAGGTGTCGGCGATGTTGGGGGCAGCAGATTAGGGGTTCATAGGGATAATGTAGGTGGCGGCGGTGTCCGGAGTGGAAGATTAGGGGTTAATAGTATAATGCAGGTGTCAGCGATAGCGGGGGCGGCAGATTAGGGGTTAATAATTGTAGGTAGGTGGCGGCGACGTTGGGGGGGCAGATTAGGGGTTAATAAATATAATATAGGTTTCAGCGATGTTGGGGGCAGCAGATAAGGGGTTCATAGGGATAATGTAGGTGGCGGCGGTGTCTGGAGCGGAAGATTAGGGGTTAATAGTATAATGCAGGTGTCAGCGATAGTGGGGGCGGCAGATTAGGGGTTAATAAGTGTAGGTAGGTGGTGGCAACGTTGGGGTGGACAGATTAGGGGTTAATAAATATAATATAGGTGTCGGCGATGTTGTGGGGCAGCAGATTAGGGGTTCATAGGGATAATGTAGGTGGCAGGGGTGTCCGGAGCGGAAGATTAGGGGTTAATAGTATAATGCAGGTGTCAGCGATAGTGGTGGTGGCAGAATAGGGGTTAATAATTATTAGATTAGGGGTGTTTAGACTCGGGGTTCATGTTAGGGTGTTAGGTGTAGACTTAGAAAGTGTTTCCCCATAGGCTGAAAGCTACTTTTTTGCAGGTGTTAGGTTTTTGTTCAGCCGAAACTGCCCCATTGTTTCCTATAGGGGAATCCCAAATTTACAGAATAAATTGGAACTAATTCGGATTTATTCGAATAAATCGGAACTAATTCAGATTTATTCGGTAGATTCTGCAGTATTTTAATTTGGAAATTCGAATTTTCCGAATTTCCGAATCGATTCGAAACGAATCGCACATGTCTAAATGTCAGGCTTATGGACAAATCTGCAGAAAATGTGGAAAAAGGAATCACTTTCAAAAGATGTGTAAAGCTAAAAAAACGGTTCACATTGTTGACCAGTCAGAAAGTGAGGAATCAGAAGAATTCTTTATTGGAATACTTGACTTAACCAAAGCTACAGATAAGGAGTGGGTCATTGAAGCTATTACAAATGGAACTAATATTGCTTACAAAGTAGATACAGGTGCACAAGCTAATTTGATGCCTGAGAGCAAGTATTACCAATTGAAGAACAAGCCAGAACTTCTGAAAAGCTCAGTTAAACTAAAGACATATAATGGGGATTTTATCCCAGTGCTTGGCAAGTGCATTGTGTTCCTGGAATATGGAAATCAAACGCATAAAATGAACATTCTAGTAGTTCCAGGAAACAAACCAGCTCTACTGGGTCTTCAAATGTGTGAAACTTTAGGACTGTTTAAAAGGGTAAATGCCATTGATGGAACTAATAAAGAAGAGGACATAGAACATTTATTAACAGACTATGCTGCAGTATTTGAAGGAATAGGATGTCTTCCAATGCAACATAAAATACAACTAAAAGAAGGTTCTCGTCCAGTAGTGCATGCCATGTAAAATGTTCTAGTTGCTCTAAGGGATCGTCTTAAATGGGAACTTGCCAGGATGGAGGATAAAAATGGTATTATAAAGAAAATCAAGACACCTACTGAATGGGTTCATTCTATGGTGTTGGTGGAAAAACTGGATGGGGGTCTCAGAATCTGTATTGATCCCAAGGAACTGAATAAAAGCATCTTAAGAGAACACTTCCACTTACCAACAAAACCAGAATTGCTTGGGGAGCTAAGTGGAGCAACTGTATTCAGTATACTGGATGCATCCTCAGGATTTTGGCAAATTCCACTGGAAGAGGAAAGCATGAAACTCTGCACTTTCAATACTCCTTATGGGAGGTACTGTTACAAACGATTGCCCTTTGGCTTGTGTTCAGCACCAGAAGTGTTTCATAGTACCATGCAGCAACTTCTTGAACGAATACGAGGCACAACCGTATTCATTGATGATATTCTGATCAGGGGTAAAACCAAGCAAGAACATGATGAAAGGCTAAAGATGGTCTTAGCTGTTGCTAAGGAGAATAATTTGAAGTTCAATAAGACAAAGTGTCAATTCAGAAAAACTTCAATTCAATATTTGGGAGAACAACTCACGGGAAGTGGTGTTTTACCAGACATGAAAAAGATTAAGGCAATTACAGAAATGTCACAACCAGAAAATAAGCAAGATATACAACGCTTACTAGGAATGGTGAATTACCTTGGAAAGTTCATACCTAATTTACCAGACAAAACTGAACTAATGCGACAACTACTCAGAAAAAACTATGCCTGGGAATGGTCAGAGAATCACCAGAAAGAATGGAAGTTTTTGAAGGAAATGCACCTACTGCACCAACTCTGCAATTCTTTGATCCAACAGCAAAAACAAAGTTGTCAACTGATGCTTCACAAAATTGATTGGGAGCAGTTCTATTTCAAAATCAAGGCTCGGGATGGATGCCTGTGGCTTATGCATCTAGGGCATTGACAGATACTGAAAAATCATTTGCTCAAATTGAAAAGGAAACACTGGGACTAGTTTACGGATGTGAAAAATTTCATGTTTATTTGTATGGGAGAGTATTTTCAGCAGAAACTGATCACAAACCTTTGATTCACATCTACCAAAAGGGCTTGATAGATGCACCTCCAAGAATTCAACGTTTGTTGCTGAGACTTCAAGGCTATGACTTCACCTTGGATTTTATACCTGGCAAGGAGTTGGTGGTAGCGGATGCTCTGTCACAAGCTTACTTACCATTTAGCAATGAGGACTTACAGTTGCAGAAAGAGGTGACTGTTCACGTCAATCTGATCTTGAAGACAGCCCCGTTTAGTCATGCAATGTGGGCAGCAATAGAACAGGCTACAGAAACAGATGCTCTTTTAAGTCAAGTGAAGAAAGCAGTTTCTAGTGGCAAATCTAAGACACTAATGCCATCACTGCATAGTTTGAGACTGTAACACTAGAGGGAGCACAAGAACTAAATAGCACTTAAAGATATACATATGAAAATATGGACAGAACACTCCCCGTCTGGTATCTGTAGATACCGTTATATAAATAAAACAATAAACATACAAATGTTGATTGAAGTCTCTTATACATGAGACCTGCAAGACAAAGAAAGAGAGAAAGAGAAACATACAAAATGGAAATGCAAACATAAGTCCATGTTGTTTTTACATGAGAATTCTTGAAGAGTAGCAGGGCTGGCACTGTCCCCTGTAGTCATCTCTCTATTTTAATCCTTACAAATTGTCAGCCAGTGTCTATGAGTGTAATGTCAGCCAGTGTCTATATGAGTATAATGTGTGTGTAACAGTCCTTGTAAAATAGAAGAAGCACAACTTCTGTAATCCAAGACCAGGTACATTGGTAAGAAATGTAGTAGCTTGAAGGTGGTTCTCTTTATCAGGTCCCACAAACTCAAATGTAGTACTGGTTGATGTTGTATCTGTAGAGTGTAACAAGAATGCTGATCCTGTCAGCCATGTCAATTTCATGAATTGTACTGAAGTTAATGACCTAATTGCAAAATCTGCAGTATTTTGGTCTGTAGTTACATAATACCATTGCTCTGGTTTTGTCGATCTCCTGATGTGTTCTACTCGGTTGCTGATAAATCCTACATGTGGTTTTCCTTTAATGTTGGTCACTTTTAGGTAGGCCGCAGCTGCAATAGCTTCTGTAGATGCATTTGAGAAGATGTAGATCTCTGTTACTGTAGCTGTTGATAGAGATATAGAAGCATAACAATGTGGAATACAGAGCTTTTCAAGAGCCTTCAAAGAATCCATTCACTTTTCCCACATCTGTAAAGTATCCCAGGTCTTTAACTCTGATGAAAGCTGCCTAAGCAGAGACATTCCTCGTATAGTCACTGGAGCTACAAACCCCAGTAGTCATAAATACTGTTAATAATCGATAAAACACCATGTCCAGTGTATAGCTTTTCACCAGTAGAAACTTTGAATATGAATTCATCAGTTGATATGTTCCAATGTAGACCAAGACTTAGTTGTACAGATGGTGTATCTGTACCTAGATCTAAGTCCTTGAGATCCATTGCATGGTCTGCAGAAGGAAAGGCTTTCAACACCTTGCTGCTGTTTGAGACTATTTTATGAAGTCTTAGTTTTGCTACAGATAGCATCCTTTGTGTTCTTTTAAGCAGATCAATGGCTTCTTCATCTGTAGGTACAGACTTGATTCCATCATCCACATAGAAGTCTCTTTCTACATATTGTCTGGCATCTGTTCCATATTCCCTTTCACCTTCTTGAGCTGTTCTTCTCAGTCCATATATTGCCACTGCAGGTGATGGACTGTTGCCGAAGACATGTACTCTCATGCGATAATCTATTATCTCAGCACTAGTATCATTGTTGCGATGCCACAGAAACCTGAGGTGATTCCTACTGTCTTCTTGAACAATAAAACAATAGAACATCTGTTGTATGTCGGCCATGAATGCTACAGGTTCTTTCCTGAACCTGATCAATACTCTTAGGAGACTGTTAGTAAGGTTAGGTCCAGTAAGAAGAAAACTATTTAGTGAAATTCATTCATACTGTGCACTTGAATCAAACACAACTCTTATTTGACCTGGTTTGCGTGGATGATAGATGCCAAATGAAGGAAGATAGCAACATTCTTCACCTTCTTTTAGTGGAGGAGCTGGCTCTGCCTGCTTATTTTCAAATATTTTCTGCATGAATGATACAAAGTGTTCCTTTATCTTTGGATCTTTCTCTAGAGTACGTTGTAAGGAAGAAAGTCTAGAGAGTGCTTGAACTCTGTTGTTAGGTAACCTTTGTCTTGGATTGCGAAATGGTAAAGGGGCTACCCAACTGTTTGAGTCATCCTTGTAAAACTCTTTGTTCATTAACTTGAGAAATTCTTTATCTTTTATAGAAGGAGCTAGTTTATTGTCATGCTGTGTTGTGTGGAACGCTGTACTACCAATGTTGTCATCATCTGGTAAATAAGTAACCCTATCATCTTGACTGGCATAGTAGGAATGTTCATAGATTCCAGGTCTCTCCTTTACATGGTAGTGATTTGGGCATGACTCAAAGTAAGATGGACGTCCATTAATTAACACATTAGTTTTGAAGGAATTAGCAATGTCTGTTCTGTAGATCTTTCCTATAAAGGCATCTCCAACTATTACCCAGCCAAGGTCAAGTCTCTGAGCGTATGGGGAATTATGAGGTCCATTACATTGCTGGCACACCTTGTGTATTCTTAGAATGTCTCTACCAAGTGAAAGCAATATCTGGGCATTCTTGTCTAGAGCTGGTATGCAACTAGCTATGTGTTTCATGTGCTATTTCTGGCGTAGGAATCTCATCACTGTTATCTGGTATTTGATTGCATTCAATAAGTGTAGGTAAAGGCAACTGTATAGCATCTGTAATAGAAGTTATAATGAAATCACTAGCTCTTCTTTCTTTTGTTTCAAACTGACCTGCACATGTACCAAGGGTGTAAGGTCAAGGATTACTATTTATGTTGAACATGTTGAAGAATTCAGTTCTAGCCAGTGATCGATTGCTTTGATCATCCAGAATTGCATACATTCTAACTGATTTATCCGGCTCTCCCTTAGGATATACTTTGACAAGACATATTTTAGAGCAGGACCTTCCACTAAGGCATTCTCTGCATACTTCAGTACATTTTGAAGCAACAGATGTTTTGCTTGTATTCTCTTCTGCTTTCTCCCCACCATGCTTTTCAGCAGGGGCAATACTTTCAAGTGGAGGGGAACTTAAAGACTCTGGGTGGAGAGCAAACACATGTCTGTCACTATTGCATTCTGAACATTTAATATTGGCTTTACAGTTTCTAGAAAGATTATCTGTTGAAGCACAGCACCTGAAGTATAGTCCATAATTCTTAAGAAGCTCTATGCGTTCTTGCAAAGGTTTTTCTCTAAAACTATGACATTTCTTAAGTGGGTGAGGCTTCTTGTGCAATGGGCATTCTTGAATTAAATTATTTCATTTCTCACTTTGCATTCCCTGACTGGAAGGTGCAACATCTGTCTTTTGGACAAACACTGATTTCTTTGAGTTCTTGAATCTTGAAATTTCTTTCTTATGTTCTGCATAAGTAACTGCCCACTGATTTAATTCGGTTAAAGAGAAACTTGGATCATATCTTGTCTTTGCTATGTCTTGGATGAACTTACTGAGCAAGGAAAATGGAGGGAATGATACATTGTTCTCTTGTTTGTATCTTGATCCTTGTGTTGCCCATTTATCTTGAAGAGCATGAGGTAATTTTGCCACAATTGGATTCACACCTTGTGCAGTATCAAGATAATTCAGTCCTGATAGACATGGGTCTGCTTTAGCTGCTTCTAGTTCCAGCAGAAGATCACTTAACTCTTGTAGCTTGCGATTGTCCCTAACTGTGACTTTTGGAAATGTTTGTATTTTCTTTAAAATGGCATTTTCAATTATTTCTGGACTATCATAGGTCTGATCCAAACGTTCCCAAAACATTTTTAAACCTGCAACTGGGTTGTCTACATGGACAGCTCTGAGCCTCTTGACAGGTTCTGCAGATTCAGCACCTAACCACTTTACCAGCAAATCAAGCTCTTCTCTAGCAGATATACCTAAATCTTCAACAGCAGTCTTGAATGTAGACTTCCAAGATCTGTAGTTTTCTGGCAGGTCATCAAATTTTGTAAGACTTTAATTAGTAAACTCACGTCGAATCATATACCTTGCCAAGTCAGACATCTCTAACCTCTCTGTCTTTGTTACTGGAGGTGCCTGAAGATCACTTGGGTAATAGGAATTGAATGCTGAGGGATAGTATGGGTTTGCTGATACATTTAATCCAGCTGAAGCCTTTTCTTTCACTGATCCTAATGGAAGTGACTGTGATGGGCCCCATACTTGCTTGTTTACAAGAGGTTGTGTGATTTGTGCATTGACACCTGAGCTGCTTATCCGCTGAATTGCATCCATTCTGGCTGGAGCAATTGGATCACTATTGTGATGTATATAATTTGTGGTAGGGTGCACGTCATTCCAACCTCTAACTTTATGAGCATTGCCTCCTTCTTCCTCCTCAAAGAAGTTGTAGTGTTTTCCTCTCTGGTTAAGAACATAATCACATGTTCACTTCTCTGGGTAGTCTGATGCCACCAGACTGATAGAATATTCTAGGAGTTCTTCTGTATTGGCTGTCTCAAGTACCTTTAATCTTGCCATGGCGACAGCTACTTCTTTTTCATTTTGCAGTATTTCTAAATCTGTTTCTTTTTTCCTGCTTCTAATTCTTTTTCCTTTTCCTGTTTTGCTGCCTCCATTTTAAGTGTTGCTTCTTGTTTGCTAAAAGAGGCTCGCATCATTGCAGCTTCTGCACGTGCTTTGATAATGTCGGAGCTTATAGATGAAGAGGTAGTACTTCTAGATTTAGCAGAGCGAATTGTTGAAGCAGCACGCAGTGATCTGGGTTCTAGCAAGTCTGCAATACTGCTTTCAACTGTTGCTAATGTGCTTTGCATTAACTTATTGCGCTGTAGACTAGATTCATTAAACTGGGTTTGAATTTGCACAGTTTCCTCAACATTAGTTTTTAAAAGATTAAAATATTTGCGTGACAACCTTTCATAATTTTCATAACAAGCATTAGGTCTGTCAGCAATCTTGTTTAACTGTTCTCTGTCATCAGGAGTTTCATTAGCTAAAGATAAACATTTTCTAACCTTCTCCCACATTTCATCCAATGCATCCACTAATTCATCTTTCTCAGTTTGATAACTTTGTATGACTTTCTCAGTGGGTTTTATTGTATGCTGTGGTCTATCGCTCTGCTCTTTCTCCTGTTACAGTGTAGTTTGTATTGCAAGTTCCTTTTCAAATATTTTGAGTCACTAGTTGATTAGAGCTATTTTTAATTGCAGTAATAAATTTCTCTGAAGAAAACTGACAGTATATAAAAGTTGTGTACACTTCTCAGAGGCAGATTATCTTGTGTGAGACAGTGCAGATACTTAATGGAGACTTCCTTGTTAAATGCAGAAACATTTATTGAGCTGTGTGCAGCAAGCAATGCAGTTTCTCATTTATATAAAGTCCTTAAGTTACACACTGAGCTGTTTTCACAAGCTTTAGTTTCACAAACATGAGTTTTTCTATTGAAGATTAATAACTCGGAAGGTATTCTTTTTACTATTCTGACTTTATCTACTGTTTGCCAGATGACTGCCATCTGATGGAAAGTTTAGACATGCAATCCTACTTACAGTTAGTAGAATCCTGCAGTAGCTTAACTCAGACAAATACCACAACATAGATTTGTGAATCCTTCATGCTTTATTGTTGCAGGAGAAAGAATTCTGAGGTTCCAGAAGTGGTAATGCCAGGAAAAAGAATTTGCCTCTACAAAGCTATTAGCAGAAAGTTCTAGCAAACTTTACACACACAAAATGAAACTAAAATGGAGGCAGGAAGTGACCTCAAAAGGTCAGAAGTAGATCAGACAATATACATTAAATTAAATACAATAATAAAACATAACACTAGAGGGAGCACAAGAACTAAATAGCACTTAAAGATGTACATATGAAAATATGGACAGAACAGCCCATAAAGGGGCATTTGTATGGGCATTGCCCTTAAAAGGGCATTTAGCTCTTTTGCATTATCCTTAAAAGGGCATTTAGCTCTTTTTTAAAGCCCAAAGCCCTAATGTAAAAAAAAAACCACCCCCAAAAAAATAAAAAAATAACACTAACCCCAGAAGATCTACTCACGGTTTCTGAAGTCCAGACATCCATCTCCATCCAGGCAGCGAAGTCAAAATCAAGGCGGCAAGGTCTTCATCCATCCCAGGGGCATCTTTTATATTCATCCCGGTGGCGCGGAGCAGAGCCATCCTTGAAGCCGAAGACATCCTGCGAGGAGCGTCCTCTTCATATGGTCGCCGCCATACACTAAAGTTGAATGCAAGGTAACCGTTTCAAAATAGTGTACCTTGCATTCCTATTGGCTGATTTTATTCTTCAAATTCAAATCCACCAATAGGATGAGAGCTTCTGAAATCCTATTGGCTGTTCAAAACAGCCAATAGGATGAGAGCTACTGAAATCCTATCGGCTGATTTGAACAGCCAATAGGATTTCAGTAGGTCTCATCCTATTGGCTGATTTGAATTTGAAGAATCAAATCAGCCAAAAGGAATGCAAGGTACTCCATTTTTAAACGGCTACCTTGCATTCAACTTCAGTGTACGGCAGCGACCGTATGAAGAGGATGCTCCGCACAGGATGTCTTACGTTTCCTGGATGGCTCCACTTTGCGCCACCGGGATGAAGATAAAAGAGGCCCCCCGGGAGGGATGAAGACCTCACCACCTGGATGAAGACCTGGTGACCTGGATCGAGATGGATGTCTGGACTTTAGAAACCATGAGTAGATCTTCTGGGGTTAGTGTTAGGTTTTTTTTTTAGATTAGGGCTTTGAAAAAGAGCTAAATGCCCTTTTAAGGGCAATGCAAAACAGCTAAATGCCCTTTTAAGGGCAATGCCCATACAAATGCCCCTTTAGGGGCAATGGGTAGCTTAGGTTTTTTTTAGAGTTTGTTTTTTATTTTGGGTGGTTAGTTGGGTGGTGGGTTTTTACTGTTGGGGGACTTTGTATTTTTTTTACAGGTAAAAGAGCTGATTTCTTTAGGGCAATGTCCTACAAAAGGCCCTTTTAAGGGCTATTGGTAGTTTATTGTAGGCTAGGGGGTGTTTTTATTTTGGGAGGGGGAGCTTTTTTATAGGACTATTAGAGTAGGTGTAATTGTTTTTATTTTTGATAATTTCTCTTATTTTTTTGTAATCTTAGTGTTTTTTATTTTTCGTGATTTTAGTGTTAATTATTTTTTTAAACTTGTGTATATAAGCAGAGTGTGTTTCCTAATATAATAAAGTCAGTTCTAGTTTCACTGGAATACTGGTCTTGTCTGGTTATTTGGGTGGGCTACTTGCTACAATCATTTTCCAGCTATACAGGTGCAGGCTCAGGGGAGGAAGCAGGACCCTTTTGGCAGAGCTACCCAGTCGGGGTAGCCAGTATCCGTCACAGTAGCAGTAAAGACTAGAACACCTTTTGTATGACAGTAATAGCCCTCTTTTAATACTTCTATCAAATTTAAAGGGGCATTAAAGGGACAGGAAACCCAAATTTTTTCTTTCCTGATTCAGATAGAGCATACAATGTAAGCAGATACCATGTACTAGAATTTCACTTAGGATATACAAACTCATGTCATGTTTGCTCAACACAGTCAACAAAGCTCTTTCATATGAGAGTGACACCTTTTTACTTCTTTGAGTAGACTGACAGCTTTTTGGATCTCATGTCTATAGCCCTGTCTATAAACCTCTAACCAACAAATCAAAGCATATTTCAATGTTGCATATTTAGCTGTGAATTTATTGAGATTGCAGTTGCTATAGATAAATTAGGCTGTGAAGATCTTCTTAGGGCCAGTTGCAGCATGTACAGCTGGAGTCAAACACAGTCCCTGCTGAACACTGCTGAGAGTAGGTAATGCCTGCTGCACACTGGTAGAACCTGTTGGCATTTACAGGGTTCACGTAGAAACCATCAATTTTACCAGCACAGTAGTTAGGGTCGACCTCAGTACCAGCTGGTGGTTTAGTGGTGTCTGACGGTGAGGATGTGGTCACACTTCCAGTAGTTGTTACAGGGGGATTAGTGGGTACAACTGGGGGAGGTTGTGAGGAGTCACAGGGATCTCCAGGGCAGTTTGTGACTGAACCTAAAGTTAAAAATGACAAAACTAGAATAAAACCAAAAGAAAAAATATAAAACACAAAACCTGGGCACAAACACACACAAATTATAGTCTTTTCCACAAGCATTTGCCTACTTTTTCAGTCTTCCTATATGTATCTATAGCGTTAAGCTACAGTTACGTTTGATGGAACAAAGAACAAAGAAAACAAGGGGCTCATGTCATTAATCCAAACTGGGTCATTTATTTCTTTATGTAATTTCTTTGGGTCATCTAGTTTAGAAATGTTCACATTGTTAGGTACATCCCAGGACACCTATTATTTAATAGCTCTGATTTGTGCAATGTAAGTACAATGGATTTTGAAACAATGGAGGGGGTCCATGAATGTGTTTAGACTTATAATATGAGCACACAAATAGAAGAGATACTAACTGTGCTCGTCCCATGTTATTAACACACAACAGCCCTTATAGTTTTGAGCTCCACTCCAATCTAGCCATAAATGTTTAACTAAACATATTTAAAAAAACAAAAAACTTGCAATGCATTTTCATTTTTTATTTTGTACACTGTTCCTCTAATATATTTCTGGAAATGCTGTTCTTTCTACTATTCCTAGAGAGGCTGGAGTGGATCTTGCAGATCCCAGTTCCCTGACCCTAGAAGCTGCTACTCACGGATTGCTTTATTAGTGCAACAGCTGATTTATATCTGTCACTAATTGGCTGCAGTACTACATACTTATGCCTTTTCTAGGGCTTTGTCCCTGAACAGCAAAACAATGCAAATGTTGCCAACAAAATCATTGTATAGTTTTTCATCCAAATAAATCATTTTGTATGCAGACATTACCTTCCAACAGAGATTTCAGGTGATTGATCAATGGATATTTGCCCTCATTGCAGGAAGTACCAAGGAAATCATCCAGATCCATAGCCCAGACCATAGCACCACCAAAGCCACTGTCCTTCAGGAACTTTACCTGGGGGAAGAGTAATTAATCACAAAGAAAATGTTATGTCAAAGAATATTAGTATAATATGAATAAAATTAGCAAATACAGTGTTTATAGGTTATAAGGTAAAACCTACATGTTATAGTATTTCTTTGCTTAGCTCATGTATCCATTAAAACACACAGGGAATCCTGATAAAATATTAAGATTTTCATATGATTACAAAAGCAACAAACAAGAATCTTTCCTGTGCTGATGAAGTCTATTAAGGCCAAAACAGCTGTCCACATGCTATTTATCTTACTGAACTCTACTATCTCTGTTATGCTAAAATTTTGCCCAGTAATGCCCTGGCAGAAGCGAATCCATGTGCGAAATGGATATTTGAAGAAAAAAAATGAGCTTCATTTATATATCCTTACCCACAGTCCTCTATTCCAGAGGAAAACACTGGCAGCTCAGGTTTTCTGTGGAAAGGTGTACAGATGTGCTATATAATGATCTATTGTATGTAAAACATTTAAGACAAATTTTCTTGCATACTTTGCTCTAGTGATATCACATCTGGGTATATTGTTTGAAAAAATGTATAGGATTTTGATGGTTATAGAGCGTAATAATGTAAAGTAAATAAAGACTGATGAATAAATCTAAGGTGAAAAAGAAGGTACCTGCAATGAAAAATATCTAGAATGATGCTGTAGCTACACAAAAAAAAAAAAAAAAAAGGATGGATGGATGGATCCCATAATTTGACATTAAAAAAATATGCATTTGCAAGTCAGGAATCAACTGTTTTAACGGATACGTACTTAAGGCAATTTTAATGACAGTGAAAATAGAGAAAAGAGTTAGGTGCGCCACAATATAATTATGTGACACATGTTTGACCTGACATCTTCATCAACCAATTCATTCACTACACAGCACCAGCACTAACAGGAAACTTACTTTGCACTCATAGCTCTGTTTGTTGTCAAATCCGACCCACTCATTGTCCTTGCAGGCATATGGTACCTTCTGGTCTGGAATCCATTTCACTGTTGTTCCTTTTAGCCAGGTGCAGATCTAGTGAAGTAGGGATAGTATAAAACCACATTAGAAAGTGTACATGACGTACTGCTATTAGTGACAGATACTAGGGGGCCGAATTATCAAGCGCCGAATGGAGCTTGATGTCCCTGATTCCGCACAAGCCTTCAGGCTTGCCGGAAACAGCAGTTATGAAGCAGCGGTCACCTGCAACTGGTCCACCTGCTCTGAGGCTGCGGACTTCAATCTGCCTGATCCTATACGATCGGGCTGATTGACACCCCCTGCTAGCGGCCGATTGGCCGCGAATCTGCAGGGGCGGCATTGCACAAGCAGTTCACAAGAACTGCTTGTGCAATGATAAATGCAGACAGCGTATGCTGTCGGCATTTATCGATGTGCGGCGGTCATGATACGCTACATCGTATCATGTCCGCTAGCACTTTCAGAAATAGGACCCTTTATCTTTAAAACATGCTCTGTATAATGTTTTTACATTTTAAGGGGGTAAATGTATAAAGACCTTCTAACTTTTCCACATTTTCATAAAAGTGCAGACAGTTACACCAGTTTTTATGTATCTTGTGCCTTCTACAGACTGCTAGTGGTCACTATAGCAATTTGCAGATATAAATCACCACTGATCTACAAAGCCATGTGCCTAAACTACACACTGAACCACCCTCAAATATAACCCTAACTGCCTTGCCTGTGCTTTTTTACCACACTCCCTATTGTGTTTTGTACCACACTCCCTAGAGAGACTAAAAATCTAATTCTGTAACCTGCAAATGATGCAAATCAAAAAAGGTGGTTTAGACAATTTACAGCATTTTAAAAACCTATGTTACAGATTTTGCTTTTTGGCCTCTCTAGGGATGATGGGAAAAAGCATAATGTTTTAATACAAAAGCAAGAGGTTTTAATGTACTTTTTAGTCACAGCCTTCTTGAACTCTGGTTGCGAGAACATGAGGAATGATACTGGGAGGTGCTTATACTCCTGTACTCAGTAACATAAGTTCCTCATGCTTCCAGTATAATAAGTTGCTGCCACCTCAATCAAATTAATAGAATTATTGTAATATATACTCAAATAATATTAACTTAGTTTTGGTCAAAGGGACAATTCAGTCAAAAGTAAACTTTTCTTATTTGAATAAAGCATGCAATTGTAACAGATTTTTCATTTTATTTCTATTATCAAATATACATTGTTATCTTGGTATCCATTGTTGAAAAGCATACTTATTTAGGCTCAAGAGCAGCAATGCACTACTGGAAGCGAGCTCCTGATAAGTGGCTATACACATATGCTCCTTGTCATTGGCTCATCAGATGTGTTCAGCTAGCTACCAGTAGTAGATTGTTGCTATGGAGTTGACTTTAACTGTGTTTGACTCCTACAACTCCTAAAAAGTGTCTGCTGCCTAATTGTTCATGAGCATAATAGCATATAGTTGTACATTTCTAAAATCTTGCATTACTACTTTAGCAAGACTGTGAGGTTATCCTAGAAGTTATTTAAGTAAAGGGCCACACGTTTGTTTTTGCAGATCCCTAAACAGTGATGATACAATTATAGAAATATTACCTCATAGTAGGCCCAAAAGCCAGCCTCCCGGGTATAAGTCCCAGAAGAACCTGCACCAGACACTGGGATCCCTACGTCACATAGACTTGGATTTGGGTTCCTAAAGGTTCGTCCATAAGTTGGAATTCCCATAATGAGCTTTTCTGCAGGGACGCCATTATCTTTCCAGTAGTTCATAGCATATCTCTGCAATTTAGAGACAGTGAAAAGATATAAATGCACAGAACAAATAAAGAAATCAGTGACCTTAACAAACTGATCTGTCTTTGTACCAGTTAAGAGCGCACACAACAATTTGATTGGTGCTAATGGTCTTGTGTGAAAACTCCACGTATAGAGTTAAAACAAACTCCATGACTGCCACACTGGGGCAGTGAAGGTCGGATGTTTTAGACAACAGAAGGCAAAGTATGTTGTATACTTAATCATTTTATCATTTTTCTTTTTAAATTATCAACTTTTAACTTTTGTCTGCTTTTCAGTGTAGCAATTGTTCTATTCTGCAAGGGGCTACAAAAGTAAATGAATAAAGATTTATAGCTTTTTAAAGTGAAGGTCCATTTTAATGAATTAGTGCCCGGTTATTAATAAACCTATTAAAAACAAGGGCATTTTAATTCATCAAAATTGACATTTCACTGTTTTCTTCAAAAACTTACCTTTTAATTCTGAATGCCGCTCCAGCGATTGCCCCGGCTGTCGGAATCCTCTGCAGATGTCAGAAATGACAAGTCAGGCTTCCTCCAATCACAGCTTCCTCCTCCGGGGGAATCTTGGCCTGATGCAACGCTGTGATTGGAGGAAGCCAGATTCGTCATTTTGAACCCGCAAAGACGGCTTGCGACGGACGGGGGAAGTGCTGGAGCGTCTGCCAGGATTAAAAGCTAAGTTTTTGAAGAAAACAGTCAAATGTCAATTTTGATGAATTAAAGTGCCCTTGTTTTTAATAGGTTTATTAAAAAACGGGCACTAATTCATCAAAATGGACCTTCACTTTAAATTTATCATCTGTCTACCATCATGTTAAGACTCAAGATTAAGAAATTGCTCCCCTCACAATAAAACAAGATTCTTGATAAACACTATAGGCACCAGGTCAATAATTACTGCAATGCAGGCATTAGTAAGTAATTCTATGTAGATGTAGGGGTAGATTTATATGTAAATATATAATGTTAGTTTTTAAGCTGACATATTAATATTTTGCATTGTGCTTTTAAATATCTTATCGTCTGCTCTCCTGTCATCTTTTTTTTTTTTTAAGAAATAAAAACTCTGCTGCCCCAGTTTTGTCCTGGACCTGGTCTGTTGAGTACTATATGCAATATAGGATGAGTGCTATAGTTGCTTTGGTGGTTCTCTTACGGTGTTGAAATACACCATGTCTCCATTGTCTGTGGACCCTTGGCACAGGGGGCTGTTGTGTCCGGATATTGGATCCCAACCACCATGGAAATCATACGTCATAACACAGATAAAATCTAGGGTCCTAAAGAGAAAAACAAATGTGAATCAAACTATAGAGATATTCAGATAGTTAAAGAATATTCACCACTAACTGTAAAATCACAAACAATTTCCATCCATCTCTTTAACCTCTTATCTCTTCTACTCACTTTCCAACCTTAGCAATCTCATAGCCTGCATCAATGGTTCCTTTTCCAGCAGAGACAGCTGCTGTTACCAGGAGTCTTGGACGATTTGTGGCAACTCCTTCTGCAATGAAGGCAGCCAGGATTTCCTACAATATTTAGAGATGAGAGTGGAATAAAGAAAATGTAATTACCTCTCATTATGTAGAAAGAGTGAGCTATGGATAAGTAGATTAGATAGCTAAATAGATAGACAGATGCATTTCCAAGTTTCTCTATACTTGACAATGAGCATTAATCAATAAACTTGTTCAATATTGGGGCACACTGATAAAGGTTAAAGTGTTGAATACTATAAGGGATATACAAAGCTCACCTCTGTCAGGATAGTAAATCTTTGCTTGTCTTCAGGTGGGCTGCCTCTAGATCCTGGGTACTCAAAGTCAAGGTCAATACCATTAAAATCATATTTTCGCAAATGTTCAATAAGAGAATCGATGAAGATCTTACGGTTGGCAGCACTAGACACCATTGTTGTGAATCTGGAAGCATTATTAATGGTAAATTGATTGATATAAAGCACTATAACCCATTCAATCAAATCTATAAACAACATTTCCATATATTACATTTGCATATTTTACTTCTATACAATCCTTTTTATATATATATATAGAATAATAAACTCACTTTTGTGTTCCCAAGTTCCAACCACCAATAGACAATAGTGTGACCAAATTTGGATTCCTAAGAAATAAAAGGACAGTTGTTGGCAAAATGTATTTTGTGAGACCTACTGCAGGATATGGCTTTTCTTTCAGTAAAGTTAATAGCATATGTAGACTAAAATACAAAAAAATACGCATGTAGGGTAATTATAAAATAAGTGAGAGCTTAATTTTTTATTGATGTGGCTATCACAGTGTGTGTGAGATCAGTTTTGTACTATGTGTGATCAGGCTTGGGATGCAATACTTACTGTTTTTTCAAGTCATTAAACTGCTTGTAGAGAACATCATCATTCCACTCATATGGCGCAATCTTGTTATCGTTCATAGTGGCGAAGGCGTACATAAGGTGAGTGCACAGCTGCGGGTCAATGTTCCCTGGCATAAACTTTGCTGGTTCTGGTCGGTACTGCGACCAGTTTGTAAAGTAACAAACCAGTTTATAGGCGGAGCCTAAAAAGACAGGTAGTAAAAGACAAGACCATCTCTCGCTATCTTAACTTAATAAGCCTCACTCAAAGAAATATCTTCCATATTGTTATCTACTTCATGATGTCTTCAGTGTAGCTGATTTAGCCATTGTTTCCCTGTTGAAAGTACCATACGTGTGTAACATTTTGAGGATATTCAACACTTAACCATTCCCTTTAGCTATTAGAATATCACAGACATGTAAATGTTATCTCTAAGATTAAACACATTTTTATGCATGCAATATACTAATTATTTAATGTAATATTTCTTTAAGTCTCTAATTTTGAAATGGTCTAATGGCGATAGAGACACTGTTAAATGATCTCTTTATTTCCTTTGCTCGGTTGCTAGTTTATGACTGATAAGAAGCTAATTTTATATGCAAACCAAAAGGTTTTTTTCCAACATTTTTATTAAATTTGAACATAGAAAAAGAAAAATACGTATCCAGCAAAATACATTACATAAAATTTAGCCAACTGATGAATACAGTTATCTTCAATTGAAAATACAGTACATGAAATACAAAACATATAAATACTGTGTGTTATCTGATTATCCATTGCAAAGAATAAGTCCAGTCCAGAGCCACCTGGATCAATGTCCCAGATGCCTACAAACATCTATCTGGCAAAAAGAACATATCAAGGTAATGGTGCATGTACTTGTTGAGTGATGAATCATTCTAATAAAGGGAGATTACCTCTGTCATACCATATTAAATTTATTTGTTAAGTATTCTTCCCATGTGATTTTTATCTGGATGTATAGATTAAGACTGTGAAGTTTTAAACAGTGCTGGTCAAATCAGGATAGGAGATCCCAAAACGAATTGCGCTAGTGTGGAGAGAAAATCGCTCAGAAATCCATTGTGTATCAGGCTGCACTCCCAAATGACATCATCTGGACAGGACTCCTAGGTAGAGAGACAAAAACGGAGAGGCGCCAAGGCATAGAGCAGTAACGTCAGACCATACGAGGACCGACCCACCCCCCATCTACCTGGGGGTGGGTCGGTCCTCGTATGGTCTGATGTTACTGCTCTATGCCTTGGCACCTCTCTGTTTTTGTCTCTCTACCTAGAAGTTTTAAAGGGATACTAACCCCACATTTTTTCTTTCATCATTCAGATAGAGCATGCAATTTTAAGCAACTTTCTAATTTTCTCCTATTAACCATTTTTCTTTGTTCTCATGTTATCTTGATTTGAAAAAGCAGCAATGAAAGGTTAGGATCCAGCCCATTTTTAGTTCAGCGCCTGGGTAGCGCTTGCTAATTGGTTTGCTACATTTAGCCACAAATCAGCAAGTGCTACCCAGATGCTGAACAAAAAATGGGCTGGCTCTAAAGCTTACAGTACTGCTTTTTCAAATCAAGATAGCATGAGAACAAAGAAAAATTGATAATAGGAGTAAATTAGAAAGTTGCTTAAAATCTCATGCTCTATCTGAATCATGAAAGAAAGAAAAATAGTTTAGTATCCCTTTAAATAGGAATATTCCTCTAGTTGTATCAGGTGGTTGCATTCTTGTTGCCACTGAGCTACCATTGGGACAGCTGCGCGTTTCCACTGTCTGGCGATGAGAATTTTTAGGCTGTTACTAGAAATATGAAAAAGTTTTTTCTGAGTATGAGTGAATTTCTTTGGGACTTTATTAAATGGCTACAAGCATGGGTCTAAGGGGATGGGGATCCCTAAAAATGTAGATGTTTTCCGATTATACCAGATGTGTGCCATATGCCCCATTGGGTTACTATATCGCCAATTGTAGAGTTTTTGGCAGCAGGCTAGAGCTAGGTACCATCATTGCAAAATCTTAGGGGTAGATTTATCAATGTGCGGGCGGACATCGCTGGTGGCATTTATCATTGCACAAGCATTTCTAGTGAAATGCTTGTGCAATGCCGCCCCCTGCACATTCGCGGCCAATCGGTCTCCAGCAGGCAGTGTCAATCAATCCAATCGGCTCCATTCGGGCTGATTGCTGCCCGCCACCTTAGAAGTGGTGGACGAGTTAAGGAGCAGTGGCCTTATGACCGCTGCTTCTTAACTTACATTTCTGGTGAGCCGGAAAGTAAAGGGGTAGATAGCAGCATCTGCTGCTTGGTAAATCTACCCCTTAAAGTTTAATTCTACTTGAGATGGATGATTTATTTACAGCTTGAAAGATCTGAGACGAGTCATTGTGGGAGCAAACCTAAAGTTTTAAGTCTGTCCTGTTGCTATATACTGTGAAAAATCTAGCTTTTATGTCCAATATACATATATATATATTTACTCTATATATATATATATATACATATATATATATATATATATATATATATATATATATATATATATATATATATATATATATATATATATATATATATAACTGAAGTTTAGAGTTAAATAAAGAAGACTAATCAAATAAGGTCACATGCTGCTGCTTACTATAAGCAATTGGTTTTTTAGATCCATATTATTCTAGAATACTGCTTACCAAATGTAAACCACATTGTACATACATTTAAATAGCTTTCACTTTATAAACCAGAAGTACACTCTTAGAACAACCCTGCAAATTGTGGGACATTGATCTAATGAAGCTGGGCAAACATATTTATCAAACGGTCTTGATTTCTATGTTGTCACAGGCTCTATATCCACTTTAACAAGCACTTATACCAAGGAATATAAATAAACCTAAACATGCAGTGTGAAAACAGCCACTTTGTTGCAATTTTACAGGGACACTAAACCCAACATTTTTCTTTCATGATTCAGATAGAGAATACAATTTTAAAAAACATTCCAGTTTACTTCTATTATCTAATTTGCTTAAATGTTTAGATATCCTTTGTTGAAGAAATAGCAATGCACATGTGTGAGCCAATCACACGAGGCATCTATGTGCAGCTACTAATCAGCAGCTTCTGAGCCTATCTAGATATACCTTTCAGCAAAGAATAGCAAGAGAATGAAGCAAATTAGATAACAGAAGTAAATTAGAAAGTTTTTTTAAATTGCATGTTCTTTCTAAATCATGAAATAAAAAAATTGGGTTTCATAGCCCTTTAAATTAACATATTTTTTTCATATATATGTACTTGCTTATACATTAATGTGATTAATAATTGTAATAGTTTGCCATTTCCTCAAACCCCAGATCTTCTTGAACCTAGTTATAAGCTCCTCATTTGTCTCTTTTTTGTTATTTTCACGTGCTTAAAACAAAAAGGGGTCATAGCTCCTTACCCAGCTGTAAGTGTAGCAGCAGGAACAGTCCTGTGAACAGAAAGAAGATACAAATCACACAGATATCATTATTTATATTATTGTTATAATTGTTAATATTATCACTTGTGTGTAAAGTGCTGCTAAATTCCATAGCACTGGGTACATGAGTAGTGGCACATAATGACTATGGGTTCTATTTATCAAAGATCTTGCGGACCTGATCCGACAGTGCGGATCAGGTCCGTAAGACCTCGCTGAATGCGGAGAGCAATACGCTCTCCGTATTCAGCATTGCACCAGCAGCTCACAAGAGTTGCTGGTGCAACGCCGCCCCCTGCAGACTCGCGGCAGCAGGGGGGTATCAATCAACCCGATCGTACTCGATCGGGTTGATTTACGGCGATTCCTGTCCTGTCCGCCTCATCAGAGCAGGCGGACAGGGTTATGGAGCCTGCTTCATAACTGCTGTTTCTGGCGAGTCTTAAGACTCGCCAGAAACATGGCCCACAAGCTCCCTTCAGAGCTTGATAAATGGGCCCCATTGATCCAAGGTAAGAAAAGAAATACAAATACAACATACAAACAATTTAATATAGGTGGAGGAGAGCCTTGTTACAAAGAGATTACAATCTACAAGTTGTAGGGTGTGGAGACAAAAGGTGTGGGGGTAGCTAATCATAAGATGCATTACTAGAATATTAAATATAAATTATTAAAAAATATTAATAATTATTATTAAAAAAATTATACTGTAAAAATATTTATATATTCTATGGATTGTTTAGAATTTGCTAGTACATCTATAATTTTTTTAATAGTTCTTATTAATATTTTTTATTTATTATTAAATATGTGATAATGTTAATGTAATATATATATATATATTTATATACACCTATATATCTATAGGAACATATATATAGGTATAGGTATATATATATATATATATAGGTGTGTATATATATATATATATATTTATTTAAAATAAAAATAGCATTGTCCTGTATGTGAAGAACATAGGAATGTGAAATATTAATAACTCCTGATGGGTTAGCAAGCGAGTGACAAATGTTTTCTTCTTCTTCGTTCTCCATTAAAGTCTATTGGGAGAAAAATGTTAGCGCAGTCGTGACTCGTGATATCTGAGGTCCTGAAGTTCACGTGCGCCGGGTTTCACTTGTGAAAAAGTTTGACTTTCTACTTGTAATATGTGCCCTAACCGATGCACTCAAAATGATTACTTCTAGCGATGTTTACGCTCGAGCGGTAGCACTAAATAGCGTGCAACTTGTAACCTAGCCAATAGTTGGGTGCAAGGTTGTTGAACTAGATTCTAAGGGGTAGATTTATCATATGTTGGGCGGACATTATTCGCTGTAGCAGATCAAGTCCGCACGACTTTGCTAAATGCCGACATCATACGCTGTTGGCATTTAACATTGCACAAGCATTTCTGGTGAAATTATTGTGCAATGCCGCCCCCTGCACATTCGCGGACACTAGCAGGGGGTGTCAATCATCCCAATTGTATCCGATCGGGATGATTGCAGTCCTCCACCTCAGCGGTGGCGGATGAGGTCGGTGGCGGTCGTGTTTCAGTCGGACCTGAAACTTCGGGGGTAGATTGCAGAATCCACTGCTTGATAAATCTACCCCCATAGCATATGTGAAACCAGTGTAGAGACAAGCAAAAAAGGGGTAGATTATGTGGAGTTGCAACTTAGGTTGAGGATTGTAGCAGAGGCATTAATAATGGCTTGGGGCAGGAGGAGAGGCAAGAGCTGGGGAAACCATTTAGAAGTAGTTTGCAATAGTCAATACAAGACCAAATGAATGAATTAAGGTTTGTCAGAATTTGCCCGTTTATGGGCGCACAATAAATTAGTGCTCCCCTTGTAATCTAGCCCTAAATATGCTACACATATATATATAAATTACCTTTTATAAAGTCCCTTTAACAGAGTACAAGAGCAAAGGAAAGTTGAAGATAGATCAAATACAAACTTAAAGGGATATTAAACAGTGCTTTTTTGATAAAAAACCAAATATGTTAAACATAAAAATAAACAGATTGTTTAAAAAACAGAAAATAACTTATAAAATCTTACAAAATTAGTACTTAGAAATTCTGAGTGTAGCCCCTGCCCCCGTGTGATAAGAGGGGATCATTTTAAAACCTAAAATCGGACTCCTTGTTATCTAGTCTATTCACTTTATAGTAAGCCAGCCTAGCAGTTTTAATGACATCATGCTAGATAAACCTTTTCTGCAGAGGCCCACTCCTCCATGTGGGGCTGTGACATAAAGTAATGGACACTGCACAAATGTGTAAAAAAAAACAAAACAAAAAAAAGTCAAATCAATTTAAATAGATGAATAATAAATATTGCACTGATTTCTATTAAGCACAAGTAACTGCTTAGTGCTTTTATTTATAACAACAATAAAACAGACTGTTAAACAGAAGAAATGTTAAATGGATAACTCACCCGCCCAGAGCAGCATCTTCCTCATGTTTCTGTACGTCTCAGCGATTGAGGACCAAAATGATCCTTTATAGGCAGCAGCGGGCACTATCAGTGTGGGACGGGAACAGCTGGATGCTTCAGATATAACTGTAAGACTAAACAGTGATACAGAAATCTGTCAACAAAGGCATTTAGATACAAGGCTAATACAAGCAGATAGAGAAATATGGCACACGTATACATATGTACTTATATATACATGTATTTAGAAAATTAATGGTCTTCTGCCCAATGCACCAACATTGTTTGTATCAGGCCTGTCTCTCTCTCCACCAATAGAACTGTGAAAATTCTGTGTGTCAGTCAGAAGCATTAATACTGTAGTATTAGCTGTGCTCACACAGTATCACTTTAAGCAGCTTATACTTAAATGGACGTATAAGTCAAAATTAATTAAAATGGTCTTAAATAGCAAAACCCCTTTTTATCCAATATAGACTAAACTGACTAAATTGACACAAGTGAGCTAACACCATATTGAAATCTTGTAAAGTTAAAGGGACATGAACATCAAAATAAAACTTTCATGGTTCAGATAGAGTGTATCAAATTATATTTACTTTATTCTCTTTGTATCCTTTGTTGAAAATCATAACTAGGTTGGCTCAGGAACAACAATGCAGTACTGGGCGCTTGTTTGTGATTGGTAGCTACACACATATGCCTCTTATAATTGGCTCTCACAATGTGTTCTGCATAGCTCTTAAAGTAACTTTATCTGTTTAATAGCTTTGTGGGGTTTAACTTAAAACACATACATACTACAGTATATACATAGACAGACACACACACATACTACAGTATATACATAGACAGACAGACACACACACACACATACTACAGTATATACATAGACAGACAGACACACACACATACTACAGTATATACATAGACAGACACACACACATACTACAGTATATACATAGACAGACAGACACACACACATACTACAGTATATACATAGACAGACAGACACACACACATGCTACAGTATATACATAGACAGACACACACACATACTACAGTATATACATAGACAGACACACACACATGCTACAGTATATACATAGACAGACAGACACACACACATACTACAGTATATACTGTACATAGACAGACACACACACATACTACAGTTTACACATAGACAGACAGACACACACACATACTACAGTATATACTGTACATAGACAGACACACACACATACTACAGTATATACATAGACAGACACACACACATACTACAGTATATACATTGGCAGACACACACACATACTACAGTATATACATAGACAGACAGACACACACACATACTACAGTATATACTGTACATAGACAGACACACACACATACTACAGTTTATACATAGACAGACAGACACACACACATACTACAGTATATACATAGGCAGACACACACACATGCTACAGTATATACATAGACAGACACACACACATACTACAGTATATACATAGACATACACACACACATACTACAGTATATACATAGACATACACACACACATACTACAGTATATACATAGACATACACACACACATACTACAGTATATACATAGACAGACAAACACACACACATACTACAGTATATACATAGACAGACACATACTACAGTATATACATAGACAGACAAACACACAGAAACACACACCAACACAATAAATATAGATAGTGATAGATAAATAGATGATAGATAGATAGATAGATAGATAGATAGATAGATAGATAGATAGATAGATAGATAGATAGATTGATTGATTGATTGATTGATTGATTGATTGATATAGACAGACAGACACACACACACATATATACAGAACACACATTCACCATTTCACACTACCAGTAAGTTATAATCTTCTTTGCTTGTATCTTTATTTTTTATGTATGTTTTATTTTTTGTGTTCTAAAAATGCAAATGCTATTGTCTATATATTTTAGAACTGTACTGTCTTTCTGATGGTATTCTGTATACAGAAGTATTACAATTTATGTAGGTTATAAGTATAAGCTGCCTTTTGACATGTAAATATTGCCTAAACAACATGAAATTGTTGTTTACACTTGGTCCCATCCCTTCTCCAAGCTTTCCCATTTTACAGATGCGAATATACAAATATTCCAAATTTCAAAGTACAGGTGGCCCTCGTTTTACAACGGTTCAATTTACACCGTTTCAGAATAACAACCTTTTTTTCCAGTCATCTGACTGCTATTAAAAAGCATTGAGAAGCAGTGCATTTATTAAAATAGCCAGTAGGTGGAGCTGTCCACTTGTGTTGTAGAAAAGCCAAGCAAGCTGAAATTAATCAAGTTTAACCAGACCTGAGCTATTGAGCAGATTTCAAGGGAACAAGATCTTCCTGACTATAACTCAGTCCAGATTGGAATGCATAGAAAGAACTGTTTGCAGAAAAATGCAAGTGAAGTCTGTGTTGTGTGATTATTTTATTAGGTTTATAATGCTGTTTAGCAAATGTTTTTATTTATTTAACTTAGTTTAATTATATATTCTGTGTTGTGTGATTATTTTATTAGGTTTATAATGCTGTCTAGAATTTAAAGTCTTCATTTCAAAGCTTTTAAAATAATGTATTAGGTGTTACTTATGACAATTTTGAGAGGGGCCTGGAACCTATCTCCCTCACTTCCTATTGACTTACATTATAAACTGGATTTCAATTTATAACAGTTTCGATATACAACTATTCCTTCTGGAACCTAACCCTGGCGTAAACTGAGGGCTACCTGTATTCCATTAGGATCTGTACTTACTGGATTTTCATAAAACAATATGGCCTAGATTACAAGTAAAGCGGTAGCATTAATGCGAGCGCAATATTGCAATATCGTGATCACGTTTAACTAGCGCTCATATTAGAAATTGAAAGTAAACATAATCATGTGAATGCAATCACATTTTATGCTCAAACTTAAAAGCTTGCGCCCATCGCAAGAATTCCTACTCTATTATCCCCCTAACAGCTAACCCCTCAAGACCCCTAACATAAGACCCCTTAAATGATTAAAATAAAAAAAACTACCAGTTTGAAAAAAATTACACAAAAAAATAAAAAGTTAAAAAATATTACTCAAAAATAAAAAAATAAAAAAGTGTAAACAGAAATAAAAAGGGTGTTCCAAGCCACTCCTATAGGTTGACTTCTTTAAATACAACACAGTCTAATACAACAACAAACATTACACAAAAATAAAAAATGCCTATACTAAAACTAAAGTTCCCTAAACCAGTGTTTCTCAACCTTTTTGTAGCAAGTACCCCTGTAGGCATTCATTTAATTTCTATGTACCCCAACTGTAGCACAAATATTATTGATCGTTTACATAAGCAAAAACGTAAATCATGTGTATCTCTTGATTTCACAAGCTTGTATCAGATATGTTAATTAAGTAAATATATAGGAATGTGATATTTGTTTTATGTATGTATATATATATATATATATATATATATATATATATATATATATATATAGTCCATTGATATTAATAATTGTATACAATTAATGTGCTTCTTACATTAAAACAGAGAAAAATAAACTATTTTCTGCACAATGAGGAAAGTAATGTTTGTGGTACCATCTTTTTATTTTAATAAACATTTCATGCACAGTTTATCTGTCCTGTTTTACTGAGGCACATTATAGTATGATGCACTTTATCTATTTCAAAGTGGCACACTTCGTCACAGTAATACACTTTCTCTGTTCATATCAGTAAAACTCAACTACAGCCCTCCTATATCAATAACAAGATCTAAGCCAATCTAAGGTTTTACTAATTTCAGGTGAATCACTGATTCCGCGGTGGTTCAACCTAGGCAGGGAAATACTCACGCTCTGCCCTGTTAGGAGTGCTCAAGGGTAGAAATGAGAAACAAAGCTTTCTTTGACATGTCATCAGGAAAAAAAATAATGAAGGCCAATCCCTGGAGTACCCCTTGCCAATGCCCAAGTACTCCCAGGGGTACACGTACCACAGGTTGAGAAACCCAAAACCCTATACTAAAGCCCCCTTTATTTTACTCACCGTCTTGAATCCGGCACCTTGGGGGTATCAGGGTGCCAGGAATCAGACTGGGATGAGAAGTGCAAAAGTCACACCTTTATTAATAACAAAAAATAATAAAAAGTCCACAAGTAAAATAACAAGCCAGGAGTCAAAACCAGAGCTGGTAGTCAGACGAGCCGAGTCAGGAGCCAAATTGAATTGTCAGACGAGCTGAGTCAGGAGCCAAAGTGAGTAGTCCGATTAGCCAGAATCAGGAACAAGGAGAACAGCAGAGTCAGGAACAAGCCAGGGATCAGGAACCAGGAGGGACGTCAGACAGCCAGGTAATACACAGGAACTGGAACTCACAAACAGGTCTGAGACAATGCAAGGGCAAAGCATACTGAACAGAGGCCCTTTAAATAATAAGTGATGACATCACAATTCTGAGACTGCAACCTGTCTCACATGGATGATGTACACCAGTCTGGCCATAAAAAGGCGTGCAGGAAATGAGCAGCATCACACACTATGCACCAGAGTCAGCAAGAGAGGTGAGTAACATGGCTGCCAGCAGCACATGGCAAACAAAGCAGGGAAAAACCCTGACAGTACCCTCCCCTCAACGACCCCTCCCCAACGGGAGGACAAAAGGCTTATTGGGGAAACGGGCATGGAAGGCACGGAGGAGGGCGGGAGCATGAACATCAGAGGAGGGAACCCATGAATGCTCCTCCGGACTATAGCCCCTCCAGTGAACCAAATACTGTTTGCGGCCCCTGGACATACGAGAGTCAATAATGCTGCTTACCTCATATTCTTCATGGTTGTCAACAAAGATAGGATGGGGACGAGGCAACACAGTGGTAAACCGATTACAAACCAATGGTTTCAAGAGGGAGACATGAAAAACATTGGAGATGCGCATTGCAGGAGGAAGGTCAAGAGAGTAGGCCACAGGATTGACCCATCGGAGTATTCGAAAAGGACCAACGTAACGGAGAGCCAGTTTATTGGAAGGCACACGAAGATTCAAGTTGCAGGAGGACAGCCAAACCCTCTCACCAACCTGGTAGGAAGGTGCGGTTAGACGCCTACGATCAGCCTGGAACTTTTGGTGCTGCAAAGAACGATGAAGGCAATCCTGAATCTGCACCCACGTGGAACGGAGTTGCCTGAGATGCTCCTCCAAAGCCGGAATACCCTGAGACATGAATGAATCGGGCAACAAGGATGGTTGAAACCCATAATTCGCCATGAACGGGGATAACTTGGAGGAAACATTAATAGCACTATTACGAGCAAACTCTGCCCAAGTTAACAGTTCAGACCAATTATTCTGGTGATCTGAGACATAGCAATGGAGGAACTGTTCCAGAGCTTGATTAAACCGTTCCACAGCCCCATTGGAGACAAACTGGCTACCCTGGTCCGACACTATCTCCTTGGGTAACCCATGTAAACGGAAGACCTCCCGGGCAAAAATTGAAGCAAGCTCCTGAGCGGTAGGCAGCTTCTTCAAGGGAATGCAATGTGACATTTTAGAAAAACGGTCAACCACCATAAGGATAACAGTATTGACATAGGAAAAAGGGAGCTCGACAATGAAGTCCATGGAAAGATGTGTCCAAGGACGCTCACCATTAGCAATAGGTTGAAGAAGACCCACAGGAAGACGTCGAGGATTCTTATTCTGTGCACAAACTGAGCAGGAGGCAACATACGCAGCAACATCCGAAAGAAGACCTGGCCACCAGAATTCTCGAGTGACAGACCAAATCATTTGGTTCTTGCCTGAGTGACCTGCGGCTTTAGTGTGGTAAGTGTGCAAAAGTTTAGTTCAAAGATTCTCAGGAACAAAACACTTACCACTTGGTTTCTCAGGAGGTGCATTGGTTTGTGCAGCCAGGATCTCCTCCCCAAGGGAGAAGTCAAATTAGCACGTATGATAGCCAAAATATGGTCAGGAGGTATAACTGGAGTAGGTACAGACTCCTCCTTGGACAGATAACATTCTTACTACCAGGCAGGTAGGAGACCACATAATTAAACCAAGACAAAATTAGCGCCCATCTGGCCTGTCGGGGCGACATACGTTTTGCTTCAGAAATATAAGTTAAATTCTTGTGGTGAGTAAGAATGAGCACTGGTACGCTAGTACCCTCAAGAAGATGCCTCCATTCCTTGAGTGCCAAAATTATGGCCAGTAATTCCCTGTCGCCAATTTCATAATTGCACTCCGCTGGAGACAATTTCTTAGAGAAGAAACTGCACGGATGCAAGGAACCGTCAGGCGTAGGACGTTGAGGCAAGAGGGCACCTACTCCAGTCTCAGACGCATTGACCTCAAGAACGAAAGGCAGGACAGGGTTAGGATGAGCCAGAACTGGAGTGGCATCAAAGGCAGTCTTAAGACTATCAAAGGCCTTAATGGCAGTAGGTGACCAATGGAGTGGATCATTCTCTTTACGGGTCATGTCTGTGATAGGTTTGACCAAGGAAGAAAAGTTTTTAATAAACTTTCTATGGTAATTGGCAAACCCCAAAAAACGTTGAATAGACCGAAGACCAACTGGGCGAGGCCACTGCAGAACTGCAGACAACTTGTCAGGATCCATGGAGAACCCTGCAATGGAGATAACATAACCTAGGAAGGTTACTTGAGTCTGATGGAACTCACATTTCTCGAGTTTACAAAACAGGCCGTTCTCACGTAGTCTCTGAATAACCCGTGTAACATCAGAATGATGAGCCTCAAGTGGGTGAGTGTATGACGATGTTGTCTAAATACACCACAACACACTGTTGCAACATATCTCATAGGACATCATTAACAAATTCCTGGAAAACAGCAGGAGCATTACATAGGCCAAAAGGCATTACAATATGCTCATAATGCCCGCTCCTGATGTTAAATGCTGTTTTCCATTTGTGGCCCTCCTTGATCCTAATGAGATTGTATGCTCCTCTCAAATCAAGTTTAGTAAAGACCGTAGCTCCCTTGAGGCGGTCAAAGAGTTCCGTAATGAGCAGAATAGGGTAAGCATTCTTAATGGTAAGACGTTTAAGACCCCTATAATCGATGCATGGTCTTAACTTGCCACCCTTTTTCTTCATAAAGAAGAAGCCAGCCCCTGCAGTAGAGCAGGATTTGCGAATGATCCCCTGCGACAGAGCATCAGCAACATACTCCTCCATAGAACAATTCTCCGCAACAGACAGAGGGTAAACCCAGTCCCGAGGAGAAATGGCTCCAGGTTGCAGGTCTATGGCACAATCGTAAGACCGGTGAGGAGGCAACGTACCGGCACGCACCTTGTCAAAAATGTCTAGGAACTCTCGGTACTCCTCTGGCAATTGAGATACCGAAAAAGTGCACAAGACTTTAACTGGTTTCTGAAGACAAGTGGAAATACATTGCGGAGACCACAACAAAATTTCGGACCTGCGCCATTCGAGACTGGGATTGTGCTTTTGTAGCCAGGGATAACCCAGAACAACTGGAAAATGCAGAGAATTTATCACCTGGAACTGGAGGGTTTCAAAATGGAGAGCCCCAACAGCCATGGATAACGGAGCGATTTCATGAGTAACAAGTGCGGGCTGAAGGGGCCTGCCATCAATGGCCTCAATAGCATGTGGAACGGACTGAGACAAAACAGGAATGGAGTGCTTTGATACAAAAGCACTGTCAATTAAATAGCCCACAGCACCGGAGTCAAGAGCCTGGGTGACTATGGAGGAGTCTACCCAGGAAAGGACAACCGTGACGTTAGGTGTGAGCGTTTCCTGGCCGTGTAGGACAAGATTTCAAAAGGAGGCCCTGTAACCCACAATAGAGGCAAAGCCTCTCCCTCCTCCTAAAGGCCCTCTCCACTGCGGAGAGATGCGTGAATCCCAACTGCATCGGCTCAGCAGTACCTGGTGACTCAGGACCAGGAGGCATGGGAGGAGAGGGAGGCATGGGTGGGAACGAACATGTAGGAGACAACGGAACAGGAGGCTTTCACAAGCGCTCCTTGAAAGAGGGCCTCTCTCTGAGTCTGATGTCAATTAGGACCAAAAAAGACACCAATGCCTCAAGATTCTCTGGTAAATCTCTGGCCGCAACTTCTTCTTTAATCGCATCAGAGAGCCCATAAAAGAAGGCGGCAACAAGGGCTTCATTGTTCCAACCTACCTCTGCGGCAAGCGTACGGAACTCAATGGCATACTGAGCAACAGATCTTGTACCTTGCTGAATGGACATGAGTCGTTTAGCAGCAGAGGAGCGAGCCAGAACATCAAATATCCTTCAAAAGGAGGCCACAAATTCAGGGTAATTTGAAATAACAGATTTATTAGTCTCCCACAAGGGATTAGCCCAAGCAAGAGCTGCTTAAATCCTATTGGCTGATTTGAACAACCAATAGGATTTTAGCAGCCCTAATTCCTAATGACTGATTCAAATTTTTCAGCCAATAGGAATGCAATGGTACCCCAGTATAAAAGGGGTACCTTGTATTTTAATCCTCAGTGTGCGGTGGACGATCGAATGAAGAGGACCTTCGCCTCTGCTCATCGCCCCTCGACCTCCACAGGGATGAAGAAGATGCCGGTCCCATGATGGATGAAGATGGAGTCGCCTGGATGAAAATGGAGCCGCCGAGATGAAGATCGTTCAAGCGGGACTTCAACAACTGTGAGTACCTAAAGAGGGGTTAGTGTTAGGTTTTTTTAAGGTTTTTTGGGTAGGTTTTTTTAGTTTAGGGTTTGGGCTTTTATTAAAAGAGCTATATGCCCGTTTCAGGGCAATGCAAAAGAGCTAAATGCCCTTTTAAGGGCAATGCCCATACAAATGCCCTTTTCAGGGCAATAGGTAGATTAGGTTTTTTTAGATAGTTTTTTTTATTTTGGGGGTTTGGGGGTGGGGATTTGTAATTTTAGTGGGACTTTGTATTTTTGTTTTTTCAGGTAAAAGAGCTGTTTAACTTAGGGCAATGCCCTACAAAAGGCCCTTTTAAGGGTTATTGGTAGTTTATTATAGATTAAGTTTTTTATTTTGGGGTGTTTTTTTTTTTAAATGGGTATTAGAATACAAATAATTTTTATTATTTTTGATAATTTGTTTGTTATTTTGTGAAATGTTTTTTTTTTCGTTTTGGGTGGGTTTTTACTTTTAGATTAGGGGTTGGGCATTTCATAAAAGAGCTAAATGCCCTTTTAAGGGCAGGGGAAAGAGCTGAATGCCTTTTTAAGGGCAATTCCCATACAAATGCCCTTTTCAGGGCAATGGGTAGATTAGGTTTTACTTTATTTTTATTTTGTATGTTTGTGGGGTGGGGGTTTGTATACTGTTAGCGGGTGTTTGTTTTTCCTTTGTAGGAAAAGAGCTATTATCTTTAGGGCAATGCCCTACAAAATGCCCTTTTAAGAGCCCACAAAAAGGCCCTTTTAAGGGCCATTGGTAGTTTATTATAGATAAGGGTTTTTTTATTTTAGGGTGGGTTTTTTTATTTTTTTATTAGAATATTTTTTGTAATTTTAGTGTTTTTTATTTTTTGTAATTTTTTTTGTAAGGTTTTAGTGTAAGGCACTTTAAGTTTTATTTCATAGGTAAGTTTGAATTTATTTTAACTAGGTAGTTAGTAAATAGTTAATAACTACTTACTAACTAGTCTATCTAGTTAAAATAAATACAAACTTACCTGTGAAATTAAATTAAAACCTAAGATAGCTACAATATAACTATTAGTTATATTGTAGCTAGCTTAGATTTTATTTAACAGGTAAGTATGTATTTAGTTTTAAATAGGTATTATTTAGTTAATAATTGTAACTTTAATTTAGCTCTATTTTAATTATGTTAAAAGTTAGGGTGTGGTAGGGTTAGGTTTAGGGTTACGGTTAGGGTTAAGTTTAGCGGTTAATATAGTTTAATTTAGGTTGTTGCAATGTGGGGGGCTGATGGTTTAAGGGTTAATAGATTTATTTAGTGGTAGTGATGTGGAAGGCCAGAGGTTTAGGGGTTGATAGCTTTATTTAGTTGCGGCGATGTCGGAGAGCGGTGGAATAGGGGTTAATAAATTTATTATAGTGTGGGCGATGTTGGGGTGCAGGGGAATAGGGGTTAATAACTTTAGTATAGTGGCAGCGATATCGGGGGCTGCAGATTAGGGTTAATATATTTATTAAGGTGGCGGCGATATCGGGACAGCAGTTTAGGGGTTAATAACATTATAAAGGTAGCAGCGATATCAGGGGCAGCAGAATAGGGGTGTTTAGATGTAGGGTTTGTGTTAGGGTGCTAGGTTACCTTTTTTTTCCCTATAGACATCAATGGGGTTGCGTTACGGTGCTTTTCATTCCGCGCTTCAGGTGTTAGATTTTTTTCTGACCCGCTCTCCTCATTGATGTCTATGGGGAAAGTGTGCACGAGCATGTCAAAACAGCGCTTGTATTGTGTGCGGTATGGAGCTCAACGCAACCATATCGCACGCACAAGCCGACTGTTTCAAAACTTGTAATGGCTGCGCTATAGGGGGTGAAATAACACAACTTTTATTGCGTTCGTTAAATTCCCTATATCGCGCATAACTCGTAATCTACCTGTTAGACATTTAGGGAACAAGATATTTGTGTATTTCTTTTGCTTTATGTGTAGAGCGTGCCAATATGGTTTGAAAATAAAGGCATTTACCTTTATGCAGACAAAGAGACTTTTTTTATTAAAGACACTATCAGTTGGTCTGACAAAGGTGTTCTACAGAATATATGATTGAATGCTCCTGCCAAAAGCAGTATTTAGGGGAGAGGACTAGACCCCAAAAGGATAGGATAAGAGAGCATCTGTGAGCTCTTATCCTATCCTTTAGGTGTCTTGGATACATACTGTATATTTATAAGCACTTTAGGGAGGTACACAATAATAGTTTAAGTGATTTTAAATTTGTGGGTGTGGGCAAGGTGAACCACAACTGGGGGGATTTTAAAGATAGACTATTATATAGAGAGGCAGAACTTATTTATAAGTCAAAATCTTTACAACCTGGAGGTCTACATTCTGAAATAGACGTAAGTGCTTCTTTTGCAAGAATAATTTTTTTTAAAAGGATTTTTAACTTCTTAATTGAATAGTTTTATGATGTTGTATATATTGTAATAAGAAAAAAAATCTCAACTCTTCTTGTTTTTTTTATTATTGAGATTGGTTTTAAACTTTTTAATAATAATTAAGCACTATAATATTTTATAGTATCTGAAAACTATTTTAATTTACCACCTTAAAAATCTTGAAATTGGAAACAATAAGTCAAGTAACCCCTTAAATAAATGGATTTGAACGAAATAATCAGCTATCATTAGAGACATTTTATATGTGATTTAATCCCTGGTGACACATATTGATAAAACCCTAAGGAGAGTGTGAAACAAGTTTATACACTGTGGATTACAAAATTACAACTTCATGACCATTTCAGATTATTTAATTTAAGATTGCTGTAACAAATATGTGGATTTTATAGAACATCTTTGGTGGATTTATAGTTTTCATTGGTGTGGTGATCCTGAGGGGAACGCCCTCTTTTTAATATATTTTAAGATACAAAAATAAAGAAAGCCCTATACTAAAACTAAAGTACCATAAAAAATTTAATTTGCCCCCCTAAAAAAACTTTCCTAAAATGAAAGTAACCCCCAGAAAAAAACACTATCCTAAAAAAAAAAGCCTCTATCCTAAAAAGAAAACCCTACCCTAAAAAAATAAAAAATAAACCCTACATTAATACCTCTACCATGGATCCCCTGCCCCCTTCAAGACGCTGAGTAAAATCATGGGATTTTAGAACAGGTTTTTGAGTCTCTTGGGGGATAGGGTTTCTCCAGATGAGCTTAAATTAATCTCAAAACAGCGCTTAACAATAATGACTGTCAATTAGTGATGTCGCGAACCTAAAAATTTTCGGTTCGCCAACGTCGAACTCGAACTTCCTCAAAAGTTTGCGAACGGGCGAACCGGGCGAACCGCCATAGACTTCAATAGGCAGGCGAATTTTAAAACCCACAGGGACTCTTTCTGGCCACAATAGTGATGGAAAAGTTGTTTCAAGGGCACTAACACCTGGACTGTGGCATGCCGGAGGGGGATCCATGGCAAAACTCCCACGGAAAATTACATAGTTGATGCAGAGTCTGGTTTTAATCCATAAAGGGCATAAATCACCTAACATTCCTAAATTGTTTGGAATAACGTGCTTTAAAACATCAGGTGTGATGTTGTATCGATCAGGTAGTGTAAGGGTTACGCCCGCTTCACAGTGCGCAGTGTAGGTGATATACCTGCCCTGACCCATGCTTTGCAGACCAGGTATCAGTGGTCAGATGGACCCTTGCCCCAACACTGTGTGCCAGACATGTCATTATAGCAGACTTATATGGCTTTGACGTTGCTTTTGGTAATTAGAAGGCTGCTAAATGCCACTGCGCACCACACGTGTTTTATGCCCAGCAGTGATGGGGTTAATTAGGGAGCATGTAGGCAGCTTGTAGAGTTAATTTTAGCTTAAGTGTAGTGTAGTAGACAACCGAAAGTATTGATCTAGGCCCATTTTGGTATATTTCATGCCACCATTTCACCGCCAAATGCGATCAAATAAAAAAGAATTGTTCACTTTTTCACAAACTTTAGGTTTCTCATAGAAATTATTTACAAACAACTTATGCAATTATGGCATAAATGGTTGTAAATGCTTCTCTGGGATCCCCTTTGTTCAGAAATAGCAGACTTATATGGCTTTGGCGTTGCTTTTTGGTAACTAGAAGGCTGCTAAATGCCACTGTGCGCCACAAGTGTTTTATGCCCAGCAGTGAAGGGGTTAATTAGGGAGCATGTAGGCAGCTTGTAGAGATAATTTTAGCTTAAGTGTAGTGTAGTAGACAACCCAAAGTATTGATCTAGGCCCATTTTGGTATATTTAATGCCACCATTTCACCGCCAAATGCGATCAAATTTAAAAAAAACTTAAATTTTTTCGCAATTTTAGATTTCTCACTGAAATTATTTACAAACAGCTTGTGCAATTATGGCACAAATGGTTGTAAATGCTTCTCTGGGATCCCCTTTGTTTAGAAATAGCAGACATATATGACTTTGGCATTGCTTTCTGGTAATTAGAAGGCCGCTAAATGCTGCTGCGCATCACACGTGTATTATGGCTAGCAGTGAAGGGGTTAATTAGGTAGTTTGTAGGGAGCTTGCAGGGTTAATTTTAGCTTTAGTGTATAGATCAGCCTCCCACCTGACACATCAGACCCCCTGATCCCTCCCAAACAGCTCCCTTCTCTCCCCCACCCCACAATTGTCCCCGCCATCTTAAGTACTGGCAGAAAGTCTGCCAGTACTAAAATAAAAGGTTTTTAAAAAAAAAATTTCTTTTTTTTAGAATATTTACATATGCTGTGGTGTAGCATCCCCCCTTAGCCCCCAACCTCCCTGATCCCCCCAAAATAGCTCTCTAACCCTCCCCATCTGCCTTATTGGCGGCCATCTTGGGTACTGGCAGCTGTCTGCTATTATTTCACAGTCAAAAAAGTTTTTTTTTTTTTTAAATGTACACTACTGTTACACCAGATATGAGTGGTGGCACTGGGCAAGTGGGCACAGTATACGCTGTGAGCCTGACACACACGCTGGCAGGCAGGCAACTGCAATTAGATTACACAGGAAAAAAAAAAAAAAAGCAGACTGATGTTCTAGCCCTAAAAAGGGCTTTTTGGGGTGCTGTCCTTACAGCAGAGATCAGATGAGTCCTTCAGGACTGTAGTGGACACTGAATACACTAGCCTAGCTATCGATTTCCCTATTAAATCAGCAGCAGCTACACTGTCCCTCCTCTCACTAAGAATGCAGCTTCCAAATGAATCTAAAATGGATGCTGTCCAGGAGGTGGGAGGGTCTGGGAGGGAGGGTCTGCTGCTGATTGGCTGTAATGTGTATTCTGACTGTGCGGTACAGGGTCAAAGTTTACTCAATGATGACAAATAGGGGGCGGATCGAACATTGCATATGTTCGTGCTGCCGAGGCGAGCATGCTATGTTTGCCGGGAACTATTCGCCGGCGAACTATTCGCGACATCACTACTCTCAATGTGGTCTACAAGAAAAGATTTGAATGTATCATAAACAAATGCTCTTTTGACATGATCGTGTGGACTGTGGAATGTTTACATGTGGAGTAAAGTAAGCAAAAGCAGATTATTGAAGCGCTTGAAACAATGGCATCAACTTTTTTGACAGCAGAGGATTTAAAGGGACACTAAACCCAAATTTTTTCTTTTATGGTTCAGATAGAACATGAAATTTTAAGCAACTTTCTAATTTACTCCTATTATCAATTTTTCTTCTTTCTCTTGCTATCTTTATTTTAAAAGCAGGAATGTAAATCTTAGCAGCCAGCCCATTTTAGGCTCAGCACCATGGATAGCCTTGCTTATTGGAGGCTTACATTTACCCACCAATAAGCAAGCATAACCCAGGTTCTCAACCAAAAATGGGCTGGCTCCTATGCATCACATTCCGGCTTTTTAAATAAAGATAGCAAGAGAACGAAGAAAAATTGATAATAGGAGTAAATTAGAAAGTTGCTTAAAATTGCATGCTCTATCTGAATCATGAAAGAAAAAAATTGGGTTTAGTGTCCCTTTAACTGTAAAGAAGGTTTAATTGGAAAAGAAGTTACAGGAATTGGAATAACAGAAGAAACTGAAGTTTACCAGTGAAGATGGTGAGCACATGCAGTAGTTCAGACTCCATGGAGTCAGATTTTTTAAGTTCAGGATCAGATCCAGATGGGGAGAATGGAAGCACAGAAAGACCAACAGAAGGAGGCAAACAGTTGGGACCCCGGAGCCAGCAAGTGGGTAACAGACAGCACCACCAAACTCAAGCAACGGACTCGCAGGTGGGATTAACCGTGAGTTATCCGGGGGCTATACAGGATAATGCACTTGAAGAAAACAGGATTAATATATATAATAATATTGGTGGACAATTATACCAGTCTGAAATGAGAAATACATTGATGGTCAACATCTCTAAATATGAACTTTCAGAAGCAGAAAGATCTTTGCTTAGTAAAGAACTGTATTTTTGTCCTAGTAAGAGATTAGATTAATTTAATTTAGAGAAGGATTTATATAGATTCATTAGATCTATTAAATTGAAAACTTTTTTGCACAGTCTGGTCATAATACTATAGCGCTACGGAATTTGGCGGCACTATACAAATAAATGATAATAATAATAATAATAATAATATGTGATAACAAAGCAGTTGATAGCAGTAAATGTTTTGATGTTAAAACATTTGGTCTAAAGAATACAATCTACATTTGTTCCTCTAGTAACAATGCTGGGGTTGAAACATTTAATAAATTTGTTAAAAAAAAAAAAAAGGTTTGGTAAAAGCTAAGAATGAAATATGTAGGGTTAAATCTATTTTAACAATTGAGGAAAAAAGAGTATTCAAATCCTATTTGATAACAGGGAAATTGCCATTAAGAAAGCTGATAAGAGTGGAGCAGTAGTGGTTATGGACAGAGAGTATTATACAGGAGATTAAAATGATATTGGGTTTTGCTTTTAATAAAGAAAATCCAATTGCAGAAAAATAACTTCATTCTTGGATAAAATTCTTAAAGGGCCATAATACCCAAATGTTTATACACTTGAAAGTGATGCAGTATAGCTGTAAAAAGCTGACTAGAAAATATCACCTGAACATCTCTATGTAAAAAAGAAAGATATTTTACCTCAAAAGTTTCTCAGTAGCCACATCCCATTGTAAAGGATTTCTAAGCAGCATATTAGTGTGTCTGTCCTGGGACAGCTTAGGGGTTGAGCCTTGCGCACTCTCAACTTATTTCCCTATTCAGTTTGAAGGAAGTTTACAATGAAATCTCATGAGCATTAAGTCAAATCTCATGAGATCACAGTAAGAGTTCATGACCTCAGCACTGCTGATGCTGATTGGCTGATGTTCATGTCTTCATTTTTTTTTTTTTTTACCTGCAGCTGGGAGCAGCTGAGTATAACATTTTACACAGAACTTACTCTGCTGAGCTGAGGAAATTGTGAGGTAAAATATCTTCCTTTTTTACATAGAGATGCTCAGGTGATATTTTCCTGTCAGCTTTTTACAGTTATACTGCATCAGTTTCAAGTCATTTAGCATATGAGTATTATGTCCCTTTAACCTTTTAGTACAATTTCAACAATCTTATTTAAGACACCAATGATTTATTTGGTTAAGATTAGTGATTTAGATGTGGATAGCAGTATTTTGTTTACCTTGGACGTAGTTAGCCTCTACACATCTATCCCTCATGAAGTGGGTCTTAAATCAGTAGAAGAACATCTATTGGGAATTGTTATTTATTCACAAGAACAATGGGATTTTCTCGATTGAGATTGGTACTTTACTATAATTATTTCCTTTTTTCAGGATACCTTTAATCTTCAGAAGAAAGGTACTGCAAAGGGCTTGAGTGTGGCCCCCAATGCCAATATCTTTATGGATATCTTTGAGTTTAATTTTATTTATGTTAAAGAAACTTTTCAGTCACATTGTTTAAAATGGTGGAGATTCAGAAATTATATTTTTAGCGTATGGTGGGGTCCCTTGAGTCATGGAAACAAATTTTATTATAGTTTTGTTTGTTAAGGAAACAGATAGGAACACTTTGTTGCACTGCTCTAGTTTCTATCTTGAAAGGGTATTTAAATCTGCCTCTAAGAGTCAGCTAATGAGGATCAAAAGAATAGTAAAACAATTATGAAGCCATTTTTGAAGAGAGGATACCTGAAAGATTTAATAAAGGACAGTTATAGACAGGTACTTGAGGCATCAGATAAATTATTGGGACGGAGAGAACAGAAACAAAAAAGGTTCATATTTGTTTCTGAATATAGTGCACAAAGCAATAGGATGGTTAACATCATCAGAAAACATTGGTACTTGTTGGGGAATTTTTTGTTGTTGTTTATATACTGACTTTATTGAAAAGTTTGAAGAGAGTACAACGTGGGAGACACAGCTCCTCAAAATACACAACAATTTGTTAGTTAGTTTACAAGGATATTTAAGGAGAAGACATATACCTTCTGCTATTAAGGATCAAACATTGTTTTAAGGGTGTCAAAGAAGGTAAGAGAAGGGAAAAGTGAAGAGTGAGAAAAAAAGAAAAGAGAAGAAAAAGAGAAGAAAGAATAAGAAGAAAGAAAAAATTGCTTCCTAGCTACTCATTGTGCGCTAAGCGTACACTTGTTGGGGAAATTTAACCCACAGATAAAACATTTTTCTATACCCTCTTATCAAAAAGTAAATATTAAAGGGATAAGTTAGTTAGAGCTGATGTTCGAACTAGTAAGACATTAGGTGTTTATTACCTTACTACAGGAAATAAAGGATGTTATCCCTGTTTGTATTGTATTCATTGCAATTCAGTGATAAAAGGTAAATATTTTGACACAAATGTGACTGTAGGAAAACATTGATTAATGGGCTGTATGCTTGTCAAACAATTTTGTTATAGATTTGTTTAAATGTTCATGTGGCTTTTGCTATGTTGGCGAGACTACTCATCCAGTCAAAGAATGATTAGCAGAACATAAATCAGCCATTAGGAATAAAGATAATACGCAGCCAGTTTCACAACATTTTGTACCGGCTGGCCATATCCCTGAACTTAGGAGAGGGGAGATAGGGAGGTTTGGTGGATCAGAAGATTGGGTACACTTTGCCATAAAGGTCTGGAAAGAGATTAGAATTTGCATTTGTTTTTACAAATATTTTTAAAATGTGGGTTTTTTTTTTTAACAAATTGGTAATATGTAAATTGTAAATCATAGCCACAGTACTAAAGAAAAATACAATAAGAAAGATAAAATGGTATTGACCGCAAGGAGGCGGTGTTGTTATAGTTAGGCTATGAGGTCATATAATTATAACCTTTAGTTAACAGCTGCTATTAATTGTTAGTTGTAACTAAGCTTTAAATACATATTGTGTCAGTTTGTATTTAGCATGATTAAGGGCTTGTTACTGCCCAAAATGTCACTGTTTTTGCCATGCATATAACACCTGAATAAATAGACTTTTGTCCATTTCATAAAATTGGTGATGTTGTGATTGATGTTTGTGTGCCTATAATCGTGGAGGGTTAGCAGAGACCCTGTTGGCAACATGCACACTGCTTAATTGAAATTTCAAAGATTTAAGGTATGAAATCTTAATAAAGTTGAACTGAATGGTATGAGCTAAAGGTTGTGTGTTCTGAAGTTTTAGAGGGTTAGGTTGTTAGGCTTTGTGCTTTGTAGGGCTTGAGAAAACATAAAATATATAATCTATAAAACAAAACAACTGTCTTTATTTCATCTAGTTGATTCCTCTCTCTTTCTCGATTTCTCTCTATTTCTCTCTCTCTCTCTTTTGTCTCACACACTCTCTCTCTATATCTTGGGGAATTTTGCTTCACATGAAACCTACTTTTTAAAACCGAAAAGTCAGAAGTATCATGTGAACCTGCTTTCATTGTTTGTATTTCTACTGAAAATCAAAATTAAATTAACTCTTACCCTTCTACTCCATTGAAGGTTTTTGTCTTTCTTGAGGTGTACCACCCCAGTCAAACTTCCCACCTATCACTGTTGCTGGAGTGGATTGCATCCAGTGGCTGGGAGCTTAGGTCCAAAAGTAAGAAACCCTCAGGATTCGACCCTCCGTCTCACTGGGTAAGTTAAAAAAATGATAAAAGGAGTGCTATTTCATTAATTACTGCCCACTCAGGAGGCTTCTTACTTATCCTACACCTCTCATGTCTTTTTAGAGTTGTAGGTTAGAGTCAAGATCAATAGTCTTCTTTCCCTGCTGATTTCTCTAAACACGTTCCCTTGGCTGTGGTTATGCTAGATAGTAGTTAGGGACAGTGGGAATCTTGTTCATCCATTCATGTGTATCACAAATTAGATGATAAGGCATTTGACTACCTTAAGAGAGTTATAGATACTCCTACCGTTGAATTTCTTTACTTTGACATTCAGAGCACTGGGTAGAAATCATATCACGTAAAAAGTTGGATTCTTATGGTCTGCACCAGAGGAGTTAGGTGTTTGCCGAGGTGATTCATAGGAAGAGCCCAGAACGTGTACAGAGTCATTGCCCTCCCCCTCTTCTTTTTGCGCAGTTATTTACTTAAAAATTAAATTAAATAATTTGTGGAATATTGGATTTAGTTACAGCTAAAGACACCAACGAGTATTGGCTAAAAATTCAACAATTTTGAAGAACGTTGAAAAGGATATTTTAGTTTTTTAATGCACAATTTGTTCAAAATATGAATAGTTTCAGAGTTTCTTTTTTAAAAGTTGGAAAACAGTTTTGAATAGTTAACATCACTTTTAGCACAGTATTAAAGTGTTAACATTTTTTTTTACCTATTTAAGGCTAGATGTGGAGCATTATTTTAATGTGCACCCGTAAATGGGCAAATTTGCCGTTTACGGGTGCACATTAAATAACCAGCGATTACGAGAGATAAGATTTCTGGTTAATGAAAAAAATGTCCCTGAATTTCCCCCAAAATATGATTATTATTTTTTTTTTTAAATAAATAACTGCACAAAGCAGTTAAAAAGGGTTATAGTGAGCGCATGTGGGGTGTTAGAAAAAAAGGCACTGAAAAGTGCCATTTACATAGCGGTCTATGGGGACTGTGTTAAACCTGTAAATATATATATGTATTTGCATATATATGTACATATTTATGTGTTAATATTTGTATATACATGAATAAACACATAAATATATATGTATATATTCATATACATATATATTTAAACTTTTCTGCCCAACGCTGCGTGACTTACCCCCTTCGATGTACTACGTTATGTGCCGTGTCTATCAGAATCAGAACGAGGCTTCCATTGGAGCCTATGGAAGTGTGCTCTCATGAAGCAAAGCTTCCATGCAATGCGAACACAAGGTGGTATTACAAATGGAGTGCAAATATTCCGCTCACGAAAGCACAATTTTGCGCTCCACTCATAATCTAGCCCTTAATATATTTATCTTTTTAATATTTTTCATCATTGTTTTCAAATAATGTAGAGAGATCCCATCAGTTACCTTGCGGTTCGTCTTTAAGAAGAGTGTTAATCACAGGTCATGTGGGTGTTGGTAAGTTAACTTGTGCACTACTTTGTGACTGAGAGATGCTCAGAAAAAAGTATCCTTTTTTACTGTTTTCAGGCCACTATCTTTTCTAAGGCTTATATTATTTTAAAGTAGAGATGTGCATTAGTTTCAGGATGAATGCCCATTCATCATGAAAATGTGATTTTCGTTTTGTTTTAACGAAACAAATATCCAAAGTATGCACCAACGAAAATGAAAGAAAATGAAAAAATACAGACAAAAATCATCAGTAATCATTTGTTTACTTTATTTTTTTAAGGGGTTAATACTTACCTTAGTGTGTTCTCCATGCTTTCCGGAGCCCCTTAAGGTAAGTATTGTGGCTACAAGTGTAAACTTTTAACCTATAGCTTTGAAACATTTACATTTGTGTAGGTTTTCATTAATTAATTTCTTTGAAATTAATGAGTTTTGATATTTGTATTAGTTCATTCATATTGATTTTTTAAAGATTTTTTAAAAAATTTAAGAGAATGTCTTTAGTGCAACATTAGGAAATATAAAACCTGAATTTTTAGAGACACTTTGTGGGGGAAAAAAATAGTATTTAAAGAAAATAGGAAATGAAAAAAAAATCTAACATGGATAGAAAATATAGCAAAGATTTTCTAAGGATCTTAGAAAAAAAACTATGTGCCCTATGTACTAAGCATTCTCTGCCAACTCTGAGTCGATGGAGAGAAATCACCCTGAATATGATCACTCTGGGTGATTGACAGGCCCTCCTCTCACAAGACATTACACACTCACTTGAGTGCATAATGGTACACACAAGCAGGGGATATACAGGGTCTGCTGCCTGTACTCTGCAAAGCCGTAGTGACAGGTTCTTAAGTTGAGCCAATAGTTAATGGGGCCTATAGGTTTGTCTAATATAAATATAAGATTTGTTTCCTACAAATTCTGATACATTTTATTTTAAAGATAAAAAAAAAAAAATTGTTTTTTTAAAAATTATGCTTTAACAATATATTTAAATGATATTTTTAAACAAGTACTGTAAAAATGGTAGAGAATTACATTTTTTTTTTTGTTATAAAATTGAACGTTTGCTTAGGGATGTTTTTATTAAAGCTCATTAAAATATTTCTTTCATACTTGCAATGATTTGCTGGTTGAAGCACCTTTATTTATCTAGGGACACTTTTAATACAGTTTGGTACTGCTTCCATGTCTGTCTATGGTGGTGTCATCTTTTTTTTAACTTGTTAGTCACTTCTATGGAAGTTTGTTTTAGGGCTAGAACTAGTTGCAGAAGTTGATGGGCCCCTAATGGTTTTCTGCAGTCAATTTCTTAGCCGTACTAGTGGGAGCATGAATGTTAAAGGGACATTCCGGTCAAAATTTAAATGCATGTAGATGAATTACATCTTTAAATAGAAACATACTTACAATATACAAGTACAGTATTGTCAAAAATGCTTCTAGTAAAAGTTATACCTGTTTTAGTGTTAACATTAGCTAGATATTCTCAGTGCACCAGCATTTTAAATACTGCAGCTGCACAGAGTACCAGTGGGGCTTGTATCATGTCAGCAATTAAAAAATTGAGTAATTACCCGATAGTTCAAGTACCTTAGGTTCTCTGAGCAAGTGCTGTGTTTAAAATGCTAGTGCATGGTGCATACTTAAAGGGATACTAAACCCACATTATTTTCTTTCATGATTCAGATAGAGCATGCAATTTTAAGCAACTTTTTAATTTACTCCTATTATCATTTTTTTTGTTCTCATGCTATCTTTATTTGAAAAAGCAGAAATGTAAGTGACGTTAATTTGTATACTTTATGAAAATTGATTCTGTTAATACAGCATTTATATATAATAGTCACTATTTTATTTTTTAAAATTGTATTTATCTATTTATATATCCAAGGACTTACGATCCTAGTCCGGCATTATTAAGCTCCACCCCCTTGTACTTACTTGATTTTGCACTGCGAGTTAGAGAGCGTTCCCACCCACTCATCTAAGTATGCATGACACACTGCTGTGACGTTCTCAAAATTTCTAGTGCATGCTCAATGCTCCACAGCCAGCTCTGCTGATGCTCCATATCTAATGAACTGTGGGCCTCGGTGTCTTCAAAATCGCTAATGTGCATGCGTTTCTTGACCGCTGAGAATAAGCATGACGTCGGAAAGGCATGCGCAAAGGATCCTTTTTTTTCAGTCAAACATGCCAAAATGCCACGATTACGATTGGAAAAACAGCAAAAACGTCATAGGTAGAAAAAAAAAAAGCAATTAGTGTCAAGGCTGCCGGAGCACGCAATACAAGTGGTTTGATAGAGATTACAATAGTAAATATGAAAAGTGATATTTTTAATCAATGAAACTCATATTATTTTTTATATTTAAATCGATTGCCAAGCAACAGCCGTATTGAATTTACCATCACTTTAAGAGCTGGCCCATTTTTGGTTCAGCACCTGGGTAGTGCTTGCTGATTGGTGGCTAAATGTAGCAAACCAATCAGCAAGCTCTACCCAGGTGCTGAGCCAAAAATGGTCCGGCATCTAACCTTACTTTCCTGCATTCTAAAATAAAGATAGCAAGAGAACAAAGGAAAATTGATAATAGGAGTAAATTAGAAAGTTGCTTAGAATTGAAAGCTGAATCAGGAAAGAAAACATATGGGTTTAGTATCCTTTTAAATACACTTTTGAAACAGCTATAGCTTTTATTAGAAGCATTTTTGTAGATTCCAATTTTGGCTGGAATGTCCCTTTAAGTAGTCCTGAAACATCTTCCATCATCAAAAGATGGAAAGATTGCATTTATGATTTTCTTAGACTAATACTGCATACATATAGCTGGGGGTTTTTTTTTTGCTAGTCTTTAGTTTTTAGACTATTTTCCTTTATAATAATGCCTTTAAATGTGCTTAATCTTTGTTATGCTTGTGCACAGAATTCACCTGGTTTGTATGAATTGTTAATTACATTCTATGTAAGGTCAGTGGTTATTGATTTATGAGATTATACTTTGTATAAGTTTTAACAAACAGCATATTTTCAAATATTGTGTTCAAAGGTCATCTGTTGACTTGTATATTTAGTGCAAGTATAGCTATATTTGTGAGTTGTTAATGATTACCTGGAAATTTTCTTTATAGCTAGATGAGGCCTCATGTGTGTTTAATTGGGCACTTGTTGCCTCTTTGCTTCTGTTGTTGGTGCAGAGGACCTGTGGAAGTCATAGGGCTCCATTTATAAAGCAGCAAATGCTGCTCGCCTGAAATTGAACTTAAAGGGGCAGTATACACTCATTTTCATATAACTGCATGTAATAGGCACTACTATAAAGAATAAGATGCACAGATACTGATATAAAAATCCAGTATAAAACTGTTTAAAACTTACTTAGAAGCTGTCAGTTTGGCTCTGTTGAAAAGGCAGATGGAAAGCCCACTGCAAGTGGGAAATAAGACACTCCCCCCCCCCTTCTTTTGCATATGAAAAGACCCTTTACACAAACAGGAGCAAGCTGGAGAAGGTAGCTGACGGTATTCACATAAAACTTTGGGGCTTGGTTAGGAGTCTGAAAATCAGAGCAATGTTATTTAAAAATAAGCAAAACTATACATTTATTTAAAAAAAAAAAACTTTATAGGCTATATAAATAGATCATCTACAAAACATTTATGCAAAGAAAAAATGAGTATATAATGTCCCTTTAAGAAGCAGCGGTCATAAGACCACTGCTCTTTAACCTGTCCGCCACCTTTTAGGTTGGTGATGGAAATCATCCTGATCCGATATGATCGCGATGATTGGCAGCCCTTACTAGCAGCCGTGAGCATAGGCGGCATTGCACATGCATCTCACCAGAAATGCTTGTGCAATGATAAATGCGGACAGTGTATGCTATCTGCATTTAGTGATTTTGAGCAGACATGATTCGCTATAGCAACATATAGTAAATCAACCCCATAGTCCCTTATGATGTCTGTCTTCATTTTCTCTGATCTGATGTGTTAGTATTTGTGGGAGGTCAGTAGGGTGGTTGCTCCCCATTACAAGTGTGATGTGGGTATTTTGGCTAAGTTTGGTGAAATGGCTCCTGTGAGTGGCAAGCTGTAAAAGATGGCATAGCTATTTGTGTGTTCTTTTGATTATTATTATTTTATTTTTCCCCTGTGGTTTCTGCTTTATTAAAGTCCAGTTTTACTTGTAGAGCACCTCCAGAGTCTATCAGCCATTTTAAGGTTTCTTCTGGTTACTTTTTTTTTTTACTTAAAGGGACAGTCTACACCAGAATTATTATTATTTAAAAAGATAGATGATCCCTTTATTACCCATTCACCAGTTTTGCATAACCAATACTGTTATATTAATATACTTTTTACCTTTGTGATTACCTTGTATCTAAGCCTCTGCAGACTGCCCCCTTATCTCAGTGCTTTTGACAGACATGCAGTTCAGTCAATCAGTGTAGACTCCTAAATAACTCCACGAGAGTGAGCACAATGTTATCTATATGACACACATGAACTAGTACTGTCTAACTGTGAAAAACTTTCAAAATGCTCTGAGCTAAGAGGCGGTTTTAAACGGTTTAGAAATCAGTTTGAGCCTACTTAGGTTTAGCTTTTCAAAAATACCACCAAGGGAACAAAGCAAATGTAATGATAATGATTATTTTTGACTAGACTGTCCCTATAAATATATTAAGTTATTTAAAAACAAAAACTAAAGAACTGACCTGTTTTGCCTCTATCAATGAAAACAGAAAGCTTTGTCAAGTCAAAAGGTAATTTTAAAATGAATGGGTTTATGTATTCAAGGGACAGTCTAGTTGAAAGTTTTTATTGTTTAAAAAAATAGATAATCCCTTTATTACCCATTCCAGAGTTTTGCATAACCAACACAGTTATATTAATATACATTTTACCTCTATGATCACCTTGTATCTAAGCCTCTGCAAACTGCCCCCTTATCTCAGTGCTTTTTACAAATTTGCTTTTTAGCCAATTAGTTCTGGTTCCTGCATAACCCCACAGAAGGGAGCAGAAAGTTATCTATATGGCACACACAAACTAGCACTGTCTGTCTGGGAAAAGCTAATAAAATGCAATGAGTTTAAAGGTGTCCTGTAGGGGCACAGACAAAGATTTAGAGGTTATTAATATAATATATTAATATAACAATGTTGGTTGTGCAAAGCTTGGGAATGAGTAGTAAAGGCATTGGCCCCATTTATTAATGCGTCAACTCTGAAATTGCAAAAATTTTGCATAATATTCCATGCATATTTCACAATGCAAACTTATTAAGCTGTAAAGTATTGAAAAATGCATATGAATATGACACAATTGAATGTTCATAGCCAAGCTGTGTCCGGCGTCTTATTTTAGCGAAGCCTTCAATTTGCTTGTCTGGGTCGCGAACGGCGCTGCAAACATGCCTTAAAATCCCCAACCTAAAAGCTCACATACACCAAAGGGAATAATGGTAAGAGATACCTCTTCCAAAGTAAACAGTAGTGTTGGCTATAAAAAGCTAGCATCACATCTTTTTTTTTTTTTTTTTTTTTTTTAAATAAGCTTTATTGAAAAGTCATTTTCATGTGTACAATAAAGAAAAATATTGGTTTTTCCACCATTAGTCTGGCGTCTACAATATTTGCAATCGTAATAATGAAAAGACAATTCTTATGGCTGAATAAGAAACTTAATATTACAATATGTTCTCAAACTAGTCAAACAAACTGGTAATTATAGAGATAAAGCTCACATGTTTCTGCTTTAAAGGGACAGTCTACACCAGAATTTTTATTGTTTAAAAAGATAGATAATCCCTTTATCACCCATCCCCCAGTTTTGCATAACCAGCACAGTTATATTAATATATGTTTTACCTTTGTGATTACCTTGTATCTTAGCCTCTGCAGACTGCCCCCTTATCTCAGTGCTTTTGACAGACATACAGTTTAGCCAACCAGTGCAGACTCCTAAATAACTCCACGGGAGTGAGCACAATGTTATCTATATGACACACATGAACTAGTACTGTCTAACTGTGAAAAACTTTCAAAATGCTCTGAGCTAGGAGGCGGTTTTCAACGGTTTAGAAATCAGTTTGAGCCTGCCTAGGTTTAGCTTTTTAAAGATACCACCAAGGGAACAAAGCAAATTAAATGATAAAAGTCAATTGAAAAGTTGTTTAAAATGGCATGCCTTATCAGAATCATGAAAGTTTAATTTTGACTAGTCTGTCCCTTTAAGTTTGGCTTTTTTATATTATTTTTCAACAGATGTTAGTTTAATAAAGTATATATCTTAAACCGTGTGTCAGGTGTTGATAAAGAATATAAGTACAAGAGGGAAAAGAAGGAGAGAGGGGGAGAGAGAGAAGAGAATAAAAAAAGGGGAGGGAGGTGAAATCAGGTTGTGCCAGGTTCATAGCCTATTTAGTGATTTTATGTATAGGATTGTGTTTATCAAAGGGGAGTATCCCTCCAAGTGGCCAGCATCATTTCATGGGTCCCAATTTGGTTTATTTTGTAGTAATGAAATCTTTCTAAAAGTAACAAATCATCAACCGAGCACATCATTCCTCAATAGTTGGTACTTCTATTGCTTTCTATTTTTTGAGAATAAGCTTTTTAGCTCCTGTAATCATGATTAAGAGAAGGGCTTGTATGTGTCTCTCTTTGATTTTAGGGAGATGGAGGAAGAGGATTGTTTGTGGTAAGTTTGGTATTAGTAATTGTAGTTTGTCAGACATAAGGCCAATCACCCCCGACCAAAATCCCTGGAGTTTCGGACATGACCACCAAATGTGGATAAGTGAGGCAAGCTCGCCACAGCCTCTCTAACACAAAGGACTTGCTGTTGGGAAATATCTGTGTAGTCTCACAAGAGTAAGACACCACCTGCTTATGAGTTTGAGCTGTATTTCTTGGACAGTGGCTGATATTGAAGAGCATTTTGCTAATGCAAATGATTTAAGCCAGGCTTCACTATCTTAAGCCAGGCTTCACTATCTATATCATTATTAAGATCACTGTCCCAGGCTATGGTGTATGTTGGCAGTCGTGTGTCTGGAGGTAGAAGTAGAATCTTGCAAACAAGAGGGATCAGTCGTCTCGGAGGGTTAGTTGTTGTGCATAAAAGTTTGAATGGAGTGAGTTCTCTTATGAAGTTATCTTTGTTTGTATGGTGTGTTTTGCAATGGGACAGCTGATTGTATTGCATCCAAGAGGAGAAAATGTCCCTGTATGTTTCATTCATATGCTGTTCTGAGCGCAGTCGCATATTTTCAATCACAAAAAAAATCACAGTGTACCTGTCCTTAAGCTATAGGGTTTGCTCATACGTGGACTCAGTCTATGATATGGTAATTCGGGATTTTCTATGATGGGTAGTAGCGGCGATTGTTTTGGAGATATGTGTGTACTTGTGGCTATCAGTTTATCCCATTCGTGAAAGATTTCTAGGCACATGTGGTATTTTTGTAGTGATTTGGGGCGTAAGGTGGACGGAATCCACGCTAATGTACCCACGTTACATAATTTAAATATTTGACCGTCAAATCGGACCCATGCTTTATGTTTGGTGTTATGTGACCATTTAATTAATCTGTGTAATAATACTGCAGGCCTGTAGTTAGCTAGGTCCGGAAATCCCAGTCCTCCTCTATCTCTGGGGAGATACATTGTTTATCTAGGGACCCTTGGTTTCGTCCCCATCCATACAAACTATTCTATAATTTTTTGTAGTTGAGACAAAAAGTCTCTGGGGAGGGGGATTGGGACTGTCTGTAAAATGTACAGAATACATGGCAGGATGTTTATTTTAATCACCCCTATTTTCCAAAGCCATGAAAGTGGTTTATTTCTCCATGAGGAGAGGTCTCTAACTATTTCTTATTTTAGTTTTAGGTAATTGTTTTTGTACAAGTCTTGGGGGTTTGCGGAGAGGTAAATACCCAAATACTTTAAAGGGACACTGAACCCAAAAAATTGTCTTTCATGATTCAAATAGAGCATGCAATTTTATGCAACTTTCTAATTTACTTCTATTATCACATTTTCTTCATTCTCTTGGTATCTTTATTTGAAAATCAAGAATGTAAGTTTAGATGCCAGCCTATTTTTGTTAAACAACCTGGGTTGTTCTTCCTGATTGGTGGATAAATTCACCCACCAATAAACAAGTACTGTCCAAGGTTCTGAACCAAAAATTGTCTGGCTTCTTAGCTTAGATGCTTCTTTTTCAATAAAGATACCAAGAGAACGAAGAAAAATTGATAATAGGAGTAAATTAGAAAGTTGCTTAAAATTGCATGCTCTATCTGAATCACAAAAGAAAAAAAAAATTGGGTTCAGTGTCCTTTAAACTGTAGTGCAGCTATGGGAACTTTGCAGTTTGTCTGTATGTAATCCATATGTGTCTTGGTGCATTGATATTAAGAAGCTCTGACTTTGCTAGGTTTAGATGAAAGTTAGAATGTGAGCCATATATTTCTATTTCCCTGAGAAGTTCTGGAACAGAAGTATCTATATTTGTGAGAGTGTACAGTATGTCATCTGCATAAAGTGCTTGTTTATGCTCTATGTCTCCAATTCTGATACCTGCGATTTTGGGATTATTCCTAACTTTGTGTGCCAGCACCTCAATTAAGAGGGCAAATAGTATAGGGGATAGGGGGCATCCCTCCCTAGTGCCATTCGTTATATAAAATGTGTCCGAAAGAGTTCTATTTACTCTAAGCCGAGCGTTTGGAGCAGAATATAGAGCAAATGTCATATTTATAAATGAAAACACAAACGTGGATCTCCAGTAGTGCAAAAGACTTATCTGTATTTAAATGTCCAGGATAGAATAAAAAAACATCACGTCGTTGTGGTGTTTTTTGATCCTGTAAGTCTTTTGCACTTTTGGAGATCTACGTTTGTGTTTTCTACTGTATATTTAGGAGCGTGGTAGTTACTCTCTGAGGATATCCTTTCTGGATTAAGTGCTGGATTCCAACCTTTTTTTTGCAATATTTATAAAAGACTCACCAAAGTTCATAGCTTTCATAACTTGACGCAGAAAAAGCCAATCGACATGGTCGAAGGCCTTCCCTGCATCCATCAAAAAGAGGGCCAACTGCACTCTCTCAGCCTGGGCATAATTTATCAACTGTAGTACTGTGGAGGTGTTGTCCCGGGTCTCTCTGCCCGGGAACAAAGCCCACCTGGTCGGTCGAAATTAAAGGGACACTGAACCCAAATTTTTTATTTTGTGATTCAGATAGAGCATGCAATTTTAAGCAACTTTCTAATTTACTCCTATTATCAATTTTCTTCGTTCTCTTACTATCTTTATTTGAAAAAGAAAGTCCAGAACCTTGGACAGCACTTGCTTATTGGTGGATTAATTAATCCACCAATCAGCAAGAACAACCCAGGTTGTTCACCAAAATGGGCCGGCATTTAAACTTACATTCTTGCTTTTCAAATAAAGATACCAAGAAAATGAAGAACATTTGCTAACAGGTGTAAATTAGAAAGTTGCTTACAATTGCATGCTATTTCTGAATCAAAAAAGAAAAATTTTGGGTTCAGTGTCCCTTTAAATTTAGAAGGTGTTGTTTAGGCGTTTTGTCAGTACCTTGGCTAATTTTTTGACTTCTGTGTTTAACCATGATATGGGCCTAAAATGTTCAGGGGTATTAGTTTTTTTTTCCAGGTTTGGGGAGGATTGCAATATGTGCTTCTAACATTTAGCTAGTAAGTTGGGGGTTATTAATCAAGTTGTTGAAAAGTTGGAGCAGTAAGGGGGCTAGGGATTTAATGAATGTTTTATAATATCGTGGGGTAAACCCATCTGGGCCAGGGCTTTTCTTGTTTCGTAAATCCTTAATTGCTTGGACTAATTCTTCTATTGAAATAGGCGCATCGAGTCTATCTATGTCTACTTGATCTAACTGAGGTAGATCTATTGTGGCTAGATATGCTGCTATGGCTTGTTGTTTTGAGGGAGTACCTTCAATATGTGTCCTAGCTTCTGCTGTGTTCGTGATATTATATAGGGCATTATAATAAGAAGGGAAAGTATTCACAATTTTTTTGCTACATTTTACTAGCGAGCCGTTTGCGTCCTTTAGGCAATGTATATGTGTTTTGAGTTGCTGAAATAAATGAATGGTATCTAAGACTCTATGGCCTAGATTTAGAGTTTGGCGTTAGCCATCAAAAGTTACCGCCCGCTGGTATTTAGAGTCAGCCAGGAAAGGGTCTACCGCTCACTTTCTTTCCGTGACTCCAGGATAACACAGATCCCCTTACGTCAATTGCGTATCCTATCTTTTCAATGGGATTTGCCTAACGCTGGTATTTGGAGTCTTGGAAAAAGTGAGCGGTAGAGCCTCTACCGACAAGACTCCTACCGCCAAAAAAAGTCAGTAGTTAAGAGTTTTATGAGCTAACGCCGGAATATAAAGCTCTTAACTACTGTGCTACAAAGTACACTAACACCCATAAACTACCTATGTACCCCTAAACCGAGGCCCCCCCACATCGCAAACCCTCAAATAAAAAATTTAACCCCTAATCTGCTGACCGTACACCGCCACCACCTACATTATAGCTATGAACCCTTAATCTGCTGCCCCTAACATCGCCGACACCTACATTATATTTATTAACGCTAGTCTGCCCCCCGAACGTCGCCGCCACCTAACTACACTTATTAACCCCTAATCTGCCGACCGGACATCGCCGCCACTATAATAAATGTATTAACCCCTAAACCGCCACACTCCCACCTCGCAAACACTATATAAAAAATTATTAACCCCTAATCTGCCATCCCTAACATCGCCGCCACCTACCTACAATTATTAACCCCTAATCTCCCGCCCCCAACGTCCCTGCTACTATATTAAATGTATTAACCCCTAAACCTGTCTAACCCTAACACCCCCCCTAAGTTAAATATAATTTAAATTAAACGAAATAATATTCCTATAATTAAATAAATGAATCCTATTTAAAACTAAATACTTACCTATAAATTCAACCCTAATATAGCTTCAATATAACTAATAGTTACATTGTAGCTATTTTAGGATTTATATTTATTTTACAGGCAACTTTGTATTTATTTTAACTAGGTACAATAGCTATTAAATAGCTATTAACTATTTAATAGCTACCTAGTTAGAATAATTACAAAATGACCTGTAAAATAAATCCTAACCTAAGTTACAATTAAACCTAACACTACACCATCATAAAATTAATTAAATAAATTAACTACAATTACCTACAATTACATTTAATTAAATAAAATAAACTAAAGTACAAAAGCAAACAAACACTAAATTGCAGAAAATAAAAAAAGAATTACAAGAAGTTTAATCTAATTACACCTAATCTAAGCCCCCTAATAAAATAATAAAGCCCCCCTAAATAAAAAAATGCCCTACCCTATTCTAAATTACAAAGTAATCAGCTCTTTTACCAGCCCTAAAAAGGGCTTTTTGTGGGACATTGCCCCAAAGTAATCAGCTCTTTTACCTGTAAAAATACAACCCCCCCAACATTAAAACCCACCACCCACATACCCCTACTCTAACCCACCCAATCCCCCCTTAAAAAAAACCTAACACTAACCCCCTGAAGATCTCCCTACTTTGAGCCGTCTTCACCCAGCCGAGCCGAATTCCTCATCCAATCCGGGCGATGTGGTCCTCCATCCGGGCGAAGTCTTGATCCAAGCGGCAAAGAAGAGGTCCTCCATCCGGGCGATGTCTTCCTCCAAGCGGCATCTTCTATCTTCTTTCTTCTGGCTCCATCTTCAGACCGCTGATGCGGAACATCCACCTTTCCCGACGGACTAACGACGAATGACGGTTCCTTTAAGGGACGTCACCCAAGATGGTGTCCCTTGAATTCCGATTGGCTGATAGGATTCTATCAGCCAATCGGAACTAAGGTAGGAAAAATCTGATTTGCTGATTCAATCAGCCAATAGAATGCGAGCTCTATCCGATTGGCTGATTGGAAAAGAGTTGTATGTTTTCTCCTGCATGTTGTATGGGGTGTTTTGCCCTTGCTCATTTGAGGAGTTTTCCCTTGTCCTTAAAATTCAAGAACCTGACAATAATGTCCCTAGGCGGAGCCTTTGGTGGCGGTTTTGACCTTAGGGCTCTATGGGCCCGTTTCCATTATAATATCAGGTGATGATGGAGTCCCTTTAATAACACGGAAAAGGCTCTGCAGGTAGCCCTCTATTGGCGGGGGTGTACAGTCTCAGATACCCCCTAATACTCAGGTTATTTCTTCGACCTCGATTGTCGAGGTCTTCCAACTTGTCTGTGAGCGATTGTATTGTATCCAGTTGGTATTTCAGTTCTGTGTTTGTTGCAGAGAAGCTGTATTTGTGGATTGTGATGTTTGGACCTGTGTGACTCTTGTGTCTGAGGCATTGATGTCTTTCCTTATGTTGTTAGAAAGGCTGCACATTTCTTGTCTTCCTTTGAAGAAAGAAGCTGTAGGTCCTCTTTAGCAATAAGATGGTGTATCTGTGTGTCAAGTGAATGAAGCTGTGTCGAAGTCGTTTGTTGTTGGCCTGTCATTTCTTCTATTATTGAGGCACTAGGCTGTTCTACCTGTTTTATGTATTTTCTGAGTGGTCGTGTAGATGCACTCTTTTCTGTTTTATTCTGCTTTTTGCCAGGCATCACTCTACGTTCCCACTTGTTTTTGATCCAGGGACTAGTTTGTTATAAGTATTTTATAATACACTGCTTATATAGAGCTCGCTTCCATTAAGCCGTTAAAAATTGAGCCGTAAGCTACCGAAGCGGCCGACAGCTAAAAGTAATTTACAGCTCCATTTTAGTACCAGGTTTCCATTGAAAGGGTTACTGCTTTGCGAGCAGTCGCTCTTTTCCTGTAGGTGTAAGTTAGCGTTGTGTTAACGCTTCTACCCAATGCTCGGTTTCTAAAACATTAATAGGTTACTATGGTAAACCGACCTTACACTACACTCAATCGCATATACGGCAACGCATACAAGTGCGGCTCCATATATTTTACCCGTCTCTCGCTGTTAAAATAAAATCAAACGAGGGGGCGGAGTGAAGAGCTGAACCGGCAGGATGCACTTTGGAGAAGCTCCTTACCCCTATTTGGAATGTATGTGCTTTTTGGAGCCTTCTAACATTTATCTGCGACTTTACAGTGGATATAACTACAAAGGACCATAAAGGAGAGTGAAGGTTGGTTTTTAGAGTGTATTCCAGCCTATGCTGTTTAGTCAAACCAAAAGTTTCTGTTTAACAGGCCGTGGAGTTTTAAGCTGCCGCATATTCACCCCCCCCCCCCCCACCCAGGACACCGGGTTACGGAGTAGACCTACTTAACTACACATATTGCATGAAGATGGATACAGAATTAATCTGTGATATGCTAGAAGATCATTATGCTGGACTGAGAATCTTGATAGCGCAATCATTTGCAAGCTGTTCTAATCCATGTGGCTACCAAGACTCTTAATGATCAATTAGGATCCCATGATTGTAAGAGTTTGAATGAAAATGCAGAATCTATAATAGCATTAGATCCAGAAATAACTTCCCTTCCCGACACTGTAAGCAATGTCATGCATGTTGCTGTTAGCCTAGATGTGGAGGTACAAGGTGCTGTTCCCTTGTGTGGGGGGGAGACTGCTCAGATCCCTTCACCTCAGGACGCAATTGACGAGGAGCACACCTGCAGAGAATTGGTGATTTTCACCAAAATCCCTACACCAGAAATCACCTCATTCCAAATAGGAGCACCTGATCAGGTTCTACATCGCCAGCTTTTTATATCCAGGATCTCCATTTTCGCCGAATATGGCGATCAGAAGAACAGTGTTGCGGCAGAGAGGCTGATCCAAAAAGATCACTAGAGCCCGATAGAGAAAGCAGTGGCATTCCACCTCTATTGAGAAGGACATTTGTCACAGCTAAACTCCTGCCATACCAGAGAGCCTTAGGTGAACAGGCATTTTCCTAGTGCGGGGTCATGTTGTCGCCGAGAGTGGAGATGTTTGTGGTTGAAGGTGAAGGACAATGTAAGACAGACTCCCACACAACATTTAAATATCTGCACAAGCAAACAGTACTGACAGGTAATATGCCACCAAGATATTCCCTGGCTGGTTATGATCTTCAGCCTAGGTTTTTTGAGCTAAAGCCGACAACACTGTTACAGACATCCCAACCAGTTATATATTGGACACATTGAAACCTTAAATAAGATAGATAATTATTATTAAAGTAGCTTCTCACTAAAGTCACATTAAAAAAAGTAGCTTTATTGCACAACCACATACAACAAACCTATTTTTCAGTGATTGTACGCTTTTTGAATGCTTAAATATTTTAGAATACAAAGTTTAATTACGTGCAGTAAATAAGGTAGTATTTGTGTTTTTATTTTATTAAAATCAGTGGGGGCTTTTTGGTTACTGATGCTTTGAGGGTTCTATAACGTCCCAGCAATTAAAGGCATTCCTTAAAGAAACACTTTTCCAGATTAGGCCACATTGGATCATGGTGCTTGGAGTTTCAGGGAGATTGCATTCCATTTGCTGGCATCAGGGAGCCGCTATTACAATCAGGGAGACTCCCTGAACTTCAGGGAGAGTTGGGATGTCTGCTGTTAGCTGAACTTTAGGAAATTAACTACACTGCTCCTGGAACAATATAGAACTGCACAAGCAGCAAAAAACTTTCCAATCTTCACACTTACCTAGTAAGATGGAAGTCCGGTATAGGATGAGTCTTTAGTTATATATAGACTCCAACAATATAAACAGTATGGAAATAATCCTTGTTGCCAAAAATCTTAACCCTCTACTACCTTTTCCCTATTCTCGCTGTATATAATTTCAATCCTTGAGCGCACTGCTATCTGTTCACAGATGGACTTTCCCTAAATGAAGGCCACCAAACATGATGCTGTGTGAATTTAATACTTACTGTCAATCCATGTATGTCACAGCCTTGGTTGATGACTCTTGTGCGGTGGACGTGGACTCCCTACACCACTATTTTTTGTTGGTCTGACGGGTTTTTGTAGTGGTGTGTATTGTCCGGTCTGCTATGGTGACAAGTGCTTCCCAATACTTTGTATGGTATGCTTGGACTATACTTTATGTATCTCACAGTGAGCATAGGAATGACTGTCAGTCACTGGCTTGATATGTATACATATAGAAATTTGTAAATACGTATTCCTTTCTTTACAGATCTCATAAGTATGTTTGTCTTTAGTTTGTATAGCCTTCTACACCCTTAGATTTACTAAAATAACATTAGGGGAAATGTTATTCCTATACACACATATTGTCTGCAGCACCGTATATTAAATAGGAACCATTGCATATTTAAACTCAGCGTTAATTGCTAGCTTCCAACATGATGTTTCATTTTCGTCCACTAGATGGCAGTATAACCACATCATATCAAATGGTTCACGTTGAAGAGCAGCTTGTGCGATGAGACTAGTTTTCTCTTAGCCCTGAAATCAAATGATCACCTCTACACATGTTGCATTGTAACTCACTCATCACTGTAGGTATGTTCTAAACCTAAATAATAAAAGATACATTCACATGGAACCAGGGCCGCCACTAGAAATTTTGGGGCCCCTGACTTAACCATTGATCAGCCCCCACCCTTTGACATGTGCAAATTTTGACCAAGTGACTAAAACGTATATGCACTTTATTCTTAAGTGTCTATTTAAACTTGGAAATGTTGTAAAGGTAGTAACATACAAACACACAGACACACTCATACACTGAAACACACACACATACGGATTCACATATAGACACTCTAGCAGAAACGCAAAGAAACACATAATCTCAGATGCAGACACCCACACAGACACTTAGCACTTGTTTACATTGACCTGACAAGTAATGAGGTAGACTAAAGTTTTGTAAAAAAAAAAGGAGATTTAGAAAACAAAATATGGAGTTCTGATTATCTTTTTGTAAAGGAAGATGCCAACTAAATAATGACAACATCAATGACTGAAAGGAAGGGCCCTGAACTGCCTAAACAATAATTTAAAGGTTAAATGGTGGATTGATTACTTCCGGAAAGGTCTCATTAGTCTCAAAGTCTGTAGAAAGATGTGAATAATCAGTAGTAAGGTCAAAATGTCCTAAAAAGGAACAGACAATGGATACACACACATACACAAACGCAAACTTGCACATACACCCAAGGAAACACCAAAAGAGACAGCCTCAGAAAACACACAAAGACATATACACACATACACACAGAGACACCCACAGAAAACACACAAATACACACACAGAGAGACAACCACATAAAACACAGAAAGACATACATACACACACCCTCACTGAGACATCCACAGAAATAACAGAAAGACATACACACACCCTTACAGAGACACTCACAGAAAACACACACCCTCACAGAGACATCCACTGAAAACACATACATACATACATACATACACACACACACCCTCACAGAGACATCCACAGAAAACACAGACATACACAACCACCCTCACAGAGGCATCCAGAGAAAATACACAAACATACACACACCCAGAGAGACACCCATAGAAAAAAAGCTGAAAGACATATGCACACACCCTCACAGACATCCACAGAAAATGTACAAAGACATACACACCCACCCTCACAGAGAGACCCACAGGAAAAAAATACATACACACTCATAGAGACACAAACCAAAGCACAAAGACATAAACACAGACACCCACAGAAACACTCACAGGAGGAAACATTTATGCACCTTGCATCCCCTAAATCAACAGTGTGTGAAATGCATGAAAAAAAAATCGCAGAAATTAAGAGATCACTTTTTAAAGAATCATATTTGTAAATGTGTAAACAAAAATAATTCTGTGAATTCAAAATTGTACATTAATAATCTGGGTAGATGGCTAAATGAAGAAAAGTGCTTTTAAAAGGTTGACATATGTTTGTTTGTTTTTTCCCCATTTTCCTCAACCAAGAGCACCACTTTAAATATAGTGTACAAATGTTCCCATCTGTCAGCTGTACTTATGGATTTTGAAAATGCGGTATTCTATATAGATCTATATTAGATCTGGTTAAATTCAGGATTTAGGCTTGTTGGTATGTATTTCAAAATTAAGTCAGCTGTAGTGTAAACTGAACAATGTAAATTAACCTGTCTCATTTCAAACACTGAGCAATCTTAGCCTGAGAGTATAACATTTTATGCAGATGTAAAAATCTTAGATAAAATGCCTCCTTACATCTGGAAAGTCCTTGCATAAAGGGGCAGTGAACTGGAAAGTAATATATATATTAATTAAAAAAACTCATATCTGCCAAAAGGGCACCTACCATTTGTGTATTGAGGAGGAAACATTTCTGCATGGTTTTAAATATAGAATTTCTACAGCATTGTCAAATAATCATAAATACACTGCTGCTAAAACAAATTGTTTTTATGGACCCCTGGCCCCACCATACAACTACTACCACACTGAAGTTACAATCCAAAAATGCACAAAGAAATAAAAAACAGCATTTGCTAAGTAAGTCCTACCTCCTCTGCAAATGAAAGTGATCTGCCGTCTGACTCAGGAACACACTGTACAAACAAAGTGCCAAGTCTGTCTCACACTGTGCATAGTGGTTTAGTGCACACTCAGAAATCCTCTCAAATGCTAATACTGTACTCCTTGTAATAACATTTCCCATGCTCAATTAGCACTCTGCTGTAGTATCTACTAGTGGCTGCCAAAATTTAAAAAAAAAAATTTTAAGTTCTTGCCTCATGCCCCCCCCCCCTGGCCCATTGGGCCCCTGACAGGAGTCACCCCTGTCATCCCCTGGTGGCGGCCCTGCATGGAACCTTATATATTCTAGATTATATGCAACTCACAATCCTAAATATTGTTGGGGTTCTTATGTGTCCCTTTATTTGCACATAGTAATGTAGCTGTTCATGAGGACTGAATAGTCTGAAGCTTATAGTACTTTGCTGAGTGTAATATATATATATATATATATATATATATATATATATATATATATATATATATATATATATACTTTCTACTTCTTGTTTTTGTACTCTGTTGATACACAGTTGAGAGGCTTCTATACATCAAATATATCTGTTTATTCTCATTACCCTGAAAGTGAGAGTGGCTGGAGTGTTAATCCTTGCTTACTGATAGAAAGCACAAATTCACCATATTGAATAGCTGATCATGCAGTAGACAATGACATGCATTATGTTATCTATCATAACATGTAACTCTATATACTAATACAACTGCAATGACGTACCCCATGTTGTGTACTATATGTTTACTGTTAGGGTGCTGATACTATAATTTTCTTATTATCGCTAGATTTGCAGCCCAAACTCTCTTTGTGCTCATATAGTATAAATAACATTTGAAAATCATTGAGTTGTAACTATATGTAGTTTCTTTGTTAATACCATAGTCTTCTCATAGAGGCATATTTATCTGTATGAAGCTTGAAACCCCGTGTTTCTGGTGAGCCTTCTAAATACCGCTACTCCATAACCTGTCCGCCTGCTCTGAGGCGGCGGACAGACATCGCCAGAAATCAACCCAATCCAATACGATTGGGTTGATTAACACCACCTGGTAGCGGCCGATTGGTCGCAAATCTTCAGGGGGCGGCATTGCACCAGCAGTTCACAAGAACTGCCGGTGCAATGATAAATGCCGACAGCGTATGCAATATCATTATTCTTAGGAAATATATATTAGCTTCCATTTATCAGTCTCCAATAGTTACCTGCTAGGTACATCCACATAATCACTGCTTACTTATGCATTTTATTATAATGGGGTACATACATACACCAGAGGGTAATAGTCTCAAGAGAGCCTGTAGTACTGTTATAGCCTATTTAAAAATTATGTTAAATTAGGTATACCAATTATTGTTTTTTAACTCTTATGTTATAAATTTTTGTGGAATATGGCTGAGTATATGATCATTGAAAAAAGTATATTGATATTTTTAAATATTGTAAAATTGTCATGTATTTCGATTTATAGCATATTGATATCACTTTTTTAATGTGATCCTTAAGAGGTTAATAGGATGTGCATGTATACTCCTGCCTATAAAAGACAGGAAGGAAGTGCTTAGAATCACTCTTGAAAAAGTTCCTTGGTTGGAACAAAACGTAGGTCGAGTGAAGGAAGTCCCTGTGAGGCTACGGTATTTATGCTTGTATTATCAGTTGAGCATAACGTGAGCTGAGGTTTTTTTTAAGATTTTTTAAGATTGTGTACCTTTTGTATTGATATCTCGTGAATCTTGGACTTATTATATACCACAGTTCACAGAGGAGTGGATAGCGTGTCACGCAGGCTGTACATACAACGTGTGTATATACACACCTCCAGCATAAAGTCATTCCTAAAACGGGATTACGCTTGAGGACTCCTGATTGGCCAGTTCTATTCACACCCCTCCCGTGATTGGCTGACACATGGACTTGGGCATTTTACACCCCTTGGAGGAGGTCAGAGCGGGTTTGCAGTTTAAACAACTGTTTTTACAAATGCTGTTTTATTTCTTTTAAATTGTGAGTGCGTTTCTGTAGCAGGGCACTACATTGATTATTAAAAGGTGTTTTATAATCTGCACTTAGATGCGGTTGTGCGCTCTTTTTGCTTTCAAATAAAGATACCAAGAGTATGAAGAAAATTTGATAATAGGAGTAAATTAGAAAGTTGCTTAAAATTGTATGCTCTATCTGAATCATGAAAGAAAACATTTGGGTTCAGTGTCCCTTTAAAGGGACAGTCTACTCCAGAATTGTTATTCTTTAAAAAGATAAATAATCCCTTTATTACTCATTCCCCAGTTTTGCATAACCAACACAGTTATATTAATATACTTTTTACCTCTGTGATTACCTTGTATCTAAGCCTTTGCCGACTGCCCCCTTGTTTCAGTTCTTTTGACAGACTTGCATTTAGCCAATCAGTGCCCTCTCACTTGTAAATCCGTGGGCGTGGTCACAATGTTATCTGTATGGCACACATGAACTTATGCCCTCTAGCTGTGAAAAACTGCCAAATGCATTGAAATAAGGGGCAGCCTTCAAAGTTTTAGAAATTAGCATATGAGCCTACCTAGGTTTAGCTTTCAACAAATAAATACCAAGAGAACAAGCAGCCCTACTTCAGGAGATTCACAAACTGTATAGTTAATATGTTTGTTAAAAATTATCATTTTTATGTTCCTCTCTTCCTTTCGGGTAGCAGAAACCTCGGAAACCGAGTTGCCTATCTTAGCTTGTATTACAGTTAAACCAATATATAATAGGATCTGTCATGTTGTTCAGTTTTTGTAGCCAATCAGACGCAGATTAAAAGGTCGACATTTTCTGTTTGTGTTTTGTTGATGGGTTTTTATATATACAAAAATCCCCACCATTCACATTTTATAAAGCAATATCAAAATAATTTAAAAAATTACACAAAGGAACTAAACTGAGTAAAAAAAAGACGAGCTAGCTATTAGACATGTAGTACTTTATTCCTCTGTGGTGTGAATGTACAGCAGCTGATAACTATCCTCATGCAGGTGGCCAGTTACAGCATTGGCAAGTCGTGTCAAACACCAATCCCTCAGCGCACTGCATGGGAAAAGTTCTGTTCTGGTGGCACAGGTAGAATTTATTAGGATTATATGGATTCACATGAAAACCATCCGGGCGGCCACTGCAGAAATTTTGGTCAACAGAGGAATCAGGGGTGGTCTCAGGAGCGGGCGGAGTAGTTACAGGAGGTTTTGTGGGTGTTGTTTCTCCTTCTGGAGTAGTGGTTGGAGGGGGGTTTGTTCCTCCAGTGCCTTAAAGAGAGAAGAAATTCTAAAACTAAATTATATAATATGCTAATAAAAACAGTTGTATTATTAATGGGACATTGTTCTTTAAAACTATTTTCCATTTGATATGTTCCCAATCATCTATATTTCTAAACAAGAGGCAATATCAGAAATTATCCTTCCAGTGGCAGAGAGAGTGATCAAAGCCTAGTTGAAAGGGTATTCATGCAGTAACTTTGAATACTATTATAGTTCACAGCTACTTACCTCAGTACATTGTTCAGCTTTGTCCCACACTCTCTTGAGAGGCCAAAAGCAAAATCTGTTAACTAGGTTTTCAAAATGCTTCAAATTGCCTAAACCAGCTATTTGATTTGCAGAGTTTGCAGGTTATACAATGCTTTTTGGCCTTTCTATGTGGTGTGGGACAAAGCACAATTTTACACAAAAGTAAGAGGACTTCTGACCACATATGTAGAAAAAAAAGCTATATTTGGGAACACAATACTATAGAAACAGATATAATGCACTACAATTTGTCAACTAATTGGCTCTCATTCCAAGCTATCGAAATAATTGTGTGGCTTTTCATAGCTTTTTACATTTGGCATAATTCAAGTACATTAGAAAACCCTATGATATTCCACATATCACATAATTTCTAATTGCTTTTGTACTGCAGCAAAACCACCTATACCTGACATTGGGTTTGTTCCACAGATGAATTCCAATGCATCTGAAAACACTTTTTTAGTAGCATTTCACAAGATTTTAGGATTTTTTTTAATTCAACAGCCCTGATACTTTGCACACTAATTTTGGCCTATTTTGTGTTGTTTTGTGAAATGTTCTCCAAATTTTAATACTTAAAAAATGATATGCAAAGTTCCCTGTTAATGGGTATTTTAATTACAACTCAACCTATGTGATATACTTGATTAAGTGTACTTGTTTCACTCTTTATATAGGGGAAACAACATCTGTTCTTACAGTTAACTACTTGAAATTGTTTTTATCACTATATAAAGTTCCAGACGCCGTCACCAGTGATCACTCTTACATAAGATAAGAAGAAAATCTTCCTATAACATAAAATGGGATCAGCAAATCAATATATGTAATATTTTAGACACCTTGATAAAAATAAAAATCAATAGAGGCCCTGAAATTCGAGACGGCAAGAATTTTCTTACCTGAGAATTCCTCCTTAAGTGTGCTGATCAGTGGATACTTTCCTTGATTGCAGAATGTTCCTGAATAGTCATCTAAGTCAATAGCCCAAACCATACCACCTCCAAAACCTCCCTGCTTCACAAACTCCACCTGTATAGACGCCAATAATGAAGATCATATCATTTCATCATGTTTATAAATTCAATAATACTATGTTTGCATATCTAATGGACATAGGAAAAAAAAAATGTATTTCTTGACTAAGCAAACTAATCAACGAATGCCAAAAAAATTAGTTAATTTGTTAATTAGCAAATTTAGGCCAAAAATTAGTTCAAATTCATTATATATATATAAAACATATATTTGCACATGTCTGATATCTAGCTGAGTTATTTTGTTATATTTGCTTCTGGTTGTAGCTTATTGTTAATATCTTGGTGGAATTGTACCCCTTAAAGGGCCATAATACCCAAATGTTTAAACACTTGAAAGTGATGCAGCATAGCTGTAAAAACATAATTTATGTAAGAACTTACCTGATAAATTCATTTCTTTCATATTAACAAGAGTCCATGAGCTAGTGACGTATGGGATATACATTCCTACCAGGAGGGGCAAAGTTTCCCAAACCTTAAAATGCCTATAAATACACCCCTCACCACACCCACAAATCAGTTTAACGAATAGCCAAGAAGTGGGGTGATAAGAAAAAAAGTGCGAAGCATATAAAATAAGGAATTGGAATAATTGTGCTTTATGCAAAAAAATCATAACCACCACAAAAAAGGGTGGGCCTCATGGACTCTTGTTAATATGAAAGAAATGAATTTATCAGGTAAGTTCTTACATAAATTATGTTTTCTTTCATGTAATTAACAAGAGTCCATGAGCTAGTGACGTATGGGATAATGACTACCCAAGATGTGGATCTTTCCACACAAGAGTCACTAGAGAGGGAGGGATAAAATAAAGACAGCCAATCCCTGCTGAAAATAATCCACACCCAAAATAAAGTTTAACGAAAAACATAAGCAGAAGATTCAAACTGAAATCGCTGCCTGAAGAACTTTTCTACCAAAAACTGCTTCAGAAGAAGAAAATACATCAAAATGGTAGAATTTAGTAAAAGTATGCAAAGAGGACCAAGTTGCTGCTTTGCAGATCTGGTCAACCGAAGCTTCATTCCTAAACGCCCAGGAAGTAGATACTGACCTAGTAGAATGAGCTGTAATTCTCTGAGGCGGAATTTTACCCGACTCAACATAGGCAAGATGAATTAAAGATTTCAACCAAGATGCCAAAGAAATGGCAGAAGCTTTCTGGCCTTTCCTAGAACCGGAAAAGATAACAAATAGACTAGAAGTCTTACGGAAAGATTTCGTAGCTTCAACATAATATTTCAAAGCTCTAACAACATCCAAAGAATGCAACGATTTCTCCTTAGAATTCTTAGGATTAGGACATAATGAAGGAACCACAATTTCTCTACTAATGTTGTTGGAATTCACAACCTTAGGTAAAAATTCAAAAGAAGTTCGCAACACCGCCTTATCCTGATGAAAAATCAGAAAAGGAGACTCACAAGAAAGAGCAGATAATTCAGAAACTCTTCTAGCAGAAGAGATGGCCAAAAGGAACAAAACTTTCCAAGAAAGTAATTTAATGTCCAATGAATGCATAGGTTCAAACGGAGGAGCTTGAAGAGCTCCCAGAACCAAATTCAAACTCCAAGGAGGAGAAATTGACTTAATGACAGGTTTTATACGAACCAAAGCTTGTACAAAACAATGAATATCAGGAAGAATAGCAATCTTTCTGTGAAAAAGAACAGAAAGAGCGGAGATTTGTCCTTTCAAAGAACTTGCGGACAAACCCTTATCTAAACCATCCTGAAGAAACTGTAAAATTCTCGGTATTCTAAAAGAATGCCAAGAAAAATGATGAGAAAGACACCAAGAAATATAAGTCTTCCAGACTCTATAATATATCTCTCGAGATACAGATTTACGAGCCTGTAACATAGTATTAATCACGGAGTCAGAGAAACCTCTTTGACCAAGAATCAAGCGTTCAATCTCCATACCTTTAAATTTAAGGATTTCAGATCCGGATGGAAAAAAGGACCTTGCGACAGAAGGTCTGGTCTTAACGGAAGAGTCCATGGTTGGCAAGATGCCATCCGGACAAGATCCGCATACCAAAACCTGTGAGGCCATGCCGGAGCTATTAGCAGAACAAACGAGCATTCCCTCAGAATCTTGGAGATTACTCTTGGAAGAAGAACTAGAGGCGGAAAGATATAGGCAGGATGATACTTCCAAGGAAGTGATAATGCATCCACTGCCTCCGCCTGAGGATCCCGGGATCTGGACAGATACCTGGGAAGTTTCTTGTTTAGATGAGAGGCCATCAGATCTATCTCTGGGAGCCCCCACATTTGAACAATCTGAAGAAATACCTCTGGGTGAAGAGACCATTCGCCCGGATGCAACGTTTGGCGACTGAGATAATCCGCTTCCCAATTGTCTACACCTGGGATATGAACCGCAGAGATTAGACAGGAGCTGGATTCCGCCCAAACCAAAATTCGAGATACTTCTTTCATAGCCAGAGGACTGTGAGTCCCTCCTTGATGATTGATGTATGCCACAGTTGTGACATTGTCTGTCTGAAAACAAATGAACGATTCTCTCTTCAGAAGAGGCCAAAACTGAAGAGCTCTGAAAATTGCACGGAGTTCCAAAATATTGATCGGTAATCTCACCTCCTGAGATTCCCAAACTCCTTGTGCCGTCAGAGATCCCCACACAGCTCCCCAACCTGTGAGACTTGCATCTGTTGAAATTACAGTCCAGGTCGGAAGAACAAAAGAAGCCCCCTGAATTAAACGATGGTGATCTGTCCACCACGTTAGAGAGTGTCGAACAATCGGTTTTAAAGATATTAATTGATATATCTTCGTGTAATCCCTGCACCATTGGTTCAGCATACAGAGCTGAAGAGGTCGCATGTGAAAACGAGCAAAGGGGATCGCGTCCGATGCAGCAGTCATAAGACCTAGAATTTCCATGCATAAGGCTACCGAAGGGAATGATTGAGACTGAAGGTTTCGACAAGCTGTAATCAATTTTAGACGTCTCTTGTCTGTTAAAGACAGAGTCATGGACACTGAATCTATCTGGAAACCCAGAAAGGTTACCCTTGTTTGAGGAATCAAAGAACTTTTTGGTAAATTGATCCTCCAACCATGATCTTGAAGAAACAACACAAGTCGATTCGTATGAGACTCTGCTAAATGTAAAGACTGAGCAAGTACCAAGATATCGTCCAAATAAGGAAATACCACAATACCCTGTTCTCTGATTACAGACAGAAGGGCACCGAGAATCTTTGTGAAAATTCTTGGAGCTGTAGCAAGGCCAAACGGTAGAGCCACAAATTGGTAATGCTTGTCTAGAAAAGAGAATCTCAGGAACTGAAAATGATCTGGATGAATCGGAATATGCAGATATGCATCCTGTAAATCTATTGTGGACATATAATTCCCTTGCTGAACAAAAGGCAATATAGTCCTTACAGTTACCATCTTGAACGTTGGTATCCTTACATAACGATTCAATAATTTTAGATCCAGAACTGGTCTGAAGGAATTCTCCTTCTTTGGTACAATGAAGAGATTTGAATAAAACCCCATCCCCTGTTCCGGAACTGGAACTGGCATAATTACTCCAGCCAACTCTAGATCTGAAACACAATTCAGAAATGCTTGAGCTTTCACTGGATTTACTGGGACACGGGAAAGAAAAAATCTCTTTGCAGGAGGTCTCATCTTGAAACCAATTCTGTACCCTTCTGAAACAATGTTCTGAATCCAAAGATTGTGAACAGAATTGATCCAAATTTCTTTGAAAAAACGTAACCTGCCCCCTACCAGCTGAACTGGAATGAGGGCCGTACCTTCATGTGAACTTAGAAGCAGGCTTTGCCTTTCTAGCAGGCTTGGATTTATTCCAGACTGGAGATGGTTTCCAAACTGAAACTGCTCCTGAGGACGAAGGATCAGGCTTTTGTTCTTTGTTGAAACGAAAGGAACGAAAACGATTGTTAGCCCTGTTTTTACCTTTAGATTTTTTATCCTGTGGTAAAAAAGTTCCTTTCCCACCAGTAACAGTTGAAATAATAGAATCCAACTGAGAACCAAATAATTTGTTTCCCTGGAAAGAAATGGAAAGTAGAGTTGATTTAGAAGCCATATCAGCATTCCAAGTCTTAAGCCATAAAGCTCTTCTGGCTAAGATAGCCAGAGACATAAACCTAACATCAACTCTAATAATATAAAAAATGGCATCACAGATAAAATTATTAGCATGCTGGAGAAGAATAATAATATCATGAGAATCACGATTTGTTACTTGTTGCGCTAGAGTTTCCAACCAAAAAGTTCAAGCTGCAGCAACATCAGCCAATGATATAGCAGGTCTAAGAAGATTACCTGAACACAGATAAGCTTTTCTTAGAAAAGATTCAATTTTTCTATCTAAAGGATCCTTAAACGAGGTACCATCTGACGTAGGAATGGTAGTACGTTTAGCAAGGGTAGAAATAGCCCCATCAACTTTAGGGATTTTGTCCCAAAATTCTAACCTGTCAGGCGGAACAGGATATAATTGCTTAAAACGTTTAGAAGGAGTAAATGAATTACCCAATTTATCCCATTCTTTGGAAATTACTGCAGAAATAGCATTAGGAACAGGAAAAACTTCTGGAATAACCGCAGGAGCTTTAAAAACCTTATCCAAACGTATAGAATTAGTATCAAGAGGACTAGAATCCTCTATTTCTAAAGCAATTAGTACTTCTTTAAGTAAAGAGCGAATAAATTCCATCTTAAATAAATATGAAGATTTATCAGCATCAATCTCTGAGATAGAATCCTCTGAACCAGAAGAGTCCAAAGAATCAGAATGATGGTGTTCATTTAAAAATTCATCTGTAGAGAGAGAAGATTTAAAAGACTTTTTACGTTTACTAGAAGGAGAAATAACAGACAAAGCCTTCTTTATGGATTCAGAAACAAAATCTCTTATGTTATCAGGAACATTCTGCACCTTAGATGTTGAGGGAACTGCAACAGGCAATGGTACATTACTAAAGGAAATATTATCTGCTTTAACAAGTTTGTCATGACAATTATTACAAACAACAGCTGGAGGAATAGCTACCAAAAGTTTACAGCAGATACACTTAGCTTTGGTAGATCCAGCAGGCAGTGATTTTCCTGTAGTATCTTCTGGCTCAGATGCAACGTGAGACATCTTGCAATATGTAAGAGAAAAAACAACATATAAAGCAAAATAGATCAAATTCCTTATAAGACAGTTTCAGGAATGGGAAAGAATGCCAAATATCAAGCTTCTAGCAACCAGAAGCAAATGAAAAATGAGACTGAAATAATGTGGAGACAAAAGCGACGCCCATATTTTTTAGCGCCAAATAAGACGCCCACATTATTTGGCGCCTAAATGCTTTTGGCGCCAAAAATGACGCCACATCCGGAACGCCAACATTTTTGGCGCAAAATAACGTCAAAAAATGACGCAACTTCCGGCGACACGTATGACGCCGGAAACGGAAAAGAATTTTTGCGCCAAAAAAGTCCGCGCCAAGAATGACGCAATAAAATGAAGCATTTTCAGCCCCCGCGAGCCTAACAGCCCACAGGGAAAAAAGTCAAATTTTTGAGGTAAGAAAAATATGATAATTCAATGCATAATCCCAAATATGAAACTGACTGTCTGAAAATAAGGAAAGTTGAACATTCTGAGTCAAGGCAAATAAATGTTTGAATACATATATTTAGAACTTTATAAATAAAGTGCCCAACCATAGCTTAGAGTGTCACAGAAAATAAGACTTACTTACCCCAGGACACTCATCTACATGTTTGTAGAAAGCCAAACCAGTACTGAAACGAGAATCAGTAGAGGTAATGGTAAATATAAGAGTATATCGTCGATCTGAAAAGGGAGGTAAGAGATGAATCTCTACGACCGATAACAGAGAACCTTATGAAATAGACCCCGTAGAAGGAGATCACTGCATTCAATAGGCAATACTCTCTTCACATCCCTCTGACATTCACTGCACGCTGAGAGGAAAACCGGGCTCCAACTTGCTGCGGAGCGCATATCAACGTAGAATCTAGCACAAACTTACTTCACCACCTCCCTTGGAGGCAAAGTTTGTAAAAAACTGATTTGTGGGTGTGGTGAGGGGTGTATTTATAGGCATTTTAAGGTTTGGGAAACTTTGCCCCTCCTGGTAGGAATGTATATCCCATACGTCACTAGCTCATGGACTCTTGTTAATTACATGAAAGAAAAGCTGATTAGAAAATATCACCTGAACATCTCTATGTAAAAAAGAAAGATATTTTACCTCAGAAGTTCCTCAGTAGCCACCTCCCATTGTAAAGGATTTCTAAGTAGCATATTAGTATGTCTGTCCCGGGACATCTGAAAGGATGAGCTTCGTGCACTCTCATATTATTTCACCAATCAGGTAAAGGAAGCTTACTATGAAATCTCATGAGAGTTAAGTCAAATCTCATGAGATCACAGTAAGAGTTCATGACCTCAGCACTGCTGATGCTGATTGGCTGATGTTCATGTCTTCATTTATTTTTATTTTTTACCTGCAGCTGGGAGCAGCTGAATTATAACTTTTTACACAGAACTTACTCTGCTGAGCTGAGGAGATTGTGAGGTAAAATATCTTCCTTTTTTACATAGAGATGCTCAGGTGATATTTTCAGCTTTTTACAGTTATACTGCATCAGTTTCAAGTGATTTAGCATATGAGTATTATGTCCCTTTAACTACCTGTATGATGTTGAATAAGATGTCTCACCTTGTATTTAAAGCTCTCTTTAGTGTCAAATCCAACCCACTGGTTTCCCTTGTAAGCATACGGCACCTTCTGGTCATCCATCCAAACCACAGTTGCTCCAGATAAAAATGAGCATATCTGTTTTTACATAAAAAAAATAGTTTCATTAACTTGTCATGCAGCAAATACATCGTGCAACAAATCAATGGAAAAGTAATTGGATCTTCTGTTTATATGCAGTTTTGAAATTGAGGACAATTAGGTTGCTTGTCAAACATTTTATAAGAGATATAGACACAAATGTACAATGGCACTAGTAGGGCCGGCTCCCCTTATATTTAATTACTCCTGAGACTATAACCATATTAGAGCCTCCACTGTAAGATTAGGAGAGGAGAGTGGTGCTCTGCAGCAATTCAGGACAGCAAACAAATGAGGGGAAAAAAACCCACAGATTAGGCTGCTCTATTAGCACTCTGGCCTAGACTTATGAGCGTAAAGAACAAAATTAGGGACAAATAAAATAAAACTTTTATTAGTGACAAGTTAAAAAAATATATTTAGGGACCCAGTGTGTAACCACATTAAAACAACCAAAGATCTGTTGATAATTAGTGATGTCGCGAACCACATTAAAACAACCAAAGATCTGTTGATAATTAGTGATGTCGCGAACCACATTAAAACAACCAAAGATCTGTTGATAATTAGTGATGTCGCGAACATAAAAATTTGGGTTCAGCGAACGCGAACTTCAACAAAAGTTTGTGAATGGGCGAACTGGGCGAACCGCCATAGACTTCAATAGGCAGGCGAATTTTAAAACCCACAGGGACTCTTTCTGGCCACAATAGTGATGGAAAAGTTGTTTCAAGGGCACTAACACCTGGACTGTGGCATGCCGGAGGGGGATCCATGGCAAAACTCCCATGGAAAATTACATAGTTGATGCAGAGACTGGTTTTAATCCATAAAGGGCATAAATCACCTAACATTCCTAAATTGTTTGGAATAACGTGCTTTAAAACATCAGGTATGATGTTGTATCGATCAGGTAGTGTAAGGGTTACGCCCGCTTCACAGTGCGCAGTGTGGTGATATACCTGCCCTGACCATGCTTTGCAGACCAGGTATCAGTGGTCAGATAGACCCTTGCCCCAACACTGTGTGCCAGACATGCCATTATAGCAGAACTTATATGGCTTTGGCGTTGCTTTATGGTAATTAGAAGGCTGCTAAATGCCACTGCGCACCACACGTGTTTTATGCCCAGCAGTGAAGGGGTTAATTAGGGAGCATGTAGGGAGCTTGTAGAGTTAATTTTAGCTTAAGTGTAGTGTAGTAGACAACCCAAAGTATTGATCTAGGCCCATTTTAGTATATTTAATGCCACCATTTCACTGCCAAATGCGATCAAATAAAAAAATATTGTTCACTTTTTCACAAACTTTAGGTTTCTCACAGAAATTATTTACAAACAACTTATGCAATTATGGCATAAATGGTTGTAAATGCTTCTCTGGGATCCCCTTTGTTCAGAAATAGCAGACTTATATGGCTTTGGCGTTGCTTTTTGGTAATTATAAGGCTGCTAAATGCCACTGCGCACCACACGTGTTTTATGCCCAGCAGTGAAGGGGTTAATTAGGGAGCATGTAGGGAGCTTGTAGAGTTAATTTTAGCTTAAGTGTAGTGTAGTAGACAACCCAAAGTATTGATCTATGCCCATTTTGGTATATTTCATGCCACCATTTCACCGCCAAATGCGATCAAATAAAAAAAAAATTGTTCACTTTTTCACAAACTTTACGTTTCTCACAGAAATTATTTACAAACAACTTATGCAATTATGGCATAAATGGTTGTAAATGCTTCTCTGGGATCCCCTTTGTTCAGAAATAGCAGACTTATATGGCTTTGGCATTGCTTTTTGGTAATTAGAAGGCTGCTAAATGCCACTGAGCACCACACGTGTTTCATGCCCAGCAGTGAAGGGGTTAATTAGGGAGCATGTAGGGAGCTTGTAGAGTTAATTTTAGCTTAAGTGTAGTGTAGTAGACAACCCAAAGTATTGATCCAGGCCCATTTTGGTATATTTCATGCCACCATTTCACCGCCAAATGCGATCAAATAAAAAAAAAATTGTTCACTTTTTCACAAACTTTACGTTTCTCACAGGAATTATTTACAAACAACTTATGCAATTATGGCATAAATGGTTGTAAATGCTTCTCTGGGATCCCCTTTGTTGTTCAGAAATAGCAGACTTATATGGCTTTGGCGTTGCTTTTTGGTAATTAGAAGGCTGCTAAATGCCACTGAGCACCACACGTGTTTCATGCCCAGCAGTGAAGGGGTTAATTAGGGAGCATGTAGGGAGCTTGTAGAGTTAATTTTAGCTTAAGTGTAGTGTAGTAGACAACCCAAAGTATTGATCTAGGCCCATTTTGGTATATTTAATGCCACCATTTCACCGCCAAATGCGATCCAATTTTAAAAAAAACTTAAATTTTTTCGCAATTTTAGGTTTCTCACTGAAATTATTTACAAACAGCTTGTGCAATTATGGCACAAATGGTTGTAAATGCTTCCCTGGGATCCCCTTTGTTCAGAAATAGCAGACATATATGACTTTGGTGTTGCTTTCTGGTAATTAGAAGGCCGCTAAATGCTTCTGCGCATCACACGTGTATTATGGCTAGCAGTGAAGGGGTTAATTAGGTAGTTTGTAGGGAGCTTGCAGGGTTAATTTTAGCTTTAGTGTAGAGATCAGCCTCCCACCTGACACATCAGACCCCCTGATCCCTCCCAAACAGCTCCCTTCCCTCCCCAACCCCACAATTGTCCCCGCCATCTTAAGTACTGGCAGAAAGTCTGCCAGTACTAAAATAAAAGGTTTTAAAAAATTTTTTTAGCATATTTACATATGCTGTGGTGTAGCATCCCCCCTTAGCTCCCAACCTCCCTGATCCCCCCCAAAACAGCTCTCTAACCCTCCCCATCTGCCTTATTGGCGGCCATCTTGGGTACTGGCAGCTGTCTGCTATTATTTCACAGTCAAAAAAGTGTTGTTTTTTTTAAATGTACACTACTGTTACACCAGATATGAGTGGTGGCACTGGGCAAGTGGGCACAGTATACGCTGTGAGCCTGACACACACACTGGCAGGCAGGCAGGCAACTGCAATTAGATAACACAGGGGGGGGAAAAAAGCAGACCGATGTTCTAGCCCTAAAAAGGGCTTTTTGGGGTGCTGTCCTTACAGCAGAGATCAGATGAGTCCTTCAGGACTGTAGTGGACACTGAATACACTAGCCTAGCTATCGATTTCCCTATTAAATCAGCAGCAGCTACACTGTCCCTCCTCTCCCTAAGAATGCAGCTTCTGAATAAATCTAAAATGGATGCTGTCCAGGAGGTGGGAGGGTCTGGGAGGGAGGGTCTGCTGCTGATTGGCTGTAATGTGTCTTCTGACTGTGAGGTACAGGGTCAAAGTTTACTCAATGATGACGAATAGGAGGCGGACCGAACATCGCATATGTTCGCCGACCGCAGCGAACGCGAACATGCTATGTTCGCTGGGAACTATTAGCCAGCCAACTATTCGCGACATCTCTATTGATAATAATTCCTGTTAGTATACTGGTGTAGCCTTTGAGATGTAATATATTGAGACAGGAAATTACACTGTGCGGTCTAGCATCAGCTGCGGAGACAAACTATTTGCTATTATACCTAGAAGGTAGTTACAGCTAATACATGGTAGAGAAAAAGCCCAATATGGGTGAAACGCGTCAGGGGGTTGGGAGATAACGAGAGCTTCATTTTTTAAACGTACCTAGATTTGTTGGTCTCTGTTGCGGCATTAGGTGCTACACGCTATTAACCTTTACTATTGCCAATTAATTGGAGCTATTCACTCTAAAGACAGTCTATTTAACTGTGATACTTATGCACTGGTGTAGCCTTTGAGATGTAATATATTGAGACAGGAAATTACACTGTGCGGTCTAGCATCAGCTGCGGAAACAAAATAGTTCCTATTATACCTAGAAAGTAGTAACGGCTAATACATGGTAGAGAGAGTGATAAGGTAAAAGGGAGATCAATATCACTAAGAGATCAAATATTATTGGAAACTAGCGATTCTTAACATAATGTAATGTTGTTAGTCATAGGAATAGTAGAATGGTTACCACTATTGTAATAAGTGCCCCTATTATTCACATGTAATATCGATATTAAAGATAATAGTGCTAGGGCATTTATAATTAAAGATTGTAATCCGGATTTGTCTAACAATTGATCTTAATCAATAATTAAATAAAACAATTTAATATTAAGTTCTTCTTGGTTTATATCATTAAAGTCTCCACTAATATATTATTGGAATTGTTTATTGACATACATGGACTAGTAATGTTAAACGTTCGTGTAATGCTTCAACACATGTGTATTTATAACTTTTTATGTATCTATTGTAATCATTTTGGTATGGTATCTTATGATTTGTACATAGACACTGTTGCCCTAGTTGTAATTCTTATAACAGTACTGGGATGTATTATTCTTCCCAAAGGCTGCTGGAACAAATTACACAGCATTATGTATGGCAACAGTGAATATAAATGTATTGAATTAAATATTGTTGCTCGTAAGCTAATCGTGAGTGCAGGTGTATCCGTTACAATACAAAAATACTGTTGCTCTTAGGTAATAGCTTCTATTAGCTAGCCACACTGAGGACTGTATTTAACAGAATTGTTGGTAAATTATAGAACAACACATAATGGAACACACAAGTACTCTATCGGTATATGTAGATAGTACTAACACATTCTCCCTCCGCCTAAGCAATGCTGGAACATCTTTCACAGCAACGTTGTAAATATATATGGTTATTGGTAAGCCGTAACTTAAGTATCATAGAGTCTCAGCATTAATATGTAGCAAACTAGCACTAGGTGCATAAGTATCACAGTTAAATAGACTGTCTTTAGAGTGAATAGCTCCAATTAATTGGCAATAGTAAAGGTTAATAGCGTGTAGCACCTAATGCCGCAACAGAGACCAACAAATCTAGGTAAGTTTAAAAAATGAAGCTCTCGTTATCTCCTGACGCGTTTCACCCATATTGGGCTTTTTCTCTACCATGTATTAGCCGTAACTACCTTCTAGGTATAATAGCAACTATTTTGTCTCCGCAGCTGATGCTAGACCGCACAGTGTAATTTCCTGTCTCAATATATTACATCTCAAAGGCTACACCAGTATACTAACAGGAATTATTATCAACAGATCTTTGGTTGTTTTTATGTGGTTACACACTGGGTCCCTATTTATATTTTTTTAACTTGTCACTAATAAAAGTTACATTTTATTTGTCCCCAATTGTGTTCTTTCCGCTCATAAGTCTAGGCCAGAGTGCTAATAGTGCAGCCTAATCTGTGTTTTTTCCCCTCATTTGTTTGCTATTTTATAAGAGATGTTTGTCCACTTAGCTTTTACAATATTTGAAGTCTGTTAGCTTATACTGTATGTAAAGTGTAGAAATGCATGATACTAATAGCGCAATTTCAGGGAATTTCAATGCTTTAAAAGTCAAATTAATTGACTTAAATAAAGAGAAGCGCTCAACCTGTGAACGAACAATAGCATAATAGCTTGTTCTATGGCTAGTTAACACCCAAGAAGCAGCCGACTTTTGCTCAACATGTGCCTTTCACAGAGAAGAACTTTCCTGAAGCATATCAGTCTGATCCTGACTAAACAGTGCAGTCCAGTTCCGAAATACCAGGCAATCCTTCTCTGAATGAGAGAAACAGCAAAACCCCAGACGTACATTTCTGCCTAGTGTGGGCCTCGTCAGTGAGGTGCAGCCATATCCCTCTAGGCACACTAGAGCAATGGGTCAACGTTTGGCTTCCAGCATCAAATTCATTGACGTATCAGGTAGAACTTAACATGGAACACAGTAAAGTAGGAAAATTATGTTTAAAGGGACAGTCTACTTGAATATGTTTATTGTTTAAAAAGATATATAATCCCTTTATTAATACACTTTTTACCTCAGTGATTATCTTGTATCTCACCTCTGTAGACTGCCCCCTTATCTCAGTTCTTTTGACAGACATACATTTAAGCCAATCAGTGCTGACTCATAAATAACTCCATGGGAGTGAGCACAATGTTATCTATTTGACCCACATGTTATTTATATGACAAAAACTGTCAAAATGCAGTGAGATAAGAGGTGGCCTACAAGCTCTTAGAAATTAGCATATGAGTCTACTTAGGTTTAGCTTTCAACAAAGAATACCAAGACAACAAAGCAAATTTGATGATAAAAGTAAATTGGAAAGTTATTTAAAATTGCATGGCCTATCTGAATCACCAAAGTTAAATTTTGACTTGACTGTCCCTTTAAGTCTAACATTTATGCTACCATTTATTTATCTCCATAGAAGAGGCTGTAACTATATTCTACATTAAATCTTGCATTTTAGTATAGAATTATTATTTTATTATTATTATTATTATCGGTTATTTGTAGAGCGCCAACAGATTCCGCAGCGCTATAAACAAATGCGGAGTACAGCAAAGCAATTATAGGGATCAAATGGGTAGAGGGCCCTGCCAGGAGTTGCACTGTTGTAGTCAGCTCTTAAGAAGGTGATCAACAAACAGCTGGACTCTTAGGCTTACATGCTAAGGGGGTTCAGGGGATAGCAATGGAGCAGAGGAACTGGTATAAAGAAAGGTTAGCGTAGGTTGTATGCATCACTGAACAGTAGAGTCTTTAGGGAGCACTTGAAGCTTTCAAAACTAGAAGAGAGTCTTGTGGAGCGAGGCAGAGAAATCCACAAGATGGGAGCCAGTCTGGAGAAGTCCTGTAAACGGGAGTGTGATGAGGTGACAAGAGAGGAGGAGAGTAGGAGGTTGTGAGCAGAGTGAAGGGGACGGGAGGGAGAGTATCTGGAGACAAGGTCTGAGTATAGGGGGGAGCAGTGCAGTTGAGGGCTTTGCATGTCAGAATGAGAATTTTGTGTTTGATCCTAGAGGCAAGAGGAAGCCAGTGAAGGGATTGGCAGAGAGGTGCAGCAGATGAAGAGCGACGTGTAAGGAAGATGAGTCTGGCAGAGGCATTCATTATGGATTGTAAAGGAGCTAGGCGGCAGGTGGGGAGACCAGAGAGGACAGAGTTGCAGTAATCGAGGCGGGAGAGAATGAGAGAGTGGATTCAAATCTTAGTTGTGTCTTGTGTAAGGAAGTGTCTAATTTTAGAGATGTTTTTAAGGTGGAAGCGGCAGGCTTTAACCAATGACTGAATGTGAGGAGTGAAAGAAAGATCTGAGTCAAATGTGACCCTGAGACATCGGGCATGCGGGGTAGGGGTAATGATGGAGTTGTCGACAGTTATAGAGAGATTGGGGGTGGAGAGTTTAGAAGAAGGGGGGAAAATAAGGAGCTCAGTTTTGGAGAGATTTAGCTTGAGGTAGTGAGAGGACATCCAGTTGGAGATGTGAGAAAGACAGTTAGTGACATGGGTTAGCAAGGAAGGAGAAAGGTCTGGTGCAGAGAAGTAGATTTGGGTGTCATCGGCATACAAATGATATTGTAAACCATGGGACTTTATTAGGGAACCTAGTGATGACGTTTAGATTGAAAAGAGAAGGGGACCGAGGATAGAAAGTGGTGAGGGGGCAGAGGAGGCCCCAGACAAGGCTCCACTAAAGGTACGGTTTGACAGGTAGGAAGAGAGCCACGAGAGGGCTGTGTCACATATGACGAAGGATTGGAGGGTTTGGAGCAAAAGAGGGTGGTCAACAGTGTCAAAGGCTGCGGACAGATCAAGGAAGATAAGCAGAGAGAAGTGGCCTTTTGATTTTGCTGTAAGTAGGTCATTGGTAACCTTAACAATTGCTGTCTCTGTGGAGTGATGGGGACGAAATCCAGATTGCAATGGGTCAAGGAGGGAGTTTATTGTAAGGAAATGGGAAAGGCGTGCATAAGCTAGTTTTTCGAGAAGCTTTGATGCAAGAGGGAGGAGGGAAATAGGGCGGTAGTTGGATGGGGAGGTAGGATCAAGGGAAGGTTTTTTGAGGATAGGTGTGAACAGTGCATGTTTCAGCGATGAGGGAAATATACCGGTGCTGAGGGAGAGGTTGACAGTGTGTGTGAGTATAGGGGTAAGGGTGGCAGAGAGGGAGGGGAGTAGCTGTGAGGGGATAGGGTCAAGGGGACAGATAGTGAGGTGAGAGTGCAGTATAAGTGCCAAAACTTCTTCCTCAGTAACAGGGGAGAATGAGCTAAGTTTAAGGTTATGTGGGTTGTGTTTGATTGAGAGCATTTGAGGGGATGAGAGAATGGAATTATGTTGAGAGCTGATTTCATTTCTGATGGAGTCGATTTTGTTATTGAAGTGGTTGGCAAAGTCTTGAGCTGACAGAGAAGTTGTATTAGGAGGTGGGGGAGGGCGAAGAAGGGTATTGAAAGTGGAGAACAAACGTTTTGGGTTTGAAGAAAGATTAGAGATAAGAGTAGAGAAGTAGTGTTGCTTATAGAAATTAAGGGCAGAGTAGTAGGAGTTCAAGATACATTTGTAATAGAATAGAATATACTAATATAGAATAATAGTTGGTAAGCCTGCCCAGAGGGCAGTCTATGTGTTGTTAATAAAAAAATAAATTAAACAAAATTGAACTACAGAAAAAAATAAACAAATTATCAAAAATAAAAAAAATAAACTTAATCCCTATGAAAATTAAAAATCCCCCCCAAAAAATAAAAAAATAAAAACACCCCCTACTCTAATGCTGAACTACCAATAGCCCTTAAAAGGGCTTTTTGTAGGGCATTGCCCTAAGTTAAACAGCTCTTTTGCAGTTACAAAAAATTCTAAGTCCCCGCTAACAAAAAAACCCACAAACCCACAAAACTGCCGCAAAATAAATAAACCTAACACTAAAAAACTTAAACTATCCATTTCCTTGAAAAGGGCATTTGTATGGGCATTGCCCTTAAAAGGGTATTCAGCTATTTTGCTGCCCATCCATAATCTAATAAACACCCCAAAAGAAACAATTATTAAAAAATAAAACTGTCTAACCCCCAAAAATTAAACCTAAGTTTAAGTTAAGCTAAAATTACAGAAAATAAAAATCTAATGTTACAGAAAATAAAAAAACAAAATTACCAAAGTTTAAAAAAATAAACCTAATTCCTATGAAAATAAAAAAGCCCCACAAAAATAAAAACACCTCCTAATCTAATGCTAGACTACCAATAGCCCTTAAAATTGCCTTTTGTAGGGCATTGCCCTAAGTTTAACAGCTCTTTTAAGAATAAAAAATACTAAGACCCCGTAACAGTAAAATCCCCACCCACCAAACCCCCCAAAATAAAAAACCTAAACTATCCATTGCCCTGAAAAGGGCATTTGTATTCGCATTGCCCTTAAAAGGACATTCAGCTCTTTTGCTGCCTAACCTAACACTAAAGCCCCAAATAGATACTCACGGGTCCTAAATGCCGGCAGAGAAGGTCCTCTTCTATGCGGTGAAGTCCTCTTCCAAGCGGGGACCTCTTGTTTCTTCATCCAGGACAGAGGAACTGAAGACCGGCGACCGCGGAGCCATGGAGCGTGGAGGATCCTCTTCTTCCCGATCGCCGCCGTACACTGAATAGTGAATTCAAGGTACACGATTAAAGATGACGTCCCTTTAATTCCTATTGGCTGATTTGATTCTTCAAATTCAAATCAGCCAATAGCCTATTTAGCTGTCTTGCACTGGTCCAGTTACATTCAATAAATATTTCCTAAATGAGACATTATTGCAAAAAACTAACAAAAAAAAACAGAATAAATTATAGAGCATATATAATTAGACAAGTACAGTACCCAGCATGACTGTTCTCTATTAGTTATTTGCTAAATTGGGACATCATTGCATAATAATAGCAAGAGAAGCCAGTAGCATGCTTGGTTGTTTAGAGAGATGTATTATCAACATAAAATTAAGGTAATTTAGCTACCCTACACACCATAAGTAATGTTATGCATAAAGTATCCTTACCATTCTGCAGATCATACCTACAGAATGACATGACACATTGCAAAAGAGGCATTCTTAAAAAGTTCATATTCTATTTAAAAAAAAAAAAAAAAAGTCATGCATTTCGTTTAGAGGAGTTAATTGGGTGATTTGCTTTTAGAAATATACTACCGAAAACATAGTTTGAATTGTCTTCAAGTAAAAGCAATAGGGATACACAGGTTAATTGAAAAATATTTTACAATAATGGAATTATAATTATTGTTTTTTTTAAGCTGTATGATTTTAAAAACAATCATGCTATTCCTCGTTAAGAAGATATAGTCTAAACATGATGTTCACTCCCATATGAAATGAAAGGATATGATTGGTTGTTGTCTGTATAAATGGAAATGCAGCCTAATGAGAAATACCTATGAATAAGCACTGAGACCAAGCACGAAATGCGTCAGGGAGTTTTTAAATCCTACCCTTAGAGTACCAGGAACTCTTCTTTTCTTCAATAGATATATCAGATTGGTCCAATTCACCCTCCTGATGTATCGTGGGCTACCTTGGGATATGTAGTCCTTACCCCCATTGAGATACACAGAATGTGGAAGTCCTTTAGCGGCAGCTCACCTTAATGACATTACACACTGGGACCGCCCACTGCAAGCTCATTCGACTGAACACGCTGCCACTGGAGACAAAGTACTACTGCAGTCTTAGAATACAGAATACGTTGATTCAGGAGGCAAGGTACTGACAAAGCAATGGCAGCAGCTCCAGGACATAGTGATGAGTGAGGAAGGACACACACGTAAACATGTATATGTGAGTAGAGGTTGGCAAATGCCTAAATCCTATATATTGTATTTTGTCATATGAAAGTTATTTTTAGTCTTAATATACTCTAATGGACCGGTATAATAACACAGTGCTTTGTGCTTTTTTGTCTCCTTAACAAAGGGGATTGTATAGTGATTGTTTCACAATGATTTATATATACTACATATTGGTAGTCAAACACTAGGTTTTTGTTTAGGAGTAACGTTTTAATACAACTGGTTCACTTTTTGATGTTAAGGGGAGAAAATCATTTTTTGACACAATCTTTCAGCCTAAAGAGAACGCCTCAGATGCAGTAACTGGTCTTAAGTCAAGATTTATAATGTTGGAAATGCTGCTGTTATAAGACCTTAGACTTCTATGGGTCATTGTGACCTTTGACCATTATTTGAAATCTAACAGGATCCCTAGAGGCTTGTGTATCCAAAAATATCCTTCTAATCAATTTGATGAACAAGACTTAATTGAGAAAAGGAATGAGGCACTGACAGTCTGTTGTCATACTCTAATAAGGATTCTAAGTAAGGACAAAGAGAGAAAAAGAAACAAGATAAGAGAAAAAAAAATATTCAGAAAAAGCAGATCGTTAAAACACTCAAGTCCTTTGAGGATTATAGTACTTTTAAAGAGAATATGAAACATCAGAAAAAAATATACACAAATAGCAGAGATTAAAAGTACCAAGTTTGAAAGAGACCATAAGGATTACAAACAGAATAAGGTCTACAGAAGACAAAGACCCATGAAAAGATCAGCAAGTATTCACTCGGTTAAATACACAGAGGATAAAACCTTGAAACCTATATGAAAGAAATAATCTACAAAAGATAGAAAGTACTCTTCACCTCAACTGATCCAGATTCATCTGATGCAGAACCCTCTAATCCAGTCAACCCATCTATGGCCGTTATAGATCTGGAGTATGGCTCAGGCCTCTCCTCATCTCAAGAAGAGTTGGATGTAAGGATGACTGAGAAAAGGGCTGTCCCTTTAGCCTGGTGCCAAAAACAAAGAGAACAAGGAGATCCAAAAAAGGACAAAGGGACAGTTCCAGGAAACAATAAATCAAGTCAAATGTTTAATTTGTCAGATTACAATCTGACCAAAGATTAAGTGTTTCTCCTGTCCAGAGGCCAGGGCTTTGCACCAACCAATACATTAGTCCACTCATGACTCACTCCCAGAAAAGTCTAGAGGTCTTACCACAAATGAAGATTGGGATAGGAATCCACCTGTGGACTTTGAAAATTTCAGTGACTATTGTGCATTGGATGTTTTGAGAGACCTCTCTTCTGAAGGTGACCTGATGGGTGGTCCTATCATACGGGTGGTCATATCCTACAAGAGGCAATCCCTCTTCCATCAAAGAGTACGGATTTCTATCTGACATTTGAGGTCCACATATTAATACTTTCCAGAAAAGAGTAGAGCATGATTTGATGAAATTGGAAGCATATTTAGAATTAGATAATCAGAAGCAAATACAATTTAATTTAAGCATAGGTGAACATAAAGCCTTAGAAAGCTTGAGGAAGAATGTTAAGATTGTCATAAGAAATTCGGATAAAGGGGCCACAATAGTTGTTATAAATAAACATGACTATATTAAAGAAGCAGTCAGGCAGTTGTCAGATGAAACCGTTTATTCCAAATTGTCTTTTAACCCCACTCAAAAATTTAAAATAGAATTGGAAAGTTTACTTGCAGAAGGGGTGGCTGTGGGTGTCCTAACACAGGAGAATGTGGAAAGTTTAGTACCTAGACATCTAATCACCCCTATCTTCAATCATGTACCCAAAGTACACAAAAATCCACCAGGAAGGCCCATAGTTTCTGGCATAGGGTCCCTGCTGGAACTGGTGTCTGATTAGATGGATTACTTCTTACAACCCAGTGTTAATTTTGACAGCAAATTTTGATTTAGTTTTAATCATAGGCTTCAGACTAATAATTAGTTTTAGTTGTCTTTTAGTCATCTGAACTGTTTTAATTTTAGTCAACTAAAATCTAATTGGTTTCGTTAAACTGTAATGCGTCTTAAGCATAATTATTAAATATTTCTCTAGAACTTCCAAACTTATTATATAATCCTTGGGTAAAGGTTTATTAACCTGTTATTATTTATGGCATTGAGGTTTGAACATGCAATACAGATTTAACAGATTTAACTGTTTTGGTATATAACATTTCTTTATCTTAAAATTACATAAAACCAAGTTTTGTAAATAAACAAGAAGATGGCCTTTCTTTTTTTAATTTTATTTACAAAAGACCAGTAATTAGATACAGAATGATAATAACACCTTGCATGCAGCCGGTTCAGAGGCATCAGGGCCCAAGTGCTGGATGCAGTGGCAGTTCTGTTTGGACAGTGCATGCTCTGCCAATGGGCTCCATATTTTATGTGTTCTGTGTTCTTCAACTTTTTCACCACCTTTGTTAGGCCCCCAAATTTAAGTTCTAGAACTACCAGTGGTGGGGAGCATAGTAGCCTGTCTATAAGTAGGTGTGTGCCTATGTGGTCATTATCTGTGTATAGATACTCATCAACATTATACTGTGCAGTGGATGCACAGCATATTCATTAAAGTATACATACTTATCATATTAAGTGATAATTTTGACAGCAAATTTAGATTTAGTTTTAGTCATAGTCTTTTGACTAAAATGCCATTTTAGTTTTAGTCATATTTTAGTACATCAGAATTGTTTTCATTTTAGTCTGTTACAACCCCTTATATAGCCATCCTAAGGATTCAAATAATTTGTTAGATAACATAAAAGGGTTAACTTAACAACCTAATTATTGTTGGGCCACATTGGACATAGTTTCATTGTACTCATGTATACCTCACAATCTGGGTATAAGAGCCGTAAGATTTTGCCTAGATAGAGATACTAGCTTTGAAGAGGCAGTAAAAGTCTTCATCTGTCAATGTCTGGAGTTCCTTCTAACCCATAATTATTTTTTGTTTAATGATCATTTTTATCTGCAACGTCAAGGTACGGAAATAGGGGCCAAATTTGCTCCCGCATATACAAATTTATTTCTGGGTTAGTGGGAGCTCCAGTACATATTTTCAGATGAAACCCTTCTGTGAATGATATCATCTAATTTAAAGATTTAAAGATTATTTAATTTTTGTATATAAGAAAGAGATTAATAAAGTTCACAATTTGAAGAAATTTTACAATATTTTAATTCCCATCAATTGGGTTTAAAATTTGCTGGAGAAACAAATAAAAAGGAGATTCATTACTTGAATTTAAAATTAACAGGAGATACCAACACAGGGAAAATTATAATTAGTACTTTTCATAAACCAACTGATGGCAATACCATACTCCATGCCAATTCTTCCCATACGCGCCATTTGATACACTCCATTCCAAAAAAGCCAATACATAAGGTTAAGAAGAAACACAAATTTAGATGCTTTGTATTTTTTTGTTATTTGCAATCAGAAGAGTTGATAAATAGACTTTCATATAGGAGGTTTTCTAAAGAATTATTAGGACAAGCAAGGGAGGAGGGAAGTATGACAAATATCGTGAAAGACATTGGAAGAAAGAAAATTTCACAGAGGATGTCATCATCTTCAGTATAGAGTATTCTCCATAACTTAATAATAGTTGGTATTTAAAAAAAAAAAAAACACTTATACCTTATTGAGAATGATGGCACCCTGGCACCATTAGTAAGGAATTGCAGGTTTGTATTCTAAAAAGCCAGCCACTATAGGATCAAAGTTATCACCAAGTATGGTTACTGAGTTCAAAAAAGCCAAATTTAACTTGGTTGAAACACAATGGTAATTTAAGCTGTAATAATTATACATGTAAGACCTGTGAAGTTTTGGAGTCAGGACAACAATTCACAGAATTGTAAAAATTACATTTTATGCCACTTGCAGAACTAGATTGGTGGTATATATTTTGGAGTGCAATCATGTCATGGCCAGTATGTAGGACAAACCTCCTGTGAGTTCAGATGTAAAGTTTGGGAACACCTTAGGGATGTTGATAAATATAACAATGACTCTACAATCACAAGACACTTCAATTTGGAACATCTTACAAACATACCAAGTTTTAAAGTAAAGGTCATATATGTAGTTAAACTGCCACCTATAGGGGGTGATAAGAATAAGTGCCTAACAAAAAAAGGATTTATATTGGATTTATAGGCTATGTACTAGGTTTCCAAAGGGATTAAACCTGGAGTGGGATATTTCCTACTTTACAGGTTAATATTTGCCTTCTAGTCCTTTACATGCAATAAAACTGAAAAATGGTTATTCCTCCTTAAGACAGATGTTGTCTTAACATGAAGTTCACTCCCATATGAAATGAAAGGATGTGATTGGTTGTTGTCTGTATAAATGGTAATGCAGCCTAATGAGTAATACTTATCACTAAGCACTGAAAGCAATTGCGAAACGCATCAGGGCCTTACCCCATGCAACCCTGCATGTTTGTGCATTTTTTAATTAACTTTGAATGCATTTATGTTTTTAAATCCTACCATTGGAGTACCAGGAACACTTGTTTCAAAATCAATTGGGATACTGGTTTAACATTTCTGGAACATGGATATGGCTATTCTGGTTAGTCAGGGGATACAGCTTTGGCAAGATTATCAAAGAGGTTTTGTCAGCACTGTGAGGTCCTTTAAATTATTTTAGCTTGCTAATTTTTGTACATTTTGGCTTTAGAGCTGTTTATGTAGCTATGCAGGATTCTGGATGAGAAAAAGAGACAAATAACATTACAATATAATGCTGAAAAAAAGCCCCCAAAGGTTTTTCAGTATGATTTTCCTTTATGCTGAAAAGTTTTTTTATTATCAGGCCCTAAGTATTGGTCTCACTGTGTATAGATAGATAAGCTAAGAAGAATGTTGTGTAAAAATATGAAGTCTGCTCTCCCTTGAAGCTCCGCCCAGTTGATTACGTTGTAGTTTAAATTAGCGGAGAGTTGGATACAGCTATTTCATATACAAAAATATACCCAAATGAATAATTTCCCATACATTTTAAACTCTGCTAAGGGGAAAACAATTTTATAGTACACTAATCTTTTAAGGATATCAGCTACCCCAATAACACATCCCTTCTATTCTCTGCAATGATTGTGTTGTTACCTCAAAATAAGCCCAATAGCCAGCTTCTTCTGTATAAGGTCCTGGATTGCCAGCACCTGATATGGATGCTCCAATGTTTGTGTTGGTTCCAGCCAAAGTAAAAGATCGGCCATATGTTGGGAATCCCATCAGAAGTTTTTCAGCTGGAGCTCCCTTTTTCTTCCAGTAGTTCATGGCATATTCCTGCAATTATATAAAATTATTTTGTCAATTAAAAGTTTGATTTTTGGTAATAATGTAGTGTACTGTAGGGTTTATTGATGTTAACATTATTTGATTTAGCTCTGGAGATTCCAATTAGTCTCTCAACCTACCATTTAAGGACCATTATATACAGTGGAATTACATAATCAACAAATGCCTCATTAAAAGACAATGAAATAGCACTTACTCTGCCTTTCAAATGAGTAGTAGATTTTTTTCTAACAAAATTTCAAAGTAACTTCCATTTTCCTATCCCACTGTATCATCTGACTGCCTTCAGCCAATCACAGTAGAAGCTGGTTCCTCGGAAAGTGTATATAAAAAAGACTGTGCTTGCTAATAGAAGTAAATTGTAATTTTTTTTTTAAATTGCATGCTCTATCTGAATCATGTAAGTTTGATTTTGACATCCAAACAAAACTTGTAAAGCAATTGCGGTAAACACTTGTGTAAAGCGAGGAGGGAGAGAACAGAGCAAATAAAAAGTCTGTTTGTTGCAACATTTGATTAAAAATACAGAGCACAGCTAACAGACCTCTACAACTGACGCGTTTCCTGCCCCTCAGGGCACTTCCTCAGAGCTGTTGTACAGGTGTGACATACCTAATTAAGTACACAGGTAGGAAATCTAGCCCAGCCAATCAAAATACATATGGGCCACACTCCCTCTCCGTGAACCTTTCACATACAATCTAATTAAACACATGTACAAATACGAAGAAAAAAAAAAGATACAAAGCTGAAACTTACTATCATCTCTATAGATACATAAAGCATATATTATTTGTTACACCACATGCCTGTATTCATAATAAAGTTGATAGCACATATAGTCATTTACAAACTCAAAGTGGATGAGAAATAACATGTATCCAAATAAAGCAACAAAAACGTCCTTTAAAACCGTCTGCAATTTAAGGAGACAAATGTGATCTCAAGTTTAATTTAGCTCAGATCAAAGCAAAATAAGTGTTAACAACCACGATACAAACATAAACGCCTGTGAACTCGGTTTGCAAAACATAGAAATCACTAGTTAGCTGTATGAGTATGCGTACACATGGATGAATACCCGCAACTATAAAAGCCCAATAGTAAAACATGTATAAAAGTCAAATGCTATGTATATAATGTAACAAAGAGCCTTAAAGGTGCAGGCAACATCCTAAAGGCGGCCATGTTTAGCGGTGTTAAATACTTAATATAAGCAGTCTATATGATATATAGTACAAAAACAATACAAAAGAAATTGATTGAAAAGCCTAACAATACTAACCCAATAGTTCATTTTATTCAAAAGAAATTACATACAACTACAGTTATAATTTAAGGACTGGGAACTAACGTTGAGTTTTATCAATGAACAGTTTTACATCGCTAATTTCATTAATACCAAATGGAGACCCTGTACGCAGTGTATAGATCCAAAACACTTCTTTTTTACAAAGCAACTGAAATGTATCTCCTCCTCTGTAACCTACATTACCACTTCAATACCTTGAAATACAAATGCTTCTAAGTGATTAGTATGTCTAAAAAAGTGCTTTGCCACTGGAGTTTTGGGTACCTCAGCCTCAAGTGACAATAAATGTTCCCTGACTCGATCTTTGAGCATCCTTGTGGTGAGTCCCACATATTGAAAATTGCAGACTTTACACGTTATTAAATAGACTACATAAGCAGAATTACAGTTGATACGTTATCTAATTGAAAAAATTATTTGCGTAACTGTCTATATAAAAGTGTCAGCTTCTTTGGTATAGTTACAACTCTTACATTGTTTCCCTCTGCAACTGTAGAAGCCTACATTAGGTGTTAACCAGTTTTTAATAGCTCCTCTACTTGATCTACCTGTAGCAAAATCTCTTCTCACTATATCATTAATGGTTTTACTTCTTCTAGAGATAAAATTACATTGTCTAGATATGGTCTGTAGGTCTTTATCATTTTCTAGAAGAGGTAATCTAGTTCTTATAATTTTGCATATGTCTGTGAATTGCTTACTGTATGTAGTGATGAAATTAATGCCTGCATTATCCATACCAGATTTCCCTTTATCCAGTAATATATACACACACACTTTTGAGCCCTTCCCAGTCAAATACCTTGAAACATGAAATATCATTTTTATTCATTTTTAATTTGTTTTCATATGTTTTACTGTGTTGTTAATGTAAATATTTTACATTCCAATGTTCTTTGTATTTAAAAAATAATAATAATAATTAACTAACTAAATAAATAGTTTGTGTTTTTGGGACACAAACTTTTTGCAACACCCAGTGAACAAGATACCAAACGGTATCTAAACGTTTTGGATGTATTATTGATTGATGAAGATGTAATAAAGCTCTTTTTAAACAGACTGGAGAGTGAAGCGTTCCTTCTTCCTACTTTTGGGGTTGAATGTTATTGCTACATGTTTTCCACGCAGCACCCCAGCGGATGTTGAAAGTAACAGTGAGTGCACTAAAATTGATACTGGTATATATATATATATATATATATATATATATATATATATATATATATACACACATACACCTGATACCCCTGTATATATATATTTATATAGATATACAGGTATAGATATATATTTTACAAAAAAAAACCCTTCAGATATCTAAAAATAAATATTTAAAATTAAAACTTACAATTTCTTCTACGTGAAGAACATTGGAATGTAAAACACTCATAACTACCTTCGGCTGTAGCAATATAGGACTAATAAGGTGGTGGGTTAGTGCACAAGGGTTTTTTATTTTGATCAGCACGCTCTGTTGAAATCTATAGGTAAAAGTAGTTAACATGGTTGCTATATCTAAATGTTATGTATCTGGTGCATTGTGTTTTGCTCACGTGCAAACTTTTTACTTTCATCTTGTGTAATACGTATGCTAACTTTCCTGTGCTAAAAGCTTATGTCTAGCAATGTTTGCCAGCGAGCGGGGGAATAAATAGAGCGCCATTTGTATTCTAGACCAATGTCAGCTAAATATTTTAGTACTTCCAGTCTATGATTGACATTTCAGTACTTACACAATTGAAGTAAGCATTGTCTCCATAATCTGCTGCTCCCTTGTGCAAAGGACTGTTATGCCCAGTCTGCCTGTCCCAATCACCATGGAAGTCATAGGTCATAACACTGATAAAATCAAGTGTCCTGGTAAAGAGATATAAGAATTTATTACATTACAAGTAAATGCACTGAAGCTTTTCTATTTGAGATTCACTAGCCTGTCATCAATAATACAATAAGCATGAATGTCTGACTCACTGGCCAATCTTGGCAATCTCATATCCACCGTCAATAGTGCCTTTACCAGCGGAGACTGCAGCCGTTACAAGAAGACGAGGGCGATTTGTCTCCTTTCCCTCCTTCACAAAACTATCTAGCAGATCCTAGAAGACACAGAGAAAGCTCAAGGTCATCTTAAAAGCTTGTCTCTAATGCAAAGAACTACTTCATGCATGTATTAAATAAGTACAATTGGAGATGTTTCATATAATTATTGTATGTCTATTACACATTGAGTAGGTAAGGACTTTTGGTTTTAAAAGTGATTGGTAGAGTGTACAATTAAAGGGATATTGTACACAAAAATATTGCCCACATAAAAGAACAGCATTTAAACGTGTTGGTTTGTTTTAAATGTGAAATAAAAGCTGATTAAATGTAAACTAATATAGGAGTATAAGTCGTGTACCTCCTACTAATGTCTATTTGCTTATATATACAAATGTTCAGAGTAACTGTCAGAAAAGGAGGATTAGGCGGGAAGACCTACTAGTACCTTGTAGCAGTTACAAAACTGTTACTGAAATATTAATTTTCACCGCTATGTGTTTTACCCCAGCAAAGGTGTTAAATACATAGTAGAAGTACCACTCAGGACCTGCAGAAGACTGGTCGGCCTGAGAGGAAACTGCTGCTGATCCAAACCGTTATCTCCCCCCCAAAAAAACACTATGGGGCCTATCTATCAAGCTCCGAAAGGAGCTTGATGGCCCGTGTTTCTGGCGAGTCTTCAGACTCGCCAGAAACAGCAGTTATGAAGCATCGGTCACAAAGACCGCTGCTCCATAACCTGTCCGCCTGCTCTGAGCAGACGGATAGACATCGCCAGAAATCAATCCGATCGATTACGATCGGGTTGATTGACACCCGCCTGCTGGCGGCCCATTGGCTGCGAATCTGCAGGGGGCGGCGTTGCACCAGCAGCTCTTGTGAGCTGCTGGTGCAATGCTGAATACGGAGAGCGTATTGCTCTCCGCATTCAGCGATGTCTGTCGGACGTGATCCGCACTGTCGGATAAGGTCCGCCAGACCTTGATAAATAGAGGCCTTTGTATAAGCGTAAGTAAGTTATAGCGCATCTACATTACAACTGATGAATTAAACTCCATCTAAATTATTGCTAGCCTTTCTGATCTGTTTATACAAAGGGTAACGTTCAAAATCTAAAAGCTTTTAATATCCCTATTCAGGCAAAACACCTAAGAAAAATACAAATCCATAGCTTGCATCACCAGATTTAGAGAATAATGTACAGACCAGCAGTGTCTCTCAATAAAAACCCACAAAAACTAAAGTGTTTTAGCCAATTCTCTTATCTCAACATGTTTGGGGCCCATGTCAAAAAAAGTTCTACCCAGGTTTGGATATCGCCTGATTCTTACCTGGATTAGTATTGTGAAGCGTTGCTTATCTTCTGGAGGGCTCCCTCTCTCTTCATTACCAGGATACTCCCAATCCAGGTCCAGCCCGTCAAACCCATAATTTCGGAGATACTCAATAACAGAGTCAATAAAAATCTTCCGGTTTTCAGCAGAGGAAGCCATAGCTGTGAACCTGACATTATTAAAGGTTTTACTTGTCTATCTGCATATTAAATATTACATTTATCCTACTTCTATGAACAACTCTCTGAGCTCGATTTCATATAAGCAGCTGCCTAGGGTTCGTTCACTACAAGTGTCACCTTCATGGCTGGAAAAGTGATAAAACGTTTCAGTTTACCCTCTATATTCTTATATTTTATGTCCTGCACAATAACAAACTTTACTGGGGGAAAAACAGTATCTTTACTAAAGGATATTAACAGACTCTACAAGAGCTGATGAAAGATCACTATTTAAACATGTCAACAATATTTTTGTATGGAAAGGTTAAATCAACGCAACTTTAAATGATTTTAAAACTAACAGGGAGTACATCCTTAGAGAAACAACTATTAACAATAAAAAAGACAGAAAAACTAAACTGTGGGTCATTTGAAATACTCTCTTTTAGATGCATTGAAAAAGACGTGACTTTGTTGTTATTATTATTATTATAAAATTGTATTTGTAGAGTGCCAACAAATTCGACAGACCTGTAAACAAAGGTATAATATACAAAGATAGAATTTAAGAGGAAACTTATGATTAGAGGGCACTAACAACAGTTGCCAGCTGTTGTAGATCACCTTTCAAAAAGATGAACTACAGCAGTGTTTCTCGACTCCAGCCCACAAGTACACTAACAAGCCAGATTTTCATAATATCTGAACTAGAGCACAGGTGAAGTAATTAGCTGATGAATGAGAGCAGGTTATTTCAACTGTGTTCTGGTTAAGATATCATGAAAATCTGCCCTTGGGGTACTTAAGGACTGGCGTTGATCTACAGGACAGCTGGGCTTATACGTTTATATGTAAAAGGGATGCAATGGACTTACAGAATAAAGACAAGAACTGAGGTAGGGAGGGTTAGCACACATCCTTGAACAGTAGAGTCCAAGAAACATTTGCAACTTTGAACTAGGGAAGACTTTTGTGGAGCGAGTCAGAGTGTTTCACAACAGGGGCCAATCTGGAAAAGTCTTGTAGCCAGGAATTTGAGGAGGAGAGAAGGAGGTCATGGAAAGGTGGGAGAGTATCTGGAGACAAGGGTAGAGATATAGGGGCAGCAGTGATTGCCAGTGGAGCATCAACATTCATTCTGGATTGTAAAGGGAAAAGACGACAGCTAGGGAGAACAGAGAGGATGGGATTCCAATAGTCAAAGTGGGAAGTGACAAGAGAGTGGATTCAAATTTTAGTTTATCTTGTGTAAGGAATTGGCAGTTTGGAGATGTTTTTAAGGTGGAAAGGGCAGCAGTTGGCCAAGCAATGGATGTGAGGACTGAATGAGAGATCTGATTCAAGTGTAACTCCAAGGCATCGGGTATGAGGAGTTGAGGTGATGATTTTATTATCAACAGTTACATCCATTGATATCCATTTAGGAACATATATATGTGGGCAGGAAGTCACAACTGAACATGATATTCACAAAATCTGGTTGTGTAAATTTAGACCTTGCATTAGTCATTACTGCAAAGAGGCCTACAAAAGTATTAAAAACATCAAAGGATATCCACTTACTTCTGCGTCCCAAAGCTCCATCCTCCGATGGCCAGTAGAGTTAGCAGTTGAGGATTTCTGCATTAAAAAAAACAGATTAAATATGGAACAATATGAACAGAATATAACCATCAGCTAAACTATGACTCATAGCATGTACTTAAAGGGACATAATACGCAAATGTTGGAACACATGAAATTGATGCAGAATAGCTGCAAAAAGCTGAGTAGAAAATATCACCTGAACTTCTCTATGTAAAAAAAGGAAGATATTCACAACCCACTGTGAAGAGACTTTAAGTAGCCAGTCAGGATGCTTCGCCCAGGACAGCTAGGGAGTGTGCATCTGTCATGTGCAGGCACAGTCATGTTATTTTCTTATTCAGTTTAAGTAAGTTCTATGAAGTTTTATGAGATCACAGCAAAGCATTACCTCAGCACTGCTGATGCTGATTGGTTATTGTTTTTTTTCTTCAACTTGCAGCTGGACAGCAGCTGAAGTATAACTGTTTACACACCACTTACTCTGGTAATTTTGCTCACCAGAGTAAGCTAATTTTGGTGAGCAAAATTTTTAGGTAAAATATATTCCTTTTTTTACATAGAGATGCTCAGTCCCTTTAAATACTAATGTACAGTCAGTCTCTCTCTCTCCTTTTTTACATGGTGTCCTTTTCACATAAAAAATTTTTTATATATAAATCTTGCTAATTTTGGGTCTGAGGGGGTCCCTTACACAGTACACACTGACATACTCTAAACTGTGGATCGTCTGCTAATTACAATTTACAGTTTACTGGGCTGTGCAGGGGCTATCAGGTGTTAGTGGGTGATCCATTACTGTTTTCAGATCTGGCTATCAAATTCAGTGTGCAGAGCTACTCGGTTACACTCTATGAGGGATATTTATCAAGCCGTCAACCGCAAATACGCTGGAATTCCACAGCTTAATTGTGGCGAGCCTGATTCGCCTCATTTATCAAAGCCTACAGACCTGCAAAAGTTGAAATTTGTGACATAAAATACGATCTGCTGGTCTTAATCAGACGCAGATCGATGCTTACGTCACTACAGATGTTCCGAATGCAAATTCAGCACTATCTGACAACTTTTGCTAGTTAACAAACTTCTAACAGGTATGCTCACCACTATTCTGGCCCAGCGTACCTGGTTTTCAATCCGCCACCCTGGAGGCCTCGTATGCCATAGGAATCAATAGGAGTCTGAAAGCAGCGAAAGTTTATGTTCAATGCTGCTAGATATCCCATTGATTTCTATGCTAGAATAAAAGTAAAGTTTACACCTAACACACTAACATAGCTCCAAGTCTAAACACCACTAATCTGCCGCCCCGACATCGCCGCCACCTACATAATGTTATTAAACCCTATCCCACCACTCCCCGACACCACCGCCACTAAATAAATGTATTAACCTCTATCCCGCCTCTCCCCGACCTCGCCGCACCTAAATAAAGTTATTAACCCCTATCCCACCACTCCCCAAGCCCACCGCAAGTAAATAAAGTTATTAACCCCTATACCGCCGCTCCCGGACCCCTCCGCAACTAAATAAATGTATTAACCCCTAAACCGCAACCAGCCCCCCACATCGCCATAAACTAAATAAAGCTATTAACCCCTAAAACTAACAACCCGCTAACTTTACATTAAATATTAACTCATCCCTATCTTATAATAAATTTAAACTTACCTTTAGAATTAAAATAAACTATATTAAACTACTAACTAACCTACCCTATTATACTAAAATTACATTAAACTAACAATTAAATTAACTATATTACATATTTAAAAACCTAACCCTACTCAAGTTATTTAGATCTACTATAAAGAATTACAAAAAAATAACAACTAAGTTGCACAAAATAAAAAATAAATTATCCAATTTTTAAACTAATTACACCTAATCTAAGAGCCCTATCAAAATAAAAAGCCCCCCCCCCCCAAAAAAAAAAACAACCTAGCCTATAATAAACTACCAATGGCCCTTAAAATGGCCTTTTGCGGGGCATTGCCCCAAAGAAATCAGCTCTTTTACCTGTACAATAAAATACAAACACCCTCCAACAGTAAAACCCACCACCCACACAACCAACCCCCCCAAATAAAACTCTATCTAAAAAACACTAAGCTCCCCATTGCCCTGAAAAGGGCATTTAGCTCTTTTTTAGCCCAAAGTCCCTAACCTAAAAATAAAACCCACCCAATAAACCCTTAAAAAAATGTAACACTAACCCCCAAGATCCACTTACAGTTTCCGATGACCGGACATCCATCCTCATTCAAGCGGCAGAAGTCCTCAGCGAAGCCGGCAGAAGTCTTCATCCAAGCGGGCCGAAGTCCTCCTCGAAGCCGGCAGATGGCTTCATCCAGACGGCATCTTCTATCTTCATCCATCAGGCACAGAGCGGCTCCATCTTCAAGACATCCGGTGCGGAGCATCCTCTTCTTACGATGTCTTCTGAAGAATGAAGTTTCCCTTTAAATGACGTCATCCAAGATGGCATCCCTTACATTCTGATTGGCTGATAAAATTCTATCAGCCAATAGGAATTAAGGTAGAAAAAATCCTACTGGCTGTTGCAATCAGCCAATAGGATTGAGCTTTCATCCTATTGGCTGATCCAATCAGCCAATAGGATTGAGCTCGCATTCTATTGGCTGATTGGAATAGTCAATAGAATGCAAGCTCAATCCTATTGGCTGTCTGGCTGATTGGATCAGCCAATAGGATGAAAACTCAATCCTATTGGCTGATTGCAACAGCCAATAGGATTTTTTCCACCTTAATTCCTATTGGCTGATAGAGGATAGTGGATCTTCGGGGGTTAGTGTTAGGTTTTTTTAAGGGTTTATTGGGTGGGTTTTAATTTTAGATTAGGGACTTTGGGCTGAAAAAGTGCTAAATGCCCTTTTAAGGGCAATGCCCATACAAATGCCCTTTTCAGGGCAATGGGGAGCTTAGGTTTTTTTGATAGGTTTTTATTTGGGGGGTTGGCTGTGTGGGTGGTGGGTTTTACTGTTGGGGGGTTGTTTGTATTTTTATTTGCAGGTAAAAGAGCTGATTTCTTTGGGGCAATGCCCCGCAAAAAGGCCCTTTTAAGGGCCATTGGTAGTTTAGTGTAGGCTAGGGTTTTTTTATTTTCGGGGGGCTTTTTTATTTTGATAGGGCTATTAGATTAGGTGTAATTAGTTTAAATATTTGATGATTTCTTTTTTATTTTGTGTAACTTAGTTGTTATTTTTTGTAACTTAGTAATTTTTAATAGTAGATTTAAATAATTTGAGTAGGGTTAGGTTTTTAAAAATGTAATATTGTTAATTTAAAGGGACATTAAACACTTTGAGATGGTAATAAAAAATGATAAATCGTATTTTAAAAATAAAATTTTGCAATACACTTTAATTATTTATTTTGTCCCCTTTTTCTGTAATTCCATTCTGAAATTGTGAGCTTTTCAGTACCTGTTAGAAATGGAAGTGCAGAACACTGTTATATTCTGCACAGCAATTGGCTGCACACTCTAGTGACCTATTTATAACTGTCTCCACAGTTATAAATAGGGCCACAGCAGAGAAGGTACCCTAAGTTACAACATGGCAGCTCCCATTGTTTTATAGACTTTAAAACTTTACACTTATTTTATCAATATTTAAACAGCTAATGAAACTTTAAAAAATAAATCTACGTTATTCTTAGACTAATCTTTTCTTTGACTGCATCATTCTATCTAGCATTTATTTAGTGTTTAATGTCCCTTTAATTTTTAGTTTAATGTAGTTTTAGTAAAATAGTTAGGGTAGGTTAATTAATAGTTTAATGTAATTTAATGTAATTTTAGTATAATAGTTAGGGTAGGTTAATTAATAGTTTAATATAGTTTATTTTAATTCTAAAGGTAAATTTAAATTTATTATAAGATAGGGATGAGTTCATATTTAATGTAAAGTTAGTGGGTTGTTAGGTTTAGGGGTTAATAGCTTAATTTAGTTTATGGCGATGTGGGGGGCTGGCAGTTTAGGGGTTAATAGGTTTAGTAAGTGGTAGTGATGTGGGAGGCCAGGGGTTTGGGGTTAATACATTTATTTAGTTGCGGAGGGCTCCGGGAGCGGCAGGATAGGGGTTAATAACTTTATTAAGTTGCGGTGGGCTCCAGGAGCAGCGGGATAGTGGTTAATAACTTTATTTAGTTGTGGAGGGGTCTGGGAGCAGCAGGATAGGGGTTAATACCTTTATTAAAGTTGTGGCGGGGTACGGGAGTGGCGGGATAGGGGTTAAACATTTTAGTATAGTGGCGGTGTTTAGTGACAGGGTTTAAATAAAGTTGGGAAAAAGCCGAATAGCAGTGAGATCGATGACTGTTAGTTAACAACAGTCCACTGCTCATCGCCCCGTACTTGGTGCGCGGCTTTTTGACAGTTTTCTTTATAAATAAGTAGAGCGTATTCAGGTCCATGCCCATGATGTTAGGCGATGTTAGGCGAGCGTATTGGTGCCGTCGAATGCAGCACAGTTGACGGCTTGATAGATAGGCCTCTATAGCTTAAATGAGTCGGAAATATGGAAGTCAGAGGGGGCTGATTTTCTTCTATACTGAGGTAAATTTTGGCATTTGGGAAGCAGGGATTTAGGGGTAGAACTTTTTGAAGAACAGTTTGGTTTCATGATGCCTTACCACTCTCCTAGGAAATAGTAATTGTTTATAACTGGTTTAAAGGTGGCTTACTTAAGGGCATAATCACTTGTGAATGCTTTTCTGAGTGTCTGGCACAGGGGCGTATTTTGGCCTAGGCAGACAAGGCCGGTGCCTAGGGCGACAGATTTGGGAGGGGCGGCACATCTGCCTTATCCTCTCTCTAAAAGCCAGCACACAGTACAGTGAGCGATAAAATGCAGGCTTTTACAGAGAAGACAAGGCACGTGCGCTGATTAAGGTCGCTCTTCACAGGCAATACTTCTTTAAACCATTACTTCATTTAGAGCCACTGGCATTTTTGCAGTGGAAGCGTTCTTGATGAGAAACTTGCCTGGGGATATGCTTACAAGGTGAGGCTGGAGGAGAAGACCTTGTGCCGATATACTGCCTCCCCTTGTCAGCTGTGGTGGGTCTGCGAGCGCAGTGCTTATTGCAGGTCTTAGTAACTAACAGACTGGATGCGTCTATGCACTGCCTAGATCAGCTTGTGATGTCTAATCATAAACTCTCAGTGTTAATGTATGTTAGCTACTAATAGCTAGCTTTCTCTGCATTCATGAAACCACAGAGTAAATAGTAAACAGACACTTAAAAAGTTTCATTACTTGAATTATGGTAATTACTGTATGTTGTTGCATGTGAAGGGAAGTGATTGTTTCAAAGAGTATTATTTTTTCCATCCCTTCCTCTCTCCCTTCTTTCCCTTTCTCCCTCTCTTCCTCCCTCAACTTCCTTTCTCAACTCCCTCCCTTCTTTCTCTCAACTCCCTACCTTCTTTCACTCCTTTCTTTCCCTCCCTTCTTCCCCCTCCCCTTTTTCCTTTCCCTCCCCACTTTTCTCTTCTCTCTCTCTCTTTCTGTCCCTCCCTTCCTTCTTGACCCAAAAACATTTTAAAGGAGAAAAAAGGCCTAAAACCTTTTGGGGGGGGGGCAGCAGAATTTTGAGTGCCTAGGGCAGCACAAAACCTAAATATGCCACTGGTCTGGCAGGAATTAGTAAATTATTATCTGATCAGTACATTTTGTGACAAATACATATGAAGGAAATCTGAGCTAAAATAGGCTGGGGTGCTGAGTTTAGGAGCAGATGATTTCTCAGTGCCTAGGGAAGAACCTAAAAATGCCCATGTACTATCCTATATTATAAAAGGCCAGGCATGTTTGTCCGATGCATTCATACGCAGTAAAGACTGCATCGCAAGACAAACATACCTCTGCTAGACTGCAAGTGTGTCCGCCGCGAGGCCTTAAGGATCAGTAGTGGCGCGTGAGGATAAGTGTGCCGTGTCCGCGTGAGAAAGGCCGCCAGGCTTTACGTGGGAGGGTTAGTAGGGAGGCGGGTGGGCGGATCATCTCTGGAGCATGGCGGGAGCTGGTAGGACTGTAACGCTGCTAAGTTAGTGGTGTGGGAGGGTTAGGAGGGAGGCGGGTGGGCGGCCCATCGCTGGAAGACACGGGAGCGGGTGGGACCGCTACGCTGCAGAAAAAAAAAAGTTGAGAGCCGCAGGGAGGGGGTATGAGGGAGATGGGATCAGAGGGTAGGGAAAGGTTCTTGGTGGGAGAGGTGATTTTGGCCCGTGTAACAGGCTTTAAGACTAGCGCATATATAAAACATATATATTACTTTAACCCCTTCAGCCAAATGGACATAAATCTACATCATGCGATACATAGCCTATTGTACCGCATAACGTTGATCTACATCCATAATTATTATAAACAAATAATAGACTATTTTGGGGGCATTTGCGGCACTTTTAGAAAATTAACCAGAGATCTGATCTCTGGTTAATTTTCTGAGCACTAATTGCTACTGTGAGCTTGCAGTAGCAATAACAAGCCACTTGTAATGGCTGGTTAATTATCACGCGCACACAAACGGGCAAATTTGCCCGTTTGCAGGAGCGCAATAAATTAGCACTCCACTTGTAATCTAGCCCCTTGTGTTTTATTTTTTATAATAGTTGTATTAAGCAATTTGTGGGAACTTTTTCAACAAAACAGTTGTGGAATTTGAAGCACCACAAGTTTGTTACGGCTAGATTATGAGTCTTGCGTTAGCCTTAAAAAGCAGCGTTAAGAGGTCCCAACGCTGCTTTTTAACACCCGCTGATATTACGAGTCTGGCAGGTACAGGTGTACCGCTCACTTTTCTTCCTCGACTCGAGGATACTGCAAATCCCCTTACGTCAATTGCGTATCCTATCTTTTTAATGGGATTTGCCTAACGCTGGTATTACGAGTCTTGGAAGAAGTGAGCGGTAGACCCTCTCCTGTCAAGACTCCTACCGCATTTAAAAGTCAGTAGTTAAGAGTTTTATGGGCTAACGCCGTAACATAAAACTCTTAACTAAAGTGCTACAAAGTACACTAACACCCATAAACTACCTATTAACCTCTAAACCAAGGCGCCCCCCCCCACATCGGAAACACTTAAATAAATTATTTAACCCCTAATCTGCAGACCGTACATCGCCGCCACTTTAATAAATATATTAACCCCTAAACCGCTGCACTCCCGCCTCGCAAACACTAGTTACATTTTATTAACCCCTAATCTGCCGTCCCTAACGTCGCCGACACCTATCTACATTTATTAACCCCTTATCTGCCGCCCCCAACGTCGCCGCTACTATATTAAATTTATTAACCCCTAAACCTGTCTAACCCTAAGTCTAACACCCCCCTTAATTTAAATATAATTTAATTAAAACGAAATAAAATTACTACAATTAACTAAATTATTCCTATTTAAAACTAAATACTTACCTATAAAATAAACCCTAAGCTAGCTACAATATAACTAATAGTTACATTGTAGCTATCTTAGGGTTTATTTTTATTTTACAGGCAACTTTGTATTTATTTTAACTAGGTACAATAGTTATTAGTTATTAACTATTTAATAGCTACCTAGTTAAAATAAAGACAAATTTACCTGTAAAATAAAACCTAACCTAAGTTACAATTACACCTAACACTTCACTATAATTAAATTAATTACCTAAACTACCTACAATTAAATACAATTAACTAAATTACGAAAAGCAACAAACACTAAATTACAGAAAATAAAAAAATAATTACAAAAGTTTAAAACTAATTACACCTACTCTAATCCCCCTAATAAAATAAAAAGCCCCCCCCCCACAAATAATAAAATTCCCTACCATACACTAAATTACAAATAGCCCTTAAAAGGGCCTCTTGCGGGGCATTGCCCCAAAGTAATCAGCTCTTTTACCTGGAAAAAAAAATACAATACCCCCAACAACATTAAAACCCACCACCCACACACCCAACCCTACTATAAAACCCACCCAATCCCCCCTTAAAAAAACCTAACACTACCCCCTTGAAGATCTCCCTACCTTGAGCCGTCTTCACCGAGCCGGGCACAAGTTGACCTCCAGAGGGGCAGAAGTCTTCATCCGATCCGGCCAGAAGAGGACATCCAGACCGGCAGAAGTCTTCATCCAGGCGGCATCTTCTATCTTCTTACATCCGGAGCGAAGCGGGTCCATCTTGAAGACATCCGACGCGGAGCATCCTCTTCCATCTGACAGCGATGGATTGAGCTCGCATTCTATTGGCTGTTCCAATCAGCCAATAGAATGCGAGCTCAATTCTATTGGCTGATTGCATCAGCCAATAGGATTTTTCCTACCTTAATTCCGATTGGCTGATAGGATTCTATCAGCCAATCGGAATTGAAGGGACGCCATCTTGGATGACGTCACGTAAAGGAACCTTCATTCTTCAGTCGCCGTCGGATGGAAGAGGATGCTCGGCGTCGGACCTGCTCCGCTCCGGATGGAAGAAGATAGAAGATGCCGCCTGGATGAAGACTTCTGCCGGTCTGGATGTCCTCTTCTGGCCAGATCAGAAGAGGACTTCTGCCCCTCTGGAGGTCCACTTGTGTCCGGCTGGGTGAAGACGACTCAAGGTAGGGAGATCTTAAAGGGGGTAGTGTTAGTTTTTTTTAAGGGGGGATTGGGTGGGTTTTAGAGTAGGGTTGGGTGTGTGGGTGGTGGGTTTTAATGTTGTTGGGGGGGTATTGTATTTTTTTTCCAGGTAAAAGAGCTGATTACTTTGGGGCAATGCCCCACAAAAGGCCCTTTTAAGGGCTATTTGTAATTTAGTGTAGGGTAGGGAATTTTATTATTTTGGGGGGGCTTTTTTATTTTATTAGGGGGATTAGAGTAGGTGTAATTAGTTTTAAACTTTTGTAATTATTTTTTTATTTTCTGTAATTTAGAGTTTGTTGTTTTTCGTACTTTAGTTTATTTAATTTAATTGTATTTAATTGTAGGTAGTTTAGGTAATTAATTTAATTATAGTGTAGTGTTAGGTGTAATTGTAACTTAGGTTAGGTTTTATTTTACAGGTACTTTTGTATTTATTTTAGCTAGGTAGTTATTAAATAGTTAATAACTATTTAATAACTATTGTACCTAGTTAAAATAAATACAAACTTGCCTGTAAAATAGAAATAAATCCTAAAATAGCTACAATGTAATTATTAATTATATTGTAGCTATCTTATGGTTTATTTTATAGGTAAGTATTTAGTTTTAAATAGGAATAATTTATTTAATTGTAGTTATTTTATTTAGATTTATTTCAATTATATTTAACTTAGGGGGGTGTTAGGGTTAGGGTTAGACTTAGGTTTAGGGGTTAATAACTTTATTATAGTGGCGGCGACGTTGGCGGCGGCAGATTAGGGGTTAATAAATGTAGTTAGGTTGCGGCGATGTTGAGGGGAAAGATTAGGGGTTAATAAATATAATATAGGGTTCGGCGATGTTGGGGGCAGCAGATTAGGGGTTAATAAGTGTAAGATTAGGGATGTTTAGACTCAGGGTTCATGTTAGGGTGTTAGGTGCAGACATAAAATGTATTTCCCCATAGGAAACAATGGGGCTGAGTTAGAAGCTGAACGCTGCTTTTTTGCAGGTGTTAGGTTTTTTTTCAGCTCAATCTGCCCCATTGTTTCCTATGGGGAAAGCGTGCATGAGCACGTTTAGCCAGCTTACCGCTACCGTAAGCAGCACTGGTATTGAGGTGAGATATGGAGCTAAATTCTGCTCTAAGCTCACTTTTTTGTGGCTTGAAAAAAACCTGTAATACCAGCGTTGTCTTAAGGTAGCGTTAAAAAAAAAAAAGGCTTGTTAGCACCACACTCCTGTTACCGCAAAACTCGTAATCTAGTCATTAGTTTTCAATATACTATTTTTTTTTTTAAAACTAATTTTAAGTAACTGATCATAATTAAATTCTTGTTAAAGTTTATTGAAAAAAATCTGGAGATGAGGCAAAATAATTAAAAGGCATTGCTTAAAGAGAGTTTAAAGTGCAAAAAGAAAGTGTTCTAATGTACTAGAACATTTTATTATTGCATGCATTTAACCTCTGCACTACGGAGACTTAGCTAAACACACCTGGTGAACTATTGACACAAGGCATACATGTGTTCCCACTAATCACCAACTAGCTTCCATTGCTGCTTTTGAGCCTACCAAGATATGCTTTTCAACAAAGGATACCAAGAGTACAAAGTAAATGTGATAAACAGAACTGTGTCTTAAAATGAAATGCTCTATCTGAAGCATAAAGCTTCATTTCAACCATCATGTCCCTTTAAATAAGGGGTCTCAAAGTACCGGCCAGCAGGCCATTTCAGGCCCACAAACTGGTTACAATGCGGTCCGCCACTGACGCCCCTTAACTGAGAGCTGTGGGCTGATTAATGTAACACCGGGGTGGGAGGAGCTCCAAGATCATGCCCCTAGATAAACACCTGAGTGTTCAGCATGTGAAAATTGGCGCCATAGCTGTTTGTGGGTGTGGCAGCAGAGGAGCAAAGCGAGTGAGTAGAGGAGTGTTTTGCCAAGAGCTTCTGTTTGACCTGGACTCTGGAGCGAGCAGTTACAAGGGGACCCAGAACTTCACTGGGGGAGTGCGGTGTCACTCAGTGAGACTGTGGGGCAAACTTAGCCTGAGCAGGCAGCAGCAGAGATGGTCAGGATCAGCAGCAAGGGGCTTGAGTGAATTATGTGCCAAGTACAGCTGCCTTATAGTGAGTTGGTATGTAAATAATCTAAGAGAGGGGCTGTATAGCTTGCTTTATTGTTTAAAATACTGTGCCATGCCATAACGTGTGTGTGGGTCTGTGTGTGTGTGGGTCTGTTTGTGCGTGTGTGTGGGTCTGTGTGTGTCGGTCTTTATGTGTATGTGTGTGTTGGTCTTTATGTGTGTGTCTGGGTCTGTGTGTGTCGGTCTTTATGTGTGTGTGTGGGTCTGTGTTTGTGGGCCTGTGTGGGGGGGGGGGTCTGTGTGTTTGTGGGTCTGTGTGTGTGTCTGTGTGTGGGTCTCTTGTGTGTGTGTGGGGGGGGTCTGTGTGTGTGGGTCTGTGTATGTGTGTGTCTGTGTGTGTGTGTGGGTCTGTGTGTGTGTGTGTGGGTCTGTGTGTGAGTGTGTGGGTCTGTGTGGAGGGGGTGGGTCTGTGTATGTGTGGGGGTCTGTGTGTGAGTGGGTGGGTGGGTCTGTGTGTGTGGGGGTGTGTGTGTGTGGTTCTGTGTGGAGGGGGTGGGTCTGTGTATGTGTGGGGGTCTCTGTGTGTGTGTGTGGATTTGTGTGTTTGTGTGTGTGGGTGGGTGGGTCTGTGTGTATGTGGGGGTGGGTCTGTGTGTGGGGGTTCTGTGTGTGTGTATGTGTGTGTGTGTAGGGGTATAGGATGTGTGTATGTGGGGGGTCTGGGTGGGTGTGGGTCTTGTGGTGTGTGTGTGGGGTGTATGTAGGGGGTCTTGGTTGCTGGGGGTCTTTTGGTATGTGTGTGGGGGGTCTGGGATGTGTGTGTATGTGGGTGGTCTAGGTGGGTGTGGGTCTTGTGGTGTGTGCGTGTGTATGGGGGTCTGGGTGCGTGTGTAATGATTACATATAAGTATATAGTTCAATTTGGTTTGAAATTTTGAAAGCGGCCTATGGGAGAAGAAAACGCGACCAGGGGCCCCAAGGTGATGTGAGTTTGAGACCCCTGCTTTAAATGCTTCTTAAACAGTATTGAAAGAAAAATAAACCTGAAAGTAAGCCAAACTATTTAAAAGGCATTGCTTAAACCCTAAAAGGATTGTCAAAATGTTATGAAAGAAGCTTAGCTTAGTGCTTGATCATAGAGACTCACTGCAGCTTTAGCGCATTGATCTGTTGGTACAGCTCCTCGTCGTTCACCTCATATGGTGCAATCTTATGATCCTTCATGCTTGCAAAGGCATATATGATATGAGTGCAAAGATGAGGGTCCACGTTAGCCGGCCAGTATGCGGTTGGATCTGGACGGTACTGGGACCAGTTGGTGAAATAACAGACAAGTTTATAGGCAGAGCCTGGACAGACAGGAGATAAGAAAAAAGACTAGTTATATCTTACTATTTAAATGAGTTCCACAAAATAAAAAAAATTGTCTAGTTAGGATTATTTATCTAAAATGGGACAATTTACCAGTAGTGATAGGCAGATTTATTCATTATCAGATTAAAATATTTTGAAGAATGCCCTTTCAGAAGTGGAACTGTAGGTAGTCCAGCAAGTGCAATGGGACCAATGATAACAGGGGGGACTGAGAGCTGCTCACAGTATTTTTTTAATTATTATTTTTATTTTATTTTTTTTAGCTCTTGTTATCTAAACATCTTAAAGTTGTTTGAGTATATAGCTGGCATAAAGTAGGCTTTAAGCGCCATACATTTGCTTGGAGGTCTCACTAGAGCATACAACTTTCATAAAGTGGGGTTACATGGACAACACATCTGACCAGCTCAGATAGACTGCTAGTTGACATAATAAGTACATGTACATCTGATATAAGAAGTTATTTGGGCATAGAACTGGCATATTGAGGCTGCAGGCTATACATCTGATTTTGTTATCTCACTACGGACCCGAAGATTCAAAGCTTCTCATAATATTATTATTATTATTAAACTATCCGCTTCACAAATTGAAAGTGCATGTGTAATGTTCTAGTGATCGAAATTGTGTATGAAGGTTCTTTTACAAAGAGGCCTTTTAGTAAACTTTACTGTCTGATGTGAAGGTTTTCTTTAATTTGCGGAATGTTCAATACAGCAGACTCGCCATGTGCAGCTTACGGTTGGTGTAATTCCTTAGGAATTGAAATTTCAGGTATCTGAAATATCAGTTACATTGCACAATACCATGGATTTAGTTATTAGGCTATTTTTATCAGGATAAAAACTGGCAGTCAGAGCAAAACTGACTAAAGGCGGTGATACACTGCAAGCGGAGCGGCTCGCAACGTGTACATGCAGCTGTGTGTGCTCAGTGTGTCCTGCCTTTTCATCCCTGAGTACTCTGCTGCCGCAGATCGCGTAGCTGAGCACTCAGAGATTAAAGGCTGTGACACACTGCAAGCGGAGCGACGCGCAGCGTGTACATGCAGCTGTGTGCGCTCAGTGTGTCCTGCCTTTTCCTCTCTGAGCACTCTGCTGCATCAGGACGCGTAGCTGAGCGCTCAGAGATGAAATATTTGAACTTCAGAAGCAATGCGACGCGGAGCGAAGCAGCTGCTTCGCCTCGCGACGCATCGCTTGCAGTGTGTCACAGCCTTAAATATTTGATCTTCAGAAGCGATGCGACGTGGAGCGAAGCAGCTGCTTCGCCTCGCTCTGCTCCGCTTGCAGTGTGTCACAGCCTTAAGACAATGGCTATTTGTCGCCTCTTAAAATTACATTATAGTCATTTGGATTGATCCACTTGTACAGTGTGTAAGGACAGTACATATTGAGATGTATAAAATGAACCTCTTGTGTTTTTAAACCATAATTATAAATATAATATAAAGTCATTTGTACAGGAGCATGATTGGTATAATGGCCATTTGTGGTTGATGATATATTAAAATTTATACTGTAAATGTGCTTGAGGACCACTACATGCATTAGAATTGCATAATTAAAAAATGCATAATAAAAAGACAATGCAATAACACTTACTGTGAATTTCAAATAAGCAGTAGATTTTCCCCTCATCAGCATAACACAAGCTAGTATAGGTAGAGTTGGAGCTGGTGCCTCAGATAGTTTGTATATAAAAAGAAGGTGCAAAATTTGGAAACTGCATGCTCTGTCTTAATCATGAAATTTTAATTTTGACTTTAGTGTCCCTTTAGGAAACTTTATTTATATTGATAAGAAAGTATCATTTCATTTTGTTAGGTTTTGATTTAAAACAACAAGAACTATGCTAGAAATTTATCTCTCACAGAAGAAAATGGCCACAACATATTCCATCTTTAATAACAGGAATTTCGAACTTCACACACTGTAAAACATAACATTGCAAAGTAAACAAATTTACGCAATTAAAACAATGGAGATGCTAAAATCTAATTCTCAATGTACAGAACTGGGGTTTCACTTTGCTGAAACATTTTTGTATACTTTTTTATACCGAAACCCTCCTTGAAGGGACATTAAACACTAAGGGCTAGATTACAAGTGGAGCTCTAAATTATCACTTGCCTGCAAACGGCTCCCATTTGAGCCTATGGAAGCACGCTCTTGTGAGCACAATGCTTCCCAGTAATTAAACAGAATCCAGCCTCTAAGACCGCATGAAGGTACAGCCCTCAACCCAGTATTACTGGTAGGGGCAGATTAAACTTTTTTCAAAAATCTTGGTTATAATCTGTCCAAAATCCCTGGATTCAGAACATTATTTCTCAGGGATATCAAACTGGATTTAGAATACGACCTCCTACAAGAAGGTTTTTTCTCACCCATATTCCAAAACATCCTATGAATGCACAGGCATTTCTAAAATCTGTCTCAGATCTGGAAAATATAGGAGTCATTGTTCCAGTTCCTTTGCAGGAACAGTGGATGGGATTTTATTTAAATCTCTTCATTGTACCAAAGAAGGAGAATTCTTTCAGACCAATTCTGGATATGAAAACTCTAAACAAATTTGTAAGAATTCCAACTTTCAAAATGGAAATTATAACGATTATTCTGCATTTTGTTCAACAAGGTCACTTTATGTCCACAATAGATTTACAGGATGCTTACCTTCACATCCCAATTCACCCAGAACATTACCAGTTCCTAAGGTTCTCTTTTCTGGCTGCAGTTCCAAGAATATTTAAAAAGGTACTCGTGCCCTTTTATCTGTAATCAGAGTTCAGGGTATTGCAGTATTTCCTTACCTGGATGATATCTTGGTACTAGCTCAATCTTTTCATTTAGCTGAATCTCACATGAAACAACTGCTGTTGTTTCTTCAAAAACATGGTTGGAGGATCAGTTTACCAAACAGTTCCTTGATTACTCAGACAAAGGTCACCTTTTCCTGTGAACAGAAAAAATAAATTGATTTCAACTTGTCTGAGCCTTCCGTCTCTCTCTTTCCCTTCAGTGGCTCTGTGTATGGAAGCAATAGGCCTCATGATCGCAGGATCAGATGCAATTCCTTTTGATCAATTTCATATAAGACCTCTTTAGCTTTGTATGCTGCACCAATGGTGCAAGGAATATACTTAGATATCTCAACAGATATTCATAGATCCCAACACACACCTATCTCTGACTTGGTGGCTAAATCACCAGTCTATTTTTCAGGGGGCTTCTTTTGCTCTTCCTACCCCTTCTGTGATCACTACAGATGCAAGTCTTTCAGGTTGGGGAACTGTCTGGGGGTCTCTAACAGCACAAGGGGTTTGGAATCTTTGGGAGGCGGGGTTATCAATCAATATTTTGGCACTCCATGCTCTCTTTAGGGCCCTTCAGGCTTGGCCTCTATTGAAAAGGGAGCCTTATCTCCATTTTCAGACAGACAATGTTACAGCAGTAGCTTATGTCAATAATCAAGGGGGAACTCAAAGCTCCCTAGCCATGATAGAGGTATCTTGTATCCTTTCTTGGGCAGATACCAATTCCTGCCTCTTCACTGTGATTTACATCCCAGGTGTAGACAACTGGGAGGCAGATTACCTCAGTCGTCAGTCCCTACATCCAGAAGAGTGGTCTCTCCAACAAGATGTGTTTTATCTGATTATACAACCATAGGGCCTACCAGAAATAGATCTGATGGCCTCTTGTTTGAACAACAAACTTCCCAGGTACCTTGCGAGGTCCAGGGATCCTCAGGCAGAGGTGTTAGATACTCTACGAGTTCCCTGGTCTTTCCAGCCTACCTGTATATTCCCCCCTCTGGTCCTGCTTCCCAGAGTGATTCAAAAATCAAAATGGAACAGTTGTTTGTAATCCTGGTAGCCCTAGCGTGGCCTCACTGGATTTGGTATGTGGATCTGGTCCAAATGTCCATTTGTCCGCCATGGCCTCTTCATCTAAGGCCAGAACTTCTGTCTCAATGTCCATTCTTCCATCCAGATCTAAAGTCTCTGAACTTAATGGCATGGAAATTGAATGCTTTGTTCTCAGTCATAGAGGATTCTCTGACTGTGATTAACACTATGATTCAGGCCCGCAAGCCTGTTTTTAGAAAGATCTATCAAAAAGTTTGGAAAACTTACATTTCATGGTGTATTAACCATGATTATTCCTGGAATTCTTTTAGAATTCCTAGGATTCTTCAATTTCTACTGAATAGTTTAGATAAAAGTTGAAAAGAATACCTTTCAATTTTTACCTAAAGTTGTTAACTCTCAAACATTTATAGGGAAATTATCGTGTCCTAATCCAAAAAATGCTACTGAAAAATCCTTGCATTCTTTGGATGTTGTTAGAGCGTTAAAATATTATGTTGATGCTACTAAGGATTTAAGACAGACTTCTAATCTGTTTGTTCTGTATTCTTGTCCTAAGAAAGGCCAGAAGGCCTTTGCTATTTATTTAGCCTCTTAGTTGAAACTTTTGATTCACAAAGCTTATTTGGAGGTGGGTCAGCCTCCACCTCAGAGAATTGCAGCTCATTCTACTAGATCGGTTGCAACATCATCTTGTGCTTTCAAGAATGAGGCTACAGTTGATCAAATTTGCAAAGTGGTCACTTGGGGGTCGAATTATCATTGTGCGAGCGGACATGATCCGATGCACATCGATAAATGCCGAAAGCATATGCTCTCAGCATTTATCAATGCACCAGCAGTTCTTGTGAACTGCTGGTGCAATGCCGCCCCCTGCAGATTCGCGGCCAATTGGCTTAGAACAATAACCCAACAACCAAAGCTCCGTATTATTATTTTTATTATTATCATTATTATTATTGGTACATTCTCAATACTCAGAAAAATAGAAAAAAGCGCTCAATAGAAAACAAATCCTGCTAAACCTCAGTTTAACCCCTCCAATTTAAACAGACAACACAATATATAACTATTAGGTAGCGCTAAAAGCACGGATTATATATGATATATAGCTATATCAGTGTAAATATTTAGACTAATGACCAAGTAGATAATAACTAGTTTATTTATTATTAAGCGAAAACATATACAAGAGACGTCACCCTAAAACGATTTAAAAGGCCAGCATGCCAATATACAATAAAAAAAGAGTGTAGACTCTCACAAATAATAAATTGATCTCAGATAATAACATATAGGATTCAGCACAAGTTTAAGACATATAACATTCAGTAAGTTAGTCCAGCTTGGATGCAGACAAATTCATAGACCACCAAACACCACCAATGAGCAAGAATTCAAACAGATAAAAAGTGCATCTTAGCAATTTGCGGTACTTCAACTGCTGATATGAAGTACCTTTCGCCTCGGATAGAGGCGTGGAGATGAAATTTGCAGTGTGGCTCCTCTCGGCGGTCCTGTCCGCGTCTTGGAGGAAAGAACAACTACGATTCCTGTGTATCCGATCATGTGACTCCTGTTACGTCACTTTTTCGAGATCCGTTACTCTGAAGTATAAACACCGAAGTGTAGATAACTGTAGCGCTACAGGTTGATGAGACTTGGTAACCTCTGTGTTACTCAATTCTCAATACTCATCACAACACGAAAATATAGGTGTTCCATGGGCATCACTTGTGTTACAATGATGATGTTTTGCAGGTATTTTTCTAATGTTCAAAACAATTTACAGCAGCTACAGTGACCATTTTCACATATACGTGTGTTGCCACTCTTCCACATTAGCGATATACGAATTGACACATTTACATTTATAGTTCCAGTAACCTGTAGCTAATACATTTCCACTTTCAGATTTTAAAAAGGCACATTATAAAGTGAGTAAATCTATTGAAAATGTGCCCCTCCACACTGCTGACATTTGCATTTATTAGGGAAGGTTTTTGAATGTTATATTCCATGTTTTGGAATGTTATATTCCCAAGACAAACAGGATTACTTAAGAGACCATTTGATGATCATCAAACATCATCAGGCTTGTAAAATCATCAGCTAAGGTAAAAATCCCTGGCTGATGACTACAGATTGATTAGCAGATTACCCTACTTATTACTTCCCAAGCATGAACATCCAGTGAATGACTCTAGAGCATTGGTTTTCAAACCTGTCCTCAGGCCTCCTCAACAGTTCAGGTTTTCTGGATTACCTATGATGAGAGCAGGTAAAATAACCATGTTTACTAATCAGCTGATTATTTCACCTGTGCTCTAGTTCAGATATCCACAAAATGTGGCCTGTTAGGGAAGTCTAAGGACAGTTTTGAAAAACAGTGCTCTAGAGTAATCTCATTTAAATATTTTGGCCTGTGGGCATAATTCAGGGTGGCTTCTAATGACTAGTCTGGAGTCATTGATTACTTTAGAATGACTCCAAGAAGATCATTCTTTATTGCTCATGAAGGGCCAGATTATGAGTGGAAAGGGGTTTATCATGGGTGTTTGTGTGTTGTTTTTTTTGCTTGTATCACAAGTTGAAAACAAAATCTATGCTTACCTGATAAATTTCTTTCTTTCCGGATATTGAGAGTCCACAACGTCATTCAGTTACTAGTGGGAATATCACTCCTGGCCAGCAGGAGGAGGCAAAGATCACTCCCCTACCCCTAATCCCCAGTCATTCAACCAAAGGAAAATGGAAAAGGAATAACACAAAGGTGTAGAGGTGCCTGAGGTTTTAAAAAAAAAAAGAATGAACATCTGGCACATCCGCCAGACGCTTGTTTAACAAAATAGGTAATGCAGAAATCTTACCTTTCAGAGAACTGACTGACAACCCTTTCTCCAGACCTTCCTGGAGAAAAGACAAAATTTTAGGAATCCTGACCCTACTCCAAGAGTAGCCCTTAGATTCACACCAATAAAGATATTTACGCCATACCTTATGGTAAATTTTCTGAGTAACAGGCTTGTGAGCCTGGATCATGGTCTCATGGTCTAAGCGTTTAATCTCAAAGCAGTCAGGGTCAGAGAAACGAGATTTGGATGGAGGAATGGACCCTGAGTTAGACGGTCCTTCCTCAAAGGCAACCTCCAAAGTGGCTGAGATAACATCTTCACTAAGTCTGCATACTAGATCCTGCGAGTCCATGCAGGAGCTATTAGAATTACAGATGCTCTCTCCTGTTTGATACGAGCAATAACTCATGGAAGGAGCGCAAACGGTGGAGACAGGTATGCTAGACCAAAATCCCAAGGAACTGCCAGAGCATCTATCAGATCGGCCTGAGGATCTCTTGACCTTGAACCGTACCTTGGAAGCTTGGCATTCTGCTGAGATGCCATCAGATCCAACTCCAGCAGCCCCCATTTGAGGGTTAACCTGGAGAACACCTCCGGATGGAGAGCCCACTCCCCGGGATGAAATGTCTGTCTGCTCAGGAAATCCGCTTCCCAGTTGTCCAGGAATGGGGATTGCAGATAGACAACAATTGTGAGCTTCCACCCACTGAATAATCAATGCCACCTCCTTCATGGCTAAGGAACATTGAGTTCCTCCCTGGTGGTTGATGCAAGACAGTGAGGTGATGTTGTACTGAAACCTGATAAAACGGGCTAAGGACAATTGAGGCCAAGCCATCAGAGCATTGTAAATTGCTTTAAACTCCAAGATGTTTATGGATAGAGCAGACTCCTCCTGAGTTCATAGTCCCTGCGCCTTTTGACGAGTCTCAGACTGCTCCCCAGCCTAGCAGGCTGGCATCCATAGTCACAATCATCCAGGAAGGTCTCCAGAAGCATGAGCCCTGAGACAAATGGTCCTTAGAAAGCAACCACGGGAGAGAGTCTCTTGTTGACTGGTCTAGATCGATCCTCTGAGACAGATCTGAATAGTCACCGTTCCATTGTCTGAGCATGCATAATTGTAGAGCTCTCAAATGGAATTGAAAGGGAATGATGTCCATGGAAGCAACCATCAGACCATGTACCTCCATACGATGAGACGCTGATGGCCGAACAGTAGACTGAAGAGAGAGGCAAGAGGAGAGAATTTTGGATTTTCTGACCTCTGTCACAAAAATTTTCATAGATAGGGGTCCCTAAGAAAACCACCCTTGTAGCTGGAACAAGGAAACTCTTTTCCAGATTCACTTTTCAACCGTGGGAACATAGAAAAGACAACAAGATCTCTGTATGAGAGTTTGTTTGTTGAAAAGATGGCGCCTGAACCAATATGTCGTTCAGGTATGGCGCCACTGCAATTCCCTGAGACCTGATCACTGCCAAAAGAGCCCCCAGAACCTTTGAGAAAATTCTGGGAGCTGTGGCAAGGCCAAACAGAAGAGCCACAAACAGAAAGTGTTTGTCTAGAAAGGCGAATCTCAGGAATTTGTGATGAACCCGTTTGGTTTCCATTTTGAAGGACAGTACCCTGAGAAACTTGTTGAGGCACTTTAGGTCTAAAATGGGTTGAAAAGTTCCCTCTTTTTTGGGAACTATGAATAGATTTGAATAGAATCCTAGACCCTGTCCCCTTACTGGAACTGGAACAATCACTCCCAGGGAGGAAAGGTCCTGAACGCAGTTCAAGAATGCCTATTTTTACCTGGTCTGCAGATAATCTTGAGAGGTGGAATCTGCCCCTGGGAGGGAAAGTTTTGAATTATATTTTTTAACCCTGAGATACTATGTCCACAGCCCAAGGATCTGGGACATCTTGTCTCCATGCTTGACAAAACAGGGAAAGTCTGCCCCCCACTTGAACCGATCCTGGACCGGGGGCTGACCCTTCATGCTGACTTGGAGTCAGCTGAGGGTTTATTTGATTGCTTCCCCTTATTCCAAGATTGATTGGGTTTCCAAGAAGACTTTGACTGCTCCTGCTTGGAAGAGGGAGAGGAAGACTTTTGACCTTTGAAGTTATGAAAGTAACGAAAATTACTTTGATGTCCTTTGAGTCTGTTCTTCTTGTCTTGCGGTAGAAAAGACCCTTTTCCACACGTAATATCAGAAATTATTTCTGCCAGACCAGGTCCGAACAAGTCCTTCTCCTTGTAAGGAAGCGCCAGAAGCTTGGACTTAGAGGTAACATCATCTGACCAAGATTTTAGCCACAATGCCCTGCAGGCTAGGACAGTGAAGCCAGACATATTGGCTCCCAGTCTAAAAACTTGCATGTTAGCATCAGAAATAAAGGAATTGGCTAGTTTGAGAGCCTTAATCCTATCTTGTATCTCCTCAAATGGAATCTCTACTAAAATGTATTCAGACAAGGCGTCACACCTGCTACTTTGGCAATACAAACTCCAGGTTGTCATTGAAAACCTTGATGAACATACATCTTCTTCAAATAAGCTTCCAGCTTTTTGTCCATAGGATCCTTAAAGGAACAGCTATCCTCTATAGGGATTGTAGTTCTCTAAGCCAGAGTAGCAATAGCCACTTCTCCTTTAGGCACCGTGCGCCAAGAATCTTTAATGGAGACAGCAACAGGAAACATCTTTTTAAATATGGGAGATGGGGAGAAAAGGAATCCCTGGCTTCTCCCATTCCTGTGAAATAATCTCCGTCACACGGTCTCGGACAGGGAAAACTTCCACAGGGGTAGGAACATCATAGTATTTATTAAGTTTACTAGACTTCTTAGGGTTGACAATGACAGAAGTATCGGCGTTGTCCAAAGTAGCCAATACCTCCTTTAACAGTACATAAATGTGTGCAAGCTTAAATCTGAAGTTTAATTCTTCAGTAACAAATGTAGGAATAATACTGTCCGAATCTGATATTTCACCCTCAGAGGCTACCGACGTATCCTCCTCATCAGACTTATGAGGGAGGACAACCTGTGTAGCAGTAGGTGAAACAGAAACCTTACTATCTGAATGTCTAATTTTCCTCTTACGTTTTCCCAGCATAGGAAAAGCAGATAATGCCGCAGATAATGCAGAAGATACCTGTGCAGCAAAATTTGCAGGCAAATAAACTCCTCCAGGAGGTTGAGAGGAACTGCAGGGCACTGTATGTGATGCCATAGAGGCTTGGGACGTTTGAGGAGAAAGCTGTAGCATTGCCTGAACAGCATTATCCTGAGAGACATTGGGCTCAGAGGACAACAATTTATCTTTAAATTGAAGTGTTCTAGCTAAGCATGCAGCACAGAATTGCATAGGCAAAACAATTTGTGCCTCGAGGCATAACAAGCATTTGTCATAATACTAAATAAAAAATTCCCCAAATTGTAGAAATTTCGTATAGTAGATCGACACTGAAGAGATTGAAATTCAATGACGCCGCTCCGCATTTCCCTCTGCCTACAACACCGAAGCTTAATTTACACAAATGCTCAAGCAGTCTGTCAGTTAGCCTGTTCTAGCTAAGCAATCAAAAGAAACCCAACTGCCAAATTTTAAGTTTATACATAAATTCATGTATAAAACATAAGCCACACACACATTCTAATAAAGTATTTCAACAGCATTAGCCCCAAGAGGAAAACATCCCAATAAAGGGAATATTAACCCCTAGGCCTCTAGTTATCAAGCCGTCAACCTCAAATATGCTGGAATTCCACAGCGTATTTGTGGCGAGGCTGATTTGCCTTAGTTATCAAGCCCTACACACCGACAAAAGTAGAATTTAGTGGCGTAAGCTTCGATCCGCCAGACTCAGTCCGACACAGATCGATTCTTACATCACTCCAGATGTTCTGCACACAAGTTCGGCACAATCTCTTTAAGGGTTGCTGTATTGATTCTCTGTTAAAGTAAGATTGTCTGTTTAAGTATTATAGTTAGCTAACAAAGCTAATTCATAAATATTTTGCTTTGCAAGGGTTGCATTTTATAAAACAAAATAACTGTTGGTTTGTATCTAAATTTTTATTTTTTTTCTTGTTTCCTGTGTGGGTAATTAGGGGTGGGATTTTTTTTCAGCTGTTTGGGCCTAGCTAGATTATAAATTTAGCACATTTACTCTGGGAGCTTGCTCTTTAAGGGTTGCTGTATTGATTCTCTGTTAAAGTAAGATTGTCTGTTTAAGTATTATAGTTAGCTAACCAAGGTAGTTAGGCAAACAAGGTTTTGGGGTAACCAAGGGGAAATATATTTTATACTTTTAAGTTAAACCTTTTATTAAGAATGTGTGAGAATCTCATTCAGTGTACAGCTTGCCACATGTTTGCATCACTGGAGCAGCCGCTTCTGGGATTATATGTTTGTGGCAAGTGTGAGCATATTGTCTCTTTAGAAACTCGTATTGGGGATCTGGAGGAACGAATTGCAACACTACATGAAATTCAGACACTTGAAAGGGAAATGGATAGGACTGAGCTGGTTGTTAATGGTTCCAGCAGTGGGAATGGGGAGGATTCAGATGAGGAGACTCCAGGATTTAGCTGGGTCACAGTCAGAGGGCGAAGTAAAGGTAAGTGGAAGAGACAGGCCAGTTCTGAGCTGGTACACCCCAATAGATTTGCCAGATTAAGTGAAGATGTTGGGGATATCAGTTCAGGGGTGGCAGTGTCAGAGAGGGCTGTGTTGCCTAGTATAGTGAACAGTCCTTTAGCTGTGGAAGAGGAGCATACTATGGTGGGCAGTCCTTCAGTCATGGAAGAGGGGCATACAAGTCAGGGCCAGAGGCAGATGTTGGTGGTAGGAGACTCTATTATTAGGAAGGTTGATAGGGTAATTTGTCATCCAGACCCTTTACATAGAACAGTTTGCTGTCTTCCAGGGGCTCGTGTTAGGCATATTGTGGAGCGTATTGATAGATTGTTAGAGGGATGTGGGTCTGATCCTGCAGTCATGGTGCATATTGGTACTAATGAAGGAATCGGTGGGAGATGGAGAGTCCTAAAAAATGACTTCAGGGAGTTAGGTAGCAAGCTTAAAGCAAGGACCTCCAAAGTAATATTTTCTGAGATATTACCAGTGCCGTGTGCTAATTCAGTAAGGCAGAAGGAGTTAAGGTCTGTTAATTCATGGCTAAAGACATGGTGTAAAAATGAGGGGTTTGACTTTTTAGAACACTGGGCTGATTTTTCACTAGGGTACAATTTGTACAGTAAGGATGGATTGCACCTGAATGACATGGGTGCAGGTGTGTTGGGGGAAAGGATGGTAGCATGTTTAGAGAACCTTTTAAACTAGGCAAAGGGGGGGAGGGTCAGTTAGAACAAAATAGAACAGAGAGATCAGTCTGTGAATATGACAATCCCTTAATATCTCAAGGAAGGGATGACTTAAGAAATGTCACATAAGAAAATATAGAGGAAAGCACACCGAGTAGCAGCAGAAAGCACATGAAAATTAAATGTATGACAACAAATGCAAGAAGCATGACAGGTAAAATGGGGGAGCTGACGCTCTTAGTTGCAGAAGAGGACTATGATGTTATCAGTATAACTGAAACTTGGTGGGATGATTCACATGACTGGGCAGTTAACTTAGAGGGGTATACATTATTTAGGAGGGACAGGAATAATAAAAGGGGTGGAGGAATCTGCATGTATATTAAGCCTAACCTTAAACCTACAATAAGGGAAGATATTTCTGATACAAGTGACAATGTAGAGACCCTGTGGGTTGAAATAAAGAGTGGGGGGAAAAATCCTAAAAAAATATTACTAGGAACATGCTACAAGCCTCCCAACATTAGTGACCCGGAGGAAACTCAACTACTTATCCAAATAGGTAAGGCTGCTAATAACAGTGCTGTAATTATGGGAGATTTTAACTACCCTGATATAAACTGGGCCAATGAAACTAGTAATTCAGCTAAGGGGGATAGATTTTTAAATGTTCTCAGGGATAACTTCTTGTCACAATTAATAGAGGAGCCAACTAGGAGTAAAGCTATATTGGATTTAGTGCTATCAAACAATACAGATATAATATCAAACATAGAAGTTAAAGAACATTTGGGTAACAGTGATCATAACATGGTCACATTTGAAATCTATTTTCAAAGGCTTAACTAAGACTTTTAATTTCAAGAAAGCAAAATTCAACGATTTAAGGAAATCATTAAATAATATAAATTGGGACAATGTATTTTCTAATAAAAATACAGAGAATAAATGGATAATATTTAAAAATGTGTTAAATAAATATACATATCAACACATACCATATGGTTATAAAAGTAAAAATAAAAAAACAAAGCCGTTATGGCTAAATAAAAATGTGTTAAGAGAAATTAGGAAAAAACGTAGGGCATTTAAATTATTAAAAGAAAATAGTACAGACTCAGCATACAATATTTATAAGGAATGTAACAAAGCATGCAAAAAAGCAATCAAATTAGCCAAAATTGAAAATGAAAAATTAATTGCTAAGGATTCTAAGTCTAACCCTAAAAGGTTCTTTAAGTACATAAATAGAAAAAAATCTAAGAAGGATAATATAGGTACATTAAAATGCGTGGAGGGTAGCATGATAAATAATGACAGGGAGAAGGCTGAGGTACTAAACCAGTTTTTTTCTTCAGTATACACAAGAGAGGAACCATTGAATGATACTTTTGAACATAATAGAACATGCCAGTCCATACCACTAACTGGGTTTTGTTTAGAGGATATCAGGAAAAAACTGGAAAATATTAAGGTAAATAAAACTCCAGGCCCAGATGGAATACACCCAAGGGTGTTAAGGGAACTTAGCACTGTTATAGACAAACCTTTACTCTTAATTTTTCAAGACTCATTATCCTCAGGCATGGTACCCCAGGATTGGCGTAAAGCTGATGTGGTGCCACTCTTCAAAAAGGGAAGCAGGGATGATCCAGGAAGCTATAGACCAGTTAGTCTGACATCAATAGTGGGGAAGATATTTGAAGGGATTATAAGGGATTATATTGATGAGCATATTCGTGTAAACAAGATTATGAGTTCTAATCAGCATGGCTTTAGGAGAAATAGATCATGTCAAACTAATCTAATTAGATTATACGAGGAAGTAAGTAAAAATATAGATAAAGGGGAATCAGTGGATGTGATATACTTAGATTTTGCAAAGGCATTTGATACAGTGCCACATGAGAGATTAATGCACAAAATTAAGGGACTGGGAATAGCTGAAAATGTTAGCTCATGGATAAATAACTGGATAAAAGATAGGGAGCAACGAGTAGTAGTAAATGGATCATACTCAGATTGGACAAAGGTAATCAGTGGCGTCCCCCAGGGATCAGTACTGGGCCCTGTTCTTTTTAATATTTTTATAAATGACTTGGAGCAAGGATTAAATAGCGACATCTCTATTTTTGCAGATGATACTAAGTTAAGTAAGGTCATAAGGTCAGAGCAGGACGAACTGTCTTTACAAAGGGATTTGCTAAAATTAGAACTATGGGCAAGTGAATGAAAAATGAGATTTAATACGGAAAAATGCAAGGTTCTACATTTTGGAAGTAAAAATAAGCAGGCTACATATTTTTTAAATGGGACAAGACTTAGCCAAACACAGGAGGAAAGGGATTTGGGAGTAGTAATAGATAACAAGCTAAAGATGGGTGCACAATGCAGGGCAGCGGCTTCAAAGGCTAATAAGATACTAGCATGTATTAAAAGAGGCATTGATTCAAGGGAGGAAAGCATAATTCTGTCATTATATAAAGCCCTGGTAAGACCTCACCTTGAGTTTGGAGTGCAGTTCTGGGGACCAATTGCTAAAAAAGATATTGCAGAACTAGAAAAAGTTCAGAGAAGGGCCACAAAGCTAATAATGGGATTGGAGAAATTAACCTATGAGGAGAGGCTAGCCAAACTGGGTCTGTTTTCTTTAGAAAAAAGGCGCTTGAGAGGTGACATGATTACTTTATATAAATATATTCAAGGCCCATATACAGAGATGGCAGAAGCTCTGTTTATTCCAAGAAAATTGTTTCTGACAAGAGGTCATAATTTAAGGTTGGAGGAAAGGAGATTTAATCTCCTGCAACGGAAACGTTTTTTCACTGTGAGAGCAATAAAATTGTGGAACTCATTACCAAAGGAGGTAGTGAATGCCAATACCATAGATACATTTAAAATAGTCTGGATAAGTTTCTGTATACAAACAAAATTCATGGATATGATTGCTAGTATTAAATGGGTCACATTTTAATGGGGTTATTTAAGCTTAACTGGAGCTTTTTGTAAGTATTTTAGATTTGTATAGGTTGAACTCGATGGACTTCAGTCTTTTTTTCAACCTTATCTACTATGTTACAATCTGACTACTTTTGCTAGTTATCAAAAAACTAGCAGGTACGCTCGGCACTTTTCCGGCCCAGCGTACCTGGTTTTCAATCCGCCGCCCTGGAGGCGGCGGATCCCATAGGAATCAATGGGAGTCTGACCATAGCGAAACTTTATTTAGGTGGCGGCAGTGTAGGGGGAGCAGATTAGGGGTGTTTAGACTCGGGGTACATGTTAGGGTGTTAGGTGCAGACATCTCCCATAGGAAAACATCCCAATAAAGGGAATATTAACCCCTAGGCCTCTAGTTATCAAGCCGTCAACCTCAAATATGCTGGAATTCCACAGCATATTTGTGGCGAGGCTGATTTGCCTTAGTTATCAAGCCCTACACACCGACAAAAGTAGAATTTAGTGACGTAAGCTTCGATCCGCCGGACTCAGTCCGACACAGATCGATTCTTACGTCACTCCAGATGTTCCGCACACAAGTGCGACACAATCTGACTACTTTTGCTAGTTATCAAAAAACAAGCAGGTACGCTCGGCACTTTTCCGGCCTAGCGTACCTGGTTTTCAAACCGCCACCCTGGAGGCAGCAGATACCATAGGAATCAATGGGAGTCTGACCATAGCGAAAGTTCATGTTCGCTGCTGCCCGACATACCATTGATTCCTATGGGAGCTGTCTACACCTAACACCCTAACATGTACCCCGAGTCTAAACACCCCTAATCTGCTCCCCCTACACCGCCGCCACCTAAATAAAGTTATTACCCCCTAAACTGCCGCTCCTGGAGCCCACCGCCACTCTAATAAACTGATTAACCCCTAAACCGCCGCTGCAGGACCCTGCCGCCACCTACATAATACCTATTAACCCCTATCCTACCCCCCCTACACCACCGCCACCTATAATAAATGTATTAACCCCTATCCTGTTCCCCCTACACTGCCGCAACTATAATAAAATTATTAACCCCTATCCTGCCCCCCCTACACTGCCGCAACTATAACAAAATTATTAACCCCTATCCTGCCCCCCCTACACCGCCGCAACTATAATACAATTATTAACCCCTATCCTGCCCCCCCTACACCGCCGCAACTATCATAAAATTATTAACCCCTAAACCTAAGTCTAACCCTAACACCCCCCTAACTTAAATATTAATTAAATACATCTAAATATTATAACTCTTATTAACTAAATTAATCATATTTAAAACTAAATACTTACCTGTAAAATAAACCCTAATATAGCTACAATATAAATAATAATTATATTGTATCTATTTTAGGATTTATTTTTATTTTACAGGCAAATTTCAATTTATTTTAACTAGGTACAATAGCTATTAAATAGTTGTTAACTATTTACTAGCTACCTAGTTAAAATAAAGAGAAATTTACCTGTAAAATAAAAACTAACCTAAGTTACAATTACACCTAACACTACACTATCATTAAATAAATTATTCCTATTTAAAACTAAATACTTACCTGTAAAATAAACCCTAAGATAGCTACAATGTAATTAATGATTACATTGTAGCTATTTTAGGATTTAAATTTATTTTACAGGTAACTTTGTATTTATTTTAGCTAGTTAGAATAGTTATTAAATAGTTATTAACTATTTAATAAATACCTAGCTAAAAGAAATACAAAATTACCTGTAAAATAAATCCTAACCTAAGTTACAATTAAACCTAACACTACACTATCATTAAATTAATTAAATAAATTACCTACAAATAACTACAATTAAATACAATTAAATAAACTAACTAAAGTACAAAAAATAAAAAAAACTAAGTTACAAACATTTAAAAAAGATTACAACAATTTTAAGCTACTTACACCTAATCTAAGCCCCTTAATAAAATAGCAAAGCCCCCCAAAATAAAAAAAATGCCCAACCCTATTCTACATTACAAAGTTAACAGCTCTATTACCTTACCAGCCCTTAAAAGGGCCTTTTGCGGGGCATGCCCCAAAGAATTCAGCTCTTTTGCCTGTAAAAATAAAATACAACCCCCCCAACATTAAAACCCACCACCCACATACCCCTACTCTAACCCAAACCCCCCTTAAATAAACCTAACACTACCCCCCTCAAGATCATCCTACCTTTAGCCGTCTTCAGCCAGCCGACCACCGATGGAACAGAAGAAGACATCCGGAGCGGCAGATGTCATCATCCAAGGGGCGCTGAAGAAGTCTTTTATCCTATTGAAGCCATCATCCAAGGGGCACTAAAGAAGTCTTCCATCCGATTGAAGTCATCATCCAGGCGGCGTCTTCAATCGTCATCCATCCGGAGCGGAGCCATCTTCAGACGAGCCGACGCGGAGCCATCTTCTTCCACCGACGAATGACGGTTCCTTTAAGTGACGTCATCCAAGATGGCGTCCCTCGAATTCCGATTGGCTGATAGGATTCTATCAGCCAATCGGAATTAAGGTAGGAAAAATCTGATTGGTTAATTAAATCAGCCAATCAGATTGAAGTTCAATCCGATTGGCTGATCCAATCAGCCAATCAGATTGAGCTTGCATTCTATTGGCTGTTCCGATCAGCCAATAGAATGCAAGATTAATCTGACAATCACCAATACCTAAGTTTTTTAGTTTCAGTAGTAGTATGTCGTGGTCTACTGTGTCAAAGGCCTTTGCAAAATCAAGGAAAATAGCTCCAGTTAGGTCTCCTTGTTCCATGCCAGTTTGGATTTCGTTACAGAGACCTGTAGATAAAGAAAGAACAAAGTAACCAACTCTGGCTTTCTGTACCATGGGCAGCAATGTGTTAGGAAACAAAGCAACTTTCTAATTGCTTAAAAGCCACCACTACTCTTCTGAAGAGATTGACGTGGACTCAGCTAAACCCAAATCCTTGCTTGCAGGGAAAAGTAATTGAAAAAGGAATTAATTTCTTCAGACACCAAACTTCACCTCCTCTATTGATTTGGGTAGGGGAGTGACACTTAACAGCTTTGCTGTGGTGCTCTTTGCCTCCTCCTGTTGGCCAGGAGTGATATTCCCACTAGTAATTGAATGACATTGTGGACTCTCCATATCTTAGGAAAGAAACTACATGAAATCACTTTGAGGGCATTTGAGAGCTCTGGTTAACTATTTTGCAAATAAGTGAAGCAAAAAAGCGTAACATTGAAAATACAGTACAAAGTACAGTTATAACATCTAATAACAATTATGAAGAAAAAAAATTGCACAAAAAAGTTATAAGGGCTCAAAGATATAAGGTCTCAGGTGTTTGAAAAAAGTAAAATGTTATGAAATCACAAATTCTTTCATGATTCAGAATGAGCATGCAATTTTAAACAACTTTCAAATTTACTTCTATTAGCAATTGTTCTATGTTCTCCTGGTATATTTTGTTGAAAAGCAGGGATGTATGCTTAGGAGCCAGCCCATTTCTGGAGCACTTTATGACAGCAGTTGTACAAGAATGTTATCCATTTGCAAGAGCACTAGATGGCCTACCAAGGTATCTCTTCAACACAAAAAAATCATAGGAACTAAACAAATTTGATCATATTTAATAAGTGTTATACTGTGTATTTACTGTAACTATTTCACATTCCAATGTTCTGCACATAGCAGAATATGTTATATGTATTTTTAAATAGATATTCCTATATATATCTGTATACATCTATACCTATATATAATCATCTATATATATATATATATACAGTATATAAAGATATACACTATATATAGATATAGATAGATAGATAGATAGATAGATAGATAGATAGATAGATAGATAGATAGATAGATAGATAGATAGATAGATAGATAGAAATATATATGTATGAAAAAAAAACATATATATGAATTAATTAAAATTCATTAAAATTGAATTAATGAATAAATAGAACATATTTTCTATGTGAAGAACATTAGAATGTGAAATATTTATATTTTCATGTCGGGTTAGCACACTTGAGGATATGTGATTGGGTTTGCGCACGAGTAGGGTGTTTTCCACTTTTTTTGCTTCATTGACTTTTAGAGGGAAAAGGGTTATCGCACGCACAATATTCAAATTCCGTCTTTATACTTTCAACTTGTAATGCCTGCGCTACACGACACGCGTCAAAAAGTTTACTTCTAGTGAAGCTAACACTCGAACGGGAGCATTAAATAATGCTCCTCTTGTAATCTGGCCTTAAATGTATAAAAACTAGACACATTTCAGTGATATGTCAAACCTTTGCTATGTAGCAATTAACACATAACTGCTACATATAATATGGTTGCATGCATTTCTATGTTTTCAAAAGCACACATTATAGATTCGCCTTGATTACTCACCTAGCTGCAGCAGTGCCAGCAAACCTGAAAGAGAATAAAAGAGATTCAGTTAAAGGGACAGTCTACACCAGAATTTGTATTGTTTTAAAACATAGATAATCCCTTTATTACCCATTCCCCAGTTTTGCATAACCAACACAGTTATAGTAATATACTTTTAACCTCTGTGATTATCTTGTATCTAAGCCTCTGCCAACTGTCCCTTTATTTCAGTTCTTTTGACAGACATGCAGTTTAGCCAATCAGTGCCTGCTCCCAGATAACTTCACGTGCACGAGCACAGTGTTATCTATACGAAACACATGAACTAACACCCTCTAGTGGTGAAAAACAGTTAAAATGCATTCTGAAAAGAGGTGGCCTTCAAGGTCTAAGAAATTAGCATATGAACCTCCTAGGTTAAGCTTTCAACTAAGAATACCAAGAGAACAAAGCAAAATTGGTGATAAAAGTAAATTGGAAAATTGTTTAAAATTACATGCTCTATCTGAATCATGAAAGTTTATTTTGGCCTAGACTGTCCCTTTAACCTTTGGAAAAATTGAAAAATATCAGTAAACTAGCTTAAAGGGATAGTCTAGTTACAAATAAACTGTCATGATTCAGATAGAGCATGCAATTTTAAGCAACTTTTTAATTTACTTCTATTGTCAAATTTTCCTCGTTCTCTTAGTATCTTTATTTGAAAAAGCAAAAATGTAAGCTTTTGAGACGGCCCATTTTTGCTTCACACCTGGGTAGCGCTGGCTGATTGGTGGCTACGTTTAGACAACAATCAGCAAGTGCTACCCAGGTTCTGAACCAAAAATGGGTCGGCTCGTCAACTTACATTATTGTTTTTTCAAATAAAGATACCAAGAGAACGAGGACAAATTAATAATAGGAGTAAATTAGAAAGTTGCTTAAAATCGCCTGCTCTATCTGAATTATAAACGTTTAATTTTTGACTAGATTATCCCTTTAAGTAAACCTGAAAACCTGAGAGATTACCATCAGACTTAAAAGACAGTAAAACATCACATCCTTTTTGAAGTTCAATCTTTCCACACCCTTATACTGATGTTAAAAAAACAGAACCCGCACATTGAGAAAATATCATTAATATTTACATATCCCCAGAAACAGAAAAATACTGTCAGATAAAATGTAAAAGCAATTTTTATAGAAATGACTGTAAGTAAATAGCAAAAAGCAGAGCATTAACTCATTTTTACACTTCCAATTTACAGATTTTATAATTCCACATTTAGAATTCATTAACTTTTCCAAAACATCAATATATATAGGATCCTATACTAATGTTGTTAAAGAAAATATGATCTTGCATTATTGTACTATGTTATTTATGCAACAATGTTGCAGGACAACCAATATTATGTATCTATACCTACTACAAGGTAGCGAGATATTCCAAGGGATCCGCCACTATGTCGAGCAAACCTTTCAAAATATTCCAAGCTCCCAACATAGATGCTAACAGACGGCATCACAGAGAGATGTTTGCTATACATGTCATTGGTCGTCAATGCTGGCAATAGATAACACCCAGAATCACTGCCCACATTGTCAATGTATAGTAAATGATCCCTTGGAATATAACTGCTGTGCCTAACCACTAATCCTAATACCCCTAAACCGAAGTACCCCGCGAGTGCAAACTAACACTACACTAATAAATATCTAAACCGCAACATACCCACCACAAGTATCTATCTTGTTAACCCCTATACAGCCACATACCCACAGCAAGTATCTATCCTGTTAACCCCTATACTACCACATACCCACTGCAAGTATCTATCTTGTTATCTATCCTACACTATTAACCCCTAAACTGCCACAACCCACAATGCAAACTAACCCTACTCTATCTAACACCTAACCCCCCTCTAAACTAAACCCCCTAGGTTACAGAAAATAATAAAAAATCTAAGTTACAGAAAATAAAAAAGACAGTATCCAAAATAATAAAACACAAATATACCTAACACTAACCTACATGCTCGATCAAAAATAAAAGCCATCCAAAATAAAAAAAACTAACAATAAATTTAAATTACAATAGCCATTAAAAGGGCCTTTTGTAGGCTTTTGCCCTAAAGTGAATGCAGCACTTTTACATGTAAATAAATTACAACCCCCCTCCCCCAAAATAATAAAGGCTGACTACAAAACATATCCTTAAAAAATTAAAAATCCTATTGTTTTTAAATAAAAAAAACCCACCCAAAAAAGGTCTAACTAAACCCAAAGTTTAAACTCACCATACAAAAATCCAGCTCCTCTTGATCTGAAGTTGGGCCCTCTTCATCCTGGGTCCAGGCACCGGGGACATTTGCAGAGGCATACTTTGGCGGCCTCTTCCACCACCGCCTCTCCACAATCTCCTCTCCAGCTCCTCTTGATCTTAAGTTGGGCCCTCTTCATCCTGGGTCCAGGCACCGGGGACATTTGCAGAGGCATACTTTGGCGGCCTCTTCCACCACCGCCTCTCCACAATCTTCACCAATGCCAGGATCCTCTTTATCCCGGGTCCAGGAGCTGGGGGCCCATTTTCACGGCAGTGGAGGCGGACTTCGGCTGTTAGCTGGTGAAACTACATTACCTACATTGCCTGAGGTAGTTATCGTAGGTGTAGTGCAACTTAAATCCCGCCTGCAATATTTGGAGTGTGCCTACACAGAAACTATTTTTAGTTTCAGTGAGTGCACTGTCTACGCCATGTAGGCACACTTTAAATAGGGTCCCCCCCTGGCCACAGCAAAGTGCAGATGAGCGGCAATGTGGGCGGTAACGTCACAGGCCGACAAAGGTGGTAATATTGTGGTGATGTGGAAAGAAGACTACACAAAAGAAGCACTAAGGCAGTTGGCCTATAGTGAGGTCTATTGCAAGTTGTCTAGCAATTCTACGCATGTATTCCAGGGACTTGTGTACCATATTTTGGATGATAGCAGAGAAGATGGTCTCATTAAGGAGACAACCTTTGATTTTCTGTTTGTATCTAATCCAGTGGTACCAGTTTTTCCCCACTTGCCAAAGGTGCACAAGTCCCTGGATGTACAGGGGAGGCCCATAGTTTCGGGAATATGGTCACCATTCGAGAAGCTTTCTACATGGGTTGACTCTTTTTTGCAGCCACTCTTTAAGCTAATTCCTAGTTACTTAAGAGATACAAAGCACCTCCTTAAAATTATTAGAGGAGGAGGTTTGGCAGGAAAATTGTATCTGGGTAACAGTAGATGTAGTAGGGCTATATTCTGCTATCCCACAAGAAAATGGACTAACAGCAGTTAGGTTCTTTCTAGATAAATTAACCCATGTTCATTTGTATTTTAACATTTACTATTCCTGTGCACCTTCATTCTACAATAGATTTGTTACAAGCAGAATGTAGTTGATTATCTTTGCATTTAAATTGGTGCTGTTAGTTATATCTCAAATATATATATATATATATATATATATATATATATATATATATATATATATATATATACTTTTGAGCCCTTCCTAGTTATATACCTTGAAACATGCATTATCATTTTTATCAATTTAAATATGCTTTAATGTGTTTTGAATAGAAATACTTGAAATACCTATGTTCTTCATTTAAAAAAAAACATAATTTATGTACGAACTTACCTGATAAATTCATTTCTTTCATGGTGGCAAGAGTCCATGAGCTAGTGACATATGGGATATACATTCCTACCAGGAGGGGGCAAAGTTTCCCAAACCTCAAATGCCTATAAATACACCTCCCACCTCACTCATACCTCAGTTTAACGTATAGCCAAGTTAGTGAGGTGTAAAAGGAGTAAAAGCATAAAAAAGAGGAACAGGATAAATAAAGAGCTTTACATAAAAAAAAAAATCATAAACCCCAAAAAATTGGGTGGGTCTCATGGACTCTTGCCACTATGAAAGAAATTAATTTATCAGGTAAGTTCTTACATAAATTATGTTTTCTTTCATATAGGTGGCAAGAGTCCATGAGCTAGTAACGTATGGGATATAATACCCAAGATGTGAAAGTCCACGAGTCACTAGAGAGGGAGGGATAAAATAAAAACAGCTATTTCCTCTGAGAAATGAAATCCAAAAAATAATTAAGTTTTCTTAAAAAAACAAAAAACTCAAATCATAGGCACTAGAATCAAACTGAGACCGCTACCTGAAGAGCCTTTCTACCAAAGGCTGCTTCCAAAAAAGCAAACACTTCAAAATGGTAAAATTTAGTAAATGTATGCAAAGAAGACCAAGTTGCTGGTTTGCAAATTTGATCAACTGAAGCTTCATTCTTGAAAGCCCAAGATGTGGCGACTAATCTAGTAGAATGAGCTGTAATTTGCTGAGGCAAAGACTGCCCCACCTCCAAATAAGCTTTGTGAATCCAAAGCTTCAACCAAGATGCCAAGGAAATGGCAGAGGCTTTCTGACCTTTTCTGAAACCAGAAAAGATAACAAATAGACTAGAAGTCTGTCTGAAATCTTTAGTAGCCTCAACATAATATTTCAAAGCTCTTACCACATCCAAAGAATGTAAAGACCTTTTAAGAGTATTCTTAGGATTAGTACACAAGGAAGGAACAATAATTTCCCTATTGATGTTGTTAGAATTCACAACTTTAGGTAAAAATGTAAACAAAGTCTGCAAAACAGCTTTATCTGGATGAAAAATCAGATAAGGAGACTCACAAGAGAGAGCAGACAATTCAGAAACTCTTCTAGCAGAAGAGATATCCAAAAGAAATAACACTTTCCAAGAAAGTAGTTTAATATCCAAAGAATGCATAGGCTCAAAAGGAGGAGCCTGAAAAGTCTTCAAAACCAAATTAAGACTCCAAGGAGGAGAAATTGATTTAATAACAGGTTTGATGCGAGCTAAAGCCTGAAGAAAACAATGAATATCAGGAAGCCTAGCAATCTTTCTATGAAATAAGACAGAATAAGAGGAGATTTGTCCTTTCAAAGTATTTGCAGACAAACCTTTATCCAAACCATCCTGAAGAAACTGTAGAATCCTAGGAATTCTAAAAGAATGACAAGAATAATAATGAGTGGAACACCATGAAATATTGGTTTTTAAAACCCTATGATAAATCTTCCTTGAAACAGACTTACGAGCCTGTATCATAGTGTTAATAACTGAGCCAGAGAAACCTCTATGACTAAGAACTAAGTGTTCAATTTCCATGCCTTCAAATTTAGAGATTTGAGATCCTGATGGAAATTGGGCCTTGAGACAGAAGGTCTGGTCTTATAGGAAGTGACTAAGGCTGGCAACTGTACATTCGGACAAGTTCCACATACCAAAACCTGTGAGGCCATGCTGGTGCTATCAGAAACACATAAGATTGTTCCATTATGATCTTGGAGATCACCTTTGGAAGAAGAACCAGAGGCAGAAAAATGTAAGCAGGTTGGTAAAACCAGGGAACTGCTAAAGCATCCATCATTTCTGCCCGAGGATCCCTGGATCTGGAAAGGTATCTGGGAAGTTTCTTGTTCAGACGAGAGGCCATCAGATCTATTTCTGGAAGACCCTACATCTGAACAAGTTGAAAAAACACAAATGAATTTGATATGAATCAAAGCCTGAACAAAACAGTGAATATCAGGAAGCTTAGCAATCTTTCTATGAAATAAGACAGAAAGAGAGGAGATTTGTCCTTTCAAAGTATTTGCGGCCATCAGATCTATTTCTGGAAGACCCCACATCTGAACAAGTTGAACAAACACATCTGGATGGAGAGACCACTCCCCCGGATGGAGAGAATTATGACTAAGATAATCCGCTTCCCAATTGTCTACACCTGGGATATGAATCGCAGATATTTCACAAGAGTTGGATTCCGCCCAAGAAAGTATCAGAGAAACATCTAAAAATTTAGAGTGAGAGAAGGTGGGGGTGGGGCAGAGTATATTGTACACAAAAGATTCAGTGGTTAAGGGCAAATGGCCCGATTTGAGTTTTATAATCTCCCAACCACTGATACCTCCTGCCACAGATTTAAAGTTAAGGGCAAGATACAACTAACAAGTAATTGTAAATAGACTTACAAGTAAGAATAGGTAACTTAAATCTGTGAGGAAAATTCCACCAATGCCCTCGCAAAATCAGAGCTAGATAGTTTTTAGTTAGAAAAAATATTTTTCTCCATTCATACACTAAAATTTATTAAAGTCAAAATTTTAACCACACATACATTTAGCAAGAGCTAAGAATTAAAAACACTACACCTAAGTTGAGCTGTGATTTTTAAATTAGTCTGAAATCAGTATCAAAGGTATCTGGCAGCAAAAATTATAGATATAGGCTAAGCCCTTACAATCCGAGGGCTAGATTAAGTTTAATTTTTTACCAATTATTAAAGCTGCATTATACCAGACCAACAAAGGTGAGCAAGTTAAAAAAAGGGGAAAGACAGAGCTTATCCCAGAGGACCCCTGACGTACGTTTCACAAAAAACGCTTCCTCAGAGGGGTGTGGAGCCGCTGCAAAATGTTATATTTATGAGTCTGTAAGACTCTCCTCCGATGTTTGAGTGGGTATGCCTAATTGCCAAAGTTACATTTTAATTGGCTCATGTGAGTGTCAATCACCAAAGTGACTGATGATAGGGTACGGTAGGGGGTAGTGGTTCCAAACATAGCGCTACGTCTGAAGTGGGCGTATTTGTTTATATTAGCATTTGTGGTGCAGATCTCATTGGATGATTACATCGAACATATGTTACGCTATTGTGCTTAGCTTAATGTCTGACAGATCAATGGGAAGCATAAAGCAGTCACTTATCAAATTAGTTACCTATTCTTACTTGTAAGTCTATTTACAATTACTTGTTAGAAACATCTAAAAATGCTAAAGGACTGTGAGTCCCCCTTCGATGATTGACATATGCCACTGTTGTGGTATTGTCTCTTTGAAAACAAATGTAAAGTTTTCTCTTCAATAGAGGCCAAGCCTAAAGAGCTCTGAAAATAGCACAGAGTTCTAAAATATTGATTGGTAACCTCGCCTCTTGAGGATTCCAAACCCGTTTTGCTGTCAGAAATCCCCAGACAGCTACCAGGTGATGGTTTAACTACCAAGTCCGAGAGACTTGAGTGTTGGAATTTAAGTATATCAACTGTGATATCTGAGTATAATCCCTGCACCACTGGTGCAACATGCAGAGCTGTAGAGGTCTCATATGAAAATGAGCAAAGGGGATTGTGTCCGATGCTGCAATCATGAGACCAAAACTTCCATACACATAGCCACTGAAGGGAATGATCGAGACTGAAGATTTAGACAAGCTAAGACCAATTAAATTTGTCTCTTGTCTGTTAGAGAAAAAGTCATGGACACTGAATCTATCTGGAAACCTAAGAAGGTGACCTTTGTCTGAGGAATCAAAAAACTCTTTGGTAAATTGATCCTCCAACCATGTCTTTGAAGAAACAACATTAGTTGTTTAGTGTGAGATTCTGCTAAATGAAAAGATTGAGCTAGTACCAAGCTATCGTCCAAATAAGGAAACACCGCAATACCCTGCTCTCTGATTACAGATAGAAGGGCACCGAGAACCTTCGAGAAAATTCTTGGTGCTGTTGCTAGGCCAAATGGAAGAGCGACAAATTGGTAATGCTTGTCTAGAAAAGAGAATCTCAGAAAACGATAGTGGTCTGGATGAATCGGAATGTGAAGATAAGGGTCCTGTAAGTCTATTGTGGACATGAAATGACCTTGCTGAGCAAAAGGCAGAATAGCCCTTATAGTCACCATTTTGAAAGTTTGGACTCTTACAAAACGATTTAAAGTTTTCAGATCCAGGATTAGTCTGAAAGAATCTTCCTTCTTTGGGACAATGAATAGTTTTGAATAGAAACCCAATCCCTGTTCCTGCTGAGGAACTGGTACAATCACCCCTGAAAGCTCTAGGTCTGAAACACACTTCAGAAAAGCCTGAGCCTTCACAGGGTTTGTTGGAACATGATTAAGAATGAATCTTCCCATGGGAGGTCTTATTCTTAAAGCTATTCGATACCCTTGAGAAAAAATATTCTGAATCCACTGATTTTGGACAGAATCTGTCCAAATGTCTAGAAATAACTATAGTCTGCCCCCCACCAGAAGAACTGGTTTGAGGGCCGCACCTTCATGCAATCTTAGGGGCTGGATTTGGATTCTTATAAGGCTTGGATTTATTAAAATTCTGAGATGGTCTCCAATTAGAGCCAGAGGCCTTAGGGGAAGGAGAGGTTTTCTGTTCTCTATTCTGACGAAAGGAACAAAAACAATTGGGAGCTTTAAATTTACCCTTAGATTTCTTGTTTTGTGGCAGAAAAACTCCCTTACCCCGGTGATAGTGGAGATAATAGAATCCAATTGAAAACCAAACAAATTATTACCCTGAAAAGATAGAGATAATAATCTAGATTTAGACACCATGTCAGAATTCCAAGATTTAAGCCATAAAGAGCTCTTTTAGTTAGAATAGCTAAAGACATAGATTTAACATTAATCTTAATGACATCAAATATAGCATCACAAATTAAATGATTTGCATGTTGAAGAAAAAGAACAATGCGGGATAGTTCAGGATCTGATAATTGCTGTCCTAAACTGTCCAACCAAAAAGTTGAAGCAGCAGCAACATCAGTCATAGAAATAGCTGGTCTAATTCTCTCATTATGCCCTATATTAGGAAGAGAGATAAGCACTTATGTGTTTGTTTAGGTTACCTGTTATACCTATTTGATTATTCTATGACCGTTTGTTTTGTTTGTTTTAATATGTTCTCTGTTTGCAGAAACCAGACCTGTATATGCCATTGTTCATCGACCAGTTCTACATTGTATGTATCATTCCTGACCTTGCAATTTTTACTAACTTTATTGACACAGAATGCCAAGGCCTAAATTCTCCTCATAAGCGATCTAAAGCACTCTCAGATTTAGCAAAACGGCAAGTAGATTTCCTATTCTTCTAAGAAACACATTTTAGGCACAGCAAAGAACCCAAATATTTAGGGAAAATATATACCTCACACTATCACAGCTCAGGACCGGTAAAGAAAAACGAAGTGAGTATTTTACTTCATAAATCCCTCCCCTTTACCCTATTAAATCTCACTAAGGACAAAGAAGGATGCTTTTTGGGCTTGGTAGGCCTATTATACGGTTGGACTATAACATTAATCAACGTTTTATGCCCCAAATACCGGTCAAACCCCTTTTTTCAAAAATATTTTTACGAGAACCCTAGATCTAGCTAAAGGCCCCATATTTCTCGCAGGAGATTTCAATACACTGCTACAACCCACAAAAGATAGCTCAAATCCAAAAATACAGATTTCCAAGACAGTTACCGCAACTTTATGGAAAGGTATGAAAGATCTAATTCTCTACGATGTTTGGAGGTTTATACACCACGATAAATGAGATTATACTTTTTTTTCACATCCCAACAAATCCAATAGCAGGCTTGACTACATACTCATGAACCAATCAGGCCTCTCACATATACACCATTGCGACATCTCGCCCACCTCATGTTCTGACCACTTAGCCATCAAAGTCAAATTCTCCTGGCCAGAAATGCCCACGGAGCCATATCTATGGTAATTAGATGATTCCCTGCTAAACAACCCAGATACCTTAACCAAATTATCTCACCTTATATCTGAATACTTCTCAATCAATTCCAGCTCCATTAATGACAACTTCAAAATCTGGGAAGCTAACAAATGTGTATTACGAGGGGAACTAATTAAAATCAAAGCCCACATGCAGCAAGTCCACCGAAAACAATATAGAGACCTGACGGAACAGTATACTCGACTAGACTTAGCACACAAAAAAGACCCTACTAATCCTACCATAACAACAGAACTTCAAGTGGCCCGTGCTGATCTCGATACATTTTTAGATTTTTAATACCAAAGTCTGCGTACCAAAACCAACAGTATGAGCTGGCAAAATGCTGGCCCGTGCTCTAAAGAAAAAGAGGTTGAGATCCTTCATATATGAGCTTCATACCCCGCAGAACAAAAACATAAGGACCACCGAGGAAATCCTTCAAACCTTCCAAAACTATTATACAGAACTTTACAAAATATGACCTGACCCCCCTCATCGCCCATACATCTTACTGACCTTACCTCCTATATCGCTAATTGTCAAATACCTTCCATCACCGCACCCCAGGTGCAAGATTTAAAAAAAACAATATCTGTTCAAGAAATATTATTAGTAATTAATGCACAAAAAAATGGAAAGAGCCCGGGCCCAGATGGCTTTTCTTCTAAATATTACAAATCATTCTCCTCCTTTCTAGCCCCCCATCTCACGCTTATCTTTAATGAAGCCGCTACTAACAACCCCTTCCCCCCTCAATGTTAGAGGCACACGTAACAGTGATCCCCAAGCAGGGCAAACAACCAACTACCCTAGCAAATTTTCGACCCATCTCCCTACTTAACGTGGACATTAAACTCTATACTGCAATTCTAGCAACCAGAATTAATTCTATTCTCCCCTCTTTAGTTCATCTTAATCAAGCTGGTTTCACACCCCATAGGGAAACCAGGGACAACACCACTAAAATAATTACCCTTATGGAGTATGCAAGCAAACACAGTATCCCTTCCGCATTCATTTCAATGGACGCGGAAAAAGCTTTCCACAGGCTGGATTGTTTTTTTTTTTTAAAACAAACTATGGCAAAATTTGGATTTGACCAAACATTCATAGGGAAAATCTTTGCCCTCTATAATAAACCCCAAGTGAAAATTAAATTAAATGAATCCCTGTCACATTCTTTACTGATCTCAAACGGCACGAGACAAGGCTGTCCCCTCTTGTCATTGCTGTTTGTTCTAACTATGGAAATCTTGGCATCAATTATTAGAAATCACACCAATATCTCAGGCTTTCGTATAGGGTAAGCAGAATACAAAATAACCCTTTATGCAGACAATATCTTCATGACCCTAACCGACCCTGATTCGTCTGTCCCTCGCTTAATTTCAACATTGCGCACATATGAACTCTACTCTAATTTCAGCATTAACATATCCAAATCCGAACTCCTTAGCATTGCTTTACTTACCACTATTCTAGAAAACATTCAACGGCAAAGCCATTTTCGCACCCAAACTAAGGCTATCAAATACTTAGGAGTCTATATTTCACCGAACACTCAAAATATTATTTCTTTGAATTATTATTATTATTTATTTGTAAAGCGCCAACAGATTCCGTAGTGCTGTCCATAGGTAACAAAGATAAAAAGACAGTACAATATGAGACACGAGACAAAATGTAACAAACAAATACAGGGGGAATTGGGAGCCCAATTATACTGCTTTAAGGAAAAGCATTGATATGACATTATAATCCTGGACAGCTAAATACCTCTCATGGTACGGTAGTATCAATGCAATTAAAATGATATTACTCCCCAAGGTATTATACTTATTTCAGACATTACCCATACCCCTTCCAGACCAGACAATATTTCAGCTTCAGAAGACTTTCAATATGTTTATCTGGTCTAATAACAGACCTTGCATAGCTACTACTACACTGTATTGTCCTAAGAGTGAAGGGGGTGCTGGAGCACCTAACTTGCAATTCTACCGGTTAGCGAGTTTTTTCTCAAGAATAGTGAGACTCTGGGACCGTTACATCAAAAAACACACTCACATTTCCAGTGCATACTCCCCGTTGACCCCTCTCAGAGGTAACACCTCTTTCCCACTACACACATTCCTTCCCGGGCCGGTGCTACCTGATATTAATGACTCCATCCCGGTGTATGTTCTATATTGGGAAGGCAAGCTAAAGACCCACACCAAACTTACTGCCCTTTTAGGAACTAAGTTTCAGAGTTGGTTCACCTATTTACAACTTACACATTATCTCTCCTTGCATCCTTTCAAACCATCCATGAATCGTCCTCTTTGTTTTGAAAGTTTGTGTTTTCAACCTCTACCTAATAGAGGTATACTATCGCTCACATATAAGCAATTTTTAGCATCCTATACCACAACACTTCCCTCTTACAATACCAAATGGGAATCTGAGGCTAACTGCTCCCTTCCTAAAAAAGATTGGCTAAGTATTTTTCAGTACATGAGCAAATCTTCTTCTTCTATTTCCACTTTAGAAATGAACATGAAATGGATGAGTAGATGGTACTATACCCCATCAAGTCTTCACCAATTATTCCCAAATAAACCGACTGAGTGTTGGAGAGGATGCTCCGACTCTGAGAATCCTACACACATTTGGTGGTCCTGCATCTGCTTAAGCATACTGGGAAATGATCAAAGTTGAAAATGAAAAAGTCTTAGGTATCCCTCTACCTTTTAACATTTGGACCTTCCTTTTTAATTTTTTCCCTAAGGTTAAGTGCAAACTGAGACTGATGTTACTAACAATAATGATTAATTCTGCAAAAAAACTGATACCCCCTCAACTAGAAAAAATCAGAACTTCCCCCTGTTCCCGTCTGGAGATCCTATGTCTCTCACACTCTCTAGATGGAAAAATACCATTTTGTAAATACCAAACGCGTGGATGACTATCACTCTATCTGCTTCCTATGGGAAGAATATATAAACTCATAACCCCGACCCTATCAACTTGCCACTACTTCACGACACGCTCACTACACTAAGAGCATTTTTGAGCTTGCACTCACCTGTTTTATATAATTCCCATCAGGAATGAATGATACAATGGTAACTTCTTCTTTATATTTCCTAAACAATATGGTATACTTATGCGTATCCTTGTATTTGTGATACAAAAAACTGTCTTCTGCAACCTCTTATATCTTTCTTTATGACTTCACTGAAATTGTTTAAAGAGTCTGCTCTTTGAAATATGTAACATATCAATTTATTGTATTTACTTGAAGTCTTTAATAAAGAAGTTGAAAAAAAAAGGAAAAAGAAATAGCTGGTCTAAGAATATAGCCAGTATGTAAATATTCTCTTCTAAGGTAAGATTCAAGCTTCCTATCTAAAGGATCCTTAAAAGAAGTACTATCTTCCAAAGAAATAGTAGTACGTTTGGCAAGAGTGGAAATAGCCCCATCTACTTTAGGGACCTTTTCCCAAAACTCTAGACTAGCCACAGGTAAAGGATACAACTTTTTAAACCTAGAAGAAGGGTTAAAAAAGGTACCAAGTTTAGACCATTCTTTAGCAATCATATTGGAGATAGCATCTGGAATAGGAAAAACTTCAGGAGTAACCTCAGAAGTCTTAAATTCAGAATTTAAATGATTATTAGCTTTGCTATCAGGAGGACTAGACTCCTCAATACCCAAAGTAAACAATACTTCCTTAAATAGAGAACGAATATGTTCAATTTTAAATAAAAAAGAAGATTTGTCAATTTCTGTCTCTGATGCAGGATCCTCTGAGTAAGAGGAACCCTCATCATTAGAGGATATTTCAGTATGCTGTTGGTCAGTACAAAATTCATTAGATCTATGACAAGTTTGGAAAGACCTTTTATGTTTATTTGAAGGCAGAATAGCAGTCATAGGGGGGTAGTTATCAAGCTGTCAACCTCAAATATGCTGGAAATCCGCAGCGTATTTTTGGCGAGGCTGATTCGCCTTAGTTATCAGGCCCTAGATACCGGCAAAAGTAGAATTTTGTGACGTAAGCTTCGATCCGCCGGACTCAGTCCGACACAGATCGATTCTTATGTCACTCCAGATGTTCCGCACACAAGTGCGACACAATCTGACTACTTTTGCTAGTTATCAAAAAACTAGCAGGTACGCTCGGCACTTTTCCGGCCTAGCGTACCTGGTTTTCAAACCACCGCCCTGGAGGCGGCAGATCCCATAGGAATCAATGGGAGTCTGACCATAGCGAAAGTTCATGTTCGCTGCTGCCAGACATCCCATTGATTCCTATGGGAGCTGTCTACACCTAACACCCTAACATGTACCCCGAGTCTAAAAACCCCTAATCTGCCCCCCTACACCGCCGCAACTAAATAAAGTTATTACCCCCTAAACTGCCGCTCCTGGAGCCCACCGCCATTCTAATAAACTGTTTAACCCCTAAACCGCCGCTCCCGGAGCCCTCCGCAAGCTATAATAAATATGTTAACCCCTAAACCGCCGCCCCCGGTCCCCGCCGCAACTATAATATATGTATTAACCCCTAAACCGCTGCTCCCGGACCCCGCCGCAGCTATAATATATGTATTAACCCCTAAACCGCCACTCCCGGTCCCCGCCGCAACTATAATATATGTATTAACCCCTAAACCGCCGCTCCCGGTACCCGCCGCAACTATAATATATGTATTAACCCCTAAACCGCCGCTCCCAGACCCCGCCGCCACCTACATGATACCTATTAACCCCTATCCTGCCCCCCCTATCCCGCCGCCCTCTATAATAAAGTTATTAACCCCTATCCTGCCGATCCCGGACCTCGCCGCAACTAAATAAATAGTTTAACCCCTAAACCGCCGCTCCTGGACCCCACCGCAACCTATATTAAACTTATTAACCCCTAATCTGCCCCCCTACACCGTCGCCACCTATAATAAGTTTATTAACTCCTATCCTGCCCCCCCTACACCGCCGCCACTGTAATAAAATTATTAACCCCTAAACCTAAACCTAAGTCTAACACTAACCCTAATACCCCCCTAACTTAAATATTAATTAAATAAATCTAAATAATATTTCTCTTATTAACTATAAGGCCTAGATTTAGAGTTCGGCGGTAGCCGTCAAAACCAGCGTTAGAGGCTCCTAACGCGGGTTTTTTACGCACTCCGGTATTTAGAGTTTATTTACCGCGACTCAAAATACACCTAACGCTCAACTTTCTACCGCCACCTCAGACCCAGTAGTAAACATATACCGCACAAAAAAACATCCACGAATCACAAAACAAATATTACACAAAGTACACTTACACTCATACAAACACAACACTATCTTTATTTTTCGGAATTGTTATTTTTTCTTTAAAATACAAAGGATTAAAGTTGCGAGATCTCGGGTGTTTGAAAAAAATCCACACAAATCCATTTTCCCATTGACTTACATGGACATACGGGAAAAGACCCTCATATACCTACATCTAACGAATAACATTATCACAAACATACACTCATCGATGCATACAAACAATATACACCACATTACATACACAAAATATTTATTTATTACAAAAAGAACACGATTTAGTTACTTTTTCACACAAGCTCATGACGTCACTCACTTTACGAGGAAAACCAGTCTTAGAAAAAAAAATATAGAAATCTTTGGAGCCTCCATTGACTTCTATTGGGAAGACGTGCTCGTGCACGCGAAACCCTCATTTCCCTAACGCACGCAAATAGCGTAGACGGAAAAACTCCAAATACCAGCGCTAGAAAATACATGCTTTTATGCGTTAGACCCAGCTATGATAAATAGATCAAGAAATGACTATTTCCCTATGGTGGATTTATGTTTTTTAATATTAAATATTCACCACACCATAAATATTTTTAACACTTTTAGATTACATCAACTACAAATCCCCATCACTAGTAACACATTATTATTTCAATAAAATTACATTTACAATTAAAATAAAATTCAATACACATTTCTGGATTCACAAACACTACACAATGGGAAACATCTCTCATTTACCTTTATTATTGCATTTCTGTTATTCAACTCATATGCTTGCAGCAACTGCATATCTACATAGGCTTAACACATGATCACTCATGGATGCACATACATTACTTTTAACATTCACTCATACATGTGCATTCAAATGATGGGGGAAAAACACATTACATTCTCTCGAGGAATCACAAAACACAACATATGGATTTTACTGTACTTTTAACATCATGATTCCATCACCAGAAACCATTAGGAATTACCTACAACAATAACATCATTACACCAGATTACAGATGTCACTTTATGGGAAGGAACAACAATGCCAGACCGCTATATAGAAGTCAGCATATGTGGGACACAATCACAATATATACGTACATGTACATAACACGCATCACCCATCACGCAACCACAAAGCACACATTTAGATTTTATTCAGCACACAATAACAATGTAGCACAATACAACAACACAATGAGGATTTCACAACTACATAGGCAGGTTAATAATATCATGACGTCATTACAAGATTCAACCATACACATCACAGATTCACCACTGTACCGCCCCTTTAGGAACTTTAACACTCAATACTACAATACAACATATACGTAAAACACACTTTTGAACAGCATTATTATGGAGATTTCAATGGGACAATTCAGAAATATTGTCAGATCGCACATCAATTATATATATATAATACTACAGATGGCAGCCGGAAGTTATTCAGTATTCGTGCAATTTTTATGGGACGCATACAATATCGTCAGATCGAAAATCACTTATATATATAATACTACAGATGACAGACGGGAAGTTCGGAATTATTATTGCGATTTTAAAGGGACGCGTACAATATTCACATCTCGGCAATCACTTATATATACAATACTACAGATGACAGCCGGAAGTTATTCAGTATTAGTGCGATTTGAAAGGGACGCGTACAATATTCACATCTCGGCAATCACTTATATATACAATACTACAGATGACAGCCGGAAGTTATTCAGTATTAGTGCCATTTGAAAGGGACGCATACAATATTGACAGCTCGGCAATCACTTATATATACAATACTACAGATGGCAGACGGGAATTTCGGAATTATTATTGCGATTTGAAAGGGACGCGTACAATATTTTACAGCTCGGCAATCACTTATATATACAATACTACAGATGGCAGACGGGAATTTCGGAATTATTATTGCGATTTGAAAGGGACGCGTACAATATTTTACAGCTCGGCAATCACTTATATATACAATACTACAGATGGCAGACGGGAAGTTCGGAATTATTATTGCGATTTTAAAGGGACGCGTACAATATTGACAGCTCGGCAATCACTTATATATATAATACTACAGATGGCAGACGGGAAGTTCTGAATTATTATTGCGATTTTAAAGGGACGCATACAATATTGACAGCTCGGCAATAACTTATATATACAATCCTACAGATGGCAGATGTTCCTTTATCATTTACAAACAATATTGCAGCAACATTGATCGATCACATTTGATGCACATTATACACAACTATGCACTTTCATTCATGTTAGCCTGGACGTGTGCTTGTTACTATAACATCGCGTTTAGGAAATATTGATTACGCATATGAACAAACATTACAAACATGCACTGTATGTGTGATATTTGACACTTTCACATTGAGAATCATTGTTTGAAAATAACATTTCAGCAAACAACAAATAAACGCCCACTGTGAAAGCATTCGCGCCGCTCACATACAAACAGGTGAATACAATCAGCAATCATTACAAACTCACTACCATTGGACTAATTGTACTATAAATCCCCCAAACAACATGGCCAATGCATCACTTGTGATCCACATCAGATCAAGTGCTTACCTTGTTACGCTGTTTTGAAAGATGGATGACGATGACATGGTAGACGCTGCTGGTGGTGCTATTGGCGAACTAGCTGTTGGTCGAATCAGGCAGCCTCGGCGGCTCAGACCGAGACGAAGGGGTCGTCTGGTTCGAGGTCCTCGTGTCTACAGGGTGAGACCCACCTTGGAAAACATGAGTGACTTTGAGGTTTTTGATAAGTATCGGCTCGATCGCGAACAGCTCATTGGCCTTTACGAGCTTCTTAAACCTCATTTGGAGCCACGTATACAAATAAGGACTGCTGTTCCCCCCATGAGTAAGATGCTAAGCTGTCTATACGTCCTGGCCTCCGGGAGTTTTCAATCCGGAGAACTGTACATGCATGGCCTGGCTCAAGGTACATTCTCTGGGGTGTTTGATAACTTTCTGAACGCCATGGTACGTATCAGTAAGCAATACATAGGATTCCCACAGAATGATGGTGATTGGAGGCGCCTGAAGCGGGAATTCTTTGATATTGCTCAATTGCCCAATGTCTTGGGAGCCATTGATTGTACCCACATTGCGCTGCGTGCTCCAATTGATGACTTGCCCTTCAGAAATCGCAAACATTTTCATAGCCTCAACGTGCAGTATGTTTGTGACGCACGGATGAGGATTATGCATGTGTATGCGAATTTTGGAGGTGCTTGTCATGATGCCCGCATCCTCTCTCTGTCGTCCCTGTGGAGACAGTTTGAGGAAAGACAAATGCCCCCTGGTTATCTCGTTGGTGAGTATTTGTGCACAACATGGTTAATTATTTTGACAATTGCCCCTGTATTTTTTAACTGTTAGCGTCATGTTCAGCTATAGGATTAAATTTAACCATTTGTTATTTACCGACGCTAATGTCTATTTTTATTGAAATGCAGATATGTAGCATGTCTTACCTTAAGTGTTCAGATAGAGAATGCAATGTAAACATGTAGTTAGCATTTTACACAAGGTTTGGTTTAGGAGAAATACGCATATGTAGCATGTCTTAGATGAAATGGCAAGATATTATCTCATGCAATTTAACCCTGTCATTGTCTTTTTCTGCTAATGTCTATTTTTATTGAAATGCAGATATGTAGCATGTCTTACCTTAAGTGTTCATATAGAGAATGCAATGTAAACATGTAGTTAGCATTTTACACAAGGTTTGGTTTAGGAGAAATACGCATATGTAGCATGTCTTAGATGAAATGGCAAGATATTATCTCATGCAATTTAACCCTGTCATTGTCTTTTTCTGCTAATGTCTATTTTTATTGAAATGCAGATATGTAGCATGTCTTACCTTAAGTGTTCATATAGAGAATGCAATGTAAACATGTAGTTAGCATTTTACACAAGGTTTGGTTTAGGAGAAATACGCATATGTAGCATGTCTTAGATGAAATGGCAAGATATTATCTCATGCAATTTAACCCTGTCATTGTCTTTTTCTGCTAATGTCTATTTTTATTGAAATGCAGATATGTAGCATGTCTTACCTTAAGTGTTCATATAGAGAATGCAATGTAAACATGTAGTTAGCATTTTACACAAGGTTTGGTTTAGGAGAAATACGCATATGTAGCATGTCTTAGATGAAATGGCAATATATTATCTCATGCAATTTAACCCTGTCATTTTATTTTTCTGCTAATGTCTAGTTTTATTGAAATGCAGATATGTAGCATGTCTTACCTTAAGTGTTCATATAGAGAATGCAATGTAAACATGTAGTTAGCATTTTACACAAGGTTTGGTTTAGGAGAAATACGCATATGTAGCATGTCTTCGATGAAATGGCTAGATACAGATTTAGATATAATTTTTTATTTTTTTTTTATGTTTCTGACAACTTTTAATATGGATTATGGTTTTTAAAAAATATATTTATACAACAATATACTAGTTTAAGTATTCTGTTTGAATTATGTTCTGTTCTAAATTTATAGGTGATTCTGGGTACATGAGCCGGCCTTGGCTCATTACCCCCTTGCGTAGCCCAACTGATGTGTCTGAGGAGCGCTACAATAGGGCTCATAAGAGAACCAGGGCGGTGGTTGAAAGGATGTTCGGGCTCCTGAAGATGAGATTCAGGTGCCTGGACCGTTCTGGAGGAGCACTCCAGTACAACCCAAAGAAGGTGGCTAAGATCGTTGTAGCCTGTAGCGTCCTGCATAATATTGCACAGCGGGCTGGGATGCTGCAGGCCGTCCCGGTGGACAGAGACCTCCTCAGAGATGAGGAGGATGATCCTGTTCTAGAGGGGGAATTCCAGGACGAGGGACTTGATGTCAGAGCAGACGTCATCAACCGCCACTTTAGACGGTAAATAATAGAAGTTACACTGGAGTATTTTCAATAGATGTGAACTCTAGGGAAATGACAAGTAGAGAATTGTGCAAACATGTTAGTATTGATAAAATGTTATAATAATATTTATTTCTCATAATATAGGTGATGCTCTGGGCATTGGGTCCTATAGCGAGTCTTTGCCACCTGGTTTTTATAGAGGACATCAGATGGTAAGTAGAAATGTATGGACTGTTGCTGGCATGATTTGTACACAAATACATAATATGGCATAAATTTTTAAAAATATAACTTTGTTTACACATTACTTATGTACATAATCAGAAAGGGATACTCTAGAATGACTATGGTTCAATGTCACACAGAGGTTTGTTCTGCTCAATATGACTCATCTTCACACTTGATAGAAAATAACACAGGTTCATACACAGGCTTAGTAAGCTAGTGATAGATATTTATTATGAAATGGGGGGTGGGAGAGGGGTACAGAACTGATTCACACACTTGTATGAAATCTTTATATATAATTTCTTACATTAGGGAGATGACTTAATATAAAGACTGAAAGGGAACAATTTGAAGCCTGACAGTGAAGATTTCCAAGACTGACAGTGGGGAAAAAGCCAAGATTGAAATTGAAGTATACCAATGGGATCATGTCTGGCATATTTAAATTCTGCTGACCTTGAAAACCATACAAAGACATGTTCACATGGTAAGTGCAAACTATTTGATAGAATAAGGCTGTGGAGACATCCTATTGGAGACACTTAGATGATTTTCTATTTTGTAGATGGTATTTCCCAGTCCTCTATTTAATGAACTGATGAATAAGACACCTATTGAAGATCAACTGTTTACCCCTGAATTGACATTCAAAGACCATGCATTGTCCAGGTTGGTGTACCAATGCATGCTAGTGAAGACTGTAGAATATTAGTAGCTTACATACATTAGTCATATTTAGTTCTTAATTAGATATTTAGGGATCACAATCAGACACTTAGATGATTTTACTTTTTTAGATGGTATTTCCCAGTCCTCTATTTAATGAACTGATGAATAAGACACCTATTGAAGATCAACTGTTTACCCCTGAATTGACTTTCAAAGACCATGCATTGTCCAGGTTGGTGTACCAATGCATGCTAGTGAAGACTGTAGAATATTAGTAGCTTACATACATTAGTCATATTTAGTTCTTAATTAGATATTTAGGGATCACAATCAGACACTTAGATGATTTTACTTTTTTAGATGGTATTTCCCAGTCCTCTATTTAATGAACTGATGAATAAGACACCTATTGAAGATCAACTGTTTACCCCTGAATTGACTTTCAAAGACCATGCATTGTCCAGGTTGGTGTACCAATGCATGCTAGTGAAGACTGTAGAATATTAGTAGCTTACATACATTAGTCATATTTAGTTCTTAATTAGATATTTAGGGATCACAATCAGAAAAAGGAATACATATTATAGTTGATATAGAGGTATTTGAATGGACATGAAATATTACATTTATGTTCAGCATACATATATTGTTTACATGTGATATACATTATTATGTATAAATTTAATTTTTGAAATTTAAATATTATTTTTAATCAACAATATAATGGTGTATGTATTTCATTAATTTAAAATGAATGTAATGATTATCTTTAAAAAATGTTGATCAAAGTTAGAGCATAGACACCATATGATTTTAAATGTATTTTATGAATATTTTACAACGTGTGTATTAACTTTGTTCCATTTTTATTATTTGTCATTTCAGATTGGCATCTGATGACTTCATGGAATATTTATTTATTTTCTATTAAATATATATTTTTTTTTTAGCAGATTCTAATATATATCAATATAATCTGTAAATAAATAAAACTTGGACTCCCATGACTGGTAGTTGGCTATTTGACAAGCACATGCATAAGAGAAAATAATGCATTAATAGTAGAAAATAAAATTCTTCAGAGAATATTAAAAGATATATTTTAACATTAATTGGGGAGTCATATTCTTCAATGCTTTTATATTGAAAAAGTATATATTAAAAATATTTAGGATATGTATTAATATTATGATTGTTTTAACATTTAATAAGGTGAAGTGGTTCAATTACATGAAAGTGACAGTGTTGTTGAATGTAAAAAGAATTGTATAAGATCATGTATCTTCCTTAGGTATCTCAAAACATTATTAGAAAATATTTTACAATTATTACATTTATAAATGGTAGGTCATTTAACTTTATAATTTTTAATAATTAGTTATTGGATGCCAGGTTAATCTATGTAATTTTCTAGTGGAGTCATTTAACTATACTTAGTAATATTATGTATTTATTACAATCTTACCTCTTGGGTTAGACATCAAATATCTATATAGAATGTAATTTCCCCTTTAGTTTATTTTGTCAATGTTAAATAAAAATACAATATGTTTGGGTCCTTAAAGGGGTCATTCAAAATGTATATTTTGTATACATTGTTACAAATATCATACAAGAATTTAAACATATTTAGAATGTACTATAGAATTACATTCAGTCTTTAAATATACTTGTTAAAATAAAAATAAATGCACATATCTTAGTGAATGATATAAGGCATCTATATGCAAACAACAATCAGCATCAAAATAGCCTATGTAGAGATGTATTTAATCCACGAATATATATAATTACAATATAATGATTGAATAACAAAACATATTAAGTTGGTCAAATATAAGATTATGATACAAAATGCATACATAACATATAGCTTAATGTCCCTCTACGCTGAAGGCTAAAAAATACCTCATTTAATAAATATATTTCAGTCAGTGTGTAAAACAATCTAGAAGTTAATCTAAATTTGCTTTACTCATATGTTAGACTCATTTAGCAAAAGGAAGGTGCCTAGGTTTATGATATATTAAGCATTATTGTGAAATGTTTATTTAAAGGGACATGAACTCAAAATATACTTAAAGGTAGCCATTTAAAAAAACAATGATTTATACATTCTGAATGAGTATTCTATTTTAATCAACTTTAAAACTTGTCTCATATTATGAATGCTCATTGTGATGTTGCTATCATTACTTTAGAAATAAGGCAGTAAATAGCTAATTTATTTGCTTCAGTACTCTGGACAGAACTTGATTGTTTGGAATAATTGATGCAACAATCGTCAAGGACAACCCAGGTTTTTATTAAACAATTGTCCGTAATATAAAATATCATTATTGATTTTCAAAGAAACATAACAAGATAACTTAACATTTGATAATCGTATTAAATAATAAAGTTGATTAAAATTTAATGCTCAATCACCAATGGTAAATTTGTTTGGACAGTGTCCCTTTAAGAGCTTGAAATAGTGTATTTACTTCTCTTCCTATCTTGACATACTTTGCTTGAAAAGCATATCGAGATAGGCTCAGTAGATGAAGATTGGTGGATGCACAGAGATGCCTTATGTGATTGGCTCAACCATGTGCATTTAAATTTCTTATGTTGAGGATATATAAATACTAAGAGAAAATGATTTACATTTTAAAGTCTAAACAATCTTCTATCTCTACAGATCATTTGATACAATTGTTTGTAATGTCTCTTTAAAACTAAAGACGCCATTGCACAATAACATATATGAGCACTTCAGAGAAATACAAGCTCGAGGTTTATTTGCGAATAACAAAGCTGTAGTTTAACATTTATAAACAGATTATCAAAGTTACTGACATTCTTCCCGGAATTTTAACATTAATAAATATTGCGTTGGAAACGCATCTTCAAACACCAGATTAGCATATTTAAACATTAGTGTAATGTCACGCAATAGCACACAATCAATGTGCATTATAAATACATTTAATAGAGCAATGTCAATACTTCACAATCAATTTATTTAAAGAACAATAAAGACATACAATATTAAATGTGTATTTGTATTAAAGAAACAGACCGTTATTAAACCGAGAAATGTCTACAACATTAATAATGTGACAGGATGAGATTTTAAAGAGTATTTAATCATTAATATTTCACGGATCACGGATATTAAATCTGCGTCACACATATCCGCATGACAGGCCCATGAGTTACAAATAAGTCTACATGAAAAATGAAGTTACAGCACCACCAAGCGGTATGTGTAAGGAAGTTACTAAGATATGAAACATTAAGGAACGGCCAATCAGAGTTCATCACACAAACACAACTTGAGTCAGGATGGTCTCACAGACATTATAACAATATTTCAAACTTTTATCCAATCAGATGTACAGATAAATTGTCCCATGGTGCATCTCATGTTTACTTCACCATATAAAAGTCCATTACACGTTGCCATCTTTGTCAGTTCTCTAATGCATGCAGGCAGTCTTATATATTAATATTATTATAATATATTTAGTAGCCAACCGAGCAGGCATGTCAGTTCCCAGGTTCACCAAGGAGGAGAGCGCTGCACTGGTCCACGCCGTCAAGGACTTTTATCCCCAGCTGTTTGGGAACAAGAGGAGCTCGACAGATGCGCCTGTTAAGAAGGCCCTCTGGGAGTCTATCACCAATGCGGTTAGATTGGTGTGTGACGTCCAGAGGACCCAGGATCAGATCATGAGGAGATTCGGAGATATGAGGTTGCGTTTATCGAAAAAAGTCAACCTCATAAGGGACTGGGTACAAGCCCGTAAAAGAGGGGGCCAAAGAAAGGCCCCGCGGAAACTGTACCTACTCCCTTATGAGGTGACTTTATGCGAGCTCCTCAATCTCCGGGTCCCCAAAAGATTTAGATCCTCGCCATCCTCGGCCTCCTCTTCTTCCCTCCCAGCTGCGGGATCTGAAAGTCCTGACGCGGGGGACAGGGCAGATGCTTCTCCGTCCGGTGGCCTGGGAGGACCCGATAGAGAATCTGAACCAGGTAATTATCCAACTTCATATAATATTTATAATGTTAAAAATCCAAAATGTGTATTTAGTCAGATACTAAACCTATACAGATCTCACAACATACACTACATATGATGTTTAGATATCTGATTTTACATTAGTGATACATGAAATTGGAATGATGTTTATTGCGCTCTACAGAATATGCGTCACAGAGCGGAAATCTAATTTCGCATCCACGTTAACATGGGTTTGCGGAAAGTGGCATTGCTTTATACATGTTGGTCAAATGACGGATGCGTAATTCCGCTTGGAATCATTGCGCAATGATCGCGAAAATGGCATTTCTCATCCACGTTAACATGGGTTTGCGGAAAGTGGCATTGCTTTATACATGTTGTTAAAAATTAAATGGAAAATCTTAGATTAGTGAAGAATACAGTATTCTTATTTTAAATATTATATCTAATAAAAAACGAATAATACTAATAAATTATAACATATGGCCATCAATTGATGATTATGTAATAACAAGCATATATTCTTAAAGATACAGTAAACAACACAACTGATTGAAAATAAGAGTCCAGGATATATTTATCATTCATTTAATTGCGGAAACTATTAACTCATGGGACTACCAAAGGATTAATATTTTTCTATTGATTTGTTATTAATGTAAATATTTTAAACATGGCATGATTAGTATTAATGATATGCAATCCTCATTTAATATATTACAGATATGGATGTGGCTGCTGGATCCTCAAGCCAGGGCTTGTCACAGTATGGTATGTCTCATTTTAATTGACATTTGTCTTAGAAACATGGAATGAACATTACATACTAAATACACATTGTTCTATATTTATATGTAATGTCTATTTAATAGATGAAAATTATATAATTATTCGGATATACTTAAATAACATATTTGATTTTAATTGCATGCTCAATACCATTCATTACATCAACATATGGAGTAGATAATTCATTAACAAACAACAACATTGTGGAATCTATTTAATTTTAGATTAAAGGGATACTGAACTACAATTATTAATATTGTCTTTCACATACAGTATGCAATATTAATAAACATAAAATATAATACTATCATCATATGTGACATATTCTATTGCTAAATGTATTTTAAAATAAATAAAGTACGTTTATGTGCATCTAAATATTTGTTGACCAACCTGGGTTTATATTGATGATTGGTGGATACCTTCAACAAACAATATTTATTGAATCCAATATTCCTTATCTGCCTTTAAGATTAATATCGAACAACATTCGAATTATAATAGGAGTCAATGTTAAATCATTTTTTACAGTTTGAACATAGAAATCAATTATTTAAATTAATCATGTCAGTGTCCCTTTAAGACAAAATAGATTCATTCATCATTACATTATTTTTATTAAAAACTATTGATATATAAATCTAATTATCTGTTGGAGTTACTTTATATATATCTGCATACTCTAACAGCACCATGATTACATATTTGTAATAATAAAGTTTGTTATGTATTGTGATAAATATGTGTTGTGTCCTAAACAAGATTACTGTACATTGAAAAAATGGCTCGATGTGACACATGTTTGTTTAGATTTGTCAACAGATGCTCCTCAATATGTGGTTTGTGTGTATTCTTGTAACTTCTTAAGGACATATGACGGAATTATTCCGTCATAAAACAATTGAGCTAAGTGAAAGCTGTGTCCTTAAAGGGTTAAGAACATTGATCATTGGGTATATTTAGATATGCAATAGCAGCATCTGAGATGAATTTGATGTCTAATGTAGTCTGACATTAAACATATGTTGAATACAGATATGTTTACAGAATCCCCTTGATTCAATCAAGCATTTTCTGGTGTAATGACTGCTCTATTCTTCACATTTTAAAGTTGATTAATGTTAAAATTCTAGACAGATGTGATTTAGTGATATCCAAAATGTGTTTAATAATATATATCTATATCATTCATAGAGAGAGTTGGTGTGGGGAGCCCACAGGAATCCAGCAGTGACATAGAGCCGCCTTTGCGGTCTCCTGGTAAGTCCATTGACTCATTTATATGTAATTGAAGGTGTATTGCTAATCAATATTATGATCATGATTCCGATGAAGCATAACATTATAAAAAATCATAGAATTTATCTTCTGATTATATATTTATTTTTTATATTGAGCGATTAATAATTTCTACTTTATTATTCTACACATTTGTTATTCATAAGATGTCTAACATATGTTTTTTTAAATTTTTTTTTTTTAACAACAGTCATCAAGTGATACACACATGAGAAATCTTAAATGTTCTATGTACTATGCTTTTATGAATTTAACATTAAGACAAACAATACATTAATATTCTGATTTATTGACAATAACAAATCTATTGTCATTTGTATGCTCCATCAAAATGATGTAAATCATAACTTTGTGTGTGTATATCTTTAATGCAACATTGATGTGCGTATTTGAGCAACAGTAACATATGTTATAATATCTGATCTTAAGGTGTACACAACATGTTATGTTTTACAGAGATTGATGTCACATGTGGGATGGAGGAGGAAGAGGCTGCCTTGGAGTCTGATGGTATGTGAAATATATCTATCATGTTTCCAACATGTTTCTTTTTTTGAAATCATTTTATTGAAGACATTCAAAGTCTACAGCTTTTTCCCTTTAAAAAGGAATATTATTTGTCTGTTCAAATACACTACTGCCCCCTTTCTATATCAGGCAGCATGAAAATCTGCTTGTATATATTTTTTTAAGAATATATAATTCATGCCATCATTATGTCACATGCATATTCCATGCCAAAACACAATAATAAGTTTCACATTGTACAGACAGTCATTGAGATTCATCTGAGTGCCTATATAGATACCATATCCTCATTTCAGAATAGTTTACAGATTCAAACACACTTCGAGGTATATTGAAAACATAATCAATTTTAAATGCGTTGATTTGATGTCAGGATGTATGAGATGTTAATATATTTATTTTACATTTTCAGATGGATCCACCACTTCTGGTCATCTGGATTCCGCCCCTGCCCAGTCACAGACCCCTCCCCGTGCACACACCCCTGACCATGGCCACACCTCTGCACACACCCAGAGCCCTTCCCATCACCAAACCCATGACCATGCCCCGACCACTGCCAGCCCTTCCCATATTTCATATCCTGTCCCTCCCAAAAAACGCCCATACACCCCCCTTCGCCGCTCTCCCCGTATTCTGGCCCGTACAGCTGCCCAGACCCAAACTCCCCACTCCCCAGCTGTACGGCCTACCCTGGAGCAGCAGCTCACCACTCCCCAAGCCATTCCCATCCCTCCCCGAGCCAATCCCATCCCTCCCCCCTGTTTAAACCTTCATTGTCCTGGGTGTCAGATTGTCCTTCCCAGGCACAGCTGTAAGTATCATTCTAAATACACTTTATAAGATACTTAAAGGTACAGTGAAGTTAAATTGGTTAAATTGTGATTCAAATCCAGCATGCAATGTTAAGCCAATGTATAATAGAATACTCTTATGAATTATTCGTCATTCTCTTGATATATTAATTGAAAACAACTTATTCCTATAATTAGTTTAAACAATAAAATAAATGTGGCCATCATTTCTTTATTGTTGGATGAATGTATCCATCAACCAGCATGCACAAACAAGGTTCATCAACAAATATTGGCTTCCATAAAAACCAACATTCTTGCATTCAAAATATAGCTTGACAATTAAAACATATAATGAATATGTGTAATTTCTAAAGATTTGTCATGTCATGCTCTATCTGAATCAGTCCATTAAATATTTAGGTTCAGTGTCCCTTTAATTGGATATCACTACATATACCAAACACCACTACTTGGATACAAAATTTTATGTCCAAATGTGGATACATTATCTCTTGTCTAACCCAGTGGGAATGTAATTTCTTCTGGTTGCTATGTTTACACAGCTTGTCCTCAATGCCAAAATGTTTAAGGATATGTGTGCCTACCACAGTCTAAATTGAATTTTTAAATTGCTAATGTAAGTACAATGTAAATCCTTTAACAAGATTTGATACACTCAAGCTGTATAAGTGGATCATCTAAAACCAATTAAAGGGTTCAACATGTTTGAGTAACATGAGCCTTTAATGATTTCTGTCTGTCTGAATAACCTAATTCATGTGTAAAGAATATATGAAAAATAATTGATGTAAATAATTATTTGTCTTTATGATGACAATGTATGTATTAAAATCTTTTATTCTGTTGTGTAATTATCCTTAATATTAATTTTTATTTTATTTTAGGCTGTGACTCAGCATGGCTCATGCTAGAAGGGATAGCAAGAGTAGAGCAGGCCGTGTTGAGGAACGCAGCTGTCCTGAGAGGGATGAACGACACCATGCAGGCCCAGCTCCGGGTTCAGGACTTGACTCTGCGTGAAATTATGCAATTACGTTCAAGGCCTGAATCTGGAGCTGGACATGCACAGGACAATGAAGAGGATGACCAGTAAGTGGAGGATCTGGATATGCTCCATGGTGGCAGATAATAATCCTCTGTCCACATGTTGAATTTGTATTTATATTGTTGCCATTTGGCCTTTTTATGAGTTTTTTGTTGTGCCTGTTGCACTCTTTTACCTTGTCATGTGTCTCCAATGAGGCTATGCTGGCCCTTGGCAACTCTCTTCATGGACTGTGATGCACTGTGTTACCTTGTCATGTGTCTCCAATGAGGCTATGCTGGCCCTTGGCAACTCTCTTCATGGACTGTGATGCACTGTGTTACCTTGTCATGTGTCTCCAATGAGGCTATGCTGGCCCTTGGCAACTCTCTTCATGGACTGTGATGCACTGTGTTACCTTGTCATGTGTCTCCAATGGGGCTATGCTGGCCCTTGGCAACTCTCTTCATGGACTGTGATGCACTGTGTTACCTTGTCATGTGTCTCCAATGGGGCTATGCTGGCCCTTGGCAACTCTCTTCATGGACTGTGATGCACTGTGTTACCTTGTCATGTGTCTCCAATGAGGCTATGCTGGCCCTTGGCAACTCTCTTCATGGACTGTGATGCACTGTGTTACCTTGTCATGTGTCTCCAATGGGGCTATGCTGGCCCTTGGCAACTCTCTTCATGGACTGTGATGCACTGTGTTACCTTGTCATGTGTCTCCAATGGGGCTATGCTGGCCCTTGGCAACTCTCTTCATGGACTGTGATGCACTGTGTTACCTTGTCATGTGTCTCCAATGGGGCTATGCTGGCCCTTGGCAACTCTCTTCATGGACTGTGATGCACTGTGTTACCTTGTCATATGGCTCATATATTCCTTATTTTTACAAGATTATTTATAAACGTTGTGTATGTTTTCTTACATACTAATAAAATAAATTTTATTTCACAAATATTTGTCCTCATTCTTCCTGTTATTTTTTGCAAGCTCTAGTTTATGTTGTTTATCCTTAAAGGGACCTAACAAATCTATTTGTTATAATGAAATCATATATGTAAGACAATAGTAAATGACTTTAAGATTAACATCTCCAATGTAATCTTATTATTTGTGTTTATATTATTTTCTCTTAGCTCTATCATTGCCTGATTATGATTAGCAGAGTAATTTCTTTATATATGTATATATATTTTTGTATTTGTGTATATATGTATATTTAAATGTTCATATCCATGTGTGTATTTATAAACTCTGCATGAATTGATGCACCTTTACCAAATGATCTGAGTATTGATACAATGATATAATCCCTGTAAAGTGTTCATTTTATTTAAATAGTATTGACTATGTGTATGCTCTTTTTAAAAACAAAATAATGTCCCTTTAAGTGATGTTGATCACTATTGTAAATGAATGTATTTCCATTTGTAAAGCGTTTTTGTCCTTTTTACAAGAACAAGGACATATAGTTTTATTAATAAACAATCTTATTGTAATGTTGACAGCACCTGTATTTCATTTTCTAATCTATATTATTGTCAAAGTGTAACCAAATCAATCTCTGTGTGTAATACAAATAATGTAGATGATGAATATTAGTTAACTAATATGTTAACAAAATACATCTCCTCCCATATATGGCTATAGGTAGGCTGACCATAATTAAACTTGAATAAATGACACGTTTAATCAATACATGTATAACTATTGTTATTCAACAACAATCCAAAGATATCTTAAAACATCAATGGCATATGTATTTCTCATGTGTATCTTTTAAATGTTAAAGATATACACCATAGCTATAGTTCAAGGGACAGTCAAGTCCGAAAAGATGATTCATGATTTGGTGACATTCCTAGATAGCAATCTACACACATACTAGTTCCTAAAATATAAATACGTTTCTTAATGATATGCCAAGATGTCACTGAGTCCTTGTATTGTCTGCGGTTTTTCAGCGATCTCGGATGCGCCATGTTGCTTAAGACGTCACCTGCCAGGCTGTCCAATGATTCCTTGTATTGACTGACGTTCTTACGTGATCAGGAATATGCCTTTTATTGGATTGCGTTTTGACGCGATCAAGGATGCGCCTTTTTTTTTTGGGCGTTCTTACGTGATCAATAATGTGCCTTTCATTGGATGGCGTTCTTACGTGATCAAGGAAGCGCCATGTTAAGACGGCACATGTAAAGTTAAAAAAACGTGTGATTGGATTGCGTAGTCCCGCAATATTTGTGCACGTTAAAAACGTTTGTGACTGCATGCAATTTTAAAAAGCTTGCGAATATGTATTATTTGCATCATGTTACATTGTTGACCCGTAGCTGATAAAGACCAACACATTCTCTTTTGCTGGATGTCTGGTTGAATCAACGAACGAAAGCAAAATGTTTTCATGCATAGGATATTTCTAGGCAAGTGCAAATCTCTACAGTCCATGTTTAATATGTTTGTCAACAATGTTCCTTTTTCTTAAAAATTAATGTTGTGTTTAATGTTGAACATATCTAATTAATAAATATGCGCTATTGTGTTTGAATAAAGTAATCAATATGCATTTATCATATGCTAAATATATGATGCCGACTTCTTCTAAATGTAATTTCGTTGTATATTTTATGAAAGGTTCATTAGACACTCACATTATAAATAAAAATATTTGATTTTGTCTCTAGTTAGATAGTCCATTGTTTAACCAATAGGTTTATTTTGTCTTGTGTTGTAAGAAAATGTAAGTAATTTTCTTACTCCTCGCAAAGCCAATGAGTTTCATGTGAGTACCATCTCCAGCTTTGTCCAGTTTGTGTAAAGGTTCTTTTCATATGTTAATGATGGGGTATTGTGTTTTACGGTTGTAATGGTGGTTCATCTATATTTAAAATATAGCTAACCCTATTTTATTTGCAAGTGTTTGAAGATTTTTAATATTGCTATCAGTATATGGTAATCTTGTTGTTTGTAGTAGTGTCTATTACATACAGTTATGTAAAAAATATAGGATACTGTCCCTTGAATGCAAATGTTGTTTTTTTGTATCATGTATGAGATCCACATAGTTTAATCTTCAAATATATTTTTGTTAGCATATTTCACCCCCCCACTCCTAAAAGGACTTTAAACCATATTCATTGTTAAAATAAAAATAGTTACAATAAAATATTAACACAATAATGTCTCTTAAAGAAAATAGACTTTATTTAACACGTCAATATAAATGTGATTTTCAAATATTTTTTTTTACAAAGTACATGTAGATATAGCAACAAGCTTAAAATGTGTTAGCATATGTAATGTTGTTAAAGGGACAGTTTCGAAAAAAAATATTTTTACATTATTCGAAAAGTCAATTCTGTAATAACAAGGATATCAAATGTTTCTCAACAATTGAACATTTGCTATCTAAATTTGCTATCTAAACCTATGAGGTTGGTGTGCTCATTTCTTAAATCTTGAAGAGTGCTTGTAATCATTATACAATTTGAGCACTAGAGGGCATTTGGATAGCATTTGTATATGTAAAATCTTGTGCTCATACAGCATATTATTGACCATGTATTGATCATTGATATCTAAAATGTTGTTATGTCAGAACAACAAATAAGTGGTCATTTTTCATAGTCATAGATACAAGGGTAAGCACATAAGTCACACATGTATTTCTCCATGTTTTGTTGTTTCAAACTTTATAATGCGTAATACAGTGTTTTCTTTGTAATCAATAATTTTCTGACTGTCCCTTTAAGCTGTGTTATTGGCATTCAAACAGTAATATGCCATCATGGATAATTGTTATGGTAATTTAGTTAGCGATTCGGGAAACAGTTTGGACATCACATCACAGAAACCAATCAATATCATGAACAAGGATAGGTATGTGATGATGTGGTTTTCACACACTTATAACCCACACTCTGCAAAGAATCTTCCTCCATGGACCCGGTCCCATAGAAGTCGATTATATACAGAGTGTGGTCCACAAGTGTATGAAAACCACATCATCACATACCTATCCATTACACAAAAAACAAAATTTAAGATGGAAAAAAAAAATTACTTCCTCTTCCTTCCCCTCTTCCCACGGGGCTGAGGCTCTGGGAGAGGCAACTGCCGACTCCGAAGAGTCCTCCTTGGAGCTGTTGTGGGAGGAGTGGAAGGAAGAGTACTGGGACGACCAAGGTGAGGAGTAGATGGCTGAGGAGGAGGAGGAGAAGATGGCTGAGGAGGAGGAGGAGAAGATGGCTGAGGAGGAGGAGGAGTAGATGGCTGAGGAGGAGGAGGAGATGGGCCGGCAGGAGGAGATGGCCCAGCAGCAAGAGGCCCAGCAACAAGAGGCCCAGCAACAGGAGGTAGACCAGCATGCGCCTCCCGGAAAAATGTGAACATTTCCTGATGAAGATTGAACATTCTTGTTTGTCCTTCTTGTATTGTATTCAGTATACTGATTATTTCGTTTTGGCCTTGAATTATTTGATTCTGCCCATCAAGTATTCTGCGTCGTCCTTCTATGTTTTCTATCCGGGAGGTACGCATCTGGTCTATGTACTCCAGTAGAACCCGCACCTCCGCTATTTCTTCTTGTTGTGCCTGTTGAACCCGTGCACGGCGGGGTGCCCGTGCACGGCGGAGTGCGGGTCTTTGAGGGACCTCGGGTTCCGCGGCTTCAGCGGCATCCTCCTGTGCTTCCGGGGCCTCTTGATCATCTCCCGTGCGCTGTTCGTCACGGGGGGCCTCTTCCCTCCGAAGTGGGAATTCCTCACCACCACTCTCATCCCGGGGAGATGCAGGAGGCTGTGCTGCCTCGTCCCCAGACTCTGTATATTAAAAAAAAAATAAAAAAAGAAATGTATATATTAGCATATTTGCAAATAAAGGTTTAAATGACTTAGCTTACGATACAATTACAAATGCAGAATCATTAATCCACTTTGAAATCTAACAAACAATCAATACGATTTCCGCTTTTTCTAAACAGTGTTTGTGATATCTGGTCAATGTGAATGTTTTTGCGTTTGTTTTCAGTCTGTTTAAATGCACACCTAACCTATAGCCTAGATACTGATGTAACCGCTAAGTAATAGAATGCGTGTAAACAGCGTAATAGCATTAATCGGATCCTTAACACATGAAACCCAATGTTTTATCTTTCATGATTTATAAGCATACATTTAGTATCAACTTTCGAATGTACTTTTGTTATCTAATTAGCTTCATTCTCTGGATATTCTTTGCTGAAAAGCATATCTAAATATGTTTATAAGATTCTGATTGTTAGCTGAATATAGCTGCCTCCTGTGATTGTTTCACCGTGTGCATGGCTATTTCTTCATTAAAATATATCTCAAGAATGAATCAAATTATGTAATATAAGTACATTTGAATGTTTTGTCAAATTGTATTCGCTACCTCAATCATGAAAGTAAATGTTTGCGTATAGTGTCCATTGAAATACATTCGTATGTGAAATTATTGTTAAATGAGCTTACCGTCAGATGAGAGTGGCAGGTTCCCGGTATCGATTCCTCCGATACCGACTACTTCCACCTCGGAGATGCTGGGCCGCAACATTTCCTCCCATCTGCAGTACTCCATTTCAAGGGCAGGGCCGCCACCGGTCCCTGCGGCATGTCGGGCCTCCAGGCTTAACTTTTTTTTAAGTTCAAGTTTACAGTCCCGGTACCGATGTTTGATGGAATCCATATCCCTGTTCCGGCAACCCACTGCATTGACTGCATTCCGAATCTCGTTCCAGAGCCTCCTCCTGTCAGTCGGGGTAGTCTTCTGGTGCTGCAGCATCCTATACCTGGCCATATAGGCCTCTACGAGGGCCTCCTTCTCCTCCATCGTAAACCTCGCCTCCCTAGTCGCCTTGGCCTTCCCCTGTGACGATGCCCTCTGTTTCCCGGACTGTGAAGCCCTACTCTGACCGCCACTGGGCCCAGCCACTTGGTCATCTTGAACCAAGTGGCTGGGTCCACCCACCGCTTCCACCCCCGCTTCCTGCCCCCCTTCCTGCCCCCCTTCCTGCCCTGTTCCTCTCCCCCTCCCTCTACTCCCCCCTCTACCTGTCCCCTGCCTGGCCTCCATCTCCTCCCTAAACTAAACCCCAAATAATCAAAAAAAAGTGAGTGTGATGAAATGAAAGGGGGTCAAAATAAAGAACTAAAAAGACAAAAAAGGTGCTTAAAGTGTGAGGGATGTAAAAAAAAACAAAGAGGGTAAGGAGTATTTAAATAAACGAAAAGAATAAGACTAAAAGGAGGATATGTAAACTAAATGTAACTAGGGGATGGGTATGGGATGGGTATGGGGTATGGGATAAGAGTAAATGGGATGAAAGGGAATGGGACTACAAGGAATGGGGTATGGAGTGTAGTATGAGGGGGTAGGGGGTATGGAGTGTATGTAGTGTTATTGATAAGTGTATGTATGTATTGAATGTGTTTGCGTGTAAATGTGTTAAGTGTACAGATAAATCACTCGCTCGCTAACTAACACTACTTCTAATTCTCAATAACAAACACTCCCACTAACGCTCACTAACTACCACTAACTGACGCTCACACTAACAACTATCACTAATAACTCCCACTAACTCACTCACGCTCCCACTAACAGACTCTCTCCCACTCCCGCTACCTCCCACTAACTCACTCACTCTCTCACGCTAACACTACCAACTGACTATCTCACGCTAACACTACCAACTGACTCTCTCACGCTAACACTACCAACTGACTCTCTCACACTAACACTAACTCACTCTCAAAAAATCGCAAAATCTCTATTCTTAACTCTCCAAAGACCCACCAGCAACACAGTCAAAGAAGCCCTGCTTGTGTGGTGCTTATATACCCTGTGTAAATGTTTAATGATGTCCCAATTTCCATTGTAATTAGTGTTCAGGTGTGCTTTATTAGCAATTAATATTATTGCAATGTGTATTAGGTGTGTTAATTTGCGCATGCTCATTTTGAGTTGGTATTTGTGGAATGTGTAGAATGCGATGATGTCATAGTGGTCGTTTTCTCTAACATTGTCCAATAGTATTCTTTTTAAATGTGAATTTGCGATGGTGTGTTCTTCGTGAAGTGTTGTATATGTATGTTTTTCATAATATATAATGATATTGAATGCGATTTTTTTTTTAGTGTATGTATATATTTTTTAATCCTTGTTGTTATTGTGCGATTTTCCGCATCTTAAAGTATATGCGTATTCCCCGTATAAATAGTATTAAAACTTCCCCCGCTTGTGAATGTGTAATGCTTGTGTGCTTTGTTGATTGATTGATGTTGTGACATTTGCGGCGTGTTATTGTTGTGCATGATGTGGTATGCGTCATATGACCGAGCTGTGCGTATTTCTCGCGAGATCGAGTGTTAGGTGAAAAAAGCTATTTTTTGCCTTTCCCATTGTTCTCTATGGGAGACTGTCTAACGCGGGCAGGATTACGCGTGTGACATACACGCGTTAGGAGCATCGTTAGATGGTCTTATATTAACTCTAAATACCGGAGTCAAACAATGCCGTGCGTTAGACATAAAACACGCGTGGCGTTAACAGCCCATCTACCGCCGAACTCTAAATCTAGCCGTTAGTTAATCCTATTTAAAACTAAATACTTACCTTTAAAATAAACCCTAATATAGCTACAATATAAATAATTATATTGTAGCTATCTTAGGATTTATTTTTATTTTACAGGCAACTTTCAATTTATTTTGACTAGGTACAATAGCTATTAAATAGTTATTAACTATTTAATAGCTACCTAGTAAAATAAAGAGAAATTAACCTGTAAAATAAAAACTAACCTAAGTTACAATTACACCTAACACTACACTATACTTTAATAAATTATTTCTATTTAAAACTAAATACTTACCTGTAAAATAAACCCTAAGATAGCTACAATATAATTAATAATTACATTGTAGCTATTTTAGGATTTATATTTATTTAACAGGTAACTTTGTATTTATTTTAGCTAGTTAGAATAGTTATTAAATAGTTATTAACTATTTAATAACTACCTAGCTAAAAGAAATACAAAATGACCTGTAAAATAAATCCTAACCTAAGTTACAATTAAACCTAACACTACACTATCATTAAATTCATTAAATAAATTACCTACAAATAACTACAATTAAATACAATTAAATAAACTAACTAAAGTACAAAAAATAAAAAAAGCTAAGTTACAAAAAATAAAAAAATAAGTTACAAACATTTAAAAAATATTACAATAATTTTAAGCTACTTACACCTAATCTAAGCCCCCTAATAAAATAACAAAGCCCCCCAAAATAGAAAAATTCCCTACCCTATTCTAAATGAAAAAGTTCAAAGCTTTTACCTTACCAGCCCTTAAAAGGGCCTTTTGCGGGGCATGCCCCAAAGAATTCTGCTCTTTTGCCTGTAAAAGAAAAATACAACCCCCCCAACATTAAAACCCACCACCCACATACCCCTAATCTAACCCAAACCCCCCTTAAAAAAACCTAACACTACCCCCCTGAAGATCATCCTACCTTGAGTCGTCTTCAGCCAGCCGACCATCGATGGAACCGAAGAGGAGATCCGGAGCGGCAGAAGTGATCATCCAAGGGGCGCTGAAGAAATCTTCCATCCGATAGAAGTCATCATCCAGGCGGCGCTGAAGAAGTCTTCCATCCCGGCGATATCATCTTCCAAGCGGCGTCTTCAATCTTCATCCATCCGGAGTGGAGCAGAGCCATCTTCAGAGGAGCCGACGCGGAGCCATCCTCTTCTTCCCGACGACTACCGACGAATGGATATTCCTTTAAGGGACGTCATCCAAGATCGGAACAGCCAATAGAATGCAAGCTCAATCTGATTGGCTGATTGGATCAGCCAATCGGATTGAACTTCAATCTGATTGGCTGATTCAATCAGCCAATCAGATTTTTCCTACCTTAATTCCGATTGGCTGATAGAATCCTATCAGCCAATCGGAATTGAAGGGACGCCATCTTGGATGACGTCCCTTAAAGGAATATCCATTCGTCTGTAGTCGTCGGGAAGAAGAGGATGGCTCCGCGTCGGCTCGTCTGAAGATGGCTCTGCTCCGGATGGATGAAGATTGAAGACGCCGCTTGGAAGATGACATCGCCGGGATGGAAGACTTCTTCAGCGCCGCCTGGATGATGACTTCTATCGGATGGAAGATTTCTTCAGCGCCCCTTGGATGATGACTTCTGCCGCTCCTGATCTCCTCTTCGGTTCCATCGATGGTCGGCTGGCTGAAGACGACTCAAGGTAGGATGATCTTCAGGGGGGTAGTGTTAGGTTTTTTTAAGGGGGGTTTGGGTTAGATTAGGGGTATGTGGGTGGTGGGTTTTAATGTTGGGGGGGGTTTGTATTTTTCTTTTACAGGCAAAAGAGCAGAATTCTTTGGGGCATGCCCCGCAAAAGGCCCTTTTAAGGGCTGGTAAGGTAAAAGAGCTTTTAACTTTTTAATTTAGAATAGGGTAGGGAATTTTTTTATTTTGGGGGGCTTTGTTATTTTATTAGGGGGCTTAGATTAGGTGTAAGTAGCTTAAAATTGTTGTAATATTTTTTAAATGTTTGTAACTTATTTTTTTTATTTTTTGTAACTTAGCTTTTTTTATTTTTTGTACTTTAGTTAGTTTATTTAATTGTTTAAAAAATATTACAACAATTTTAAGCTACTTACACCTAATCTAAGCCCCCTAATAAAATAACAAAGCCCCCCAAAATAAAAAAATTCCCTACCCTATTCTAAATTAAAAAGTTAAAAGCTCTTTTACCTTACCAGCCCTTAAAAGGGCCTTTTGCGGGGCATGCCCCAAATTCTGCTCTTTTGCCTGTAAAAGAAAAATACAAACCCCCCCAACATTAAAACCCACCACCCACATACCCCTAATCTAACCCAAACCCCCCTTAAAAAAACCTAACACTACCCCCCTGAAGACCATCCTACCTTGAGTCGTCTTCAGCCAGCCGACCATCGATGGAACCGAAGAGGAGATCAGGAGCGGCAGAAGTCATCATCTAAGGGGCGCTGAAGAAATCTTCCATCTGATAGAAGTCATCATCCAGGCGGCGCTGAAGAAGTCTTCCATCCCGGCGATGTCATCTTCCAAGCGGCGTCTTCAATCTTCATCCATCCGGAGCGGAGCCATCTTCAGACGAGCCGACGCGGAGCCATCCTCTTCTTCCCGACGACTACAGACGAATGGATATTCCTTTAAGGGACGTCATCCAAGATGGCGTCCCTTCAATTCCGATTGGCTGATAGGATTCTATCAGCCAATCGGAATTAAGGTAGGAAAAATCTGATTGGCTGATTGAATCAGCTAATCAGATTGAAGTTCAATCCGATTGGCTGATCCAATCAGCCAATCAGATTGAGCTTGCATTCTATTGGCTGTTCCGATCTTGGATGACGTCCCTTAAAGGAATATCCATTCGTCGGTAGTCGTCGGGAAGAAGAGGATGGCTCAGCGTCGGCTCGTCTGAAGATGGCTCTGCTCCACTCCGGATGGATGAAGATTGAAGACGCCGATTGGAAGATGATATCGCCAGGATGGAAGACTTCTTCAGCGCCGCCTGGATGATGACTTCTATCGGATGGAAGATTTCTTCAGCGCCCCTTGGATGATGACTTCTGCCGCTCCGGATCTCCTCTTCGGTTCCATCGATGGTCGGCTGGCTGAAGACGACTCAAGGTAGGATGATCTTCAGGGGGGTATTGTTAGGTTTTTTTAAGGGGGGTTTGGGTTAGATTAGGGGTATGTGGGTGGTGGGTTTTAATGTTGGGGGGGTTGTATTTTTCTTTTACAGGCAAAAGAGCAGAATTCTTTGGGGCATGCCCCGCAAAAGGCCCTTTTAAGGGCTGGTAAGGTAAAAGAGCTTTGAACTTTTTAATTTAGAATAGGGTAGGGAATTTTTCTATTTTGGGGGGCTTTGTTATTTTATTAGGGGGCTTAGATTAGGTGTAAGTAGCTTAAAATTATTGTAATATTTTTTAAATGTTTGTAACTTATTTTTTTATTTTTTGTAACTTAGCTTTTTTTATTTTTTGTACTTTAGTTAGTTTATTTAATTGTATTTAATTGTAGTTATTTGTAGGTAATTTATTTAATTAATTTAATGATAGTGTAGTGTTAGGTTTAATTGTAACTTAGGTTAGGATTTATTTTACAGGTCATTTTGTATTTCTTTTAGCTAGGTAGTTATTAAATAGTTAATAACTATTTAATAACTATTCTAACTAGCTAAAATAAATACAAAGTTACCTGTTAAATAAATATAAATCCTAAAATAGCTACAATGTAATTATTAATTATATTGTAGATATCTTAGGGTTTATTTTACAGGTAATTATTTAGTTTTAAATAGAAATAATTTATTAAAGTATAATGTAGTGTTAGGTGTAATTGTAACTTAGGTTAGTTTTTATTTTACAGGTTAATTTCTCTTTATTTTACTAGGTAGCTATTAAATAGTTAATAACTATTTAATAACTATTGTACCTAGTTAAAATAAATTGAAAGTTGCCTGTAAAATAAAAATAAATCCTAAGATAGCTACAATATAATTATTATTTATATTGTAGCTATATTAGGGTTTATTTTAAAGGTAAGTATTTAGTTTTAAATAGGATTAACTTAGTTAATAAGATAAATATTATTTAGATTTATTTAATTAATATTTAAGTTAGGGGGGTGTTAGGGTTAGTGTTAGACTTAGGTTTAGGAGTTAATAATTTTATTACAGTGGCGGCGGTGTAGGGGGGCAGGATAGGGGTTAATAAATTTATTATAGGTGGCGACGGTGTAGGGGGGGCAAATTAGGGGTTAATAAGTTTAATATAGGTTGCGGCGGGGTCCGGGAGTGGCGGTTTAGGGGTTAAACTATTTAGTTAGTTGAGGCGAGGTCCGGGATCCGTAGGATAGGGGTTAATAACTTTATTATAGGTGGCGGCGGTATAGGGGGGCAGGATAGGGGTTACTAGGTATAATGTAGGTGGCAGAGGTGTCCGGGAGTGGCGGTTTAGGGGTTAATACATTTATAAGAGTTGCAGCGGGGTCTAGGAACGGCGGTTTAGGGGTTAATAACTTTTTGAGTTGCAGGGGGCTCCGGGGGCGCTGGTATAGGGGGTAGAACAGTGTAGTTAGTGTGGGTGTTTAGTGACAGGCTAGCAATAAAGCTGTCAAAAAGCCAAAGAGCAGCGAGATCAGATGAGTGATAACTCTCACAGTCCGCTGCTCATCGCCCCGTACTTGGTGCGCGGCTTTTTGACAGCTTTTTTGATAACTTAGGCAAAATTTTGCAGGTCCGCGGCGGCGATGGTAGGCAAGCTTAGGCGGGCGTATTGAACCAGCGAAGACAGGTAAAGTAGACGGCTTGATAACTACCCCCCATAGCCTTCTCTATGGCTGCAGCAATAAAAAATTTCATATCTGCAGGAATATCAGGTACATTAGACTGAGAAGGAATAACAGTAGATGTATTTGTACTCATAGAAACATTATCAGCATGTAATAATTTGTCATAACAAATGCCACATAATTGAGTTGAAGAAATAAGATCAGCTTTTTTACAACAAACACACTTAGCTTTGGTAGAATTGTGTTCAGGCAGCTTAGTTCCTTCAGTAACATCAGAGGCATGATCAGTTTGAGACATCTTGCAAAATGTAACAAAAAAGAAGAAATAACATCTAAACAAAATATCCAAATTCCTCAATATAGCAGTTTCAGGAATGGGAAAAAATGCTTATGATAAAATTTTTATACAAAAAGTAAAATCAAAAGCAAGCATCATAGCTCTCTATAATATAATGAGAGCAGCGAGCATTAGAGGGAGAGGCTTAATATAACAAATTTTGGTGGCAAGAATGGCACACTGAAAAAAATGCAACTCGTGTCATAACAGGCGCAACCTCATGCCAAAAAGGACGCAATAAAATGATGCAACTCGCGTCACAACAGGCGCAATTTCGTGCCAAAAATGATGCAATGCACTTTACAGCAGGCGCAATTTTGCACCAAAAATATTTGCGCCAAATTGACACAATAAAATGATGCAATTTTAAAAACAGGCTCCATGTTAACAGCTAACCGGAACCCCAGGTAAGAAAAAAATACCTAAATTCTCCCATAAACATAATTTCAATTCTGAAACTGTGTGACTGCAAAGGGAAATATTAACAGACCTGACTCATGGCTAATATATGCAATTTACATTAAGAACTTTATAATATAAAGTGTCTTCCATAGCTGAGAGTGTCTTAAAAATGATATATACTTACCAGAAGACATCCATCCACATATAGCAGTCAGCCAAACCAGTACTGAAACATATCAGCAGAGGTAATGGTAGAGGAGTATGATGTTGATCTGTAAAGGGAGGCAGCAGATGAATTCCCGTGACCGAATTTACAGAGAGCCCTAGAATAGATTTCCCACAGGCAAAAACATGGTATCATCAGGCAATACTCCTTTCACATCCCTCAGATAAACACTGTACTTATAGAGGAACTGGGCTTCAATATGATTAGAAGCGTCTTTCACTGAAGAAATCAAGCACATCATGCTTCACCACCTCCTAAGGAGGCAAAGTTTGTAAAACTGAGGTATGAGTGAGGTGGATGGATGTCTTCTGGTAAGTATATATCATTTTTAAGACACTCTCAGCTATGGAAGACACTTTATATTATAAAGTTCTTAATGTAAATTGCATATATTAGCCATTTTATTGTTAAATATATATTCCTAACACACCTTTGACTTTAGCGCAGTTGGTCTACTACAGTTTTCGGGTTAGTGTGTGAATGATAAATAAAAAGGCTTTCTTTAGTGCTGCCCATAGAAGTCTATAAGGAGTGGAAGTTATTGCAATATTCGAAGTCTAGAAGTTAGAACTCCTGAGTCTTTTTCATGTGCGCTAGGTTTTGACTTTAAGCTTGTAATACCACGTAGGGATGGGCGAATGTGCTGAAAGTGTAATGCGTTTGGTAGAACAAATAGTCCTGTGGACATTCGTTTTGGGCAATCGAATGTTGACAGGAATGAAAATCTATTAAAATTTATTAATCAAATGTAATTTATGGTTTTCGAATGTTTTATTTGTCTTCCACTGACTGGTTCAGATTTTAAAATGTTTCCAGCTTCACACTGACTGGTTCAGATTTTTAAATGTTTTTGATCAGCCGCGCGCGCTACTGAGTTGCTCCCATATTCAGCTCAGCATTCATTGGTTTATAGCAGCGCAACGGCATAGAACCGGCAGAACCTATCTCCCCTGGCCAGGGCAGCATCACTGGTAGCACCTAGGAGCAGGACAACAACCATGGCGGTAAGTACCTAGGGGGCTGTGGGCTCCAAGCTCACCCTGGCTGCAGGACCTGCTACATTCAGCCAGTGTCCCCACCAGCAGATCAGCTTCACATAATCGGTACAGACTCTTTACCACTTTTTGTCTAGTCGTGATACTGAGTTGCACTTTCTGACTCAGCATAGATAACTACACATTACATAGTAACATAGTAACATAGTAGATGAGGTTGAAAAAAGACCGAAGTCCATTGAGTTCAACCTATACAAATCTAAAATATATACAAAAAGCTCCAGTTAAACTTAAATAATCCCACTAGAAGGTGACCCATTTAATACTAGCAATTATATCCATGAATTTTGTTTATAGACAGAAATGTATCCAAATAATTTTTAAATGTATCTAGGGTATTGGCATTCACTACCTCCTTTGGTAATGAGTTCCACAATTTTATTGCTCTTACAGTGAAAAAACGTTTCCATTGCAAGAGATTAAATCTCCTTTCCTCCAACCTTAAATTGTGACCTCTGGTCACAAACAATTTTCTTGGAATAAACAGAGCTTCTGCCATCTCTGTATATGGGCCTTGAATATATTTATATAAAGTAATCATGTCACCTCTTAAGCGCCTTTTTTCTAAAGAAATCAGACCCAGTTTGGCTAGCCTCTCCTCATAGGTTAAATTCTCCAATCCCCTTGTTAGCTTTGTGGCCCTTCTCTGAACTTTTTCTAGTTCTGCAATATCTTTTTTTGCGATTGGTCCCCAGAACTGCACTCCATACTCAAGGTGAGGTCTTACCAGGGCTTTATATAGTGACAGAATTATGCTTTCCTCCCTTGAGTCAATGCCTCTTTTAATACATGCTAGTATCTTATTAGCCTTTGAAGCTGCTGCCCTGCATTGTGCACCCATCTTTAGCTTGTTATCTATTACTACCCCCAAATCCCTTTCCTCCTGTGCATGGCTAAGTCTTGTCCCATTTAAATAATACGTAGCCTGCTTATTTTTACTTCCAAAATGTAGAACCTTGCATTTTCCCGTATTAAATCTCATTTTCCATTTACTTGCCCATACTTCTAATTTTTGCAGGTCCCTTTGTAACGAAAGTTCATCCTGCCCTGACCTAATGACCTTACTTAACTTAGTAAAATCTGCAAAAATAGAGATGTCGCTATTTAATCCTAGCTCCAAGTCATTTATAAAAATATTAAAAAGAATAGGGCCCAGCACTGATCCCTGGGGTACTCCACTGATTACCTTTGTCCAATCTGAGTATGATCCATTTACTACTACTCGTTGCTCCCTATCTTTTATCCAGTTATTTATCCACAAACTAACATTTTCAGCTATTCCCAGTCCCTTAATTTTGTGCATTAATCTCTCATGTGGCACTGTATCAAACGCCTTTGAAAAATCCAAGTATATAACATCAACTGATTCCCCTTTATCTATATTTTTACTTACTTCCTCATAGAATCTAATTAGATTAGTTTGACATGATCTATTTCTCATAAAACCATGCTGATTAGAAATCATAATCTTGTTTACACGAATATGCTCATCAATAGAGTGGCACCACAGTGGCACCACATCAGCTTTACGTTGGGTACCATGCCTGAGGATAATGAGTCTTGAAAAATTAAGAGTAGAGGTTTGTCTATAACAGTGCTAAGTTCCCTTAACACCCTTGGATGTATTCCATCTGGGCCTGGAGTTTTATTTACCTTAATATTATCCAATTTGTTCCTGATATCCTCTATACATAACCCAATTAATGGTATGGGCTGGCATGTTCTATTTTGTTCCAAAGTATCATCCAATGGTTCCTCTCTTGTGTATACTGAAGAAAAAAACTGGTTTAGTATCTCAGCCTTCTCCCTGTCACTGTTAATCATGCTACCCTCCCCGCATTTTAATGTACCTATATTGTCTTTCTTAGATTTTTTGCTATTTATGTACTTAAAGAACCTTTTAGGGTTAGATTTAGAATCCTTTGCAATTAATTTTTCATTTTCAATTTTGGCTAATTTGATTGCTTTTTTGCATTCTTTGTTACATTCCTTATAAATATGGAATTTTGAGTCTGTACTATTTTCTTTGAATAATTTAAATGCCCTACATTTTTTCCTAATTTCTTTTAACACATTTATATTCAGCCACATTGGCTTGGATTTTTTATTTTTATTTTTATAACCATATGGTATTTGTTGATGTGTATATTTATTTAACAAAGTTTTAAATGTTATCCATTTATCCTCTGTATTTTTATTAGAGAATACTTTGTCCCAATTTATGTTATTTAATGATTACCTTAAATCGTTGAATTTTGCTTTCTTAAAATTAAAAGTCTTGGTTAAACCTTTAAGACACTGCTTATGAAAAGAGATTTCAAATGTGACCATGTTATGATCACTGTTACCCAAATGTTCTTTGACTTCTATGTTTGATATTATCTCTGTATTATTTGATAGCACTAAATCCAATATAGCGTTACTCATAGTTGGCTCCTCTATTAATTGTGACATGAAGTTATCCCTGAGAACATTTATAAATCTATCCCCCTTAGCTGAATTACTAGTTTCATTGGCCCAGTTTATATCAGGGTAGTTAAAATCTCCTATAATTACAGCACTTTTATTAGCAGCCTTACCTATTTGTATTAGTAGTTGAGTTTCATCCAGGTCACTAATATTGGGGGGCTTGTAGCATGTTCCTAGTAATATATTTTTAGGATTTTTCCTCCCACTCTTTATTTCCACCCACAGGGTCTCTACATTGTCACCTGTATCAGAAATATCTTCCCTTATTGTAGGTTTAAGGTTAGGTTTAATATACACGCAGATTCCTCCACCCCTTTTCTTATTCCTGTCCCTCCTAAATAAAGTATACCCCTCTAAGTTAACTGCCCAGTCATGTGAATCATCCCACCAAGTTTCAGTTATACTGATAACATCATAGTCCTCTTCTGCAAATAAGAGTGTCAGCTCCCCCATTTTACCTGTCATGTTTCTTGCATTTGTTGTCATACATTTAATTTTAATTCTGAATAAAAAGATTAATGTGGAGCGAGCTAAGCCGAGTCAGGAGCGCAACTCAGTAGCGCTGCTGGACAAACAGTGGTAAAGCCTCAACGAGAACCAGTGTAAAGGTTTAGCGCTCTCGGCTCTCCTATTCTCCTTTTTCATCAGGCAGCATTGGGGGTTCTTATTGGCAGTGTGACTGCATAGCACCCTTACGTTCTCTCTCTTATCCACTGTACACTGTTTCTGTGGTTTCCTATGGCTCATCTTTGTAATGGAACAAGTAAAGTGTTTAGTACATGAGCCAGAACTTACCCCATAGTAACAGCGGTCAACAGCACCCCCTCCCCGGCCCAGTGCAGGGCAGCAGCACCGAGGATCACAGCAAGCACCAGGAAGCAGCAGCACAACTATGGGTTAAGTACCAGGGGGAATTAATGGGGCTGGGGCATAATGACTTATGGGAAAGGAATTAGTTACGATCTGACTATCGAATGGAGTGGTGATAAATTAGCCCATTGGGGAATATTGCCCATATATTTAAAGCATTAGGATTGTGTATACTTCATCATGTGGTCTGGGTACACCAGTATTACTTTTCCTTTTGGCATATACAAGGTTAAGGTCATGTGGTATGTTTAGGAACTAGGCTGTCATGATGCCTTTGCTAGTGTGCAATTTTTAAATATACGGACCTAGTACCATTTCCTAAATGTGCTTCAATAAATATGAGAGTGTGTGTGTGTAAATATGTATATGAATGTGTGTGTGATTATGTGTTTATCAATGTGTGTATAAATGTGTGAGTGTGTGTATGTATATATGTGAAGGTGTAAGTGAGTGTGTGAATATGTATATGTGTGTATGAATATGTGTGTGTATGAATATGTGTTTATCAGTGTGTATAAATATGCATGAGTGTGTGTGTGTATGACTATGTATAATATGTGTGTGTGTGTAAATATATGTGTGTGTAAATATGTGTGTCCCTTCTATTTGTGGGGGGAGGCTAGCGGAGCTCTGTTAACGGGGAGAAAAGTGTCCCTCTTTGGCTATATTAAATGTTGGGATGTATGATAAAGCTGGTGCTCTGGTTAAAAAACAAAACAGTTTGTCTGTCATTCCTGGAAAGTGAATGTCTGAATATACAAAAATAGCACCAAGGCTTCCTATTCAGACAAGTACACACAGAGGTAAATATAGTAATATGCTGGTGGGCTAGGCTTGCGATATCCCATACCCATAGTATGTGTATGTGTGTGTATATATTGCAAAACAAAGATGTATCAAAATCACACACATATACAGTATATATATATATATATATATATATATATATATATATATAGTTGTAGTGACTGTCATGCTAAGAAATCTTAATTGAATTGAATTGACTAAAATGTACTAAATTGTTTATATATATATATATATATATATATATATATATATAATGTATGATTAGGCTAAAATGTGTGATTTTTTAAAATTTTGGGATGGTGGTGTGCCGCAGGATTTTTTAATGTAAAAAATGTGCCACGGCAAAAAAAAAGTTGAAAATCACTGACTTAGATCTCGGCTCCACCCGCAATCTAATTATTCATAAGTTATGAATCAAAAATGTAAAAAATAAAACTCTATATGTAATTTTTAAGTATGAAATTGCTGAAAAATTTCTAATTCATCATTTGTTAAAGTTTAATAGTGCTGCAGCCCTATACTTACACTTCTATTGCTCAAAATAGGCACTCTGATGACTCTCCGTATCCCATGAACTGTGGGCAGCTATGTCTTCACAATATAAATACGCTTAGAAGCAGCATGATGTCGCTAACGCATGTGCAAAGGAATGGATTATTTGTGTCAGGGCTGTCGGCGGATAGCATTGAATAGTAGGTGTTGCATTATAATTAAACTTATTACAAGTAAATTTGTATGTTTTGATTAATTAAACTCATATTAATTTTTAGTTTAGAATCATATGGTAATAAGTAAATCCTTTCAATTTACCATCACATTAAAAGAAAGCATTAGAAATACTATAAAATTAAACAAATATTAGAATGTTGTACAAACATTCAAAATTCGAAACAAATGATCAAATGTGTTAAAATGTGTTTCATTTTTCGAATGTTGCAAAACATTCGCCGATCCCTAATACCATCGCTAAGCTGACGGCTAATTTTTTACCTTGACCATAGTTAGCACTTTATGAGCAATAAAATAATGCACCACTTGTAATCTAGGCCTAAATGTATTGAAACAGATAGGATCAATGAGCTCTTACTAAGGACAAAGATAGCAAATACATAGATTTGTAATTAAGGTAAAGCTGTTAGGTGTTACTTATAAATTTATTGGTCGCTACAAAAGCTATAATGCCATTGTTCTACATATCTGAAATAGGTTATTCCCAATGTTTACACTGACCTTTAAAAGAGTTCTTACATTATTTCACCATAAATACATTGGGCTTGATTTATCATCCTGTGGTGGACAGGGGAATACATGTATGTGTGTGTATATATTGCAAAACAAAGATGTATCAAAATCACACACATATACAGTATATATATATATATATATATATATATATATATATATATATATATATATATATATATATATATATATATATATATAGTTGTAGTGACTGTCATGCTAAGAAATCTTAATTGAATTGAATTGACTAAAATGTACTAAATTGTTTATATATATATATATATATATATATATATATATATATATATATATATATATATATATATATATATATATATATATATATATATATATATACTGTATGATTAGGCTACAATGTGTGATTTTGTAAAATTTTGGGATGGTGGTGTGCCGCAGGATTTTTTAATGTAAAAAATGTGCCACGGCAAAAAAAAAGTTGAAAATCACTGACTTAGATCTCGGCTCCACCCGCAATCTAATTATTCATAAGTTATGAATCAAAAATGTAAAAAATAAAACTCTATATGTAATTTTTAAGTATGAAATTGCTGAAAAATTTCTAATTCATCATTTGTTAAAGTTTAATAGTGCTGCAGCCCTATACTTACACTTCTATTGCTCAAAATAGGCACTCTGATGACTCTCCGTATCCCATGAACTGTGGGCAGCTATGTCTTCACAATATAAATACGCTTAGAAGCAGCATGATGTCGCTAACGCATGTGCAAAGGAATGGATTATTTGTGTCAGGGCTGTCGGCGGATAGCATTGAATAGTAGGTGTTGCATTATAATTAAACTTATTACAAGTAAATTTGTATGTTTTGATTAATTAAACTCATATTAATTTTTAGTTTAGAATCATATGGTAATAAGTAAATCCTTTCAATTTACCATCACATTAAAAGAAAGCATTAGAAATACTATAAAATTAAACAAATATTAGAATGTTGTACAAACATTCAAAATTCGAAACAAATGATCAAATGTGTTAAAATGTGTTTCATTTTTCGAATGTTGCAAAACATTCGCCGATCCCTAATACCATCGCTAAGCTGACGGCTAATTTTTTACCTTGACCATAGTTAGCACTTTATGAGCAATAAAATAATGCACCACTTGTAATCTAGGCCTAAATGTGTTGAAACAGATAGGATCAATGAGCTCTTACTAAGGACAAAGATAGCAAATACATAGATTTGTAATTAAGGTAAAGCTGTTAGGTGTTACTTATAAATTTATTGGTCGCTACAAAAGCTATAATGCCATTGTTCTACATATCTGAAATAGGTTATTCCCAATGTTTACACTGACCTTTAAAAGAGTTCTTACATTATTTCACCATAAATACATTGGGCTTGATTTATCATCCTGTGGTGGACAGGGGAATACATATTTGCCCCTGTCCACCCGGCTTTCTCCTCTGGTGGGCAGCAATCCGCTGCCCACATTTACCATTGCACACAAACGCTCCTGTGCACTCGCATGCAACCCCAGCCCCTGCCCGCAAACACAGCCAATCATGAAGCATGATAAATCCTGAGCTTCTCTTGTATGAACCTGCATTCAAAGGGGAGAGTAGGGATTGATAAATCGAGCCCATAATAGACTAGGCATATGATCCATTGGCCTCTAGTTATCAATGTCTGTCGAACCTGATCCGACAGTGAGGATCAGGTCCGACAGACATCGCTGAATACGGGGAGCAATACGCTCACCGTATTCAGCATTGCACCAGCAGCTCACAAGAGCTATTGGTGCAACGCCGCCCCCTGCAGACTCGCGGCCAATAGGTCGCCAGCAGGGAGGTGTCAATCAACCCGATCGTACTCCATCGGGTTGATTTCCGGCGATGTCTGTCTGCCTGCTCAGAGCAGGCGGACAGGTTATGGAGCAGCGGTCTTTGTGACCGCTGCTTTATAACTGCTGTTTCTGGCGAGCCTGCAGGCTTACCAGAAACACGGGGCATCAAGCTCCATTCAAAGCTTGATACATATGCCCCATTGACTCTCACACTGAGTAAAGATCGGCAACCTCCAGTCTTAAAAAGCTCAAAATTGTACTGTTATATTTTGTATTGTTCTCAGGAGCAACACTTAACTCACCAGAGTCACAATAGCGCTCCCTTCACTATCCATTAAAAGTATAGGCCAGTTCATAAAAATAAGGAAATTAAAGGGACAATCACAATAGAATTGGCATTGTTTTAAAAGATAAATAATCCCTTTGTTACCCATTCCCCAGTTTTGCATAACCAAAAGAGTTATGTTAATATACTTTTTACCTCTGTGATTACCTAGTATCTAAGCATCTTCTGACAGTCCCCTTATCACATGACTGTGATTATTTATTATCTACTAGTCCTAAAGCCCGTTCACATGGGCCATTTTTTGCAGTACAGCGGTCCCACCCCTTGCTCTCTCCCCCCCCCCTCTCTTTTGCTTTATCTCTCACCCTCTCTTTTACTCTCTCTCCTCCCCCCTCTATTGCGTTCTCTCCCCCTCTCTTTTGCATTCTCTCCCCCTCTCTTTTGCGCTCTCTCCCCCTCTCTTTTGCTCTCTTTCTCACTCCACCTCTCTTTTGCTCTCTCCACCCTCTCTTTTGCTCTCTTTCTCCCCCCTCTCTTTTACTCTCTCTCAAACCCCTCTCTTTTACTCTCTCTCCCCTCTCTTTTGCTCTTTCCCCTCTCTTTTGCTCCCTCTCTCCCCCCTCTCTTTTGCTTTCTCTCCCCCCTCTCTTTTGCTCTCTCTCTCTCCCCCCTTTCTTTTGTGCTCTCTCTCTCCCCCTCTCTTTTGTGCTCTCCCCCCTCTTTTGCGCTCTTTCTCCCCCTCTCTTTTGTGCTCCCTCTCCCCCTCTCTTTTGCTCTCTCTCCCCCCTCTCTTTTGCTCTCTCCCCCTCTCTCTCTCTCTCTATCCTCCCTCTCTCTCTCTCTCTCTTGCTCTCTCTCTCCCTTTTTTGCTCTCTCTCCTCCTCTCTTTTGCTCTCTCTCTCCCCCTCTCTTTTGCTCTCTCTCTCTCCCCCTCTCTCCCTCCTCCCCCCTCTTTCTCTCCCTCCCCCTCTCTTTTACTCTTTATCCCCCCTTTCTTTTGCGCTCTCTTCCCCTCTCTTTTGCTCTCTCTCCCCCCTCTCTTTTGCGTTCTGTCTCTCCCCCTCTTTTGCTCTCTCCCCCTCTCTTTTGTTCTCTCTCTCTCCCCCTCTCTTTTTATTTCTCCCCCTCTCTTTTGCTCTCTCTCCCCCTGTCTTTTACTCTCTCTCTCCCCCTCTCTTTTGCTCTCTCTCTTTTACCCCTCTATTTTTCTCCTCCCTCTCTTTTGCTCTCTCTTTCCCCTCTCTTTTGCTCTCTCCCCTCTCTTTTGCTCTCTCTTCCCTCTCTTTTCCCTCTCTTTTGCTCTTTCCCCTCTCTTTTGCTCTCTTTCCCATCTCTTTCTCTCTCTCCCCATCTCTTTCTCTCTCTCCCCCCTCTCTTTTGATCCGTCTCTCTCGTGCGATTGCACCCAGCCCCGCCCCCCACCACGCTTGGTCCCGTCCATGCCATGTCCTGTCCCGCCCATGCCACACCCAGCCACGCCAACTCCCGTCCACCATTGTCACGCAGCCGACAGCAGATCAGGTAGACTCTAAGGACAGGTGTGTTTGTCCTTGCGCTGTCTCTACTGCGCATGACATCTTTGGACAAACACACTTGGCCTTTTATATTATAGGATTGACTTGCATTTAGTATTGTTTTGTGCTACCTCTTTAATAACTCCCTGGGTGTGAACACATTATTACCTAAATGGCCCACATAAACTAGCAGTCTCCTGTTGTGAAAAGCAAATACAAAAGCATGTGATTAAGAGTCTGTCTATATAGAGCCTTTGAAACAGGCAGACATTTAGAGGTTTGAATGGTATAAAGTATATTAATATAGCAATGTTGGTTGTGCAAAGCTGGGGAATGGGTAGTAAAGGCATTATCTAACTTTTTAAACAATAACAATTTTAGTGTAGACTGTCCCTTTAAGTGAAATGGAAACCTTTGGAGATGTATGGAGTTTATGTGGGTACTTTTTTATTGTTTAAAAAGATAGATAAAGCCTTTACTACCAAATCCCCAGCTTTGCACAACCAACATTTATATTAATATACTTTATAACTTCTAAACCTCTGCCTGTTTCTAAGCCCAAGCAGGCTGCCTCTTATCTCAGTACTTTTTTATTATCTTTTTACATCCAACAGTGCTAGCTCATGTGTGCCATATAGATAATAATGTGCTCACTCCTGTGGAGTTATGCAGGCCATCTTAGTGCATCTAAGCAGAGGCTTAGATACAGGTAATCATACAGGTAAGAAGTATAATAATATAACAGTGTTGGTTATGCAAAACTGGGGAATGGGTAATAAAGGGATTATCTATCTTTTTTAACAAAAACAATTTTTAAGTAGACTGCCCCTTTAACCATTTACTTGTAATACTAAATTGTGCGAGGTTGCACAAAAGAGAATGCACCCTGTGCTATTGGTTGCACTCTACATACAATCTAACCCGTAGTAAAGGATACAGAATTTATTTAATGTTTCAACAAAACATAGAACTATATTTTTCTACTAGAAAGTACCTTTAATGATGCATTTTTAGTGGTACTTTATTTGTTTTACAATAACTTTGTTATAATGTGCAGTCACTGCTGCTGCTCACTTACCTGCCCAGAATAACATGGTCCTCATGTCTCCGTCAGTCTCAGCACTGTCACAAACATCAATAAGCCCTTTTATAGACTTCATTAGTGTGGGAGAAGCCCAGCCGGGAGCAGTAGATAATAATGATTCCAAAATCAATACCAGGAAACCTCATTATTAAAGAATAAATATATTTGGTTGTGATTAATGACCAAACGGAGGGTGCTGTATAATAATAACAGAACAACTAATCAGAGTGTTCCTTCTATGTAGGTTATTTCAGCGTTTAACTTACCCTCTCCTTGAATGCACTCCTACAATAATTAGTCTTGGGGGATATGATATTAGGGTATGTATTATGTAACAATCTGACTCTGATAAAAAAAAATTACATGTAACATGTAATAATCATCAACTCAAAGGACAGGTAATTAATTCTGTCTTTTTTCAGTATGATCTTGGCAATCCAGAAGATTCTGGGGGTGCAAAACCCCCAATCATGATTTTAGCCATTTCAACATCTAAAAGGTGCTAGCCCCAGATATACCAGACAGTCCCTTTTCCATGTCTAATGCTCTATCTTGTTTTGACCACTGCTGCTTTCTGAATGCCACATGTTTCCACCTCTCAGATCATGTGATCAGAAACAGCAGCTACCCGCACCCTCAGAATAACTAGTGCTAAGTAGAGAATAATACTCAGGGGTCTATTTATTAAGCAGCAGATACTGCATCGAAGCACCATTGTTTCTAGTCCGCCAGAAACGGAAGTTAAGAAGCAGCGGTCAATCATCTCCGCCATTGGGATGATTAACGTCCCCTGAGCAATGGGCGGCATTGCACAAGCATTTTACTAGAAATGCTTGTGCAATGTTAAATGCTGACAGCATATGCTGTCTTCATTTAGCGAGGTCGAGAGGACATGATTCGCTACAGCCATTAATAAATCTACCCCTTGGTCAGAGCTCCCCACCTTACTGTATTTTATGGAACTGTTAAAGGTTGGATGCTTTGTCACCCTTCTCTCTCTTATAATGCATGATGATCAAAGATTCTCCTGCTTGTAGAGAAATTCTAGAGTTGACTTTTCAGAGGCTTAACTCACTTAGGCCTAGATTTAGAGTTTGGCGTTAGCCGTCAAAACCAGCGTTAGAGGCTCCTAACACGTGTTTTTTATGGACTCCGGTATTTAGAGTTCAGTTACCGACACTAAAAAATCACCCAACGCACAAATCTCTACCGACAGCTCAAACCCAGTAGTTAACATATACCGACAAAATAAACATCCACGAATCACAAAACAAATATTACACAAAGTACACTTACACTCATACAAACATTACACTATATTTATTTTTCAGATTTAATAATTTTTAATCAAAATACAAAGGATCAAAGTTGCGAGATCTCGGGTGTTAGAAAAAAAACAACACAAATCCATTTTGCCATTGACTTACATTGACACACGGGAAAAGACCCTCATATAGCTACATCTAACTAATAAGATTATCACAAACATACACTCATCGATGCATACAAACAATATACACCACATGACATACACAAAATATTTATTTATTACAAAAAGAACACGATTTAGTTACTTTTTCACAAAAGCTCATGACGTCACTCACTTTACGAGGAAAACCAGTCTTTGAAAAAAAAAATTACCAAAATTTAGAGCCTCCATTGACTTCTATGGGGAAGACGTGCTCGTGCACGAGAAAGACAGATTTCCCTAACGCACGCAAATAGCGTAGACCTAAAAACTCCAAATACCAGCGCTAGAAATAGGAAAAAAATACATGCTTTTCTGCGTTAGACCCAGCTATGATAAATAGATCAAGAAATGACTATTTCCCTATGGTGGACTTATGGATTGTACTTATTGAATATTCACAACAGCATTAAATTGTTTCATACTTTTACATTACATCAACTACAAATCAACATCACTAGTAACAAACTTTTTTTTAAAAAAAATCACATTTAAACGGACACAAAAATAATTAAAACATTTCAGGATTCACAAACAGTACACAATGGGAAACACCTCTCATTTACCTTTATTATTGCATTTCATTTATTCAACTCATATGCTTGCAGCAACTGCATATCTACATAGGCTTAACACATGATCAGTCATGGATGCACATACATTACTTTTACCATACACTCATACATGTGCATTCAAATGATGGGGGAAAAACACATTACATTCTCTCTAGGAATCACAAAACAGAACATATGGATTTTACTGTACTTTTAACATCATGATTCCATCACCAGAAACCATTAGGAATTACGTACAAGAAGAAAATCATTACACCAGATTACAGATGTCACTTTATGGGAAGGAACAACAATGCCAGACCGCTATATAGAAGTCAGCATATGTGGGACACAATCACAACATATACATACATGTACATAACACGCATCACCCATCACGCAACCACAAAGCACACATTTAGATTTTATTCAGCACACAATAACAATGTAGTCATATACAACAACACAATGAGGATTTCAGAACTACATAGGCAGGTTAATAATATGATGACGTCATTAGAAGATTCAACCATACACATTACAGATTCACGACTGTACCGCCCCTTTCTGAACTTTAACACTCAATACTACAATACAACATATACGTAAATAACAGTTTGGAACAGCATTATTAGGGTGATTTGAATGGGACAATTAATAAATATTGTCAGATCGCAAATCACTTATATATATAATACTACAGATGACAACCGGAAGTTATTCAGTATTAGTGCCATTTGAATGGGACGCATACAATATTGACAGCTCGGCAATCACTTATATATACAATACTACAGATGGCAGACGGGAAGTTCTGAATTATTATTGCGATTTTAAAGGGACGCATACAATATTGACAGCTCGGCAATCACTTATATATACAATACTACAGATGGCAGACAGGAAGTTCGGAATTATTATTGCGATTTTAAAGGGACGCATACAATATTGACAGCTCGGCAATCACTTATATACACAATACTACAGATGACAGCCGGAAGTTATTCAGTATTATTGAGATTTGAATGGGACGCATACAATATTGACAGCTCGGCAATCACTTATATATACAATACTACAGATGACAGCCGGAAGTTATTCAGTATTATTGAGATTTGAAAGGGACGCATACAATATTGACAGCTCGGCAATCACTTATATATACAATACTACAGATGGCAGACGGGAAGTTCTGAATTATTATTGCGATTTTAAAGGGACGCATACAATATTGATAGCTCGGCAATCACTTATATATACAATACTACAGATGACAGCCGGAAGTTCTTCAGTATTAGTGCCATTTTAATGGGACACATACAATATTGACAGCTCGGCAATCACTTATATATACAATACTACAGATGGCAGACGGGAAGTTCTGAATTCTTCTTGCGATTTTAAAGGGACGCATACAATATTGACAGCTCGGCAATCACTTATATATACAATACTACAGATGGCAGACGGGAAGTTATGAATTATTATTGCGATTTTAAAGGGACGCATACAATATTGACTGCTCGGCAATCACTTATATATACAATACTACAGATGGCAGACGGGAAGTTCTGAATTATTATTGCGATTTTAAAGGGACGCATACAATATTGACAGCTCGGCAATCACTTATATATACAATACTACAGATGGCAGATGTTACTTTATCGTTTACAAACAATGTTGCAGCAACATTGATCGATCACATTCGATGCACATTATACACAACTATGCACTTTCATTCATGTTAGCCTGGACGTGTGCTTGTTACTATAAGATCGCGTTTAAGAAATATTGATTACGCATATGATTAAACATTACAAACATGCACTGTATGTGTGATATTTGACACTTTCACATTGAGATTCATTGTGGGAAAACAACATTTCAGCAAACAACAAAAAAACGCCCACTGTGAAAGCATTCGCGCCGCTCACATACAAACAAGTGAATACAATTAGCAATCATTACAAACTCACTACCATTGGACTAATTGTACTATAAATCCCCCAAACAACATGGCCAATGCATCACTTGTGATCCACATCAGATCAAATGCATACCTTGTTACGCTGTTTTGAAAGATGGATGACGATGACATGGTAGACACTGCTGGTGCTGCTATTGGCGAACTAGCTGTTGATGGAATCAGGCAGCCTCGGCGGCTCAGACTGAGACGAAGGGGTCATCTGGTTCGAGGTTCTCGTGTCTACAGGGTGAGACCCACCTTGGAAAACATGAGCGACTTTGAGGTTTATGATAAGTATAGGCTCAATCGCGAACAGCTCATTGGCCTTTACGATCTTCTTAAACCTCATTTGGAGCCACGTATAAGAATAAGGACTGCTGTTCCCGCCATGAGTAAGATGCTAAGTTGTCTATATGTCCTGGCCTCCGGGAGTTTTCAATCCGGAGAAATGTACATGCATGGCCTGGCTCAAGGTACATTCTCTGTGGTGTTTGATAACTTTCTGGACGCCATGGTACGTATCAGTAAGCAATACATAGGATTCCCACAGAATGATGGTGATTGGAGGCGCCTGAAGCGGGAATTCTTTGATATTGCTGAATTGCCCAATGTCTTGGGAGCCATAGATTGTACCCACATTGCGCTGCGTGCTCCAATTGATGACTTGCCCTTCAGAAATCGCAAACATTTTCATAGCCTCAACGTGCAGTATGTTTGTGACGCACGGATGAGGATTATGCATGTGTGTGCGAATTTTGGAGGAGCTTGTCATGATGCCCACATCCTCGCTCAGTCGTCCCTGTGGAGACCGTTTGAGGAAAGACAAATGCCCCCTGGTTATCTCGTTGGTGAGTATTTGTGCACAACATGGTTAATTAGTTTGACAATTGCCACTGTAGTTTTAAAATGTTAGCGTAATGTTCAGCTATAGGATGCAATTTAACCATGTATTTTTCTTTTCGCAAATGTCTAGTTTTAGTTCAATGCAGATATGTAGCATGTCTTACCTTAAATGCTCAGATAGAGAATGCAATGTAACCATTTCGTTTCCATTTTACACAAGGTCTGGTTTAGGAGAAATACGCATATGTAGCATGTCTTAGCTGAAATGGGAAGATATTAGCTAATGCAATTTAACCATGTCATTGTCTCTTTCCGCTAATGTCTAGTTTTAGTTCAATGCAGATATGTAGCATGTCTTACCTTAAATGCTCAGATAGAGAATGCAATGTAACCATTTCGTTTCCATTTTACACAAGGTCTGGTTTAGGAGAAATACGCATATGTAGCATGTCTTAGCTGAAATGGGAAGATATTAGCTAATGCAATTTAACCATGTCATTGTCTCTTTCCGCTAATGTCTAGTTTTAGTTCAGTGCAGATATGTAGCATGTCTTACCTTAAATGCTCAGATAGAGAATGCAATGTAACCATTTCGTTTCCATTTTACACAAGGTCTGGTTTAGGAGAAATACGCATATGTAGCATGTCTTAGCTGAAATGGGAAGATATTAGCTAATGCAATTTAACCATGTCATTGTCTCTTTCCGCTAATGTCTAGTTTTAGTTCAATGCAGATATGTAGCATGTCTTACCTTAAATGCTCAGATAGAGAATGCAATGTAACCATTTCGTTTCCATTTTACACAAGGTCTGGTTTAGGAGAAATACGCATATGTAGCATGTCTTAGCTGAAATGGGAAGATATTAGCTAATGCAATTTAACCATGTCATTGTCTCTTTCCGCTAATGTCTAGTTTTAGTTCAATGCAGATATGTAGCATGTCTTACCTTAAATGCTCAGATAGAGAATGCAATGTAACCATTTCGTTTCCATTTTACACAAGGTCTGGTTTAGGAGAAATACGCATATGTAGCATGTCTTAGCTGAAATGGGAAGATATTAGCTAATGCAATTTAACCATGTCATTGTCTCTTTCCGCTAATGTCTAGTTTTAGTTCAATGCAGATATGTAGCATGTCTTACCTTAAATGCTCAGATAGAGAATGCAATGTAACCATTTCGTTTCCATTTTACACAAGGTCTGGTTTAGGAGAAATATGCATATGTAGCATGTCTTAGCTGAAATGGGAAGATAGAGAATAATATTGAACTAGATTATTATTTTAAAAAATAAACATTTGTTAGTGGATTATCGTGTACAAAAACTTTTATTGGACTCAAAATACTATTTTGAGGATTCAGTTTGAATTATGTTCTGTTCATAATTTATAGGTGATTCTGGGTACATGAGCCGGCCTTGGCTTATTACCCCCTTGCGTAGCCCGACTGATGTGTCTGAGGAGCGCTACAATAGGGCTCATAAGAGAACCAGGGCGGTGGTTGAACGGATGTTCGGGCTCCTGAAGATGAGGTTCAGGTGCCTGGACAGGTCGGGAGGAGCCCTCCAGTACAACCCAAAGAAGGTGGCTAAGATCGTTATAGCCTGTAGTGTCCTGCATAATATTGCACAGCGGGCTGGGATGCTGCAGGGCGTCCAGGCGCAACGAAACCTCCTCAGAGATGAGGAGGATGATCCTGTTCTAGAGGGGCCATTTCGGGACGAGGGGCTCGATGTCAGAGCAGAACTCATCAACCGCCACTTTAGACGGTAAATAATAGAAGTTAGACTGGAGTATTGTCAATAGATGTGAACTCTAGGGAAATGACAAGTAGAGAATTGTGCAAACATGTTAGGATTGTTCATCAAATGCTAAAAATGTGTTTCATTTATTAATATAGGTGATGCTCTGGGCATTGGGTCCTGTAGCGAGTCTTTGCCACCTGGTTTTTAAAGAGGACATCAGCTGGTAAGTATAAATGTATGGACTGTTGCTGGCATGAATTGTACACAAATACATCATATGGCATACATTTTCTAAACTAGTATTTAGTTTACACATTACTTAAAATTTAAATACTCAGAAAGGGATCCTCTAGCATAATTATCCTCTAGCATGACTATGGTTCAATGTCACACATTAGAGGTTCGTTCTGCTCAATATGACTCATCTTCACACTTGATAGAACATAACACAAGATGCTACACACGCTTAGTAAGCTAGTGACAGAAATTGATTCAGAAATGGGGGGGTGGAAGAGGGCTACAGAACTGATTCACACACTTGTAGTAGTAGTTTTCTTTAAAAAATTTATGCCATTAGGGAGATGGCTTCATGTAAAGACTGAAAGGGAAGAATTCGAAGAATGACAGTGAAGAATTCCCAGACTGACAGTGGAAAAAGACAAGATTGAAATTGAAGAATACCAATGGGATCATGTCTGGCATTATCTTTCAAATCTGCTGACCTTGAAAACCATACAAAGACATGTTCACATGGTAAGTGCCAACTATTTGATAGAATAAGGCTGTGGAGGTATCCTATTGGAGACACTTAGATTATTTTCTAATTTTTAGATGGTATTTCACAGTCCTCTATTTTTGAAATGATGAATAAGACACCTATTGAAGATCAACTGTTTACCCCAGAATTGACTTTCAAAGACCATGCATTATCCAGGTTGGTTTACCAATGCATGCTAGTTAAGAATCACAGCAAGAATATTGAATCTTAGTAGCTTACATACATTAGTCATAATTAGATATTTAGGGATCACAATCAGACACTTAGATTATTTTCTAATTTTTAGATGGTATTTCACAGTCCTCTATTTTTGAAATGATGAATAAGACACCTATTGAAGATCAACTGTTTACCCCTGAATTGACTTTCAAAGACCATGCATTATCCAGGTTGGTTTACCAATGCATGCTAGTTAAGAATCACAGCAAGAATGTTGAATCTTAGTAGCTTACATACATTAGTCATAATTAGATATTTAGGGATCACAATCAGACACTTAGATTATTTTCTAATTTTTAGATGGTATTTCACAGTCCTCTATTTTTGAAATGATGAATAAGACACCTATTGAAGATCAACTGTTTACCCCTGAATTGACTTTCAAAGACCATGCATTATCCAGGTTGGTTTACCAATGCATGCTAGTTAAGAATCACAGCAAGAATGTCGAATATTATTAGCTTACATACATTAGTCATACTTAGTTCATAATTAGATATTTAGGGATCACAATCAGAAAAAGGAATACATATTATAGTTGATATAGAGGTATTTGAATGGACATGAAATATTACATTTATGTTCAGCATACATATATATTTATTATTGAAATGTGATATACATTATTATGTATAATTCGAAAATCTGATATTTAAATTTAATTTTTATTACACAATATAATGGTGTATGGTTTGTTTGGTTTTTAATACAAAAATTCAATTCATAAATATCTTTATAAAATTATGCACAAAGTCAGAGCATAGACACAAGATGATTGTAAATGTATTTTATGAATATTTTAAAACGTGTGTATTAACTTATTAAAATTTTGTTTTTTCATTTCAGATTGTCGTCTGATGACTTCCCGGAATTTTTTTTTTCTTTTTGTTAAAAAATTTAATTATTTTTAAATGGTAATAATCAATATTTGATTATTAAATACCCTCTTTTGAACAGATTATAATAAATATCCATATAATCTGTCAATAAAAAACAATTTGACTCCCATGACTGGTAGTTGTCTATTTGACAAGCACATGCATAAGATCAAATTAGGCATTAATTTTAGCAAATCCACTGATTCAGAGAATATTAAATTAAACTATCTTTTTTCAAATAATTGGGGAGTGAGATCCATCGATGCTTTTCTTGTGAAATTCTTTGATGTTAAAATAATTTTGGATATGTAGTCAGAATTTGACAAAAATGTTTTTGGTTTCACTTTTAAGAAGGGAAGTGGTTCACTTACATTAAAGTGACAGTGTTGTTGAATGTAAAATTAATTTTATAAGATCTTGTATCTTCCTTAGGTATCTCAAAACATTATTTTATTAAATTTATAAATGGTAGGTCATTTAACTTCATATTTTGCACAAGCTAGTTATTGGATGCCATGTTAATAGATTTTATTTTCTAGTGGAGTCATTTAAAGGGACATTTAACTATAGTTATTAATATTATGTATTTATTAAAATCTTACCTCTTGGGTTAGACATCACATATCTATATATAATTTTCATTCCCCTTTAGTTTCTTTCAACAATGTTAAATCAACATTCCGAATGTTTTTGTCCTTAAAGGGACATTCACAAAGTATATTGTGTCTTGAATTTTAAAAAATCATTAAAGAATTTAAACATATTAATAAAGTACTATAGAATTACATTCAGTCTTGAAATATACTTAGAAAAAGATACATCAATGCACATATCTTAGTCATTACATAAGGCATCTATGTGCAACCAACAATCAGCATCAAAATAGCCTATGTAGATATGTATTTAATCCAAGATTATATATAATTACAATCTAATGATTGAATAACAAAACATATTAAGTTGTTCAAATATTATAATCTTATCCAAAATGCATAAATAACATACAGCTTAATGTCCCTCGAAGCTGAAGACTGCGAAATACATCCATTACAATATATATTTCAGTCAGTGTGTAAAACAATCCAGAATTTAATCTAAATATGCTTTACTCATATGTTATACTAATTTGGCAAAAGGAAGGTGCCTAGGTTTATGATTTTTCAAGCATTGTTGTGAAATGTCTCCTTAAAGGGACATGAACTCAAAATATACTTTAATGGAGACAGTTAAAAAATTAATGATTTATACATTCAGAACGAGTATTCTATTTTAAGCAACTTTAAAAATTGACTCATATTATCAATGTTCCTCGTGATGTTGCTATCATTACTTTAAAAATAAGGCATTAAATTGATTATTTATTTGCTTCAGTACTATGGACAGAATTTATTTTGTTTTGGGTGGATTAATTTATCCAACAATCATCAAGGACAACCCAGGTTTTTTGCCAAAATTGTCCGTAATCTAAAATATCATTATTGATTTGCAAAGAAAGATAACAAGATAATTCTTAACATTTGAGAATCGGATTAAATTATAAAGTTGCTTAACATTTCATGCTCAATCTGAATCACGAACGCTACATTTGTTTGGACAGTGTCCCTTTAAGAGATTTAAAGAGTGTATTTACTTCTCTTCTTTTCTTGACATACTTTGCTTGAAAAGCATATCGAGATAGGCTCAGTAGATGAAGATTGGTGGATGCACAGAGATGCCTTATGTGATTGGCTCAACCATGTGCATTTAAATGTCTTATGTTGAGGATATCTAAATACAAAGATAAATTGAGTTACATTTTAAAGTCTAAACAATTTCTATCTCTACAGATCATTTGATACAATTGATTGTTTGTAATGTCTATTTAAAAATAAAGACGCCATTGCACAATAACATATATGAGCAGTTCAGACAAATACAAGCTCGAGGTTTATTTACTAATAACAAACAAACAAACAGTTTAACATCTATAAACAGATTATACAAGTTACTGACATTATAACCTGAATTTGAACATTCAGAAATGTGGCGTGGGAAACGGATCTTGAAACACCAGATTTGCATCTTTAAACATTAGAGACTAATGTCACGCAATAGCACACAATCAATGTGCATTATAAATACATTTAATAGAGCAATGTCAATACTTCACAATAAGTCACGAAATTGATTTTATGAACAATAAAGACATACAATATTAAATGTGTATTAATCCAACGTATTTGTATTAAAGAAACAGACCGTTATTAAACCGAAAAATGTCTACAACATTTAATAATGTGACAGTATTAGATTTTAAAGAGAATTTAAACATAATATTTAACGGATCACGGATATTAAATCTGTGTCACACATATCCGCATGACAGGCCCATGAGTTACAAATACTTCTACATGAAAAATGAAGTAACAGCACCACCAGGAGGTATGTGTATGGAAGTTGCTAAGATATGAAACATTAAGGAACGGCCAATCAGAGTTCATCACACAAACACAACTTGAGTCAGGATGGTCTCACAGACATTCTAACAATATTTCAAACTTTTATCCAATCAGATGTACAGATAACTTGTCCCATGGTGCATCTCATGTTCACTTCACCATATAAAAGTCCATTACACGTTGCCATCTTTGTCAGTTCTCTAATGCCTGCAGGCAGTATATATTATTATTATATATTATATATTCTACAACCCAGCAGGCATGAAACCTCCCAGGTTTACTAAGCAGGAGAGCGCTGCACTGGTCCACGCCGTCAAGGACTTTTATCCCCAGCTGTTTGGGAACAAGAGGAGGTTGACAGATGCGCCTGTTAAGAAGGCCCTCTGGGAGTCTATCACCAATGCGGTTCAATTGGTGTGTGACGTCCAGAGGAGCCAGGATCAGATCATGCGGAGATTCGGAGATATGAGGTTGCGATTGACAAAAAAAGTCGAACTCATAAGGGAGTGGGTACAAGCCCGTAAAAGAGGGGGCCAAAGAAAGGCCCCGCGGAAACTCTACCTACTCCCTTATGAGGTCACTTTATGCGAGCTCCTCACTCTCCGGGTCCCCAAAGGATTTAGATCCTCGCCATCCTCGGCCTCCTCTTCTTCCCTCCCAGCTGCTGGATCTGAAAGTCCTGACCCGGGGGCCAGGGCAGCTGCTTCTCCGTCCGGTGGCCTGGGAGGAGCTGATGGAGAATCTGAACCAGGTAACTATCCAACTTCATATAATATCTTAATATTTGATTATTTTTTTAAAAATGTGTATATAGTCAGATACTAAACCTATACAGATCTCACAACATACACTACATATGATGTTTAGATATCTGATTTTAGATTAGTGACACATGAAATAGGAATGATGTTTCTTGCGCTCTACAGAATATGCGTCACAGAGCGAAAATGGAATTGCGCATACACGTTAACATGGGTTTGCTGTAAGTGGCATTGCTTTATACATGTTGGTCAAATGACGGATGCGTAATTCCGCTTGGAATCATTGCGCAATGATCGCGAAAATGGAATTGCGCATACACGTTAACATGGGTTTGCTGTAAGTGGCATTGCTTTATACATGTTGGTCAAATGACGGATGCGTAATTCCGCTTGGAATCATTGCGCAATGATCGCGAAAATGGAATTGCGCATACACGTTAACATGGGTTTGCTGTAAGTGGCATTGCTTTACACATGTTGGTCAAAATGAAATGTGAATTATTATATATGTGAAGAATACAGTATTCTTATTTTCAATATTATACATAATAAAAAAAGAAAAAAGCAGAATCCAAATAAATTATAACATATGCCCATCAATTGATGAGAATAAAATAACACAAAAAAATAATTTAAGCTACAGTAAACAACACAACTGATTGAAAATAAGAGTACAGGATATATTTATCATGAATTTAATTGAGGAAACAATTAACTCATGGGACTACCAAAGGATTAATAGTTTTTAATTGATTTGCTAATAATGTAAAGATTTTAAACATGGCATGATTTGTATTAATGATATCCAATCCTCATTTAATATATTACAGATCTGGATGTTGGTGCTGGATCCTCAAGCCAGGGCTTGTCACAGTATGGTATGTCTCATTTTAATTGACATTTGTCTTAGAAACATGGACAGAACATTACATACTAAATCCACATTGTTCAATATTTATATGTATCTGCAAAATGGATTTTTTAAATATTTTAAAAGAAGAATAAATAAAACAAAAATATAGGATTACATTGTAAGACTACTCTGATTTTGTTTGGAATTTAAGATATCCCATCTATTCTGGATGTCTTAATTTTAATGTAAGATTCTTTGAATGTCCAATTTATATTCTTCCCTTGTGTATTGCTTAATCTTATTTGTATACATTTTTAAAAAATACACACACTTTTGCATATGTTTTGATTTTAAAAATATAGATTCCATTTTTGAAATTGATCACGTCATTTAATGGACATGCCAACTAAATTTTACATAGAATGATTTTTAAACGTGATTTTATTGTTTTGTTTAAACATTTTATGAGCTACATTGCTTCAGTCTTCTCAAAAAAAAATGGATTTTGGTTTAGGTTAAACAATGCATTACTTGTATTATCCGGCTGTTTTTTTATGCATAAATTGGCATTTTGTCAAAAGTTAAAATCATGTGTTCAGATAACAGTAGTACATAGTTTCAAAAAGTATACAATTACACATTTAGAGCTTCATGTCCCTTTAATAGATAAAAATTAAATAATTCTTAGGATATCCTTAAATAACATATTAGATTCGAATTGCATGCTCAATCCCATTCATTACATCAACATATGGAGTAGAGAATTCATTAACACCAACATTGTCAAATCAATATATTTTTATATTAAAGGGACACTGAGCTAAAATTATTAATGTTGTCATTCAGATAGAGCATGCAATATTAATCAACATTTAAATATAATACTATAATCATATGTGAAATATTCTATTGCTAAATGTATTTTAAAATCAAGAATCTACGTTTATCTGCAGCTCAATTTTGGTTGACCAACCTGGGTTTTTATTGATGATTGGTGGATACCTTCAACAAACAATATTGATTGAATCCAATATTGCTTATCTGCCTTTAAGATTAAAATGTAGCAACATTCAAATTATAATAGGAGTCGATGTTAAATCATTTGGAACAGTTTGAACAGTGAAATCAATGATTGAAATAAATCATGTCAGTGTCCCTTTAATAAACAATAGAGTCATTAATCTTTACATTCTTTGGATTAGACATTATTGATATATAATTCACATATTCACTGTTGGAGTTACTTTATAGATATAAGCATACTCTAACAGCACCATGATTACATATTTGTACTAATCAATTTGGTTTGGTATTGTGATCAATATGTGTTGTGTCCTAAACAAGATTACTGTACATTGCACAAATGGCTCGATGTGCCACATGTCTTTGTTTATATTTGTCAACAGCTGTTATTCAAAATGTGGTTCGTCTGTATTCTTTTAAGAACATTGATCAATGGGTATATTTGCAATAGCATCGTATGAGATGAGTTTGATGTCTAATATAGTCAGAAATTAAACATATGTTCAATACATCATTTTTAACAGAATCCCCTTGATTCAATCAAGCATTTTTTTGGCTAATGACTGCTCTATTCTTCACATTTTCAAGTTGATTATTCTTAAAAATCGCTACAGATGTGATTTAGTGCTATCCCAAATGTGTTCAGTAATATCTATATCATTCATAGAGAGAGTTGGTGTGGGAAGCCCAGAGGAATCCAGCACTGACACAGAGCTGCCTTTGCAGTCTTCTGGTAAGTCCATTGACTCATTTATATGTCATTTAAGGTGTATTGGTAATCAATATTATGAGCATGATTCTGATGAAGCATAACATTTGAAACAAACATATAATTGACTCCTCTGATTATATATTAATTTTCTTGGATTATTGAAAGATTAATAATTAAAGATTTCTTAGTCTACGCCTTTGTTATTCAGAAGATGTATAGCATATGTTTGTTTCCATGGTCATTTTTGACAACAGTCATCAAGTGATACACACATGAGAAATCTTAAATGTTCTATGTACTATGCTTTTATTATTTTAAAATTAATACAAACAATACATCGAAAATCTGATTCATTGAGAATAACAAATCTAATGTCATTTGTATGCTCCATCAAAATTATGTAAATCATAACTTTGGGTGTGTATATCTTTAATGCAACATTGATGTGTGTCTTTGAGCAACAGTAACATATGTTATAATATCTGATCTTAACGTGTACACAACATGTTATGTTTTACAGAGAATGATTTAACATGTGGGACGGAGGAGTAAGAGGCTCCCTTGAAGTCTGATGGTATGTGAAATATATCTATCATGTTTCCAACATGTTGCTTTATTGGAAATCATTTTATTGAAGACATTCAAAGTCTACAGCTTTTGCACTTTAAAAAGGAATATTATTTGTCTGTTCAAATACACTACTGCCCCCTTTCTATATCAGGCAGCATGAAAATATGCTTGGATGTTTTTTTTTGTTTTTTTTTATTTCTAATTCATGCCATCATTATGTCACATGCATATTCCAGGCCAAACCACAATAATAATGTTATAATTGTACAGACAGTCATTGATATTCATCTGAGTGCCTATATGCATACCATATCCTCATGTCATAATTGTTTAGAAAATTCAAACACACTTCTAAGTATATTGAAAACATAATCAATTTGAAATGCGTTGATTTGATTTCATGATGTATGAGATGTTAATATATTTGTATTATTTATTTCAGATGGATCCTCCACCTCTGGTCATCTGTTTTCTGCCCCTGCCCAGTCCCCTGCCCAGTCACAGACCCCTGCCCAGGCCCAGGCCAAGACCCCTGCCCAGGCCCAGACCCCTGCCCAGGCCCCGACCCCTGCCGGCCCTTCCCATTTTTCCTATCCTGTCCCTCCCAAAAAACGCCCCTTCATCCCCCTTTGCCGCTCTCCCCGTATTTTGGCCCGTACAGCTACCCCAGCTGCCCAGACCCCAACTCACCACTCCTCAGCTGTACGGCCTACCCCGGAGCAGCAGCTCATCCCTCCCCAACCCAATCCCATCCCTCCCCAACCCAATCCCATCCCTCCCCCCTCTCTCAACCTTCATTGTCCTGGGTGTCGGATTGTCCTTCCCAGGCACAGCTGTAAGTATCATTCAAAATCCACATTATAAGATACTTAAAGGTACACTGAAGGCAAATTGTTTCTATTGTGATTCAAATAGAGCATGCAATGTTAATCAAATTTATAATTTACTACTCTTATGAATTATTCTTCATTCTCTTGCTATCTTTATTGAAACAAAGAAATGCCTAGAATTAATTTTAAATCGAAAATAATTCTGGACATCATTTCTTTATTGTTGGATGAATGTATCCATCAACCAGCAGGGACAACCAAAGTTGATAAACAAATATGGCCTGCCCTATAAACCTACATTCTTGCATTCAAAATCTAGCTAGAGAATTCTAACATTTAAAGAATATGTGTAATTTTTTAATATTTGTAATGTCATGCTCTATCTGAATCAGTCAATTAAATATTTAGGTTCAGTGTCCCTTTAATTTGATATCACGCCTGCAGTAGACAGGAGGAGCTGATATATATGTTTGCTTTATTTTGAACGACACTGAGTGTGATAACAAGGGGCACTAAAGCGATTTAAAGATTGTTGTGGGTGTAATAGCTCGAATCTACAAAAGAGGGATTTTGCCAGACTTCTGGGGAGCCGTGAGAATGACCTCCAAAAGGAATATTAAAGCAACACCTGTCACCAAGCAATCTACGGCGCCCATCTTTTTCAAAGCTAACAGAGGGGAGAAATCGCCAGAACAACACTCACCTCAATCAGACAGAGATGGAGAGAGTGACACAAACCCCCACGGGGGAACGGGTCACCACGAACCCCTAACCAGAGCCGACCTGGAACAACTGGTGTCAAAACAAGACATTTCAACAAATTTTGAGAGACTTCTTGAGAAAATTGAAACACTCCAGAACACGGTCACTAGTAGTCTGACGGAGCTTAAGCAGGAAGTGGGTGAATTAGGCTCTAGAGTGGACTCTCTTGAAGAAAGCGGAGAAACACTAGTGGAAGGCCTGAATGATATTACAACTCAAACAACAGCTCAGCAGAAAGAATTGGATGAAATACACGACAAACTCGAAGATCTCGAAAACCGCAGCCGCCGCTGCAATATTCGCCTGAAAGGTGTCCCTGAATCGGTGACCCCAAAAGAACTAAATATGTATCTACTCAATCTATTCCAAGGTATTACAGGGGTTGGAGATGAAGAAAAATTCCAAATCGAAAGGGCTCACAGGGCACTCAGGCCGAAACCTAAAGGTGATGACCCGCCTAGGGATATTATAGTTCGGATGCTCAGGTTCCAAGAAAAAGAGGAAATAATGGCGGCGGCACGCAGAAACCCGACATATAAGCATCAGGGCAATATAGTCCAGTTCTTTCAGGACTTATGTCTTAGGACATTACAGAGAAGAGGAGCACTTCGTCCATTCACAGCCCTTTTGAGGAAAAATCAAGTCCCATATAGATGGGGATTCCCATTTGCTTTGCACATTTCTTGGGAAAACAAAATCATTTCAATAAGGGACCAAGCAGAGATTCCAGAAACTTGCAGAAAGATGAAATTGGACCCGCCATCCTTTCAACAGCAAAGACCCTCCGTAGGGGGTGAAGAGGGTAACAGAATACCAGCTCAAAGGAAATGGACACGAGTTCCCGAAAAGAAAAGGAAGACATGATGAGATAGAAACCTTTCTTTTTTCCTTTTTTTTTGTCTCAATATTACAGCGTGCAGGCTGTAAGGAGCTCTAGGATGCTCTGCTTTTCGGCATAGCCGTGCGGGACTTGCACGATTGAGATGGGAAGGACATGCTGGGGCAAGAGCGCCGGACAGATGAGTATTCACAGTTGTTAACGTTATGTTTTTCTTGCAGGTTGTGTTAATTGTTCATGTTGGACTGAGGACTTTATTTTCGAAGGAGAATGTTATCTCTTATTGAACTAAGCTGGGATATTGAAAAAGACTATAATCCTCATATTATTAAAAGGTCACTTCTAATAAGGTTGCGGAACTGACTATGTTGAAATATGCGCCATTAAGGTTCAATATAGTAGAGAAATATTTGGCTGTTTTTTTTTTAAGTCTAGCTTAATGTTTTATTTAAGTGAGACTGGCATATTCACTGTTTTTTTAAAATGTTTTTGTTTGTTTATGTTTTTATTCTTCCAGGCTGGGTCTCCTAGAGGTAAATGTGATGTTCGAATTGAGGGACTAGGGATTATAGGGGATGAGAAAGGACAGGGAGGAGAAGGTATTGTAAAATGACACCAAACAACACAATTATACTTACTCACAATGTTAGGGGGTTGAACACGGACACTAAGAGGAGAACTGCTTTAGCCCAATATCTTAGAGTAAAGGCCAAAATCATATTCTTACAAGAGACCCATTTTGTGAAGTCATCTATCCCTAAGTTTTGGTCGCACCATTTTCCCCATCATTTTCACTCAACTTCTGACTCAAAAAAAAGAGGGGTCACGATATTGATACATAGATCTCTTGACCTAGTAACTGATAGGGTAATTACAGATAAAGACGGACGGTATGTTATAGTGCAGGGGACAATTCAGGGCTCAAATGTGACGCTATGCAATGTTTATGCCCCTAACGAGACCCAAAATGCTTTTTTTACCAAAGTATCTTCTCTGCTAACACAATGGTCACAGACTAGAGTGATCCTGGCCGGGGATTTTAACGTTACATTGTCTGCTAAGGAAGGAACAGGGAAAACCACACTCACAAGCAAACAACACAGACACAATAGCATAGTTAAATCCATTAAAAACGCACTTGATGAACATAGTCTGGTGGACACTTGGGAGGCGGTAGGCAGACAAGATCATGACTATACTTATTATTCCCCAGCACATAAACTTTACACCACTCTAGACTACATATATGTTAGCCAAATTATATCGCCCTCATTAGTGAGGGTGGGCACTCAAGCTTGTGTTTGGTCGGACCATTCCTTGGTCTATGCAGAACTGACGAATCTCATTGACTTCACTAGACAGCGCTCATGGACATATAATCCGGTACTATTAAGGGATCCAGAGATCTTTAGGAAGGCACAGGGGGCACTCAAGGAATATTGGGACATGAATACCGGTTCGGTTAATAATCCACTGGTGATTTGGGAGGCACATAAGCCATATATTAGAGGTCTGTTTATAAAAGAAAAGTCAATTAAAACTAAAGCGACAGCAAAATTGGTTGATAACCTACAGAGAGAAGTTGAAAAATTAGAGATGAATCACCAGCGCAACACAACCACTCACAATTACACACTATTAGCGACAAAGAGGAGGGAGTTGGCAAAGATTTTAAATGACGCCTCTGTTAGGGCGGCCTTGCGGCTAAGGGCTCACTATTTTGTCTACGCCAACAAACCCGACAGATTTCTGGCATATAAATTGAGAGAAAGGAATAAATTCTTCTCCATTCCTAAGCTCTATACAGATGAGGGAGAACTCATATCCACAAAAAATAACAGATAGCTTTGCTAAGTATTATGAGAAACTGTACGATGGGAACAAACTAGGATTAGGGGATATAGCCACTAAGACGAGAAATTTTTTAGAAAAAGCGCAACTACCAAAAATCACGGAGGATGACTTAGAGAGTCTCAACAAGAAAATAGATAGTTCAGAGGTATTAAAGGTAATTATGGATTTAAAATCTGGTAAGGCTGCAGGCCCTGACGGACTGACAGGGGAGTACTATAAACTTTTTAAAAAAGAGCTAGTACCCCATTTGGTCACCTTTTGTAACGGTATAATGGATGGATGGGAGATACCTAGGGAGACACTCAAGGCAAAAATTATAGTGATTCCAAAAGGGGGGAAAAATAACAAGTTTTGTCAGAACTACAGGCCGATTTCCCTATTAAACCACGATATCAAAATTTTTACCAAAATAATGGCAAACAGATTAAAGGTGATTTTACCCACATTGATCCACCAAGATCAGGTGGGTTTTATACAGAATAGAGAAGCCCCAGATAACGTTAGAAGAGCTATCACTTTGATAGATTACGTGAGCGCAATGGGGACTCCAGCTCTATTCCTGTCACTAGACGCAGAAAAAGCGTTTGACAGGGTAGACTGGAGTTTCATGTTTAAAGTACTAGCGGATATGGGGTTCAAGGGGACTTTTGTACAAGCACTTAGGGGCATTTATTCTGACCCAACAGCGGTTGTAGGGGCGGCGGGTCACACATCCAGACAGATAACAATCCTAAATGGGACACGGCAGGGTTGCCCACTGTCGCCACTGATATTCGTCCTATGCATTGAGCCATTGGCCTCTTATATCAGGAACGAGACAGACATCGCGGGAGTAAGGGTGGCAGAATCAGAATATAAATTAATGTTGTTTGCGGACGACGTATTACTAACTTTGACCAGACCCTTACATTCACTCCCACACTTATACAAAACCTTGGAAGAGTTTTCTTCAATTTCGGGCTACAAGATTAACACAACCAAGTGCGAAGCACTGCAAATTGGTCTACCAGCACACACGAAAAAGACAATTGAATTAAACTTTGATATTGCAGGGGAGAAAAAACATATCACCTATCTAGGGGTCAAATTGAGCGATAGCTTATCAGACTTATATAAGTTAAATTACCTCCCAATTTACAGAGCCATTAGAGGGGACCTGGTAAAATGGAAAAAAGGGAACTTTTCATGGTACGGCAGATTGATGGCAATCAAGATGAACCTCCTTCCAAGATTAATGTATCTTTTTCGAGCTTTACCCATTGGTGTCCCAAATAAAGACCTGGAGGCCTTACAGGATGATTTAGTAAAATTCCTAAGGGGGGACGGTAAGACTAGGATAGCGGCACAGGTGTTAAAACAACACAGACACTTGGGGGGAGTGGGGCTTCCAAACCTGGCTGAATACTATAGGGCCTCTAGGCTAGCTCAGTCGGTTGTAATGGGGAAGAGTGACAATGAACTAATTTGGCCTAAGATAGAGGCAGATATAGCAGGAAATGACAGAGCAGCAGATATCATATGGGACGAAGAGAGGCTTTTGAAAGCTAAAGAATATAAATCACCGGTCACAAGGGAGGCATTAAGCTTATGGATAAAAACCATGAGAGGATTACAGCTATGTAGACCAGGGTCATTGTTGAAACCCATTAAATTTCTGATACCTAGAGACTTGAGGAGGTCTGTGAGAAAATGGGAAAACAAAGGTTTGTACAGAGTGGCAGATTTCCTACAGAATTCAAAACTACTTACATATAATCAGATCAGAGACAAATTAGAGCCAGAACCCCTTCATTGGTACTTATATTTACAGGTTAGTTCATCCATACACACTTACATGTCAACTCAACGGTATTCACCACCTACTGATTTTGAGAGAATGTTAGGGGCCCCATTCAGGGGGAAAAAGCTGATCTCCCGAATTTATTTACTACTGCAAGGAGCGAGGGGCCGGTCTAAATCACCCTTAATGGAGAGATGGGAAAGGGATATTGGTGAAGTGAGAGAGAAGGATGAATGGGAGGTCTTATTGAGGGATGCAGGAAAGGGTTTAATTAGCGCTGACCTGAGAGAGAATACTATCAAGGTGTCATTTAGATGGTATCTAACGCCTACCAGAACGGCGCATTATGCGCCAACACTTGATGGTAACTGCTATAGAGGATGTCGGGAGAAAGGGACATTTAGACACATGTGGTGTGACTGCCCAAGGGTCCAGACACTTTGGGTTAAATTGTCAACGCTGGTGAGCCAGCTTCTGAATGAAAGAGTTACACTTACAATATCACAGGCATTGCTACACGATAGGGTGAAACCCTTCAACAATTCAATCAATAGCTTCATTAGAATCCTTAGTACGTGCCTGAGAATATGTATCGCAAGACACTGGAAGGCAGGGACACCCACATGGCAGGAAGTGACAGATAAAATTGCAGACACCTTCCACTTGTCAGAGGTGGCGGCATGGTCACAAGGTCAGCTGGAGCAGTTTAACAAGATTTGGTTCTATTGGATGTTAGGGAAGGGTGAAGTACAGAACCTATGAGTACAGGGTGGACTATAGGAGGACAAGTGGTAGAGATTGCGAGATGTAGAGAAAGTTGTTAGTATAGGTTAAGGTGACATTTCCCGCTTAGTAAGGGGCAGTTATGAGGAAAGTTAGAGAAACATAATAACCCTCTTAAGGGGGGGAGACATGTTGTAACAGCCTGGAAGAAGGGGGGTGGGGGGATGAGTTTTAAAGGTTGGGGAGTTAAATTTCTTAATATATGTATGTAAACGCCCAAAAATGGCAGAATGTAGAGGTGCCTGGCCTAGGCCAATGCTGTACAATTTTTTTTGTATCACACTGTTTACATGACAGAAGTTACGGCTTTGTGTCCAAAGGAATTTATCTTGTACATGTAAATCAATAGAACTCTGTATTACTGCTTAAAATCAATAAAAATTATTTCAAATAATTTGATATCACTACATATACCAATCACCACTACTTGGATCCAACAATTTATGTACAAATGTTGATACATTATCTCTTGTCTAACCCAGTGGGAATGTAATTTCTTCAGGTTGCTATGTTTGCACAGCTTGTCCTCAACGCCAAAATGTTTAAGGATAGGTGTGCCTACCACAGTATAATTAAAATATTTAAATTGCTAATGTAAGTACAATGTAAATCCTTTAACAAGATTTTATACACTCAAGCTGTATAAGTGGATCATCGAAAACCAATTAAAGGGGACAACATGTTTGAGTAAACTGTCCCTTTAATGATTTCGGTCTGTCTGAATAACATATTTAATGTGTAAAGAATCAATTTCAACAAATTGATGTAAAGAATGATTTGTCTTTATGATGACAATGTATCTTTGCTTATTTTTTCTTCTGTTGTGTAATTATCCTTAATATTTTATTTATTCTTTATTTTAGGCTGTGACTCAACATGGCTCATGCTAGAAGGTATAGCACGTGTAGAGCAGGCCGTGTTGAGGAACGCAGCTGTCCTGAGAGGGATGAACGACACCATGCAGGCCCAGCTCCAGCATTTGACTCTGCGGCAGATCCTGCGATTAAATTCAATGCCTGAATCTGGAGCTGGACATGCACAGGACGATGAAGGGGATGACCAGTAAGTGGAGGATCTGGAGATGCTCCAAGGGCGCAGATAAGAATCCTCCGTCCACATGTTGATGTTTTTGTTATGGTTGCCATTTGGCCTTTTTTTCTGTTTATTGTTGTGCCTGTTGCACTCATTTACCTTGTCATATGTCTCCAATGGGGCTATGCTGGCCCTTGGCAACTCTCTTCATGGACTGTGATGCACTGTTACCTTGTCATATGTCTCCAATGGGGCTATGCTGGCCCTTGGCAACTCTCTTCATGGACTGTGATGCACTCTGTTACCTTGTCATATGGCTCCAATGGGGCTATCCTGGCCCTTGGCAACTCTCTTCATGGACTGTGATGCACTGTTACCTTGTCATATGTCTCCAATGGGGCTATGCTGGCCCTTGGCAACTCTCTTCATGGACTGTGATGCACTCTGTTACCTTGTCATATGGCTCCAATGGGGCTATGCTGGCCCTTGGCAACTCTCTTCATGGACTGTGATGCACTCTGTTACCTTGTCATATATCTACAATGGGGCTATGCTGGCCCTTGGCAACTCTCTTCATGGACTGTGATGCACTGTTACCTTGTCATATGTCTCCAATGGGGCTATGCTGGCCCTTGGCAACTCTCTTCATGGACTGTGATGCACTCTGTTACCTTGTCATATGGCTCCAATGGGGCTATGCTGGCCCTTGGCAACTCTCTTCATGAACTGTGATGCACTCTGTTACCTTGTCATATGGCTCCAATGGGGCTATGCTGGTCCTTGGCAACTCTCTTCATGGACTGTGATGCACTCTGTTACCTTGTCATATATCTACAATGGGGCTATGCTGGCCCTTGGCAACTCTCTTCATGGACTGTGATGCACTGTTACCTTGTCATATGTCTCCAATGGGGCTATGCTGGCCCTTGGCAACTCTCTTCATGGACTGTGATGCACTGTTACCTTGTCATATGTCTCCAATGGGGCTATGCTGGCCCTTGGCAACTCTCTTCATGGACTGTGATGCACTCTGTTACCTTGTCATATGGCTCCAATGGGGCTATGCTGGCCCTTGGCAACTCTCTTCATGGACTGTGATGCACTCTGTTACCTTGTCATATATCTACAATGGGGCTATGCTGGCCCTTGGCAACTCTCTTCATGGACTGTGATGCACTGTTACCTTGTCATATGTCTCCAATGGGGCTATGCTGGCCCTTGGCAACTCCCTTCATGGACTGTGATGCACTGTTACCTTGTCATATGTCTCCAATGGGGCTATGCTGGCCCTTGGCAACTCTCTTCATGGACTGTGATGCACTCTGTTACCTTGTCATATGGCTCCAATGGGGCTATGCTGGCCCTTGGTAACTCTCTTCATGGACTGTGATGCACTCTGTTACCTTGTCATATATCTACAATGGGGCTATGCTGGCCCTTGGCAACTCTCTTCATGGACTGTGATGCACTGTTACCTTGTCATATGTCTCCAATTGGGCTATGCTGGCCCTTGGCAACTCTCTTCATAGACTGTGATGCACTGTTACCTTGTCATATGTCTCCAAAGGGGCTATGCTGGCCCTTGGCAACTCTCTTCATGGACTGTGATGCACTGTTACCTTGTCATATGTCTCCAATGGGGCTATGTTGGCCCTTGGCAACTCTCTTCATGGACTGTGATGCACTCTGTTACCTTGTCATATGGCTCCAATGGGGCTATGCTGGCCCTTGGCAACTCTCTTCATGGACTGTGATGCACTCTGTTACCTTGTCATATGGCTCCAATGGGGCTACGCTGGCCCTTGGCAACTCTCTTCATGGACTGTGATGCACTCTGTTACCTTGTCATATATCTACAATGGGGCTATGCTGGCCCTTGGCAACTCTCTTCATGGACTGTGATGCATGTTACCTTGTCATATGTCTCCAATGGGGCTATGCTGGCCCTTGGCAACTCTCTTCATGGACTGTGATGCACTGTTACCTTGTCATATGACTCCAATGGGGCTATGCTGGCCCTTGGTAACTCTCTTCATGGACTGTGATGCACTCTGTTACCTTGTCATATGGCTCCAATGGGGCTATGCTGGCCCTTGGTAACTCTCTTCATGGACTGTGATGCACTCTGTTACCTTGTCATATATCTACAATGGGGCTATGCTGGCCCTTGGCAACTCTCTTCATGGACTGTGATGCACTGTTACCTTGTCATATGTCTCCAATGGGGCTATGCTGGCCCTTGGCAACTCTCTTCATGGACTGTGATGCACTGTTACCTTGTCATATGTCTCCAATGGGGCTATGCTGGCCCTTGGCAACTCTCTTCATGGACTGTGATGCACTCTGTTACCTTGTCATATGGCTCCAATGGGGCTATGCTGGCCCTTGGCAACTCTCTTCATGGACTGTGATGCACTCTGTTACCTTGTCATATGGCTCCAATTTTCCTGATTTTTACCAGATTATTTATAAACGTTGTTGATTATTTCTGACATACTAATAAAAGACATGTCATTGCACGATTCTTTGTCCTCCTTATTCATGTCATTGATTGAAATCTCTAGTTTATCTTGTTGATCCTTAAAGGGACCTACCAAAAATAATGGTGTTTCCTGAATCATATATGTAATACAATTGTAAATGACTTTAAGATTAACATCTCCAATGAAATTTTTATTTTTGTCTTTATATTTTTTTCTAAAAGCTTTATCATTGCATGATTATGATTAGCATAGTAATTATTTTATATATGTATATATAGATTGTTATATATGTATATTTCAAATTTCACATCCATGTGTGTATTTATAAACTCTGCATGAATTGATGCACCTTTAACAAATGATCTGAGGATTGATACAATGATATAATCCCTGTAAAGTGTTCATTTTATTGAAATAGTATTGTCTCTGTGTATCCTCTTTTTAAAAATAAAAATCATGTCCCTTTAAGTGATGGTGAGCACAATTGTTAATGAATGTATTTCCATTTCTAAAGCGTTTTTGTCCTTTTTACATGAACAAGGACATATAATCTTATTAATAAACAATCTTATTGTAATGTTGACAGCACATGTATTTCATTTTCTATTCTATCTTATTGTAAAAGTGTAACCAAATCAATCTCTGTGTGTAATGCGAATATTTTAGATGAGGAATATGTTTTTCCAAATATTGTTAAAAAATACTTCTCCTCCCATATATGGCTATAGGTAGGCTGACCATATTTCAACTTGAATAAATGAGACGTTTGATCAATACATGTGTCATTATTGTTATTCCAAAACAATCTAAACATATCTTAAAACATCAATGGCATATGTATTTCTCATGTGTATATTTTAAATGTTAAAGATATACACCATAGCTATAATTAAAGGGACAGTCAAGTCTGAAAAGATGATTCATGATTTCGTGACATTCCTAGATAGCAATCTAGACACATACTAGTTACAAAAATATAAATACGTTTCTTAGTGATATGCCAAGCTGTCAACTGAGTCCTTGTATTGGCTGCGTTTTTTCAGCGATCGCGGATGCGCCATGTTGCTTAAGACGTCACCTGCCAGGCTGTCCAATGATTCCTTGTATTGACTGACGTTTTTACGCGATCAAGGGTGCACCTTTTATTGGATGGCGTTTTTACGCGATCAAGGATGCGCCTTTTTTTTGTTTGCGTTCTTACGTGATCAAGAATGTGCCTTTTATTGGATTGCGTTCTTACGTGATCAAGGAAGCGCCATGTTAATTAAGACGTCACATGCAAAGGTAAAAAAACGTCTGATTGTATTACGTAGTCCCGCAATATTTGTTTGTGCACATTAAACACGTTTGTGAATGAGAAGACAAGTTTAAAAACATTGCGAATATGGATTGTTTGCATCATGTTACATTGTTGACCCATAGCTGATAAAGACCACCACATTCTCTTTTGCTGGATGTCTGGTTAAATAAACGAACGAAAGCAAAATGTTTTCATGCATATGATATTTCGAGGCAAGTGCAAATCTCTATAGTCCATGTTTTTTAATATGTTTGTCAACAATATGTTCCTTTTTCTGAAAAATGACTGTTGTGTTTAATGTTAAAGATATCTAATTCATAAATATGCGCTATTGTGTTAGAATAAAGTAATCAATATGCATTTATCTTTATCATATGCTAAATATATGATGCCGACTTCTTCTAAATGTAATTTCGTCGTATATTTTATTAAAGGTTCATTAGACACTCACATTATAAATCAAAATATTTTATTTTGTCTCTAGTTAGATAGTCCATTGTTTAACAAATACACGTTTCATTTTGCTTCTGTTCAAATAAAATGTAAGTAATTTTCAGACTCCTCGCCAAGCCTCTAAGTTTCATGTGAGTACCATCTCCAGCTTTCTCCTGTTTGTGTAAAGGGTCTTTTCATATGTTAATGATGGGGTATTGTCTTGTTTTACGGTTGTAATGGGGGTTCATCTATATTTTCAATAGAGCTAACCCGATTTTCTTTGAAAGTGTTTAAAGCTTTGTAATATTGATATCAGTATATGTTAATCTTGTTGTTTCTAGTAGTGTCTATTATATACAGTTGTGTTAAAAATAAAGTATACTGTCCCTTTAATGCAAATGTTTATTTTTGTATCATGTATGAGTTCCACATTGGTTAATCTCCAAATATATTATTGTTAGCATATTTTCACCCCCCACTCCTAAAAGGACTTTAAACCATATTCATTGTTAAAACAAATGTCTTTATAAAAAAAAATTAACACAATAATGTCTCTTTAAGAAAATAGACTTTATTTAACACGTCAATATAAATCTGTTTTCAATATTTATTGTTTGAACAAGTACATGTAGATATACCAACAATCTGCAAATATATGTTAGCATATGTAATTTTGTTAAAGGGACAGTTTAGAAAACAAATCATGTTTTGCATTATTATAAAAGTCAATTTTGTAATATCAATGATATCAAAGGTTTCTCACCAATTAATCATTTGTCTGTGTTTATTTTAATTTGCTAGCTAAACCTATGAGGTCCGTGTGCTCATTTCTTAGAGCTTGAAGAGTGCATGTAATCATTATGCAATTTGACCACTAGAGGGCATTTGGATAGCATTTGTATATGTAAAACCTTGTGCTCATACAGCATATTATTTACCATGTATTGATCACTGATGTCTAAAATGTTGTTATGTCAGAACAACAAATAAGTGGTCATTTTTCATAGTCATAGATACAAGGGTAAGCACATAAGTCACACGTATTTCTCCATGTTTTGTTGTTTCCAACTTGATAATGCGTAATACAGTGTTTTCTTTGTAATCAATCATTTTCTGACTGTCCCTTTAAGCTGTGTTATTGGCATTCAAACAGTAATATGCCATCATGGATAATTGTAATGGTAATTTTGTTTGCGATTCGGGAAACAGTTTGGACATCACATCACAGAAACCAATCAATATCATGAACAAGGATAGGTATGTGATGTGGTTTTCACACACTTATAACCCACACTCTGCAAACAATCTGCCTCCATGGACCCGGTCCCATAGAAGTAGATTATATACAGAGTGTGGTCCACAAGTGTATGAAAACCACATCATCACATACCTATCCATTACACATTAAATAAAAATAACATTAAACATGAAAACAAATACTTACTTCCTCTTCCTTCCCCTCTTCCCACGGGGCTGAGGCTCTGGGAGGGTCAACTGCCGACTCCGACGAGTTCTCATTGGATATGTTGTGGGAAGAGTGGAAGGAAGAGTACTGGGACGACCAAGGTGAGGAGGAGGAGATGGCCCGGCAGGAGGAGATGGCCCGGCAGGAGAAGATGGCCCGGCAGGAGAAGATGGCCCGGCAGGAGAAGATGGCCCAGCAGCAGGAGGCCCAGCAGCAGGAGGCCCAGCAGCAGGAGGCGGACCAGGAGGCAGACCAGCATGCGCCTCCCGGAAAAAATTAAACATCTCTTAGTGTAGATTAAAGGTTCTGTTTTGCCCTTCTTCTATTCGAGTAAGTATGTTTATTATTTGGTTTTGGCCTTCAATTATTTTGTTTTGTCCTTCAAGAATTCTAGTTCGGCCTTCTATATTTTGTATCCGGGAGTTACGCATCTGGTCAATGTAGTCTAGTAGAATCCGCACCTCCGCTATTTCCTGTTGTTGTGCTTGGCGGGGTGCCCGTGCACGGCGGGGTGCGGGTCCTTGAGGGGCCTCTGGTTCCGCGGCCTCCTCCTCTGCTTCCGGGGCCTCTTCATCTGCTTCCGTGGCCTCTTCGTCACGGGGGGCCTCTTCCCTCCGAGGTGGAAATTCCTCCCCACCACTCTCATCCCGGGGAAAAGGAGGAGCCTGTATTTGCTGTGCTGCCTCCTCCCCAGACTCTGTATATTTGAAAAAGAAAGAAATGTATATATTAGCATATTTCCAAATAAAGCTTTAAATTACTTAGCTTACGATACAATTGCAAATGCAGACTCATTTATCCACTTTGAAATCTAACAATCAATACGATTTCCGCATTTTCTAAACCGTGTTTGTGATATGTCTGTTCAATCTGAATGTTTTAGCGTTTGTTTTCAGTCTGTTTAAATGCACACCTAACCTATAGCCTAGATACTGATGTAACCGCAAAGTAATTGGGAATGCGTGTAAACAACGTTATAGCATTAATCTGATCCTTAAAGGGACATTAAACCCAATGTTTTATCTTTCATGATTTAGAAGCATACAATTATAATCAACTTTCTAATGTACTTTTCTTATCTAATTAGCTTCATTCTCTGGATATTCTTTGCTGAAAAGCATATCTAAATATGCTTAGAAGATGCTGATTGGTAGCTGAATATAGCTGCCTCCTGTGATTGGTTCACCGTGTGCATGGCTATTTCTTCATTAAAGTATATCTAAAGAATGAATCAAATTAGGTAATATAAGTAAATTTGAATGTTTTTTAAAATCGTATTCTCTACCTCAATCATGAAAGTAAAGGTTTGCGTATAGTGTCCCTTGAAATACATTCGTATGTTAATTTATTCTTAAATGAGCTTACCGTCAGATGAGAATGGCAGGTTCCCGGTATCAATTCCTCCGATACCGACTACATCCACCTCGGAGATGCTGGGACGCAACATTTCCTCCCATCGGCAGTACTCGATTTCCAGTGCAGGGCCGCCACCGGTTCCTGCGGAATGTCGGGCCTCCAGGCTTAACTTTTTCTTGAGATCCATCTTGCAGTCCCGGTATCGATGTTTTATAGAGTCCATATCTCTATTCCGTCCACCCACTGCATTGACTGCATTCCTTATCTCATGCCAGAGCTTCCTCTTCTCAGTCGGGGTGGTCTTCTGATGCTGCAGCCTCCTATACCTGGCCATATAGGCCTCTACGAGGGCCTCCTTCTCCTCCATCGAAAACCTTGCCTCCCTAGTAGCCTTGGCCTTCCCCTGTGACGATGCCCTCTATTTCCCGGACTGTGAAGCCCTACTCTGTCCGCCACTGGGCCCAGCCACTTGTTCATCTTGAACCAAGTGGCTGGGTCCACCCACCGCTTCCACCCCCGTTTCCTGCCCCCCTTCCTGTCCTGTTCCTCTCCCCCTCCCTCTCCTCCCCCCTCTACCTCTCCCCTGACTAAGCTCCTGCCTGCCCTCCATCTGTTCCCTAAACTAAACCCCAAATAATCAAACAAAAAGTGAGTGTGATGAAATGAAAGGGGGTCAAAATAAAGAACTAAAAAGACAAAATAAGTGCTGAAAGTGTGAGAGGGATCTAAAAAACAAAGAGGGTAAGGAGTATTTAAATAAACAAAAAGAAGAAGACTAAAAGGAGGATATGTAAACTAAATGTAACTAGGGGATGGGTATGGGATGGGGATGGGGTATGGGATAAGAGTAAATGGGATGAAAGGGAATGGGACTACAGGGAATGGGGTATGGAGTGTAGTATGAGAGGGTATGGGGTATGGAGTGTATGTAGTGTTATTGATAAGTGTATGTATGTATTGAATGTGTTTGCGTGTAAATGTGTTAAGTGTACAGAAAAATCACTCGCTCGCTAACTCACACTACTACTAATTCTCACTAACTCACACTACTACTAATTCTCACTAACTCACACTACCACTAACTCTCAATAACTCCCACTAACTCTCAATAACTCACACTACCACTAACTCACGCTCCCACTAACTGACTCTCTCACACTACCACTAACTCTCACTAACAACTCACTCACGCTCCCACTAACTGACTCTCTCCCACTACCACTAACTCACTCACGATAACACTAACAACTGACTCTCTCACACTAACACTAACTCACTCACAATAATGCACAAACTCTCTAATCTTAAACCTCCAATCTCCAAAGACCCACCAGCAACACAGTCAAAGAAGCCATGCTTGTGTGGTGCTTATATACCCTGTGTAAATGTTTAATGATGTACCGATTTCCGTTGTAAATTGTGTTCAGGTGTGCTTTATTAGCAATTAATATTTTTGCAATGTCTATTAGTTGTGTGAATTTGCGCATGCTCATTTGGAGTTAGTATTTGTGGAATGTGTAGAATGCGATGATGTCATAGTGCTCGTTTTCTATAACATTGTCCAATAGTATTATGTTTAAATGTGAATTTGCGATGGTGTGGTATTAGTGAAGTGTTGTATATGTATGTTTGTCCTAATATATAGTGATATTGAATGCGATTATTTTGCTAGTGTATGTATTTTTTTTATTTTCCTTGTTGTTATTTTGCGTATTTCCGCATATTAAAGTATATGCGTATTCCCTGTATTTAATTTTATTAAAATTCCCCCCGCTTGTGAATGTGTAATGCTTATGTGCTTTGTTGAGTGATTGTTGTTGTGACATTTGCGGCGTGTTATTGTTGTGCATGATGTGGTATGCGTCATATGACCGAGCTGTGCGTATTTCTCGCGAGATCGAGTGTTAGGTGAAAAAAGCGTGTTTGTTTGTTTTTCCATTGATCTTTATGGGAGACTGTCAAACGCGGGCAGGATTCCGCGTGTGAAATACACGCGTTAGGAGTATCGTTAGAAGGTTTTGTTTGAACTCTAAATACCGGAGTCAAACAATGCCGTGCGTTAGACATAAACCACGCGTAGCGTTAGCAGCCCATCTACCGCCAAACTCCAAATCTAGCCGTAAATGTTCAAAGAAAAAGGGCAGAACTCTCCAACTCTGTGAGATCTCTCTCATTTTTGTATGTGAAAGAGAGACAATCCCAGTGCAACACAGCACTGCATGATATGAGAGTTTTGTTACACTTACACTGTGTGCATTGTATTTTATATTACTTTACACTTCATTTCAGTTGTATTACATTTAAGCACTTTCTATTTTCTATTTTAATACTTTTACATTTAGATTTCGATCCAGCCGTGATTTTACAAATTCTGATTATGTTTTGAAAGTTTTTGTTTTACATTAACAGATTTTGGATCATACTTTGTATATTTCTGTTTATCTTTTGCACTATTTTCCTCCATCAATGGTATTTGTGTGTTATTTGATAAGAAAGGGGGTAATAAAGTTTGTGGTTGGTAATCCAAGACTAGGGATTTAATCCTTTCTGAAGATGTATAAAAAGGAAAATCAGGAATGGATAATAGAACTACATTTCAACACCTACTCATTAATAATAATATCTATATAAGTTTTTTGAAGGAAGGGATGAGGAGGGGTTTGGAGTTAAAGGGACATTATACACATTTTTCTTTTCATAAATGTTTTGTAGATGATCTATTTATATAGCCCATAAAGTTTTTTATTTTTTTTAAATGTATAGTTCTGCTTATTTTTAAATAACATTGCTCTGATTTTCAGACTCCTAACCAAGCCCCAAAGTTTTATGAGAATACCGTCAGCTACCTTCTCCAGCTTGCTCCTGTTTGTGTAAAGGGTCTTTTCATATGCAAGAGAAGGGGGAGGGGGGAGTATCTTATTTCCCACTTGCAGTGGGCTTTCCACTTACCTTTTCAACAGAGCTAAACTGAGAGCTTCTAAGTAAGTTTTTAAACAGTTTTATACTGGATTTTTATAACAGTATTTGTGCATCTTATTCTTTATAGTAGTGTCTATTACATGCAGTTATATGAAAATTAGTGTATACTGTCCCTTTAAAAGTGTTAATGTGGAAAGGGCTCACAGGGCACTTCGACCCAAACCAAAGGGAGAAGATCCCCCTAGGGATGTTATTATCAAGATGCTGCGCTTCCAAGAAAGAGAGTAAATACTAGCAGCAGCAAGGAGGAATCCCACTTTTAGGTACCAAGGGAATGTTATTCAATTCCTTCAAGACCTTTGCCTAAGGACCCTACAGAGAAGAAGCTCTCTTCGACCATTTACCTCCTTGCTGAGGAAAAATCAAGTTCCATACCGGTGGGGCTTCTATCAAGGATCCTCAGGAAATCCCAGAAATCTGTCATAAAATAAAGTTGGACCCTCCGGCTATGCCACAACAAGAAGCAACATCTGATCTGATTAATCAGGGGGGAAAACCTCGTCAGAAGCAATGGTCCAAAATTCCAGACAAGAAGCGGAAAACTTGATCACTCTGAAGCTCATGATAAGCTTACTTGAATAAGGGAATTGACTCCCTTTTTTACTGAAAGCAATTTGATGGAAACAGGAGATATGGTTCTGAACTCTTATGGCCAATAGGGACGCTCTCCAGAGGCCAGATAAGTATAATGACAATTTGCAAATGTTTTGTTAGAAAAGTTTTTGTTTGAGAGTTTAACAAATTATAAGCAAGGAACTTTGCTGGAGGAGGGGGCCAAGTTTCTGTTGTGATCTCCTGCTCTCTTCCCCTTGCAGGTACTATGCAGAGACAGAATGTTGTGGGACGAGTTCCTGCCTGCTTGATATATTATTTATAACTGTTATTCTATGCCATGGTTTGTTTTCTTGCTGTTTTTTGTTTTCTTTTTCTATTCTTGCCTTTAGGTAGGAAATTTATTAAGTCGTAATGAATAAGGTATGATGATATCTGCACTTAGGAATAGAATGTGTTGGAATCCTGTCGGGACTATCAAAGTTTTTGTTCACATGTTCAATGTTTTTTGTTACTTAATCTTTGGGTTTTTTAACCAGGTGTTTCCTTATAAATTTGAAGGAGAGAAAGGGAGGAAGTCTCGAGGCGCTAGAGGGTATCAGGTACTATGGATTAGTGTGGGAAGGAGGTTTCTTAATGGCTCTGACAGAATAGCTGGGATAGATCTTACACAACTATGTAGGAGGAAGAAAAGGGGGGAATACGGATGACACATAACATAAGACTAGTCTCCCATAACGTTAGGGGGTTGAATACGGACAATAAGAGACGTACGGCAATGACACACTACCTGAAGGTAAATGCAAACATAATATTTCTCCAGGAAACGCACTTCGTGTCCCAGACAATCCCTAAATACTGGTCACAACAGTTCCCGATTCACTTTCATTACACAACAGACTCTAAAAAAAGGGGGGTGACAATCTTAATACATAAATCTTTGGACTTTATACTTGATAGTGAGATAAGGGATAAGGGCAGGTTTGTGATATTGAGAGGATCAATTCAAAATACTAGAGTCACTCTTTGTAATGTATACGCACCCAATGAAACCCAGAATGCCTTTTTTGAGAAAATTTCACAACATCTTACCCAGTGGTCACAGGATAGAATTATCTTGGCGGGGGATTTTAATGTTTCCATGAGCTCCTTTGAGGGGGGGAGGAACTAGGGGGCAGTCAAGTAAACAGCATCGCCATAATACAGTAGTTAAATCGATTAGGGAATCAATGGGGGCACATAATCTTATAGACTCTTGGGAGGCGTTGGGCTACTCTAACCATGACTATACATACTACTCACCGGCACACAATTCATATTCAACCTTAGATTATATTTTTGTGAGTCAAATAATGATTCCTAACTTAGTAACCTCGAGCACGCAACCATGTGTTTGGTCAGATCATACACTGGTAATCTTAGAGCTAGCGGGTATTCTAAATTTTTTAAGACCTAGGTCATGGACATATAACCCAGCGCTCCTTAAAAATCCAGGTATACAGGAGAGGATTGAAATAGCATTGAGGGAATATTGGCAGTTAAATGAAGGGTCCACGGATAACCCATTAACGATCTGGGCTGCACACAAGCCCGTGCTGAGAGGTCTGTTCATTAAAGAGAAGGCGATGGCGGTAAGACAATCAACACAAATAGTGAACACACTTCAGAGGGAGGTTGAGACACTTGAGCTAGAACATAGACGCACTTTATCCTCAGAGATATATAAGTCCCTTCAGTCTAAACGGAAAGAATTGTCTACAATTCTAAATGATAACTGTATGCGTGCAGCTCTGAGGCTTAAAGCGCACTACTATGTGTACTCAAACAAGCCAGATAAATATCTGGCATATAAATTAAGGGAAAATACCAAGTTCTTTGCAATACCCTCTATCTACAAACTGGATGGAAGTTCCACATCAAACCCTCAAGAGATAACCGAAACTTTCGCTCAGTACTATGAGAGTCTTTATGACGGGAGAAAGGTGGATGGGGGGACCTCACTCGGCAGACACATTATTTTCTAGAACAGGCTAATTTACCGACGATACAGGACACTGACTTGACAGGATTGAATGCAGACATCACGACCTTAGAAATATTATCAGTAATCAACGACCTTAAAACGGGTAAAGCGCCGGGCCCAAACGGATTAACAGGAGAATATTATAAATTATTTAAGAAGGAATTATTACCCCATTTATTGACTTTCTGCAATGGTATGTTGGAGGGCAGGGAACTACCCAGAGATATGTTACAAGCCAAGATTGTGGTGATACCCAAAGTAGGGAAAAATTCGAAATATTGTCAAAATTATAGACCTATTTCCCTGATTAATACAGATCTCAAAATATTTACAAGGTACTATGGATTAGTGTGGGAAGGAGGTTTCTTAATGGCTCTGACAGAATAGCTGGGATAGATCTTACACAACTATGTAGGAGGAAGAAAAGGGGGGAATACGGATGACACATAACATAAGACTAGTCTCCCATAACGTTAGGGGGTTGAATACGGACAATAAGAGACGTACGGCAATGACACACTACCTGAAGGTAAATGCAAACATAATATTTCTCCAGGAAACGCACTTCGTGTCCCAGACAATCCCTAAATACTGGTCACAACAGTTCCCGATTCACTTTCATTACACAACAGACTCTAAAAAAAGGGGGGTGACAATCTTAATACATAAATCTTTGGACTTTATACTTGATAGTGAGATAAGGGATAAGGGCAGGTTTGTGATATTGAGAGGATCAATTCAAAATACTAGAGTCACTCTTTGTAATGTATACGCACCCAATGAAACCCAGAATGCCTTTTTTGAGAAAATTTCACAACATCTTACCCAGTGGTCACAGGATAGAATTATCTTGGCGGGGGATTTTAATGTTTCCATGAGCTCCTTTGAGGGGGGGAGGAACTAGGGGGCAGTCAAGTAAACAGCATCGCCATAATACAGTAGTTAAATCGATTAGGGAATCAATGGGGGCACATAATCTTATAGACTCTTGGGAGGCGTTGGGCTACTCTAACCATGACTATACATACTACTCACCGGCACACAATTCATATTCAACCTTAGATTATATTTTTGTGAGTCAAATAATGATTCCTAACTTAGTAACCTCGAGCACGCAACCATGTGTTTGGTCAGATCATACACTGGTAATCTTAGAGCTAGCGGGTATTCTAAATTTTTTAAGACCTAGGTCATGGACATATAACCCAGCGCTCCTTAAAAATCCAGGTATACAGGAGAGGATTGAAATAGCATTGAGGGAATATTGGCAGTTAAATGAAGGGTCCACGGATAACCCATTAACGATCTGGGCTGCACACAAGCCCGTGCTGAGAGGTCTGTTCATTAAAGAGAAGGCGATGGCGGTAAGACAATCAACACAAATAGTGAACACACTTCAGAGGGAGGTTGAGACACTTGAGCTAGAACATAGACGCACTTTATCCTCAGAGATATATAAGTCCCTTCAGTCTAAACGGAAAGAATTGTCTACAATTCTAAATGATAACTGTATGCGTGCAGCTCTGAGGCTTAAAGCGCACTACTATGTGTACTCAAACAAGCCAGATAAATATCTGGCATATAAATTAAGGGAAAATACCAAGTTCTTTGCAATACCCTCTATCTACAAACTGGATGGAAGTTCCACATCAAACCCTCAAGAGATAACCGAAACTTTCGCTCAGTACTATGAGAGTCTTTATGACGGGAGAAAGGTGGATGGGGGGACCTCACTCGGCAGACACATTATTTTCTAGAACAGGCTAATTTACCGACGATACAGGACACTGACTTGACAGGATTGAATGCAGACATCACGACCTTAGAAATATTATCAGTAATCAACGACCTTAAAACGGGTAAAGCGCCGGGCCCAAACGGATTAACAGGAGAATATTATAAATTATTTAAGAAGGAATTATTACCCCATTTATTGACTTTCTGCAATGGTATGTTGGAGGGCAGGGAACTACCCAGAGATATGTTACAAGCCAAGATTGTGGTGATACCCAAAGTAGGGAAAAATTCGAAATATTGTCAAAATTATAGACCTATTTCCCTGATTAATACAGATCTCAAAATATTTACAAAAATTATGGCTAACAGACTTAAATTGATCCTACCATCACTCATCCACAAAGACCAGGTAGGCTTTATCACGGAAAGGGAGGCCCCAGATAATGTGAGGAGAATCTTGACCCTAATAGACTATCTTGTGAAGACTAAGACAACATCGCTACTGTTAGCACTTGACGCGGAAAAAGCGTTTGATAGGGTGGACTGGCCTTTTATGTTTAAAGTTTTAGATAAAATGGGATTTAAGGGAGCCTTTATAATGGCACTCACTACTATATATTCAAGACCAACGGCGGTGGTGGGGGCTGCAGGATACATATCTAGGTCCATAGACATCTTAAATGGCACTCGTCAGGGCTGCCCACTCTTGCCACTGCTGTTTGCCATTAGTATTGAGCCACTTGCAGCGCTTATAAGGCAATCAGTAGATGTGTCGGGGGTACAGTTAGCAAAAGATGAATACAAATTAACACTATTTGCGGATTACATTCTGCTGACACTGACGAGACCTTTAATTTTCTTACCTAACCTGTATGCTATTTTGGGGAAATTCGCAGAGATCTCGGGTTATAAGATTAACCTGGATAAATGCGAAGCTTTGCCGATTTGTCTCCCTTCTCATACACAAAAGACAGTAGAACTAAACTTCAATATAACATGGGCAAAAACTCACATCACTTACTTGGGAGTTAAGATAAATAATACCTTTTCAGACTTATATGGGTTAAACTATGTTCCTATTTATAAAACCATTAGGAAGGATCTAAATAACTGGAAGAAAGGTAGGTTTTCATGGTATGGGAGACTGTCGGCTATAAAAATGAATGTCCTCCCTAGGATTTTGTATCTCTTTAGAGCTCTGCCGATTGGGGTCCCCCTGACGGATTTAAATGCCTTACAGACTGATCTATTTAGTTTCCTGAGGGGAGACGGTAAACCTCGCATTGCATCACAACTGCTGAAACAACACAGACAGTTGGGGGGGGGTAGTCCCGAACCTAGTGGACTATTATCACGCGTCTAGATTGGCACAGTCTGCCATCCTGGGGAAAAACTTTCAGGGAGTCATTTGGCCAAAGATAGAAGCGGCTATTGAAGGCTGCGAGAGTCCGGTGGACATTTTATGGGACCCCTTGTGGAAGACCAAAAAACTCACATACAGAGTGACTCATGAGACACTTTACACATGGCATAAGATGGCCAAACAGATGGTTTTGTTGAATCCTCATTCAGTTCTATTAGCCTTAAAATTTTTGCTACCTATGGAACTAAGAAAAGTAGTGGGGAAGTGGGAAAATAAGGGGCTATACAGGGTGGCGGATTTTCTAGATAAATCAGCAATACTCACTTTTAATCAGATTAAAGATAAGATTCAACCAGACGTTTTGAATTGGTTTCTCTACCTACAGATCTCGTCAGCTATTTCTAAATACATGGCTGGCAGACTAAACCAATCCTTGACCTTGCTAGAAAGATTATGCAACACACAATCCTGGGGGAAACATATAATATCTCAGATCTACATGATGCTGCAAGGAAAGAAAGATACTCTTAAGGCTCCCATTATGGAGAGATGGGAGAGAGATGTAGGGGAAGTGAGGGAAAAGGAAACTTGGGAAAAGATTTTCTCAGAAACCGGGAAAGGTCTGCTTAGTGCAGATATGAAGGAAAATTGCTTGAAAGTGGCCTTTAGATGGTACCTTACACCAGAACGGACAGCTCACATTCCCTCCCAAAATAGTGCTCTTGGTTATAGAGGTTGTGGAGTGAAAGGCACGTATAGACATATGTGGTGGGACTGCTCAACAGTACGGCCATTATGGGAGAAATTATCGAACCTCCTTAGCGACACATTAGACGAAAGGATTGAGTTGAGAATAACCCAAGCACTTTTACATGAGAGGGTACAACCACTGAATTCAGCGATCAATACTTTTATTAAGACTTTATGTACCTGTCTTCGTATTTGCATCGCTAGGCATTGGAAAGTTGGTGCTCCAGGATGGGTAGAAGTATTAGATAAAATAAATGACACCTATCTAATGTCAGAAATAGCAGCATGGACACAAGGGAATACGGAACAGTTTCAAAAAATATGGTTCTACTGGATCATGAAGGGTTATGTTAGACCACGCCCCAATCAGGAGGGAAATGAGTAAAAGAGAGAGGTATTGTGAGGTAGATTTGAAGGGAATAGAAGAAACCTACTAAGGACAGACACTTGGTACCTGGACGCAAGGGACGTATTGACTATAATTGACTTCTATAGCAATAGTTAGATAATACGTTTTACTAAATAAAGGAAAGATACTAGCAGAGTTTGGAAACACCTGGGGGGGAGGGAGAGGGGGTATGTATTAAGTTTTTGATGCACTGTTTATTATACCACATCTTGAAAGGTGAGACAATCCTGAATTCATCAGATTCTACCTGCTGTAAAAAGGTTAATAGTTGTAAGTAAAAGACTGTCACAGCATTTGTCAGCGGGATATGTGTAATTGCTGATATCCACCTTTACTGTTTATCAATGTACTATGCTTATAAAATCAATAAAAATCATTTCAATTAAAAGTGTTAATGTTAAATAGCAGGAAACTCTCTGTCACTGTTTTGTAATCTGATTGGTAACAATATCATGGCAAGCATTTTTTTTTTATTTTTATCCAGGATGAGAAATCTGTTTAAAATAATAATAATAAAAATTGGGACTAGCAAGCCAAGATGCAGATTTGGGACGACCCTGTGGTTTCTTACTGTAGTCCAGGGACAGAGTATTAGAGTCTGGTTGATGTATTTTACAGTATCATATCTTATATACTAAAACGATAAGAAAACAAAGCGCATCCCAGATTCAAGGTAAAATCATTTGTGACTTTAGTTGCGCACACAATCTAATGCACTTACAAGAATTTAAAATATTAAAAGCCTTGTTAAAAACGTTTTGGTATACTTCACAGTTCTTACACCACAGGAATCCGCAGGTAGCGACCTCTGCTGCTGTTGTGTGTCTCTGTTTACTAACATAACAACGGTAGCTTACATCAATCATCAGGGAGGAACAAGAAGTTCCTTGGCGATGATAGAGGTTGCCAAGATAATACAGTGGGCAAAGTCTCACTCTTGCCATCTGTCGGTGTTCTACATCCCAGGGGTGGAAAACTGGGAGGCAGACTTTATGAGCAGGCAGACATTTCATCCGGGAGAATGGGAACTCCATCCGGAGATATTTTCCAATCTGATTCTCAGATGGGGCAGGCCGGAGTTGGATCTCATGGCATCTCATCAGAATGCCAAGCTTCCGAGATACGGATCCAGGTCCAGGGATCCCCAAGCGGAGCTGATAGATGCCCTGGCAGTGCCTTGGTCTTTCAGCCTAGCTTATGTATTCCCTCCGTTTGCTCTTCTTCCCAGGGAGATTGCTCGAGTCAAACAGCAGAGGGCTGCGGTAATCCTCATCGCCCCTGCGTGGCCTCGCAGGATTTGGTATGCGGATCTGGTGGAGATGTCATCTCAGCCACCGTGGAAGCTACCATTAAGAAAGGACCTTCTCATTCAAGGTCCATTTCATCATCCGAATCTAGTTTCTCTTCAACTGACTGCCTGGAGATTGAACGCTTAATTTTATCTAAGCGTGGTTTTTCTGATTCAGTTATAGATACTTTAATTCAGGCACATAAGCCTGTTACTAGGAAGATTTACCATAAGATATGGAGTAAATATCTGTATTGGTGTGATTCCAGGGGCTACTCATGGAGTAGGGTTCCGATTCATAGGATTTTGTCCTTTCTCCAAGACGGTTTGGAGAAGGGGATGTCAGCAAGTTCCTTAAAGGGACAGATTTCTGCTTTATCTATTTTGTTACACAAGCATCTGGAAAGTGTTCCAGATGTTCAATCTTTTTGTCAGGCTCTGACTAGAATCAGGCCTGTATTTAGACCAATTGCTCCTCCTTGGAGTTTAAATTTAGTTCTTAGAGTTCTTCAAGGGGTTCCATTTGAACCTATGCATTCCATAGATATTAAGTTATTATCTTGGAAGGTTTTATTTCTGGTTGCTATTTCATCTGCTCGTAGAGTATCTGAGCTTTCGGCATTGCAATTTGATTCTCCTTATCTAATTTTCCATGCGGATAAGGTGGTGTTACGTGCTAAACCTGGTTTTCTTCCTAAGGTTGTTTCAAATAGGAATATCAATCAGGAGATTGTTGTTCCTTCTTTGTGTCCTAATCCTTCTTCTAAGATGGAACGTTTGTTGCATAATTTAGATGTAGTCTGTGCTTTAAAGTTTTACTTACAAGCGATTTTCGACAAACATCTTCTTTGTTTGTTGTTTTTTCAGGGAAACGTAGGGGTCAGAAAGCTACGGCTACCTTTCTTTCTTTTAGGCTGAAGAGTATCATCCGTTTTGCATATGAGACTGCTGGACAGCAGCCTCCTGAACGAATTATGGCTCATTCAACTAGGGCTGTGGCTTCCTCATGGGCATTCAAAAATGATGCTTCTGTTGAACAGATTTGCAAAGCTGAAACTTGGTCGTCTCTTCACACTTTTTCCAAATTTTAAAAATTTTATACTTTTGCCTCTGCTGAGGCTGCTTTTGGGAGGAAAGTTATTCAAGCAGTGGTGCCTTCCGTTTAGGTTACCTGTCTTGTCCCTCCCTTTTCATTCGTAGCTTTGGTATTGTATCCCACAAGTAAGGATGAAATCCGTGGACTCATCGTATCTTAAAAAAGAAAAAAAATGTATGCTTACCTGATAAATGTATTTCTTTTTGGATACGATGAGTCCACGGCCCGCCCTGTTCTATGAGACAGGTTATTATTATTTTTATTATTTTTTCTTCAGACACCTCTGCACCTTGGCTTTTCCTTTCTCTTCCTAACTTTGTTCGAATGACTGGAGTGGGAGGGAAGGGAGGAGCTATATATACAGCTCTGCTGTGGTGCTCTTTGCCTCCTCCTGCTAACCAGGAGGTGATATCCTACAAGTAAGGATGAAATCCGTGGACTCATCGTATCCAAAAAGAAATAAATTTATCAGGTAAGCATAAATTTTCTTTTTTTTCTTCGTCTTTGAGTGTGTAATTACTGATGTTAAAGATACCATTAGTATTTGTGGCTGCTTCTACCTTTTGTCCCTCCTTTCCCTTGTTTTTTTTGGATTTTCTATTTCTTCCTCCCCTCTGTCCTCTAATGTTCGCTTTCTTAGATTCATTAGGGATGCTAGATGTACCCTTTCCACTATTTCCCCTCTTTCTTTTTCTGCTAGGGGAGTGTCGCCTAAAAAATGAACGTGTGTGGACAATTGGCTATTTGCTCTGGTATCTTTAGAGGGTTCACTAGGTGTGGGTGGTTGTGATCCATTTATTAGAGGACACTACTATTGAACACACATTGGGACTGGAAGCTATATCCAGATACTTTAGACAAGATAAGGATATGAGTACAGAGCAGAAAGATTTTATCCTGGATAGTATTAGATTTATTTTGGACAACTACACATTCTCTTTTAACGGTAAAATGTATGTACAGATCAAAGGAACTGCGATGGGAACCAGATTTGCACCAAGCTACGCCAACCTCTTTATGGGACAATGGGAGACAGAATTCCTAGGTGGAAGTAGCTTGGTGCAACATCTGGTGACCTACAAGAGATACATAGATGATCATCTGGAAAGGGAATGAAGATGACTTAGTAGAATTTTTCAAAGACGTGAATCAGAATAACAAAGGGCTCAAATTCACTCTTGAACTAAGTAAAACCAATATATCATTCCTTAACTTGGATATAAACATTGAATCAAATAATGTCAACACCAAAACTTCCTTTAAAAAGGTCGACTCAAACAACTATATTCACGCTTGCCATTTAACCAAATGGAAGGAAAATATACCAAAATCACAGTTTCTTAGAGTAAGAAAAAATTACTCGAAACTAACTGAGTATGAGGAACAAGCGGCATTACTTAGGCAAAAGGTTTTCAGATAGAGGATATAATGAGAAGACTATTATTAAAGATAGAGAAGAGGTCAGATTAATAGAAAGAGAAAGCCTCCTAAAATATAAATAAAAACCACCATCTGATAATTTACAGGATACAAAAGATAGTGACCTCGTAGTTCCTTTTATCACGAATTACAATGGGCAATATAAAAAAGTGGAAAAAATCATAAATAAACACTGGCACATAGTCAGGGAAGACCCCATTATAGGCGACGAACTGTCTATAAAACCTACATTCATCTATAAGCGCTCCGACAACCTAAAAACCATCCTAGCCCCCAGTGAATTCAAAAGTAGAAACACACAAACCATACAAAAAGACCTAATGGGAAACAGAGTAAATGGTTTCTTCCCATGCAACTGCTGTAAATCCTGCCACTACAGTTCAAAAACTAAGGAAGTTGTATCCAGTAATACAAAAGAAAAATGTCCAATTAGGGATACCATAAGATGTACAGACAGACAAAGGGACAATTTATCTCATCATTACAGTGTAGCTGTAACAAGCAGTACCTAGGGGAAACGTCAAGGACCCTCAGAGAAAGGCTAATAGAGCATCTGTGGCTCATTGAGAAGGGTAACAAAGATACTCACCTATACCAACATTTCAAAGAGGTACACAACAATAGATTGAAAGACTTTACCTTCTGGGGTATAGTGAAGGTGAAACCAGATTGGAGGGGGGGGGGGGACTTCGAAAACAAAATATTAAAGAAAGAAGCAGAACTAATTTATAGGTTAAAGACCCTCTACCCAATGGGCCTTAACTCGGAAATAGATGTTACCCCTTTCATGTATGATTGATCCGTTCATATGTTATAATTTCATACCGATAGACACTCCACTTAAAACATTTTTTATATATGTGTGTATGTTATATATGTTCCTGTGAGGATATGAATTTAATATGACTGATATAAACTGCTAAGTTCAAATCTGTGACAAAATGTATAAAACCTCTCACTCATAAAGATGTAAACTGAGGTATTTTTCATCCTAGTATTTTTCACCCTATTATTCTGTAAAGAGACTACATACCATTGTAAAGGATCGATGCTGCGATCCAGACCACTCTCATAAAATGATAACCACATTTTTTATATATGTGTATATGTTATATATGTTCCTATGAGGATATAAATTTAATATGACTGATATGAACTGCTAAGTTCAAATCTGACAAAATGTAAAAAACCTCTCACTCATAGAAATGTAAACTGGGGTATGTTTCATCCTAGTATTTTTCACCCTATTATTCTGTAAAGACACTACATACCATTGTAAAAAAACAAAGCAAAACTTTCTGCGCTAAAACACCCCTCACTCATCAGATGTTCAAAATATGACTGATATGCAATAAAAAAGTAACTAAAAACAGAGACCATGCAAAACCCCTAAAAAAAAAAACACAACCTGAGTATATAAAAGTTAATTCAATCAACTTCAAGGGGCCAAATGGACACACAAAGTAATTCTCACACAATGTTAACTGTAATAGTAATAATGTCCAGCAAAAAGTCTATAGAACAGTAAACGGTAGTGGCTTAATCTTGGATACCGTAAAGATCTCTCACCGGAGTGTTTAGTCAGTAAACTTCCCATAGTGAGTTTAAGTTTTACACGGTAAAGAGAGAGATGAAGCTGGTCTGTGTGCGCTGTTGTACTCCACGTACCCTGGGATAACACAAGCGTGTCGGAAGATGACGTCACTCCGAATCGACTACGGAGACAGAGGTGCTGCTGTTCTGAAGCTGGGTTCTTTTCTCCACAGCTAACGAAAACACATAGAAGAAATAGGAGACAAAAGCGCAACCTCGATTCAAGTGGTATTTATTCAACTTTAAATGATAAACAAGCGCAAGGTAAGTAATACACTCACCAAATTGATAAAAGAAACTTGCATATAAAAATTAAAGCTGACAAAACAGAGACAGCAGGGTATACCGGTATAAATCTCCACTTCCCACCAGGTAGATTCCGGATCCCCAGTATGCCTTCTGGCCTGCAGTAGCTTGTAGGACTAGAATATAAATCACTAGTACATGAAGGAGAACACCTCAACGCGTTTCCCCCGTCTGAGCGGACGGGCTTTCTCAAAAGGAAATGTAATGATGACCTAGCTCTAAGGTATGACCCCATAAGGAAAGGTTATGATCCGAGACTAATAGAAGAATCTAAAACTAGGGCCCTTGCAAGGAATAGGGAGGAATTGATAACTAGGAATCTGGTTGTAGTTAAAAAATCTAACTCAGTTGATGAAGCTCCCATTAGGTTTATCTCAACATATAATGAAGGTTCAAACAAAATAAAAAATATTTAAAAAAAACATTGGTCTATTCTTAAAGTACTAGTGATTTATATTCTAGTCCTACAAGCTACTCCAGGCCAGAAGGCGTACTGGGGATCCGGAATCTACCTGGTGGGAAGTGGAGATTTATACCGGTGTACCCTGCTGTCCCTGTTTTGTCAACTTTAATTTTTATGTGCAAGTTTCTTTTATCCATTTGGTGAGTGTATTACTTACCTTGCGCTTGTTTATCATTTAAAGTTGAATAAATACCACTTGAATCGAGGTTGCGCTTTTGTCTCCTATTTCTTCTTACATACAATTGTAAAGGATCAATGCTACGATCCAGACCACTCTCAAGGATTTTTTTTTTATTTTCTATACTCATCACTAAACTTTTCTGATGGGATAACAATACATCATACGCTGAAATTGATGATCCTTTACGAATTGCTGCGATCCAGACCACTCTCAAGGATCTGTGTTTTTCAAAAATCTATACTCATCACTAAACTTTTCTGATGGGATAACAATACATCACAAGCTAAAATTTGTGATCCTTTACAAATTGTCTGTAAAATTGCCTATTAACAGAGATGAGGACTGAGTTATCTTCTCATTAAACATAAAAGACATTGTATACCACCCTAAGGATTTAGAATGTGATCCATACCACCTTAAAAGATTTGTGCTGCTTAAAGATTTACGTCAATCACGGAATTAACCTATGGGAGCATAGCACACCTCTACTTAACCTACACATCGAGTTCTGCACTTCATTCTCGAAAAAGCCCCAGGTTAGGGGTGAAACGCGTGGAATTGAATTGCAAACTACTCCTATTTTCCACCTAGTAATAAAGAGCCACGTACCCATCGGCTTAACTAGGCAACACATCTACTGAATCCTGACCTCTATTACTCTCTGCATATACATTGGATAAGAGGTATCAACACAGGATATTCAACAGCATCAAGTTTCGGATACACAGTGGCAGCTGGCAAATACATATCGCTACTAACTGCAACACTGTGCAACGGGTATCGTCAAGCCTTACGTCACTTCCGGTAATCGAGCATCTGATCTGAAGGAGAAGCGGAGTTCCTCCACAAAGAAAATACCACCGCCACGACTAAAGCGCTTACATCGCCTGGGCCCAGGACACAAGACGACAGTGGACAATAGAGATTGCCGTAACAGCGTCACCTTTTAATGAGAGCGGATCCATTCACACTCTAAACTTAGAGAGAGGTTGTGTTTTAAAGGTACAGAACAACAACTCTTAGGCACAGTAGTTTACCTGTGTTTTAACTCTTGACCCATTTTATTTATTGCAGTTAATCATCATTTTTCTTTTTCACTGGACGTCCAGATTTTTATAAAATATTGGGAATTTTATGTGAACTATTATTTGTATAAACACTGTCTTTTATAGTTTTACCTGTATATTAAAGAACTACTGTTTTTTATGTCCAGATTTGACTGATATATTTGTATATTATTCCTCATTCTTGCATAGACAATGCATCTTTCACCTAGAAATTGGTAATCAACAAACTGGTTAAAAACATTACCATTACTATCGTAACCTGCTATACAACGAGCTAGTCCCACTCCCTAGTAATTGGAAAATTATAAGTTAAAGCCAGAGTACTTGGGCATTGCATTATCACGTTTACACTAAGGGTTAAACTTGTTTCCTATAAATATTTATTTGCCTTAGTTCTTACACTCGACTCTGAATATCTGGTAACAAATCCCTAAGAGATTGGATTTATAAACGCACTATTCCCTAGGCTTTAAGCGCCAGTACACCCCCCTATCCTTTTTTCCCACTCGTGTATTGTATTGTCAATTATTAATTTCTAGTGGTCTTTTAATTGTAAACATGTATTAATATTAATGGAATATCTATCTGGGTTGTATGTTTTTATTATTCTTGTTTTAATACTTTCAAACAGTAAATTATTGAAAATGTAAAGCAAATATCTTAATAGATCTGATACAAACGTGTGAAATCAAGTAATACATGTGATTTCTATTTTTTCTCATGTGAAAGCTTAAAGGGACAGTCTAGTTTTTTTATTGTTTATAAAAGATAGATAATCCCTTTATTGCCCATTCCCCAGTTTTGCATAACCAATACATTTATATTAATATACCTTTTTCTTTTTTACCTCTGTGATTACCTTGTATCTAAGCCTCTGCTGACTGCCCCCTTATTTCAGTTCTTTTGACAAACTTGCATTTTAGTCTATCAGTGCTAACTCATAAATAACTCCACAGGCGTGATCACAATGTTATCTATATGTCCTACATCAAAATGCACTGAGATAACAGGCAGCCTTCAAGGGATTAGAATCATTTTATGAGCCTACCTAGGTTTAGCTTTCAAAAAAAGAATACCAAGAAAACAAAGCAAATTTAATGATAAAAGTAAATTAAAAAGGTGTTTAAAATTGCACGCCCTATATGAATCATGAAAATTAAGTTTTTACTTGACTGTTCCTGTAAGCCTTCAGGCCAGGGTAACTTGGTACAAAAAGGTTGAGAAACACTGCTCTAGTACACCTTATTTGCCATCCATTTGTAATACTAGATTGGCGCTATTCTATTGCGCCTTCATGGCCCGGGTTTTTATAGGGTTTTTATAGGGTACGCACCTTCATGCATGCTAAGTACAAAACATGTTCATTACAGGGCATTTTACAGTGCTTGCACCTAAACTATTCAACTCCTAAATGGTATAACGTCTTAGTGAATGTGTGTTCAATAATGAAGGCACAAGCACTTTAAAACGCACTTTTGTGTTTTGACTTAGTGACTGGGTTTTTATAGGGGATGCACCTTCATGAACGCTATGGTGCAATGTTGTTTGAAAATCCAGTATAGGAAGATGTCATAAGTACTTCTAATAGAAACCTGTGTCTTGTTCTTGTTTTCAGATCACACCAAACCAGACAAACAATAAATGTAAATATTCTTTTAAAAAAAAACAATACATGTAACATATTAATAGTAACAATATAGTCCTTAAAAGGACAGGAAACCCCAAAAATGTATTTCATGATTTTGATAAAACATACAATTTTAAACAACTTTCTAATTTATTTTTTTTATCAAATTTGCTTCATCTTGTTATCCTTTGCTGAAGGAACAGCATTGCAATACTAGCAGCTAGCTGAACACATCTAGTTAGCCAATCACAAGAGACAAATGTGTGCAGGCACCAAAGCGACTAATCTAATTCAAAATAACTTTACTGTAGCTATAAGCTATGTGAATGGGAAATTGTATATATCAGTTTTGGCCAACCTCACAGTTTCTATCCCCATTACAGGTACTTAACACATGAGTAAGCCTTTTTTTGGAACTTTTCTGTTGAAAAGAAATTGTGGCTGGGAGTTTATAATGCATGGATTAATTTTGCATTGTGATCACTGGGAAAACTCACCAGCCAATTTGGCCAGAAACCAAAAAAACAAAAACAAAAAAAACATTTCTGGAGCAAACCACAGATATATTGTAATCAGTCCAATAATTATTCCTGGTACAGTAATATGTCTTAGGGAGAAATCTACATCTGGATGTCAAGCCCTGTGATATCTTGATGGAATCCTTGGATTCCTAAGAAATGGTATCTTCAAGTTTTAATAGGATACAGACCACTATATTCAGAATAGGGACTTTAATTGTGTTATGCTATGGCATTATATGTATTGCCCATTATAGGTTAAAAATGTCCAAATGGTAAATTGAATTCAATTAAATGACCCCTAATATTTTTATAGAGTCAAATTCCTAAGAGTTGAGTAAGCTTTAGAACAGGGTTGAACAACCTACAGCACAAGTGCCATTTGTTGTGCTCTAAGTGATGTTTAATGGTTGTCAGAGGGCTGACATGGCTTTTCGTATAGTGATTCTTTGACTGGCTGTCAGTCAGTGTGGTAACTAGGCCCAGCACTATCCTCTTCTTTAATCTATACAGAGTTCACACACCTATTTTAGAGACAGTGCCCCATACTAAAGGGCAATCAGTGCATCAGACTACATCTGCATGCAGGACTGTCTTTAACACAGGGCAAAAGGGGCAGCTGCCCAGGGCCCAGTTTCTGTTGAGGGGCCCAAGAGTCTAAAAAAAAAAATAAAAAAAAAAAAAAAAAATTTTATGGTTCATACCAGACTGCTGATGTGACATGGGGAACACACACATTCAGTCCTAATACTGTCACAGTCAAAAGTACTCTGCTTATAGTTATTTTTTAAAAAAAACTGTGCCAGACCGTGCTGGTGTCATGTGACATGCCAAGCTATTGCCATGTGCTGTTTTAGATGTGCACTGGGCAGCACTGAATGCAAAGTCCTAACTCGGCATCCAACCATTCCCACTGCATCATAAGAAGTCCTACTGGGGTTACCAATGTTACCAGGTAACTGCTCTGGTGGTAGGGATTGTTTCTGGGTAGGGCTGACTGTAGGTGCATGCAGCAGAAAGCTGGAGCAGAAAGCACGTGAGGATTTGAGCATCTGTGCAGCTGCATACACTGATCTCTTCAGTCTTGAGGCTGTGTGACTCATCTCACACTGTATCCATGCAGCCTTGGACAGACAGCATCCAGTCTGCTGGTTCCCTTAGCCCTGCTCTTTCTGCTATGGCCCTAAGATCAACTAACTGAAGTTTGTTAGGGGAACAGTGCTTTGTAGAAAGGTGTCAGTGGGAAGAATATGTGAGTGCACACACACCCCTCCCCATGCAGCATTGTCTAGTGCAGGGTGAGAGGGAACTTGTTTCTAGCAAAGAAGTGACATGTGCTGCTGTGGCTGATGTATAGTGTCATGCTGATACTTCACACATTAATGTAAGGTTTATTTTTATAATTTGTTTTCTCACTGTCTCAGATTTTACAGCTTCCCATAGTAGTTCTGCTGTTCCAGTCAGTAAACTTATACTGCACCTCCATGCTTCCTCCTCAGTCTTTACCTTGCTTTGCTCCTGTTGCTGCCCTAAATCTCTTTAACTAGCTAACCTCACACCAGAATCACATTCAAAAGAATATTAAATGAATCCACAGTGGAGGAATTTATATATATTTATTTACTTATTAGTACTGCTTAGGTCCAGTTTCACATATTGCAATTTATTTCATTGTTTGAAATGATTAGCTCAGCAGTGGATAATCCACTGCTGGGCTAATAATTAAAAAAAAATTGATTTAGTTGTTTTTTGGAATGTTAGGGTGGAGAGCGAAATTGCATTGGGGGGGCCCAAGAAAATTTTTGCCCAGGGTCCAGTCAATATTAAAGATGGCCCTGTCTGCATGGCCCAGGGATATTATGGTATGGGGCTGAAAAAATGGTTGCACAGCCAAAGAGTCTGAGATATTTAATATTATTATGACATGCAGAGTCAGATTTATAGATGTAGATAAAGAGAATGTAGGGTAAGGAAGTGGGGTCAGATAAAATTGTGGAACTGGTCCTTGAACTGGACAAATCTGCTCTAAAACACAAGTGATTTTCTTGACTATTGATGGTCTGTGTTCTTCCATTATATGTGTATTAGAAGAGCAGTATTGTAATTTAACTAACCCTAGTCTTTATTTACATTGTAAAACTATACCATATGTATGGAGATTCTGTAGTTTTTTCAGCAATATATATTTTTTTTATATTTGTTGCATTTTGCACTTTTAAGTACACACAAAATTAGTTCAATTTATTTATTGCTCAACCACAAGTTTAATTTATGTTTTTTTGTGTTTTGCTGTATTTTAAAGGGATATGTAACTCAACATTTTTCTTTTGTGATTAGCATACCATTTAAAAAAAAAGTTTCCTCTAATTGCCAAATTTGCTTTGTTCTTTGTTGAAGAGATACCTATAGGTAGCGTACACATATCTAATGCACTACATGACAGAAAAAAGAGCTGCCATCTTGTGGTCTTGCAAATGCATAACATTATTCCAAAATTACTGCAATTTAGAGCTGCAGACAAATGAAAGCTCAAAAGCTTACCTTATTGCTTTTCAACAATGGATTCCAGGAGAATTAAGCAAATTTGATAATAGAAGTAAACTAGAATAGAAGTAAATTGAAAGAAACTTAAGTTTGGTAGCAGTAATGCCTGGAACACCCCTTACATGAGAGAAATATCCCTCTTCCCATACTTTTCTCCTCTTGGTGTTCCTCAGGGGTCAGTTCTGGGGCCTGTTTTGTTTAACATATTTATCTGTGATATCAGCAAAGGGCTACAGGGGAAAGTATGTCTGTTTGCAGATGATACAAAAATTTGTAACAGAGTGGATGTTCCAGGGGGGTAGACAAAATGAGAAGTGATATACAACAATTGGAGGATTGGATCTAAAGTTTAACACAGCAAAGTGTAAAATAATGCATCTAGGGAAGAAAAATCTGAATGTTAATTATAGACTAAATTACACTTTACTGACTGTTACAGATGAGGAACAGGACTTGGGAATTATTATTTCAGATGATTTAAAGCTTAGTAAACAATGTAGTAATGCAGCGAGTAAGGCTAGCAGAATGCTTGGATGCATTGGTAGAGGTATTTGCAGCAGAAATAGTAAGGTTCTTATGCCACTTTATAGATCATTAGTTAGGCCTCTTCTTGAGTATTGTGTGCAGTTCTGGAGGCCATATCTTCAGAAGGATATTAACAAACTTGAATCTGTGCAAAGGAGGGCTACAAAAATGGTACATGGTCTAAAAAATAAAACTTACCAGGATAGGCTCAATTGCCTAAATATCTATAGCTTAGAGGAGAGAAGGGAAAGAGGTGATATGATAGCAACTTTCAAGTACGTTAAAGGGCTTAGTAAAACTGAGGCTGTAGTTTTTTTTACATAAAATGGAAAATTCAAGATCAAGGGGTCATGATCTCAAGCTAAAGGGTAGTAGATTCAGGAGTAATTTGAGGAAGCACTACTTTACAGAAAGAGTGATTGCTTTATGGGATAAACTTCCTCAAGAGGTAGTAGTGACAAACAATGTGGGGGACTTTAAAAGTACATGGGACAAGCATAAGGCTATCCTACAAGCTAGATAAGTTTATACTGTTAGGTAAGGTCGGGCAGACTTGCTGGGCCTATGGCTCTTATCTGCCGTCAATATCTATGTTTCTATGTTAAAGGGACATTAAACTCAGTATTTAATCCCCCCCCCCCCAAAAAAAAAAAAAGATTTAATGGTATGTAATAATAAAAAATTGGCTAAATGTAGCCACCAATGAACTAAAAAATGGGCTGGCTCCTAAACTTACATTCCTGATTTTTCAAATAAAGATACAAAGAGAATGAAGAAAATGATTAATAGGAGTAAATAAGAAAGTTGCTTAAAATTGTATGCTCTTTCTGAATCATGAAAATTTGGGTTTCATATCCCTTTAACCTGAGGAGGAGAATAAATTGACTGTGACTGCACATGCCAGATGTAAATCCCAGGACAAGCATATTGATTGGATACTGAAAATCCCTTTTTTAATGGGATATGGCTACTGAGGAAATTTTGAGGTAAAATATATTCCTTTTTACATCAAGTTGTTCATGCAATATTTTCTAGTCATATTTTTACATTTATGCTGCCTCATTTTCAAGTGATTCAACATTTTGATAACATATCCCTTACTAATATATACTGTGGGGGGTAGTTATCAAGCCGTCTACTTTTCTGGCTTCGCCGGCCCAATACGCCCGCCTAAGCTCGCCTCACATCGCCGCCGCGGACCTGAAAAAATACGCCTAAGTTATCAAATAAAGCTGTCAAAAAGCCGCGGGGCGATGGGCAGTGGACTGTGAGAGTTATCACTCATCCGATCTCGCTGCCCTTCGGCTTTTTCCCAGCTTTATTGCTAGCCTGTCACTAAGCACTCACACTAAACTACACTGTTCTATTCCTATACCGGCGCCCCCGGAGCCCCCCGCAACTCAATAAAGTTACTAACCCCTAAACCGCCGCTCCTAGACCCCGCCGCAACTCTTATAAATGTATTAACCCCTAAACCGCCGCTCCTAGACCCTGCCGCAACTCTTATAAATGTATTAACCCCTAAACCGCCGCTCCCGGACACCGCTGCCACCTACAGTATACCTAGTAACCCCTATCCTGCCCCCCCTACACCGTCGCCCTCTATTATAAAGTTATTAACCCCTATCCTGCTGATCCCGCACCTCTCCGCAACTAAATAAATAGTTTAACCCCTAAACCGCCGCTCCCTGAACCCGCCGCAACCTATATTAAACCTATTAACCCCTATCCTGCCCCCCCTACACCGTCGTCACCTATAATAAATTTATTAACCCCTAATCTGCCTCCCCTACACCGTCGCCCCCTATAATAAATTTATTAACCCCTATCCTGCCCCCCACTACGCCGCCGCCACTGTAATAAAATTATTAACCCCTAAACCTAAGTCTAACCCTAACACCCCCCTAACTTAAATATTAATTAAATAAATCTAAATAAATTAACTCTTATTAACTAAATGAATCCTATTTAAAACTAAATACTTACCTATAAAATAAACCCTAATATAGCTACAATATAAATAATAATTATATTCTAGCTATCTTAGGATTTATTTTTATTTTACAGGTACCTTTCAATTTATTTTAACTAGGTACAATAGCTATTAAATAGTTATTAACTATTTAATAGCTTACCTAGCTAAAATAAACTGAAATTTACCTGTAAAATAAATCCTAACCTAAGTTACAATTACACCTAACACTACACTACACTTTAATAAATTATTCCTATTTAAAAATAAATACTTACCTGTAAAATAAACCCTAAGATAGCTACAATATAATTAATAATTATATTGTAGCTATCTTAGGATTTATATTTATTTTACAGGTAACTTTGTATTTATTTTAGCTAGTTAGAATAGTTATTAAATAGTTATTAACTATTTAATAACTACCTAGCTAAAAGAAATACAAAATTACCTGTAAAATAAATCCTAACCTAAGTTACAATTAAACCTAATACTACACTATCATTAAATTAATTAAATAAACTACCTACAAATAACTACAATTAAATACAATTACATAAACTAACTAAAGTACAAAAAATAAAAAAGCTAAGTTACAAAAAATAAAAAAATAAGTTACAAACATGTTAAAAATATTACAACAATTTTAAGCTACTTACACCTAATCTAAGCCCCCTAATAAAATAACAAACCCCCCCAAAATAAAAAAATGCCCTACCCTATTCTAAATTAAATAAAGTTCAAAGCTCTTTTACCTTACCAGCCCTTAAAAGGGCCATTTGTGGGGGCATGCCCCAAAGAAAACAGCTCTTTTGCCTGTAAAAGAAAAATACAACCCCCCCCAACATTAAAACCCACCACCCACATACCCCTAATCTAACCCAAACCCCCCTTACAAAAACCTAACACTAATCCCCTGAAGATCATCCTACCTTGAGTCGTCTTCACTCAGCCGAGCAGCAATGGAACCGAAGTGGACATCCGGAGCAGAAGAAGTTAATCCTCCAAGCGGCGCTGAAGAAATCTTCCATCCGATGAAGTCATCATCCAGGCGGCGCTGAAGAAAAGTCTTCGATCCGGCCGATGTCATCTTCAAAGAGGCGCTGAAGAGGTCTTCTATCCGGGCGAAGTCATCTTCCATGCCGGGTCTTGAATCTTCCTTCCGCCGACGCGGAACCTCCTTCTTCACTGATGGACTACGACAAATGAAGGCTCCTTTAAGGGACGTCATCCAAGATGGCGTCCCCTCAATTCCGATTGGCTGATAGGATTCTATCAGCCAATCAGAATTAAGGTAGGAAAATTCTGATTGGCTGATGGAATCAGCCAATCAGATTCAAGTTCAATCCGATTGGCTGATCCAATCAGCCAATCAGATTGAGCTTGCATTCTATTGGCTGATCGGAACAGCCAATAGAATGCGAGCTCAATCTGATTGGCTGATTCCATCAGCCAATCAGATTTTTCCTACCTTAATTCCGATTGGCTGATAGAATCCTATCAGCCAATCGGAATTGAGGGGACGCCATCTTGGATGACGTCCTTTAAAGGAGCCTTCATTCGTCGTAGTCCGTCGGTGAAGAAGGAGGTTCCGCGTCGGCGGAAGGAAGATTCAAGACCCGGCATGGAAGATGACATCGCCCGGATAGAAGACCTCTTCAGCGCCTCTTTGAAGATGACATCGGCTGGATCGAAGACTTTTCTTCAGCGCCGCCTGGATGATGACTTCATCGGATGGAAGATTTCTTCAGCGCCGCTTGGAGGATTAACTTCTTCCGCTCCGGATGTCCACTTTGGTTCCATCGCTGCTCGGCTGAGTGAAGACAAGGTAGGATGATCTTCAGGGGATTAGTGTTAGGTTTTTGTAAGGGGGGTTTGGGTTAGATTAGGGGTATGTGGGTGGTGGGTTTTAATGTTGGGGGGGGTTGTATTTTTCTTTTACAGGCAAAAGAGCTGTTTTCTTTGGGGCATGCCCCCACAAATGGCCCTTTTAAGGGCTGGTAAGGTAAAAGAGCTTTGAACTTTATTTAATTTAGAATAGGGTAGGGCATTTTTTTATTTTGGGGGGGTTTGTTATTTTATTAGGGGGCTTAGATTATGTGTAAGTAGCTTAAAATTGTTGTAATATTTTTAACATGTTTGTAACTTATTTTTTTATTTTTTGTAACTTAGCTTTTTTTATTTTTTGTACTTTAGTTAGTTTATGTAATTGTATTTAATTGTAGTTATTTGTAGGTAGTTTAATTAATTTAATGATAGTGTAGTATTAGGTTTAATTGTAACTTAAGTTAGGATTTATTTTACAGGTAATTTTGTATTTCTTTTAGCTAGGTAGTTATTAAATAGTTAATAACTATTTAATAACTATTCTAACTAGCTAAAATAAATACAAAGTTACCTGTAAAATAAATATAAATCCTAAGATAGCTACAATATAATTATTAATTATATTGTAGCTATCTTAGGGTTTATTTTACAGGTAAGTATTTATTTTTAAATAGGAATAATTTATTAAAGTATAGTGTAGTGTTAGGTGTAATTGTAACTTAGGTTAGGATTTATTTTACAGGTAAATTTCAGTTTATTTTTACTAGATAGCTATTAAACAGTTAATAACTATTTAATAGCTATTGTACCTAGTTAAAATAAATTGAAAGGTACCTGTAAAATAAAAATAAATCCTAAGATAGCTAGAATATAATTATTATTTATATTGTAGCTATATTAGGGTTTATTTTAAAGGTAAGTATTTAGTTTTAAATAGGATTCATTTAGTTAATAAGAGTTAATTTATTTAGATTTATTTAATTAATATTTAAGTTAGGGGGGCGTTAGGGTTAGGGTTAGACTTAGGTTTAGGGGTTAATAATTTTATTACAGTGGCGGCGGTGTAGTGGGGGGCAGGATAGGGGTTAATAAATTTATTATAGGTGGCGACGGTGTGGGGGGGCAGGATAGGGGTTAATACATTTAATATAGGTTGCGGCGGGTTCAGGGAGCGGCGGTTTAGGGGTTAATACATTTATTATAGTTGCGGTGGGCTCCGGGAGCGGCGGTTTAGGGGTTAATATGTATAGAGTAGCTTGCGGTAGGCTCCGGGAGCGGCGGTTTAGGGGGTAATAACTTTATTTAGTTGCGGCGGTGTAGGGGGGACAGATTAGTGGTGTTTAGACTCGGGGTACATGTTAGGGTGTTAGGTGTAGACAGCTCCCATAGAAATCAATGGGATGTCTGTAAGCAGCGAACTTGTACTTTCGCTATGGTCGGACTCCCATTGATTCCTATGGGATCCGCCGCCTCCAGGGGTGGCGGTTTGAAAACCAGGTACGCTGGGCCGTAAAAGTGCCGAGCGCACCTGCTAGTTTTTTGATAACTAGCAAAAGTAGTGAGAATGTGCCGCACTTGTGTGCAGAACATCTGGAGTGACGTAAGAATCGATCTGTGTCGGACTGAGTCCGGCGGATCGCAGCTTACGTCACAAAATTCTACTTTTGCCGGTCTCGAGCCTTTGATAACTAAGGCGTATCAGCCTCGCCACAAATACGCTGCGGAATTCCAGCATATTTGAGGTTGACGGCTTGATAACTAGGCCCCTGTGTGTATACATTGCAAAAAACTTTATTACACATAAACTATGTTCCTCATCAATAACTGGCAGATTGAAGATTATAATTCAGGACAGATATAATGTTTCATACCTCTCCAGCTAAAGAAACACAAGTCACATTCTAAGAGTTAACCAATCAACCCACACCAATTACCCTCAAATTGACATCTCTATTTATGTTAGGATAGACACGCGTGTAATTTTGCTCAACACAAGCAACAAAGCTGTTTCTCCAAAGCAAGAGTGACACCACTTTTTTTTCCCCTTAAAGTAGCTTTTTGGATCTCATGTCTATAGCCCTGTTTAATGATCTCCAACCAACAAATAAAAAAGATATTTCAGTGTTGCATATTTAGCTGTAAATTTATTGAGATTGCAATTAGATGCATTAGGCAGAGTAGGTCTTCTTAGGGCCAGTTACAGCATTTACAGTTGGGGTCAAACACAGTTCCTGCTGAACACTGCAGAGGGAAAGTGTTGCCTGCTGCACATATGTAGAACCTGTTGGCATTTATAGGGTTCACATAGATACCATCGGTTTTACCAGCACAGTAGTTAGGGTCAACCTCAGTGCCGGGAGGTGGTTTAGGGGTATCTGGTTTAGGGGTATCTGGTGATGGGGTGTCTGGGGAAGGGGTGTCTGGGGAAGGAGTGACTGGGGGGGAGGGTGTGGTCACGCTTCCAGTAGTTGTTGCAGGGGGATCAGTGGGTACAACTGGGGGAGGTTGAGTGGAGTCACATGGATCTCCAGGGCAGTTTGTGACTGAACCTAAAACAGAAAATTATAAAATCAGAATAAAACCAAAATAAAAATATTGAAAACATTTTAATTGTGAACAAAGTCATGGGTACAGACAAATGCAAATTATAGTCTATTCCACAAGCATTTGTCTATTTTTTTACAGTCCTATCTGTATCTATAGCGTTAAGTGACAGTTATGTGCGAAGGGACGTAGAAAACCAGGATCGTTAATCCAGACTGGATCAGTTATTTCTTTGGGTCAGCTAGATTAGAAATGTTCATATCATGTAAGGTACATCCCAGGGTACTGCTCAGTGTATTATTTAATTGCTGCGGTATGTGCAAATGTAAGTGAAATTCATACCTCTTTAAATATGGGAAGGGGTACATGGTTGTGTTTAGACACAAAAATAGAAGTGATATTGATTGCACTCAAGCACACAATAGCCCTAATATTTTTGAGTTCCATTAGTCAAAAATGTTTAACTAAACATATTAAACTTTGAATAGACTTTCATTGTTTATTTTGCCCAATTTTCCTGTAATTTATTTCTGAAAACTGTGTTCTTGCAGAATCCAAAACCCTGACCCTAGAAGCTGCTACCCACGGATTGTCTGATCAGTGCAGCAGCTTATTTATATCTGTCACTAATTGGCTACAGTACTGCATACTTATGTCTTTTCTAGGGCTTTGTCCCTGGACAGCAAAACAATGCAAATGTTGCCAACAAAATCACTGTATGCAGACATTACCTTCTAGCAGAGATTTCAGGTGATTGATCAATGGATATTTGCCCTCATTGCAGAAAGTACCAAGGAAATCATCCAGATCCATAGCCCAGACCATAGCACCACCAAAGCCACTCTCCTTCAGGAACTTTACCTGGTGGGAGAGTAATTAATAAGAAAGAAAATATTATGTTAAAGAATGATGTTAGGATATGTATAAAATTCAGTAACGTAGTGTTTACAGGTTATAAGGTGAAACCTACGTAGGCATTTTACAGTATTTCTCTGCTTAGCTCATGTATACATTAAAACATACAGGCAAACCTAATAAAATATTGAGATACTTTTTCAAATGCTTATAAAAGTAACAAACAAGAATCTATCCTGTGCTGATGAAGCCTAATAAGGTCGAAACAGGTTTCAACGTCTGATTTATTTTACTGTACTCTTCAATCCCTGATACTTTTAAAAGCTGTATTGCCCAGTATTGCTCTGGCATAAGTGAATCCATGTGCAAATCGGATATTTGAAGTAAAACACTGGAAGTTTAGGTTTTCTGTGGAAAGGTGTAAAGATGTGCTATATAGTGATGTATTGTATTAATATTTGAGACAAATTTTCATGAATTCTTTGCTCTAGTGAAATCACATCTGGGTTTAACATTTGAAAAATATATAGGCTTTGATGGAAATAGAGCGTAATAATGTAAAGTAAATAAAGGTTTCAATGTAATTTCTCTAATGAGTAAATCTAAGTTGATGTAAAAAGTACCTGCAATGAGAAAGATCTAGAATGATTCTGTAGCCATTCAAAATCTTGAAAAAAGTTCCCATAATTTGATAAGAAAAATCTGCATTCCCAAGACTGGAATAAAGTGTTTTAATTTCTACGTACATGTGGCAATAAAATACATTTTTGTTTTCTTATTTGGACATTTATTAATTTTGTGTTAATAAATTTTAAAAGATGAGTTCCACAATAGGATGGAAACCAGGAGGTTCTTCAATGACAGTGAAATTAGAGACAAATTCCGCAAGTAGGTTTGCCACGATATAATCATGTGACACATCTTTGACCTGACTTCCTTAACCAATTCATTCACTATACAGCACCAGCACTAACAGGAAACTTACTTTGCACTCATAGCTCTGTTTGTTGTCAAATCCGACCCACTCATTGTCCTTGCAGGCATATGGTACCTTCTGGTCTGGAATCCATTTCACTGTTGTCCCTTTTAGCCAGGTGCAGATCTAATGAAGTGGGGATAGGATTAAAAAAAGAAAGAAAAAAAGAGCAATGTATAAGATGTACTGTTGGTAGTGACAGACTAGATCTTTAAAACATGCTCTATATAACAAGAGGTAAATGTATAAAGACCAGCTAACTGTTCCACATTTTTTAGTACATTGAATTTGTGTAAAAATTGTGCTTTTTACCACACTCCCTATTGTGCTCTGTACCTTGTGCTTTTTACCTCACTCCCTATTGTGCTCTGTACCTCCATTTCTATTGTGCTCTGTACCTCCCTTCCTATTGTGCTCTGTACCTCCCTTCCTATTGTGCTCTGTACCTCACTCTCTATTGTGCTCTGTACCTCACTCCCTATTGTGCTCTGTACCTCATTTAGGGTTGCCACCTGCCTCGGTATCACCAGGACAGTCCCGGTCTGGGACTGTATGTCAGTGTCCCGGAACTAGACTCCAATGCCCCGGCTTGCCCACCTCCCCTGTCACACACACATCAACACTGTTGATTTTTAAAAAAGAACTTTGGTGGCTGGGCCTCCCAGCAGGGCAATGTGAGGGAAAACTAGGGAAAGTAGACTCACACAGAGTCACAGCTACACGCGGGTCACACAATTGACAGTTTGCCCTTAGCAAAAATGGCGGCGGATAACACTGGAGACTGGAGTCGCATTAGGTGACATTTACTGCTCGCCACAGACTTCTGCTAGTTTTTTTCCAGCGGCTGCTGCAACACTTTCTGCTGTCTAAATACCGGAGCCACCCGTGAGCGATGCCTGTGGGTTTTACTGTTGTGCTTGTGCTGCTAACATGGAGGACTCGGACCTGCCAGCTGAGAGGGAGACTATTGTAAACGCACTCAGCCTCAAAAGATGGGTCAACCACTTGGCTGCCAGTGCCAGGACATGCTGCATAATCATCACATTGTTTTGTATTGTGCTGCAGCGCTCTCTGTCATTCAAGGAGTTAATTGTGATATTATGTGATTGCAGTGCATCGCGCATATAAAAGAAGTGAACAGCGGTTAAACATTCACACTTCACACTGACAGGCAGCTCACTGACACTTCACACACACACCACTGACAGGCAGCTCACTGACACTTCACACACACACCACTGACAGGCAGCTCACTGACACTTCACACACACACCACTGACAGGCAGCTCACTGACCCTTCACACACACCACTGACAGGCAGCTCACTGACACTTCACACACACCACTGACAGGCAGCTCACTGACACTTCACACACACACCACTGACAGGCAGCTCACTGACACTTCACACACACACACACATACTGACAGGCAGCTCACTGACACTTCACACACACACACTGACAGGCAGCTCACTGACACTTCACACACACATACTGACAGGCAGCTCACTGACACTTCACACACACACACTGAGAGGCAGCAAAAATGCTAAAATATATTTTATTAAGGCCGGGTGAAGCCACACCCCCACCACGCCCCCAGCCACACACCCATCACACCTCAACCACACCCCAAATTCAAAGTGTCCAGGAATCGGCTGGGCAAAAGGTGGCAACCCTAACCTCACTCCCTATTGTGCTCTGTACCACACTCCCTATTGTGCTCTGTACCACACTCCCTATTGTGCTCTGTACCACACTCCCTATTGTGCTCTGTACCACACTCCTTATTGTGCTCTGTACCACACTCCCTATTGTGCTCTGTACCACACTCCCTATTGTGCTCTGTACCACACTCTATAGTGTGCTCTGTACCACACTCTATAGTGTGCTCTGTACCACAATCTATATTGTGCTCTGTACCACACTCCCTATTGTGCTCTGTACCACACTCCCTATTGTGCTCTGTACCACACTCCCTATTGTGCTCTGTACCACACTCCCTATTGTGCTCTGTACCACACTCCCTATTGTGCTCTGTACCACACTCCCTATTGTGCTCTGTACCACACTCCCTATTGTGCTCTGTACCACAATCTATATTGTGCTCTGTTCCACACTGGTAAATTGTTGCTACAGAGCTGATTTTAACTTTGTGTTTGATCCATAGAACAAAATGTTATGAGTATAGTAGCATATAGTTGTACGTTTTTGAAAATATTGTATTAATATTTTAGCAAGTCTGTGCGGTTATCCTAGAAGTTATTTAAGTAAAGGGCCACAACATTTTTTACAGATCTCTAAATCCTTAAGAAACTCTTATATTTTTTATTACCTCATAGTAGGCCCAAAAGCCAGCCTCTCGGGTATAAGGCCCAGAAGAGCCTGCGCCAGACACTGGGATCCCTACATCACATAGACTTGGATTTGGGTTCCTAAAGGTTCGTCCATAGGTTGGAATTCCCATAATGAGCTTTTCTGCAGGGACGCCATTATCTTTCCAGTAGTTCATAGCATATCTCTGCAATTGAGAGACAGTGGGAAAAATAAGTGTCACAGATATAAAAGCAAAGAACAAGTAAAGCAGTGAAAATAAAAAACTGGTCTGTATCAGTTAAGAGCTCACAAGAGGACTTGATTGTGCTATTGGTTTTGTGTGCAAACTCCATGTATAGAGTTCAAGTTCAAAACACGCCATGTTTTTCACACTGGGGCAGTGATAGTCAGACGTTTTAGGCAACAGAAGGCAATGTATGTCCTATACTTCTGAAAGGGGCAACAAAAATAAATAAACAAAATAAACATTTATAGCTTTTTAAATTTAACATCTGCCACCCACCATAAGTTAAGACTTAGGGGCTGAATTATCAAGCTCCGAATGGAGCTTGATGTCCCTGATTCCGCACAAGCCTTCAGGCTCGCCGGAAACAGCAGTTATGAAGCAGCGGTCTTTAGACTGCTGCTCCATAACTTGTCCACTGCCTCTGAGGCTGCAGACATCAATCCACCCGATCCTATACAATCGGGCTGATTGACACCCCCTGCTAGCGGCCGATTGGCCGCGAATCTGCAGGGGGCGGCATCGCACAAGCAGTTCACAAGAACTACTTGTGCAATGATAAATGCCAACAGCGTATACATTGTATCATCACACTATAATAAATCATTCCCTTAAGATTAAGAAATTGCTCCCCTCACAATAAAACAAGATTCTTGATAAACTCTATAGCCACCAGGTCAATAATTACTACAATACAGGTAAGTAAAGTCTAGGTAGATGTAGGCGGTAGATTTATATGTAGATTTATAATGTTAGTTTTCAAGTTGACCTATTAGTATTTTGCACTTTGCTTTTAAATGTCCTATCCTTCTGCTCTCTGTAATCTTTTTTTTTTCTAAAAATAAAAACTATTGCCCCAGTTTTGTCTTGGGCCTGGTCTGTTGAGTACTATATGCAATATAGGATGAATGCTATAGCAGCTTTGGTGGTTCTCTTACGGTGTTGAAATACACCATGTCTCCTTTGTCTGTAGACCCTTGGCACAGGGGGCTGTTGTGTCCGGATGTTGTATCCCAACCACCATGGAAATCATACGTCATAACACAGATAAAATCTAAGGTCCTAAAGAAAAAAACAGGTGTGAATTAAATATAGAGATATTCAGATGGTTAAAGAAAACCAACCACCTACTGCAAAACTACAAACATTTTCCATTCTCCTCCCTTATTTCCTCCACTCACTTTCCAACCTTAGCGATCTCATAGCCTGCATCAATGGTTCCTTTTCCAGCAGAGACAGCTGCTGTTACCAGGAGTCTTGGACGATTTGTGGCAGCTCCTTCTGCAATGAAGGCAGCCAGGATTTCCTACAATATTTAGAGTTGAGAGTGGAATGAAGAAAATGTAATAACCTCTCATTATATAGAAAGAGTGAGCTATAGATAAGGAGATGAGATAGATAGACAGACAGACAGACAATGGAAATCATGGATACCTATACTTGACAATGGGCATTAATCAATAAAATTGAGCACTATAAGAGCACAATGATAAAGGTAAAATGTTGAATTCTATAAATGATATACAAAGCTCACCTCTGTCAGGATAGTAAATCTTTGCTTGTCTTCAGGTGGGCTGCCTCTAGATCCTGGGTACTCAAAGTCAAGGTCAATACCATTAAAATCATATTTTCGCAAATGTTCAATAAGAGAATCGATGAAGATTTTACGGTTGGCAGCACTAGACACCATTGTTGTGAATCTGGAAGCATTATTAATGGTAAATTGATTGATATAAAGCGCCATAACACCCAGTGTTCAGTCTACAAGTCAATTCAATCAAATCTATGAATAACATTTCCATATATTAAAAAAGAAATTGGTAATTTTACTTCTGTACAATAAAATTTTCATATATAGCATAATAAACTCACTTTTGTGTTCCAAAGTTCCAACCACCAACAGACAATAATGTCACCAACTTTGGATTTCTAAGAAATAGAAAGACAGTTATTGGCAAAATGTATTTTTTTAAGATCTAAGTAAGTTAAACAAAACTGCATAATTTGTGTAAATGTGATCAGGCTAGGGGAAGAAACTAGTTATATTTTATGACTATTTAATGTTGCAAGAAAGTAGAATGGAAGGCTGTGACTTTCACTTTATTTACAGCTGGACAGTTACCCTGGTGAATATATCGGCTTTTAAGGCTAATGACATTAACATAGCGGACACTTGGCACAAGTGAAATTCAGGATCTATATGGCTTTTCTTTTAGTGAAGTTAATAGCAAACATAGAATAAATGACTAGACAATCAGCAAGCTGGGTAATAATGACACAAACAAGGGCTTTACATTTTTATTGATGTACTGCGTGTGATCAGGCTTGGGATGCAATACTTACTGTTTTTTCAAGTCATTAAACTGCTTGTAGAGAACATCATCATTCCACTCATATGGCGCAATCTTGTTATCGTTCATAGTGGCGAAGGCGTACAGGAGGTGAGTGCACAGCTGCGGGTCAACGTTCCCTGGCATAAACTTTGCAGGTTCCGGTCGGTACTGTGACCAGTTTGTAAAGTAACAAACCAGCTTATAGGCAGAGCCTAAAAATAGACAGGTAATCAAAGTCAAGACCATCTCGAGTCTCGACATGAAAGCCATTTTTCATTTCTTTCATGATTCCGATAGAGCATACCATTTTAAACAACTTGCTAATTTACTCCTATTATCTAATTTGCTTTGTTCTTTTGATAGCCTTTGTTGAAAAGTATACCTAGGTAGGTTCAGGAGGGGGGGAGCTAGCTGGTGATTGGTGGCTGCAGATATATGTCTCTTGTCATTGGCTAAATGATGTGTTCAGCTAGCTCCCAGTAGTGCATTACTGCTCCTTTCATAAAGGCTGATTTAGGGCTAGATTACGAGCGGAGCGCAAAATTACGCTTACACAAGCACAATATTTGCACTCCACACAGTATTACCAGTGTACGCAAATGTACACTGGTATTACCAATTGATCACAATGCGAACATGACCTCGAGTTCGCATTGCAAGGAAGCTTTGCCATCATGAGAGCGCACGTCTATAGGCTCCAATGGGAGCCTCATTTTCATGCCTTGAGACATGGCAGAGAACCTAGTGCAGCGAAGGGGGTAAGTCACGCAGTGATGGGCAGCAAATAAAAAATATGTGAATACCCTAACTTGCGGTAGCATTAACCAGCCATTTGTAACAATAAATTAGCGCTTCACTTGTAATCTAGCCCTTAGCCATAATTTGATTTTTTAATGTACCATAAATGTGTAAAATTCTGAGGGTATCCAAATTCCCTTTAGCTATTAGAATATCACAGACATGTAAATGCTATCATCACTAAAATTAAACACAATTTTTTTTGCATGCAATATCATAATAATTTCATATAATATTTCTTTAATTCTCTAATTTTTAACTGGTCTGATTATTGTAAAGGATCATCTAACAATATTTTCAGAACTAATGGAGATAGGAACACTGTTAGAGTATATTTCCTTAGCTCTGTTACTACTGTTTATGGCTAATTAGTCTGTAGCTCATTTTATATAACCAAAATTTTAAAGGGACAGTAAAGTCATAATAAGACATTCCTGATTCAGACAGAGAATACAATTTACATTTTTTTTCCCAATTTACTTCTATTATTTAATTTGCTTCCTTCTCTTGTTATGCTTTGCTGAAAGGTTTATCTAGGTAAGCTCAGGAACAGCAAAGAACCTAGGTTCTAGCAGCTGATTGGTGGCTGCATATATATACCGATTGTCATTGGCTCACCCATGTGTTCATTTAGAAACCAGTAGTGCATTGCTGCTCCTTCAACAAATGATACCAAGAGAATTAAACAAATTTGATAATAAAAGTAAACTGGAAAGTTGTTTAAAATTGTATGTTCTACCTAAATCATGAAAGAAAAATGTTGGGTTTCATGTCCCTTTAAATGTTCTGTAGATATTTACTGTGAAGCATCGAACCTGAAAGTATTGGATAGCATACTGCTGCTTACTGAAAGAAATGGGTTTGCATATTATTCTAGAATGCTGCTTATCGAAGATATAAACCACAGTGTATATACTTTTAAATAGCCTTCACTCTGCATTGTATACCAGAAGTACATACTTAGGGCATTAGTAGGATAGAGAAGGTTGCAGGAGCTCTCCCAAACCGTTATAGTGCTGCAAAATGTTGGTCAGTTGAGAGCTTTACAAGAGTACTTTTATTGCGCTTTGCAGATATTGCGTTGTTTTTTCAAATTGAAGGTTTGTGGCAACCTTGCATCGAGCAAGTATATTGATTCCATTACGACTCGCTAAAGCTCAGATGATGTTTAAGGGCCTATTTAAGAAGGTGCGAGCGGACATGATCTGATATTGTGGATCATGTCCGCTGCACATTGATAAATGCCGACAGCATACGCTCTCGGCATTTATCATTGCACCAGCAGTTCTAGTTGCACTAGCAGTTCTACCGCCCCCTGGTGTCAATTGTGATTTCCGGCAATGTCTGTCCGCCGCCTCAGAGCAGGTGGACAGGTTATGGTGCAGCTGTCTTTAGACCGCTGCTTCATAACTTGTGTTTCTGGCGAGCCATACGGAGCTTGATAAATATGCCCCTTAGTATTTTTTAGCGATAAAGTATTTTTGGAATTAAGGTATGTGCATTGGGGGGGTTTTTAGACATAATTGCACTTAATATACTAAAGTATAGTGTAAATTGAACTTTTATATGCACTGAAAAACAAAATAATTTGTGTGACTAGTTTTTTTGTTGTTGCAATATTCGCTTTATTGCGGTGGTCTGGAACCGAACCCACAATATCTGCGATACGCTTGTATAATGTTGAATGTTGCACCAATGACCAGCTATGCAGATCTAAGGAAGCAGGTTAAACATATTTATCAAACAGCCTTGATTTCTAACTATGGCGACACCGCTCTATATCATATTTAACCAGCACTATATAAATAAACCTAAACATGCAGTGTGAAAATAGCATAATTTTTGTTGCTATTTTTTAATTTGCTTATATGTGTACTTGCTTATACATGAATGTGATTAATAATTGAGATTTGCCATTTTCTCAAACTCCAGATCTTCTTGAACCTAGTTATAAGCTCCTCATGTGTCTCTCTTTTTGTTATTTTCACGTATTTAAAACAAAAAGGGGTCATAGCTCCTTACCCAGCTGTAAGTGTAGCAGCAGGAACAGTCCTGTGAACAGAAAGAAGATACAAATCACACAGATATCATTATTATATTTATATTATTATTATATTTATATTATTGTTAGAATTGTTAATATTATCACTTGTTTGTAAAGTGCTGCTAAATTCCATAGTGCTGGGTGCATGAGTAGTGGCACATAATGACTATGATCCAAGGTAAAAAAAAAAATACAAATTCAGCGAAAGAGTGTAGAAACTGAAGGTGCGGGATAGCTTGTCAGACATTACTTGCAGCATTGAGACAAGGCAGTTCAAGATTTATTTAGTCAGTTAGGATGAAGAGGAAAATAGGTTGAATTCTAAGGAGAGTTTGAAGTTGAAAGCTATGAGACTGTCTGATGATGCAGGGCAGAGGTATCCAGACAGTAGAAGCAGCACAAGATAAGCCCTGGAGACAGGAGAGATGCAGGTCAGAGGCTGATCTAAGAGGGTGGTTCGGAGAGTATTTATAAGTATTTAAATATGTGAGGAAATACAGGGCCAGATTACGAATGAAGCGCTATCGTTAGTGAAAGGAGTATAAACGTGATCACAAGATAGCGGTGGTCTTTACCCTCAAATCCATATTACAAGTGGTGCACTGTTTAAATTACCAACAATTTGTTTGCACAAACTTGTGGTAATTTCCGCTCCCCATATTTTCTATGGGCAGCATTAAACGGCAATGTCCACTCGCATTACAAGTTGAAAGTAAATGCGATCGCTAGAACGCAATTGCATTTAATTCTGAAACTTTTTATGCAGCCTGAAAGGTTGTGTAGAGAGTTTGGTCGGAGTAAACAGTTGCATTGAACTACTCTATTAACCCCTAAACCGACATGCCCCCACATTGCAAACTACCCCTCTACACTATTAACCACTAAACCGCCACAACTCCCATCACAAACTACTACTCTACACTATTAACCCTTAAACTGCCACAAACCCCATCGTAACCTACCCCAGTACACCATTAATCCCTTAACAGTCATATACCCACATTGCAAACAAAGCCACTACACTGTTAAACCCTAAACTGCCACAACCCCCATCGCAAAATATCCACTAACATCTAAACCCCCTAACCAGGTAACCCTCCCCCCAACCTAACACCTAAGTTACCCTAAAAAAAGCTAACCTTACTTGGAAAAAAAAAAAACTTCTGCAAATTTGTTTGTGCAAACTCGTGGTTATTTACCCTCCCCATATTTTCTATGGGCAGCATTGAGTGGCAATGTCCACTCGTAATACAAGTTGAAAGTAAATGCGACCACTCGAAAAACAATCGCATTTAATGCTCAAATTTTTTCTGCAGCCTGAAAGGTCGCTTAAAGAGTTTGGCTGGGGGAAACAGTTGCACTAAACTACTCTATTAACCCCTCAACTGCCACACTCCCACATAGCAAACTTCCCTTCTACACTATTAACTCCGAAACCGCCACAACCCCCATCACAAACTACCCCACTACACTATTAATCCCTAAATTGCCACAACCCACATCGCAAACAACCGCACTACACTATTAACCCATAAAATGCCACACCCACGCATTACAAACTACCCCATTACACTATTAAAGGGACATTCTACCATAGAATTGTTATTGTTTTAAAAGATAGATAATCCCTTTATTACCCATTCCCCAGTTTTGCATAACCAACACAGTTATATTAATGTACTTTTTACCTCTGCGATTACCTTGTATCTAGGAACCTTCTTCCAGCCCCCTGATCACATGACTGTAACTATTTATTATCTATTGTCTTAAATTTAGCATTGTTTTGTGCTAAATCTTAAATAACCCCCTGTGCCTGAACACAGTGTTGTCTATATGGCCCACGTGTACTTTCTGTATCTTTATGTTGAAAAGAGATTTAAAAAGCCTGTGATAAGAGGCAGCCCTCAAAGGCTTAGACATTAGCATATGAGCCTACCTAGGTTTAGTTTAAACTAAGAATACCAAGAGAAAAAAGCAAATTTGATGATAAAAGTAAATTGGAAAGTTGTTTAAAGTTAAAAGTCCTATCTGAATAATGAAAGTTTAATTTATACTAGACTGTCCCTTTAACTCCTAAACCGTCACACACCCACATTGCAAACTACACTATTAACCCCTAAATTGACACAACCCCATCACAAAATACCCACAAACACATAAACCCCCCTACCAGGGTTTTCATTTAATGTTAGGTTTTTTTTTTCAGGTAAGGTTAAGTTTGGGGGGGGGGTTGTGGTAACTTAGGGAGTGCTAGGTTAGGGGGTTTAGATGTTAGTAGGTGTTTTGTGATGGGGGTTGTGGCAGTTTAGGAGTTAATAGTGTAGTGGGGACTTTGCGGTGGGCTATATGGCTGTTTAGGGGTTTATAGTATAGTGGAGACTTTGCGGTGGGATATGTGATGGGTTAGGGGTTATTTGAGTAGGGGGCTTATGGCGATTAGGGTTAGCGTGTGAGTAATAATGTTAGGTTTTTTTCCCACTTTTATCTCCATTGAAGCTTATGGGGGAGTATGTTAATGCTCCACTAGCAATCTAGCCCATAGTTGGGTGCAAGGTTGTTGAACTTGATTCCAAAGCGAGCACAGGGACAGGCAGAGAGGGACAGGTGATGTTAATTTAAAGCTTAGGTGGGCAATTTTACCTGAGGCATTCATGATGGTTTGAGGGTGAAGAGAGGCAGGATTTGGGAAAGCCATTTAGGAGTAGGTTGCAGTACTCAATACAAGATCAAATGACTGAATTAAGGTTTGTCAGATTTATATGTTTAAATACTTCTGAGA